>NW_024523648.1:3171204-3771204 GCF_017590135.1 Pyrgilauda ruficollis
ATATATATATATATATATATATATATATGTTCTGCTGTTTGCTTTTGAATTACCCATGGCTGCTGCTTGATCACAAATTTAAATTATGGAGACAATCTTCCAGGCCCTGCTGGTAATTAATTGCTGTAACTTGTGTGTGCCTTTGTGAATCCAGCAGTGTGGCTGCAGATAAACAACTAATTAGCACTTTTATAGAAATGAAAAGGATTTCCAATTACTGCTATCTCTCCCCTCCCCCCTCTTCTTCGCATGCATTTTTCTTAGGCATGAGGGATGCCTCATGGCTTACCAAACCAGATAGTTTTGTCTTTCTCCCTTTCTGTCTCCACCATTCACGAAGGGTTTAATCCCAGCCAGGCTGCTGAGCTGCTGTGCCTGCCCTCACGCTGCTGTCCTGGTGGGAGAAACCTTTTGAAAGAAAGAATGAATGTTTTAGGTAAAACAAGAAAACGTAAAAAACATTTGGGCAAGAACAGTGGTGGTAGTTTATGATCAGATGTAGCACTGCCAGAGAGCTGTACTGGAAGAGGCTCTAGAATTATTCCAGGTCCCTAGATTAGCTCAGGACTAAAGGGAAAAAAATGTGACCAGTAGTATGTAGTGTATATGGGCACAAACTAGGAAATCCAGAGGAATCTGTAACACAGTGTATTACAAGCAGCATAGAGGTGCAAACTAGTCCTGTGACCTGCTTATCTGCAGAAAGCTGGGACTGGATCCAGCTACTTTGATCCTCTGAGAAAGGAGGGAATGCAGCATCATGTACAGCTAATTTGGTAGAGTTCAGCTAGAGTACAGCTCCAGCCCTAACAGGGGCCAGATGGCGTGACCCCGTGCTGCGCTGCCTGCCTGCCCAAAGCACAGCACTTCCCTTTGGCAGACAACTGCCTTTCCACCATGTGGGATTTCTGCCTTCAGAGTTGCTTTAAGAAAAACAAAATGCCTTGCACTTCTTTTGCTCCAAAGTGGGACCCACCTCTTGAGCACAGTAGTCCTCTGTTTCCACCAATGTGTTTGGAAATCTTTACAGCATTCCACCAGAGCCGATGCAACGTTGATGCTTTATTTCTCAGAGGCAGAGCAAGTATGGAACATATTACCTTGCTGGGAAAATTCTGACTTGGATTATTGCTTTGGCACTTTCCAAGTGGCCTTCTCATTCTGTATCCCAAAGTGTCCCACAGGGGTAATAAATTACATTACTCGTAACCAGTATGACCTCAGTAAGATCCACCTATGGCCAAGAATAGCTCCATGTTACTGTCAGGTAATTAGTGGTGCCATTAATTAACTGAGAAAGTGAGAGCCAGGAAGCAACCCTTTACCCTTTATGGCCAGTGTCACAGCATGGCACAGAAGCCATCTAACCAGCCACCATCTGCTGGCTGAAGGGAGGTTAGATATTGACAAGGAGTTTGTTCCTCGGGCCCATGGGAGAGGCGTGGCACACACAGAGCCACCCTTGCCTGCACACCACATCCATGGTCACATTTGGAGTTGTCATCCCACCTTCCTGCAAGCAAGGCCTGAGCTGCTATCACCTTAAGCTGTGCACTGCTCTGACTTTAAACATTAACCCTGTGTAATCTGTTGGGGGTGGCTTCCCAATCCTGCAGACTGGTGCCCTCTAAATTCTGGTAAAAACTTATTCCTCTGATGCACGGAGACTGGTGTATCTAATCACACACAGCACGCTGATACAGATTAGGGGAACCCAGTTAGGCTGCTTGCTGCTTCTCTGTGGCCTTTCTGGGAATAAGGATCAAAGAGTCCATATTTCAACGTGGAGTGAAAAAGGCATCTCTGCTTCTGCACCTTGATGTGGTTAGTGCCCAACTTTGATTTTTGCAAGCCCAAGTGCTAAATTGAGGCACAAGCCCATGGAGGGCTGGAGGAGAAGAGCACAGCTCCTTGTGCTCCAGAGGGAAAGGTCCACAGTGCCCCACAAGCTGGAAATGCTGGTGTGGATGCTGCTGGCAGCATGCAGAGAGGCTGACACTGCTCACAGTCCCCCACAAGGACACAAGCAGTGCCCAGCCCTGCCCTTCTCACTGAAGGCATTCTTCCCTTGCAAACCGAGCTGGAGGTGGGGTGTTAGGAAGATTTTGATCCGCATGAAAGGCAGACAGAGAGCACTGCAGAGATGTGTATGAGCCTCAATGCATCTGTAGTCTCAAGATCTCATAGATATGCACATGTACTATGATGGGCTTCTCTCTGAATGCTGGCATTCTTGGGCTTTCTGCTCCTTCACAGACACCTCTCTGACAGCCTACAGAGCTCTTTGGTATCACTCCTTATTCCATTCAGAGTTCATCCACCTCTCTTAACCTCCTTTACTCTGTCAGCAACCTTCCTCACCCTCCCACAGACGACAGACATCTAGTTTCCCCTTAGAACTTTTTTTTTTTTTAACATATGAAAAATTCCTTCTTGCTTTTCCCTCTCCACCTCTGCTCTGCTCCACACTGCATATTGTGGAAGTCACCTTCAGACCACACTGGAGTGTTACCTCTATTGCCCAGGGCTAGGATCATGTTACAGCTTTCCTCTTCTCACTAAAGATGTGTGCTCTGATTTGAACTTCACCAAAGTTCAGGGATGTTTGGAATCTGGACTTCTGGCTTGGACCCCTCTCAGTGCCTCGTGTCAGCATCTAGGAGTTGACAGAAGTTGTTTGCAGCTGAGGCAGCCAGATCTACAAGATGCAAATGACCAAGAATAAAAGAAAGAAACTCTAGCCCTCTAACTAAAGCTGGTCCCATGAGGAATTGCCTGGCCTCTGGAGACATACCAACATATCTTTCTTCCCACACCAGCCACAGATCAGGCAGTGCTCACCTGGCTACTGGAAATCACAACAAGCAAGGAGATTCACCAAGTGTAGGGTCACACATCCTGGCCTGGATGGCACACACCTTCATAATCTTGCTTTCCTTTTAAGGGACTGGGCTAGGAGAAGTGATGGGGAAGATCTTTGCAGATGGATAACTCCATTTGGCACATGGCTGCTTTCTCTTTTCATTGGCTTTGGGGGAGAAGAGGCAATGGACAGAACAAGTGGTTTTTTTGCTTTTTATTTATTTCACTAGAGTAGGCTTGGCCAGCTTAGCTTTGACTCCATAACAGGACTCAAAAGTTTTTTTGCTTTTTATTTATTTTACCAGTGTAGGCTTGGCCAGCTTAGCTTTGACTCCATAACAGGACTCAACGTGCAAAGGATGGTGGGGGGAAGATGAGAGTTGTTTCAAAGCCCTTATCACAGTGCAGGCTGTGTTTCCCTGCTGGCACCTCATCTCAGCAGCATGGCGCCCGTGGGGTTATGCCTGCTGCTGCTGGGGGATGTGAGAGAGGCATTCCAATCCTGTGCTCTCCACATGCCCTCAGCCTGCCCCTCAGGGAGGGGATCTTACAGCACCGGCCAGGTGTCTGTGCAAGCCCAGGGGAGCCTGCCCAGTGTCAAAACAAGCAGGGCTGTCATTTTCTCTTCTTCTGCCTACAGGAACCGAAATTTCCTTCCTGCCCTTTCCTTCTGGCAGAAAATAGGCAGCTGAGAGACAGGCCAGAGAGGCCAGGGTGGACCAGTGGCCCACACACTCCCGGGATAGGAGGGAGCTGTTGCAGAACAGGCTATTTTTAACCTGTTTTTGTTGCACACTGGCAGTCGCGTCTCTCGTTGCTTTCCTCCTTCTCCATGTCTCTGTGTGTCTTTGCAGCTCCTTCCTGCTGCCCTGAGATGTGTGAACTATATATGGCCTGGGAAATCGGCACCAGGCAGTATTTTTAAACCAGGCCTCCGCTTTGCAGGCTGCTGTGACGCAGTTCATCAGACTTTGCGAGTTTCTCATGGGAATGCAGGGTGCCCAGCAGCAGCCTGCGATACTTGGCTGTTGAGTTTTTGGCCTGCACAATGCAACCCTTGGGGCCCAGGCTAACATCTCAAGACTTGGGAAGCAGCAGACCTTGCGTGTGCAGGGGAGGGTTTGAGCCTGGCTGTCATCACAATGCAGCTTTTTGGATGTCAGCTGCAGGTCTCCGAAGTGAGGTGACTTTTCCAGCTGGCCAGGTGTTGCCATTGAATCTGGGGGCTGGGCACAGGGATGACCTCCCTAGGTACCTGCCCTCCTGCAGAGCACGTGTCTGTCTTCAAACTCCCTGTTCATGCCCTCTGTGGAAATGGTTTTTGTAATATTTGGAGCAGGTTTACAGTGATGAAACCCTGGAAAATAGCCATCCAGTGTAGAAAAGACTGAATAAAAATACATGAAGAAATATTTGGGAGCAAATAATTTCATCTGCTTTCAAATGCCAAATAAACCTTTAATCTTTCCTCCTCTTCCACAGCTAAAATTCTGAATGAAAAGGTGCTGCTGAGGACAAAAAGTTTCCTTAGGAGTTTTTTTTTTTTCTCATTGCTACTTTTAATTTCTGTTTTATATTCAACAGAGGAAAAATAAAAGGTTGGTTTGAGACTCTTTGCTGGAAACATTCTGTCCAAAAACATTCTTTGAGCATTTCCACCCTGAGAAAAGGCAGGAGCCACTTTTATTGTCTACAGCCTAACATCCATTTTTCTCATGGTGCTAGCGTTTTCACTGAAATTCTTGAAGAAAATAAAAAATACGTTTTAGTCACTCAAACCTTGTAAATTAAAGAGTCATTTAATCAGATTTTCTTCTGTGAGAAAGTGGTTTGTTTCTTCTTCTTTTAATATTTATGGTGGATATAAGCTTAAATTAAATAAGCATTATCTGAAGATTCTCTTATATGACTCTACTGCTGTTGAAGAATGAATCATAGAATCATAGAACTGTATAGGTTGTAAAATACCTCTAAGATCATTGAGTCCAACCCCTAACCCACCACTAAATCATGTCCCTAAGTGCCACATCTACACGTCTTTTAAAATCCTCCTGGGATGGTGACTCCAGCAGTTCCCCGAGCAGCCTGTTCCAATGCTTGACAACTCCTTTGATGGAAAAAATTTCTTCCAAATCCAATACAAACCTCCCCTGGTGGAACTTGAGGCCATTTCTACTTGTATTGCTCATTACCTGGGAGAAGAGGCCAACTCCCAGCTGGCTACAGCCTCTGTCCAGGCAGCTGTAGGGAGCAATAAGGTCTCCCTGACTCTCCTTTTCTCCAGGCTGAACAACTCCAGCTCCCCCAGCCACTCCTCACAGGACTTGTGCTCCAGACCCTTCACCAGCTTCATTGCCCTTCTCTGGGCTCACTTCAGTGCCTCAGTGTCTCTCTAGCAGCAAAGTGTTGAAAATTGAACGCAGGATTAAAGGTGTGTCCTCACCAGAACTGAGGAACATGGGGATGGTCATGGCCCTGGTCCTTCTGGCCGCAGGATTTCTGATACATGCCAACCTTTCCTGCATCACCCAGCTGGGCCACTTTGCCATAGGAGATCATGTCAGTCAAGCAGGACCTGACTTTTACAAATCCACACTGGCTGGGTCAGTGCTTCCCTGGCTCCATGGGCTTCCCTAGCACTCAGTTCAGGCTGATAGACCTATAGTTCCCCAGATCTCCCTTCTGACCCATCTTAGAAATGGGCATAATTGATGTACTTGCCTGCAAACATGTAATATACTTGCAAATATATTTGTGTTCCTATATAAATACATACTTTTATCTACGGTTGTTTGTATTCTTTTTCTTCAGTAAGAATCCCAATTCTATCAGTGATAAAAATTATGTCTTTGAGATGCAGTTAATTTTTATAGATTTTGCTGTGTCTTGGATCACACCCATCTATTTTTTTAAAAATGCTTGATTCTAGATTCATGAAAATACCTGTAATTTGTAAAGATTACCTTTAGACCTTAAAGATTTACACAGTTCAAGGAATGCTGATCAGTGTTTATACAGTAATAATTTGTCCTCTACACCACTCCATTAAATTTAACTGCTAATAAGGCACAGTATTTTAGTTTTACAAAAAGTTTCACAAAGTATTGCAGATATTATCAGAAGACCACGGGGTTTAGTACCGTGACACTAGGCAGTATTATGGAGAAGACTGATTTCTCTGGCCCAACTGGGCCAGTGTAGGGAAGTCTCTGTGCCCAGGAAACTGTTTTTCATGCATGGTCACTTCTTGGATTTATATTTAGGTAAAACAACACCAAGGATGTGAGTTTAACAGCATTAAAAGAAAGCATGAGATATGTTTATTACTAATAGGTAAGGCAAAGGAGACAGATAAATCCTCATTATTCCACTGATGATAACCATCCCCAGGAATTATTTAGGAGCCCAGTGACATTAGTAAAGATGCACTCCCATTCAGTAAAGAAAATTTGGGATAAAATTCTGACAATCTGGAATATTAGATTTGGTGAAGCAAGGACTTTATCTTGCTTGGTGAATTTTATTTTCCAAGTAGATATTTGCTCATGAAAACAGGGTTTATCTTAACATGGTATCATATCAAAACTTGCCTTTAATTGTCTTCTTTCTATCAGAAAAGGTCTTCGTTTAAGCACACACATTATTTTGGGATCAAAATGGTTTTATCATTCCAGAGATGCTTTCCAAAATGTTCCCATGACAT
Source organism: Pyrgilauda ruficollis (assembly GCF_017590135.1). Taxonomy (NCBI): domain Eukaryota; kingdom Metazoa; phylum Chordata; class Aves; order Passeriformes; family Passeridae; genus Pyrgilauda; species Pyrgilauda ruficollis. Next base: position 3,177,770 of record NW_024523648.1, read on the forward strand.
GAAGTGGTCAGTGGATTTTTAATTCTGCAGATACCAATTAGAATCCAAGGTCTAAGAGGAAGTTTATTTCTGGGCAGTGAGAGCACTTTCTGGGTGGTCATAGACGCCACAAAGCCTATGACTTCAGCCACCTGAGAAATTAAATAATGAACCCAGGCTGAGGAAGTTTGTGGGCATTACATCATTTACACATAAAAACAAAAAATAGATTTATAGGGCACATGGGTGGCTATGAGCCAGCAGCCACTCTAGAAGTCTCCGCTATATCCAACAGACTAATGCCCTTTAATACCATTCTTTGTAGAAAGGGATCCCACGAACCTACTCCTCCTATACTTCGGATTTCTGTTTCTCAGTTGTTGCTACAGATTGACTGTGACTCTCAGATGTGTTGCCTAAACTGCAGCTGTACAGGGTGTGCTTTGCACTGAAGGAACAGGATGTGTGCCAGGTGTTTTTCCAAACCAGTGTTGTCCTGGAGAGATGAACTGCTGCTACAGTTTTAATGGGAATTGGAAACCAGTTTAAGGGGTTTCTAGAGATCTGATGTGTTTGAAATATTTTATTACGCTGGTACTGACTACTCAGAAGTGGGAATAGGATTGCTCTATTTCAGAAATTATCCTAAAGGGTTACTAACAGTCTGAAAAACAATTATTTGAAAAAAAATTATTGCCTAATATAAAAGCTGGAGAACTAATCACTCACAGTGGTAGCCAAGCAGCAACCGAGCTGCAGCCAGCAGTGTCAGAGGGCATAGCTCTGGTGGGCTTTGTTGGGAATGGGGAGAGGAGGTCCTAAGAGTGGCTTTAAAGGAAGGAAGAGCCACAGGAAGGATTGAATGATTTTGCGAAGAGAAGGGCGGTGAGGCTGATCAGCCATGGAAATAGCTGCTGGCAAAACAAGAAGGCACAGAGGAGGCGATGGTTGTTCCATGGAGTCTGGGCCTCCGTGTACACAAAGACAATGAAAGGGTCTTTCTGAGTGTCATTGATCCCTGCTGCTATAGGCTCTGCAACTCCTTCCTCACCCCAAAACACACCCGTCATCTCAGGGAGGGGGTTGGACCACGACCAGCTCATATCCCTGAAAAAGCACCCTCTGCACACTGACCCTGGGCAGGCTTGCTGAAAGCATCTCTGAGATTTCTTTAATTAAAACTTTGATTCGTGCTCAAGCAAGAGAAAACAAACATTGTCTGGTTCCAGTGTTCAGATTCCTCAATGGAAGCCAGATGTCACAGCTGGTTCCTACAACTGCTCTCGGTGTGGCAGCGTGACCTCCTGCCACACGCCACACAAGGGCAGCAGCAGAGACGAGCCCAGTAGCTGCCCCAGTGTGTCTTGCTTTCGTATTTAGTCTCAAAATATGTTTCCTGGACTTTATATGCTCACTCTTCTCTCTCCTTTCTTTTCTCTTTTCTCCTCATTCTTTGCTCCCACCTTGAGACTTGGCACACAGGGCGCTATCTGAGTAGCAAAATGAAGAAAGAAGAAAGAAAAAGAAAGGAAGAAAGAGCACAGGCCCATGTCTCTGTTTCTAAGGCAACAGGTAGGAGCTGCAGAGCGCTGGCACTCCCCCAGCCAGGGCTGCTCAGTGTCCCATAGGGACTGATGGGAGGCTGTCTGTCTGTCTGTCAGCATGGGCACTGGGGAAATGGTGTGAAACAAATAAGCATCGCTTGTGCTCCCATGTCAGCCCTTCATGCGCTGTGGCTGCCCCATCCCTGGCTCCTCTTGCCGGGTGACTGGAGACCGAGAATGAGCAGGCAGGCAGGTGAAAAACATGATCTCAGGTGGCCTCAGATGACAGCTGAGACACATTTAAAACAACAGGGCTAGAAATAAATTACTTCCTCCTCCCAGGGTTACAGCCAGGTCATACAGGAAGGAGTGCAGGATTATCACTTCAGGAAAGAGAAGACACATTTGGCAGTTAAATTTTTACTGAAATAGATAAAAGAGAAGCTTTTTCATCTGTTTTCTTTCCTTTGGTCTCTGGACTTCCTTCACCTGCCTCCATCCATCGTAAGCAATCATCATAGGACAACACATGAAGCTGGGGTCACAGTCCAGAAAGGGCAGGAGGACACTCAGGTCAAGGTGAATCGGAAATGAGCAATGCTGAGTCCAGCTGAGCTGTGTGGGCACCGCTGAAAGCCATGCCAGAGACCCTCCTGAGCCTTGTGGGTGCAGTTAGGGGCATGGGCTAAAGCAGAAAGAGGCTTGTGGAGGGGTTGGATGATAGCAGCCATAGGAGTAACATCACTGTTGCAAAAAATCACTGTTGCAATTAATGACTGGCACTAATGGTTTTCTGCCTTTCCACCGTGTAAGGGCTAGGAAACATTTTCATATGGATTGGTTACTTTTAGCTAGGCTACTGGAAAATACAGAAACATGGCAGAGGGAGAGAGAAGTTGTGATCAAAATGTAACAGAAGTGTCTGAGACAAGAGGAGATTTACCAGAGGCAGTCTGTGTGAGCTTGGCTGCTTCCCTTCTTTTACTGGTGGGGGCACATGCTCCTGCACCATGTGATGTGGGTCCCAGTCCTACAGACTGAGGATGGGACTGTGGTCTGTCTCCTACCCTGACTTTGCCTCAATGTTTTTGAATGCGTTTAACTTACTTGGAAAGGTTTCACTGAGCTGACCTGTCTCCATTTGCTCAAAATTATCAGGCATTCAAGTTTCCATTGCCTTCAAAGCTAAGAAGATTTGCAGAAAGCTCTGCAGAATTTTTTCCTGAGGTTTTCTGAAATATCAAGTGCTGACCTGTCTTTCTAGCTGTTGCACTAAATTTCAGAACCTGGAGAGTATCCTGGATACTTTTAAACAATAAACTTAATTTCATCTGACTTCAGTTAATGTCAGCTGAACCACTGGTGCCTAAAAAAACCATATGTTGTTTGTAGGATCCACAGAGAGTGCAGGAATAATATGACCAGCAATAAATAATTACAATTTCTGGATAATCTATGACAAAAGAAATTATGCCAGAGTTCAAGATGCCAGTCTCTGTACTTTCAGAAGTTACAATAGGAGTTTTTCTGCAGGCAGGTATGTTGCAAAGCTAAAATTGTTGTCAGAGAAATCCAGAGTAACCCTGTTGAAAAGAATGACAACATTTCTTTCCTAAATTATGATGATTAAATTTAAATATGGGGCTAATAAATCACTTCTTGCTCAATCTAGTTGAGCCTTCCATATGTAGTAGTGACTTTTCCAGTCAGAATGGGTTGGGTATTGGCAGTGAGTGGTGGGCTGTCCATTGCCTACATCTGTATCTGTGTGTGGCTATGGCTGTGTGCCTGGAAGGTGTGAAGATGTGTGTGAATGCTGCAGGGGACGTTCCATGAAAGCGGCAATAGCAGCGAGAAGCAGAAATTGCCTCTCCCTGATGGTGGCAGAGATCCACCAGTGGAGCTGCTCGTGCCTCCTGCTCTGAGAATTGTCTGGCATGTACATCATACCCAGGCTAGATTAATGAGATGGCTTTGCAGTTATATGTCCAAATAACCTCAAGTGAATAGTCAAAACAAGCAGGATTTCCTCCTACACCTACTTGCCATTTTTGATTCCTGTAGGATGGTTAATAAGTAATTTTTGGAGCAGTAAAACTTTGCTTGCTTTAGAAAATTTTTCTTGTCTTGGAAAAGCAATGCCTTCAATTTCCAAATTAACACTAAAAAGACATCCTTTAAAAGGTTTTGAAGCCCTCTGAGTTACTTGGATTGAAAAATTCCAAGTAAGTACACAATGTGATTTAATCTGAGCTTCAGGCAGGGTTTAGGAAGCATCTTGGAAAAGATCATAGTCTAGAACTTCCTTTCACTGATATTTTAACATAAAATATTTTGAGTTTTTTGTGGTTGTTTCTTTTCTACATTTGGAAGTTAATGTGTCCCTGATCTGCTGTACCTCATCTTTATTTATATCCAAGTCTTTTTTTTCTGTGCAACTTTTATTTTTTAGTGTGGCTCCTTTTGAGAGAAGAATGATAAAAGAGAAAATTGAATCATGCAAAAAAAAAAAGTGTCTTTCAGCTTGTCAGAGGTAAAGAGCTGTAGCTTTTCTTTTACTACAGGGAGCATGATTACCACTTTATTTTACAGCACCAAGCTTTCTTATATTCTTTATCTCTCTGTTTTTCACTTTCTGTTATGGGATTTTTTTCATGATTTCCCATTCTTTAAAAAATTTGCATATTGCAGACATGAAACTGCCTATTAATGCAAAAAAATCAAGATTAAATTTCTATGTACAAACATTTCTGGGACAGATGTGATGAGCGATTATAGCATCATAACAGTGGGGAGATATGACGTTTCACATGGTAAGAAATAACCAAAACTGTGCTCTTTGCCCTACAAAATGAACACTAATGACACATGAAGAACACCTGTGATTACAGCTCGCTCACAGTTCAGGCAAAGAGAAATTCAGATCTGTGCCATCCCACTCTTGAGAGACTCCAGTTTGATCTGGGCAGCACAGAATTTATATTTTCCATGGTAGGAGGGGACGTAGTGACAGCCTGTGTGACATTAAACTCAGGAAAATGGTGAAGCGTGTCCCAGCTGAAGCACTTGAGTAATCGCATGACAAGTCAACCGTTCATGTGGAGCTGTCAGGCTTCTAAGATTTGGTGTTTGGCCAAATGCATAAATTGAAAACAACTTCTCCTGGCTCTCCTAACAGCACCAGGACTTATTTTATCAAAGGAAATATAATTTGTATATCACATATCCTTTGATTGCCCAAAAGGCCTGTACCCAGACATGTTGGTTCAAAATGCAGCTTCTTTTTCAAAAACAAGCAGATACTGGAGAGCTGCTTATGCATTCAGTGTGCAAGCACCACTGCATTTAGGTCAGGGCCTTTACAATGATTGTAATGGAAAAAGAGTATTCCCCAAGGTTTGGGGAGCACAATTGCTTTCTAACACAATTTCCCTGCAAAGGCAGTTGGAGTGAAAACCTGTCTGCTGGTCATTTCACACCACCTGGGGGTGCTCAAAATTCTTCTGCAAGAGCAGCCCAAGAGAGGTTTGTAGCATCTCTGCTGCTTTGGGGGATGGCATTAGGGTCAGTGATGAGGGCCTTTTGGCAATGCACAGCCTAAACACCATTACTGACAGTGCTGGTTGTGATTCTGAAGGGTGTTCCCCTAGGGATGCTTCAGCTAAGGCAGGGAGCCCAGAGGACTAATTCTTTTTTTTTCCTAGAGTAATCAGGAAAAAGGAGGCACAGTGCAGGCTATCACATGTAGAAGTCCACCCCAAGAACATTATTCCCCTGAAAACTGAGAGACCTTTAGAGCAAAATTATTGTATTTGCAGGGTGCCCCAATGAAGGAAGGGATGATGAATCTGACTCCATGTTCTCAGAAGGCTAATTTATTATTTTATGATACTGTATTAAAGAATACTAAACTATACTATACTAAAGAATACAGAAAGGGTACTTACATAAAGCAAAAAAAAAAAAAAAAAATAAAAACTTGTGACTTTCTCTAGAGCCTCAACACAGCTTGACTCTCATTAGCTAATAAATCAAAACAATTACATCAGAAACCCAATGAAACAACCACCTGATAGTAAACAATCTCCAAACATATTCCAAAGGAGCAAAACACAGGAGAAGCAAATGAGATAAAATTGTTTTCTTTTTTCTCTGAGGCTTCTCAGCTTCCCAAGAGAAAAATCCTGAGCAAAAGGATTTTTCCAAAAAATCTGAATGCCACACAAAATGAGTGCCTTTGACAGGAAATTCACTGGCAAGTACATGAACAAGCAGTCCGCTCCCACACCAGGTGCTGGCAGAAGAACAGCCCCTTCCTCCTACCCCCTGCATGTCCTGCTTTAGGCAAAATACCTGTAACCTTTAAACTCTTGTAAGAGTTTAAAAAAATCCAGATGCTGAAAGATGTGACATTTTCTGATACTGACACCAGAGAATTGTAACTATGACTACTGAAGCAGCATTTCCTTTTCCCCCTTTCTTGTCCTTGTGGTTCCACCTGAAATGAAGGGGACAACTCTGTGAACTACAGCCCACTTCTGTTTATTACCAGCTGAGTTTTCTCTGAGGAGACAGGAGGAAGACAAAACTTCAGTTAGAATTGTACTTGTTACAGGGATTTTCAGAAACTTCAATTGCAGTTGTTTGATTTATAAATTGCATCCCATTGCCAGCTTATAAATTATCAGCATTATTGTACCTCTCCTTTCAACATTGCCCATACTCTTTGCCTGCTAAAGAGAAAGATGGAAAAATAGGAGGAGGCACAAACACCACTTTCCAAGATCACTTCTTATGTTCTCAGGATTTTTTGCCCAGTATCTTTCTAGTCAGGGACGCACTGAAATGCTGAGTTTTCAAGCCAGTAAATGGCAGAAATAATCTGCTGGTCCCCTTAGCACAGACAGAAATCTGTTCAGCTATAATGTTTCTGTATATGCTGTCAGGCAGAAAAAGATGTCCACCAATTGTCACCTCCTCCTTTGGCTTCGGAGGTGACTCCACATAATTCACTGAATGTGCATCCATGCTGCTGGCACACACAGCAGCGCAGGCAGCAGGGAAGAGGACAGGACTACCAGAGGAAACAGGGCACAATGGGAGCACAGTTTAACACCCCCCACACATGTGTATGCACACACTCATATACACTCACATAGTGAAATATGAGAAAGAAGGGAGAAACTGGGGAGCAGTGAAGTGTAGCACGTGTCCAGGGAGAAGGGGCTCGACTGTTGTGGCTTCTTTTCAACCGCAAGGATTCAATGCAATATTAACCTCTGGTGGTCTTGACATCCCTGATCACAGTCTTCTGATTTCATGTGAGTCGGCATTTCCAGCACAAATGTCTACTTTTTCTAGGAGTCTTGATTCCACAGGAAAAAAAGAGACCCTGCATCTCAGCAGGATACTGAGTTTTATTCTCCAATTAATTAAAATAGAAAACTCTTTCCACCCTTGAATGATGTGAAAGCAAAGAAGCTCAGGGATGGCTGAGGTTGGTTTTATTTCACTTAATTTCTGGCATTTAAAGGGAAACATGAAAGTGATCGACTTAAGTATATTTGAAAAGAGACATTATTTGGAAACAAGTCAAATATTTCAAGTGAATTATCAGCAGGTGACTGAGAATCAAGTCCTTTGCTGTTGATACCAGTGGCAAAGCTGATTTCGCTCAAGAGCAGTGGGCAGCAATCTCTACATACGTCCATAACCTGATAGCTGCCACTGTGGTTACATCTCATTCTCACAGTTTACCCTGGGCTAAATAGAGCCAACTTTCAACAAAAACCACCAGTGACCCCTGAGGCTTCCCTCTCGCCTTGCCACGCAGCCTGTCTCCACCAGCAGCCAGCTTGAGCTGCCAGGGCTGTGTGTCAATGGAATTTGCACAAAGCATAAGTGCTCCTGCTTGAGAAGAGAAACTGGGACACTTCTGTGCTTGAAAACATGGGACAACTGTGGCAGCATCTTTGCGGTTGCAAGGACACCAACACAAAGTGTGACCAAAATAATATCTCAGGCTTTTTGAATTGTTTTCCAGAGCAACAAGGTAGCTCTGTAAGGTTGTCATTGACATTGAAATAAGCAGATCACTGGGGTCTAATTTCAGAGTGGGCAAAGTGTGGATGTACTGAGCTTCAGAAGAACTGAAGGAGAACTGACTGCTGTGATTTTGTCTACCCATTTTTTATCTGACAAATTTCAGAAGGCTGTAAGGCAAAGGGAGGGGGCTGAGTTTGTGGAAGTGATTTGGGCGCTTATATCTTTACCAAGGGATATAATGCTCTTCTACCCTGGTGTTTTGGGATTTTTTTCATGTGACATGGCTGCATAGTCTTGGACAACCGAAAATTTCTGCTGCATATGAAAACCAATGAGCAAACAATGCTTCTTGTCACCTCTGAAACAAAATACCAATAAGGGGGAAAAAATTGGGAATATTATGTGCTAAAAAGAAAATACTTACGCTCTTCTAAGCTGTAACTTCCTTCTTTGGTCCAAAACCTGCCAAATAAATATAGTCCATCTGTCAATATGGTTGTCATGCAAGGTTGACAGTGGGAGTCCAACTGGTAGAAAATGTGCTCTGTGCATGCTAAGTGGCAGCTCTGTATATGGTGAAAGTTTGGCTAAAAACAGTCAGGGAGAAAAAACATGCCCCAAATTTATTATCCAAAATTATTATTTATTATCCAACAAATTTATTATCCAAACAACTGTATTTACTGCACTGTAGTTTAAAGTCTTTTTGGCATGGCTCTGTGAGCAGGATTCAAATCCACATGGAAAAAAGTTCAAGACAAAAAATAGTGACTTTAGAGAATACATTGGGAGTGTAAAGCCATTATGTCTCCCTTCAAGCTGTGGTTTCTCATGGCCTTCTGGAGCAAACTAGTAACCTGAAAGCTAAAAAAAAAAAAAAAATCTGTGTACTTGAAACATATGTCTGAACACTTGGGGTACGCTGTCCTTTGTGCCAAGAATTTTTTTCACATGTGCTGTACAAGAATTGATTGCCTTTGTGATTTTTACCCTAGCTGAAACAAATGCACATGTTGTTCTTATTTGTATGAATGGCTAATCCATTTTAATATGCTGTTTTGACACATGTACATGACTTTTGCAAGTTAATAGAGGTGATTCACATCTGTCATGCCTTCCCTTCTGTACGTTTTCCTCTATACTGGCTTATGTTAAAGATAAGAGGGAAATATATCCTTGTGCCAACGATAATGACATTAATTTTTTTAAGGGCTGCAAGGCATCAACTTGGTAGAGTACCAGTAACCTCAAGCAGCTTCCCTTTTGGAATGACCCTCTACAAAATCACCAGCATATGAAATTCCTTTAGGCATTTTGTCTCTCTTCCTCAGCTTGCCCCAAAATGCCTTCGTTCTGGAACACTCTGTGTGGGAGTTAGCATGAGGACAACCTTTTGGTACAAGGAATAGTCAGGGAGATTTGTGGTATTTTTGATATTTTTTTCTTGCCAAAAGGCAGGGGTCAATCAGGCATAAAGTGGCAATGAGGAACAGTACTTTCCTCTTTATTTGTACATGTCTAAACCATTTATCTGGATATTAATGTTATCTCTGAAAACAAGCAGATGACTCAGCAAATCTCCCACAAGCTGGCCCATTAGTCATCAGAAAGAACTAAAGGAAAGAATTCACTTGGCCTCACCTTACACACCTAAATTTGGTGCCATTGCCAGATTCAAAGTAGGAGGCTGAAGTGGGAGCTGTGAATCATTGGCTGCAGGAGCAACTTTCATTCCACTGATTGTAAGTGGAAGTCCGTGGAGAGTTCACTTTGGGCAAGACATGGGTTTTCTCTCTAAAGAAGTCAACAGTTCTATTGAATTCAAACCCAAAGTCCAAAACTTGTAATCAAGATGCTCTTAGGAGAGGAGGATAATCTTTTGCTGTAACAGATTGGAGAACATGAAAATAAGAGTAGTCAAACTCTAAGCTTTGGCGAAAAAAAATAAATCTCCTATAGAAACTGAATATTTTCCTGATTATTTCCATCTGCACTACACCCTAGCTATCCCATGCGATTTTAACCGACTATCAGGGAGGAAGAAAATAATTTTCCAGAAATATTTTGCTGCACTCATGCAATAAGTAAAATCCGGTTCACAATTACTTTGTATGTAAAAGCCAGGCCCTTTTACATTATGTGTATGAAAAGAATTATCTAAACAGGGGCTGTGTACATTGTAGCTGCCAAGGTGCTGACCACATGAATACCCTGTGACATAGATTTGGCAAGAATGAGATTAACCTTGTTAACTTGGCCAAATTCCAGAATAAGTAACAAAAGTTGGATAAACCTAATTTTCTCTCAATTTTAGCAGAAAATACTGAACATAATGCTGCTGGTTTTTATTTTAGGTAGTTGCTCTCTTTATACAGGGAGGATATAGAATGTTGCCCTCTTGACATCACGGTTACCCCAGCACTCCAGAAATAGGAAAGACAATCATATGAGGCAATCACATATTTACTTGGCTCTTCTAACTCTTTCCTAGTGCTTCTTAATAGCTGCTTCCTCTCAGTCAGATGAGGGGAATATCCCCATACCCTCAGTGGGTTTCAATCTGTGACACTTTCTTTTGGCTTCAGTGAACTGTCTGCTTGCTTTGCTGAAAGGGTCTCAGGAAAGGTTTGTCCCAGGACCATTAAGTCAGAGAAGTAATGTGGAGTGTACCGAAATTCACAACTTTATAACACACTCTATTTGATCAGTGGTCTGCATTTAAATTTTCCTTGGTTCTGTGGGGAAGCACATGGCATCGTATCTTCTCATTGCAGGGTGAGTCCTGAAGCAATGTCAAAACTCATGTCAAAAAGAGCTAAATAGCTTTGACTGACAATAAGGGACTGCTGTTGTCATGGCAGAAAGCCCTAGATGTCCACAAGAGAGATCTGGGGTCCTTCAGGCAAAAGGTCTGTTCCCAATGTACACCCTACACATGGCCTTTGTGCAGGCAAAGGCTCCGTGCTAACAGCACATGCTATTGACACTGTGAGCTGCCTTAAGAGCTGCTGGAAAATGGGAGCTGGGCATGAACAAGGGAGACTCTGCGTTGGTCTCTGATTAGAATCAGGGCTTGAGACAATGCTGGTCTTGCAGAGAAGGCATTGGCATGGAGTTAGGATTCCTAGGAGATTGAAATGGCTTTTTCTCCCAGGGCTAACATTCCCATTAACTGGAGACATGAGACCTCCCCCTTGCTACAAATTTGACTTGATATCAGACTCATTACTCAAGTTTTCTTCATTCAGGCAGTGTGGCAGGCAGCAGAATACTGGCCAAACATCAAGCAATGGGGTATAGCACCCTGCAGCTAAGATCCAGAACTCACTAGTCAATTTCTCTATACAAAAATACTTTTAAGCTATAGTATCATGTGTTTGTTAAAATGTTATGTAAATGGTGTAAACATTTTAGATGTGTATGTAGTAACCACTATGCTGCAACAATAGCTGACTACCAAAATATCCCCATCGTTGCTATTGAAGCTCTTCCTGCTTGCAGGCATTTCCAGCTAAAGTTACAGGTCTCTTCGGGCTAGCTAGGTTGTAGACCACTTGCTTTTGTTGGTCTGTCAGCATTGACAGTACTTATATTATTCAGCATCTTTGCTTAATGCAGAGTTGAAAGCAGCTGACGGGTTCCCTACTGGAATCCATGTACCATTTTCCTGAGCAGGAAAGCCCCAGGTTATGTCCCAACTGGTGTTGTAACAAGCTGGGGGGTTGTGTGTAAACACACCCTAGATGAAAACCCGAAGCTGTGCTATTTGAAACCCAAGTTACCATCTCATGCAGAGTCACAGCATAGCATGGGACAGCCTCATTGTGCCTGGCATCTGCTCTCTGTAGATCCCTCTGCTCTGAGGGAAGTGCTCCCATCTCAGGGCAGGTCAGCAGTGCTTCTGCTGCCTCCTCCAGCTAAACACTCCTGGAGGAGTGTTTAAACACGCAAGAACCTGAGCACCTGAAGCTGAGCGCGCTGCTGCGGTGAGCGCGGAGCTGAGGGCAGCTCTGGGGCACGGCTGCTCTGCGCTCATGGGCACCCCGGCATCAGCGGCTGGGGAAGCTGGGGAAGCTCAGCTGGAACCGTGCAAGAGTCACTGTTCTGAATGGTTCTGTTAAGCTTCACGTTGACAGGGAACTTTTTTTCATATTATGACTAAGAAGTACGGTGGTACAAGTTTACATAACAAAGTGAAAGAAAAAAAGGGGGCTCGGTTTTAGTGTTAATGATGTTGTGTCACCATTTAGCATGAAACTTTCATAAACTCCCTCAGACATGGAACTAGGTATTGCAAAATAATCACTATTTTAAATGCAGGTTTTAAAAACTTGGAATGGCTCTAAACCGCTATGTTCTAGAGCGTGTTATAGGCTTGCAGTAAATAGCTTCTGCCTTTACTGTAGGCATTTCTTATTAATTCAATCTATACTCAGTCAAGACTTTCACTGATATCAGTGAGAATTTTCCTGCAAAGTGATTTTGCCAAGCCTGTAAAGGCTGTTTTATGTGATTCATTTTTACTTACACCCTCCCCTCCGAAAAATCAGTTAATTTCATCTTTGCCTCCATAAACCCTTAGAACTTCTCAATGCTGCTTAAACAGGGATCTAGATGAAAGTGCTTTGAGGAATATGGCTTTTGTCAGGGTTAGTAGAGCTGTTAAAATTCCAGTCTTTCCATTTTAAAAATGAAATTTCTTTGCAGGCTTATATTAAGTACAAATACACACATGCACGTACATGGGGGGAAAAAATGGAACAAACCCTCAAAACTCAATCTAAAAAACAATGCAGGGAAAATGAACTGGATTGGAGATTTGAAAAATGCCAGAGTAGCCCTGTCAGTTAATGTCCATTTATTTTCCCATCCATTTTCATTCATGTATTCTATTTGTATTCAGGCTCTCTATCCATTTATTCTATTTAATTAAATAGAATATTTTCTTCCAAAACATTCCATGTGCCAAAAAACTAATGAAAGCCAAAGATTTCTCAGCTATGGACAAAAAGACCCCATTTTCAATGGAACAAATTCACCTTTTGTTGGAAAACCATTACAGCAGCCTTCCAGTACTTAAAGGCGAGCTGCAGGAAAGATGGGAAGAGACTCTTTGCCAGGGAGTGTAGGGGTAGGATGAGGGGCAATGTCTTTAAGGTGAAAGAGGATAGAATTCCAGTAGATATTAGGAAGAAATTCCTTCCTGTGAGGGTGGTGAAACATGGGGCTGTCCAACCTCGCTCAGCCTCTCCTCCAAAGTCCTATGCCACAGCCCACAGCCAGTTTGGTGCCCATTCTGGGCTGGCTGCAGGATGCTCCTGTCTCTCATGTAGAGGGGAGTCTGGAGCTGGAGCCAGCGCTCATCAGTGCTGAGCAGAGATGAGGGATCACCTCCTTTGACCTGCTGGTGATGCTGCCTAAAGCAGGTCTGCATGAGGACATTACTTTTATGGGCAACTATAGAAGGAAAAGAATGTTTTATACTGTTTGCAACACAGGTGAAATAACTCAGGAAGGGAAGAAAAGGTAAAGATGAAAGCATGAAAGATGACTTCAACAACAAGACAGGGCAGGATTTTTGAAAAAAACATGCAAAAATGCATTTTCATAAAAAATGTATTTGGAATACAGCACTTCAGAAAAAGAGTAGTGATGTATAAGAAGGATGCTGTGACAAGACTGAGACACACTGATTTTATTCTGATTCAGCATGATATTACAGGAGATGGGAGAGTGATATTCTAAGGAAACTGGGATGACAATTACTACAGCTGCAAAATTTGCCAGTGTTTACATAGAAAATAAAGGCCAGCAACTGAGGGAGCAAATTCAAGGCAAAAATATAAAGTATAAAGCAAATAAATAATAAAAGTATGTTTTCTACATACAAACAAGAAACATGCACATCTTTCCTTGTGAGTTTTCATGGACGTATTTTTTTCTGCTTCTTTCCTGCTTTCATATAAAAACATCTTCTGGGTCATGCCATTCAACTGTTTATGGAGTGTTTGCACTAAAGAGATGTTCATAATAAATAAATATACATAGTTGATTAAAATCCTCTTTCTCAAACTGATGAGCCTTTACTTAGAGAAACCTTACAATATCTGTTCTCCATTCATGCAGATAAATCTTCAGGAAGAAAAATATAGTAATGTGAAAAATTTGCATATGCAAGCAAACATACTTAACAAACATTTTAATGTTGATTTAACTATTATTTTCTCTCTTTGCCTCAGACTGTGTAGAGTAAAAGAAGATGACAAACCTCTTCATCTCACTACACAGTGATCACTTCCATAACTATCTCTCTGATGCCCTCCAAAAGAAGGCCAAATCCTATTAAGGCTTACATAACTGCAAATCAATTAGAAATGTATTGGAATTATTGAAATTGCTGGTAGAATCACCCCACAAATTACAGAAGCTGAGAGTTCTCCTAGGACAGCTTGACTGTTAAAGTGTTAAACCCATGAGATTTAACAATTTAACCAAATGTCAATGTCAATTTTTTTGCCATTGCAGCAGTAAAAAACTGCAGGAACAGTGTGTATGTGTAAGGCCACCGGGAGAAGTAAGGTCAGAAATTATACAAAAAATGTTCCTTATGAGGACAAAGCTTCTGTAAAGGGAAGTGACTTGCCTGGGGTTAGGTAGAAAAAACAAGGGCAGCCCAGCTTCACTGCTGGTTGGGCCTGTGTGCAAGCCTCAGACACATATTTCTTGCCGTAGCAGCTCCTCAGCTATGGTCTAGAGACTGCAGACTTTCTGATTCAACCAATATGGTTACCCATAACAATTTCATTAAACTATTTCTGTACAGTCTTTTGCTTGTTAGTCTTTCCCCTGGTAGAAGTCTGTATGTTCTGTGCTCCACTCCTAAAACAAACAACATGCAGATAAATATGGTGCAAAGCACTTACCACAACTGAAAAATAAACTTCTAACCACAGTGAGGGAGAGGAAAAGAGCTGGGTATTTTGTGGTCCCCAAAGGAAATTGAAATCTGCTTTTTGGTGGAGACATGCTTCAAAAGATGAAACCAACCAAATGGGGAAAATGTCTCTTTTTCTCGGGTATGTGTGCAGCACATATTAATGGTTGCCAAAAGTTAAATGGGAAGCACTGTTGATATTATTGTCTGTTTGTTATTAAGTAAAAATCATTCAAGCTTTGTTCTCTTCTCCAGTGGATTAATGAAAGACATCACCCTGAAATCAAATGTGATCAAGTTTCCCTTTAGCATATCATGCCTTGCTGCTATACACTTCAGACAGTGGCTGCTGCAAAACATTTTGTTTAGTGCCTTGTTTATTATTGTTTTTCTAGTAGACAAATGGTCCCAAATGTATTTTTTTTCCTAAAATTCCAATAGTCCACTATACTTTGAAAGAAAACAGATGATAAAACCTTACTTTAAAATTTTATGTCTTCTTTTAGTGACTTCATAAGTCAATTGAAATTATTCTTTAAAAGGAAAGAAAGAGAGAAGACAGGAGGAAAGAGAGAATAAGAGAAAGAATGAGCAAATGTAAGAATGTGGGAAGGGAAGGGAAGGGAAAACTTATGTATATTTTATGTAGTTAATGGGTTGATTTGTTTTAAATAAAAATTACTAGTATTTTCTGGACTAGTATTTTTATAAACATTCAGAAAGTCACAGAAACACTGAATATACTGGATTCTTTGGGAAGGAACCCACAAGGATCATCAAGTCCAAGTTCTGGCCCTGCTTGTTCATCCCCAGAAGCAGTCTAAGAAAATAATTTATATATGTTATTGAACCAGACATTTTCATGTCTCCACAGACTCGGGAATGATTCATGTCCTTTCCTAATGACAATAATACAGTAGGCTTTTGACCACTAGTGAGGCGAGCTGGCTTGAGCTGGTGACCTGGAGATGAAATGTTTACTGCCAATCTCCCGGGCAACCATCTCCCCCTACAGGCACCTTTCAATAAATCTGCCCTTCCTTATTTTCAAAAGACACTTTGGAAGCATGCCATTTGAATCTATTGAGAATACTTCCAAAAATCCTTTTGTTTAAGGCTTGTTTTTGTAAGTATTTTGTGTAAGACAGGCAATGTTTTCTTTCCTTAAATTTTAAGCAACTTGCAGATTTTACATGGTTTTATTCCTTTCATTTCTCAATGTCTTATGCCGTAGCCTGTGGCATGGCACTTTGCTGGCGAGCATTCCCACATTAAACACTGCTTAGGCACACAAATCCCAGCTGTCATCTCTGCTCCTGGGAGGAACCAAAAATGCTCTACATGCTCCCTTCCAGCTTCCTCGCCCACATTGCCTTACACACCCCAGGTACCTCCACCTCTGCAAACCCTTTATTAAAACTGAGTCTTAAGATAAAAAGAATGGACAGAACTGGTCCTGATCTAAACTACTAAGTACCATTTTAGATAGGGAGTATGAGAGTAAATTACTCCACCATAGCCCAGCACACATGCAGAATTATGTGTAAAAAGAGAGAAAAGAGTACCTGACACATAGCTGTGTTCTTGGAGATCAGTTTAAAACCTCCATGTTAAATATTCCCAGAAGGCAATGCTTATTATTCCCATTAGTTTCCCATTCAAAGACATGCCCATCTCTTTGTGAAACTATCATATAAAAACAATGGTTCCCATTCTCCATGCCCTAATCAGGCCTTTGTGAAACCAGATACTGGAATTTTTATCTGGGTCAAGGAATTCAAAGCAGGACAAAATATACTCAAATTTAATATAATTAAACACTCAGAATGGAAGTTAAGTGTACATTTTTTTCATTCTTTTTGTTGCTCTAAGTGCTAAGAGGATATGCCCACCATATTGGTAAATGCTGTATTGTAATATTCACAATGGATAGCTTCTTTCTTTAAATTTCCATATGGGCAGAGTAAATTCTGTTACTCTGCCTTCAGATTTTTACTAGTTCGCATCTTTTAAAGGCATGGATGATATACTTAACTGGGATGTAGACTCAGACACCTTGTGTTTTGAATTTCAGCTATAATTTTAGTAAGTCTGTATTCTGTAGCAAATTCATTTTACATGAGTGATCCACTCACAGCTTTTTCTCTAGAATCTTCTGTCCCACAGATGTCTAAATCAGACCGCTGTAACTCAGCATGTCTCTGCTGAGGATAGCAGCAATGCTCCTCCTTCCATGTGAGCTCATCCTTTGGTGGAAGGGATAAGACACTTCCCCTTACATTACAAACTTTCACTCCCATTGCATTTCCTGTGCCAGTTCAGGGCCTGTGGTCTGATCTCTCATATCACTGCATCAGGCTTACCCACAGCCACATCTCTGTGTCCTAGCCAAGCTTTTCTGGGCTGATGCAGCTCATCAGCCACTCATGTACATGCCAGCTCCACACTTGGAGGATTTGGGCTTGGCTGATGCCTGAAAATCTGAAAAATTTATATGACTTTCATTGCTAACAGCCAACAGAGTGGGCTGCACACACCTAGTCTCTGAGGAAGGCAGTGTCTGATTTTGAGGATATTTAAACTAGAGGGAGAGAAAAGACCCCGTGTTTCCCTCACATTCCTGTTGAGATGGATGCAGCCTCCCATGGGGGAGAGCAGACAGGTTCTGTTCTAAGCATCTTGGTAACCTGGTGCTCCTTCCTTGCAGCTGGAGGCTAAAATTGCTACCCAAAGACAGCCAAACTCAAAGATTTACCAACCAAAGTTAAGAGCACTGTTGCTGCATCAGGCAAGTGTTTGCACCCTATGGTGAGTAGGAACTCAGAGGGACCAGGGAACAAGGGAACCAGGAGGAACTGAGGAGAAGGGAAAGGATGAGCTAGAGCAAAGGATATTTGTTTTGTTGCCAGCAAGTGGAGACCAGGGAGAGTGTCTGGTAAATGGGAAGTGATTTGGATGATCTGATCTTCCTGGAAAACTCCATTTCCCTCTTTAGAAATTGAGCTGTGATCTCCACCAGCATTATTATATGCCAGAAACATATGGCATAATAGCTACCTTTGTGGCTTCCTTCTGTCTCTCTTTGTCGCTTTCTTCCCCTGTAAGGGGAGCCATCAGCACAATAGGGGATCTTACTACAGTTTGGGTACTGCTTTCAAGAGGTTACAAGAGCCAGCAGTGCTCTGGAGCAGGTGTTTTTTAGAATATGAGTTGGATTTCTTGTTTTAGGAATAAACATATGTACCCAATGCCTTTATTAATAAATATTGAAATGGAGATGAGTGGAATACGTGCAAAAAAAAAAAAAAAAAAAAAAAAAAAAAAAATTTTCATCATTGACTGCGTAAGGATCATTGCCATAGTTCCAGGTGACCAATTAGTGAGCAAACTGCAACTCTTGATCATGGTCCTATTTTGGATGAGATGTGTCAAACAGAGGAGAGGACTTTTGCAGATGCAATAAACTGTGAATGCTGCTGAAGGAGAGAGTAGGGGACAGAGAGCAAGGAGGCAATGAAGAGCCCTGAACAGTGCTAAAGTGGAGAAGATTTACAAGTTGTTGATCAAGAAAACAAAGAGTAATATGGGAAGAAACTTCCACAGGGAAAGTGTACAGAAATCTGAAGCACAGAAGATGAATGGGTGGATTACAGGCAATTTATCAGCTTGACATGCCCATTTTCATATATGACAATACACCCCAAGGAAAAAAAACAAAGAAAGAAAATCAAGGAGAACATGACTTGCAGTTGCTGGGAGTAATTTTTTAGCTACAGTGAGATGGCAGTAAAACAGCAACACAATAAGAATTTTTTTAAATGAAATGTCTTAAATATAGCATGCCCTGGCAAAGAGCAACAAAATGTGCTGGAATGACAGCTTTGAAGAAAAGCAATGAATTTTGCATTTGAGAGGAGAAGCAGGTATTTCACAGAACTGCCTGTGTATATCATGATCAGATGAGGAGTTGAGCAACATAAAGAGCTTGCTCCAAGCCAGATTTAAGAGGCTGGGGCAATGGCTCTTGTCTGGGGTTGTTAGAAATCACGTACTTGATTGCTCAACAATGCAGTTGTAATTAGAAGAGTAAAGACAACTCTATGGAACAAGAAAAAATTTAAGAGTTTTATTGTCCCCAAAGGGATGGTGAAAACTGATGAAGCAGAGCTTGCATTCCTTCTCACAGGGCATTCATATATACAGTGTGGGACTGCAGAGACTTTTGAGGCATCCTCACAGACCCATCAGTGGTGGCTCTCAAAGATGGTGATGGAAAGGCAAGAAAAGGCTAAATTTTGAATAAGAAAGTTAGAATCAGTCACATTCACAAGGAATATGAGGAACAACTCTGATCAGGCAACTCAGCAGGGATCTCTAAGCATGGAAGACCGCTGAAGGATTTTAAGTGAGCTGCACTAGTGACAAACCATTTATTTTCCACTTTTGACTTTCTCTTTCTGAGCAGCATTACAATTGCTTGAGATTTTACCAAGTACAGAACAGGTCTGATTTGAGAGGCTAATAGAACCAATGAATTCCTAGCAAGAAAAGGCACAATTTTAAAGAATCGTCTTTGTGTTCAACCCTCAGAATTTAATAGACAGTTTCCTTGGCTCCCAATTTAGATGTTTCTAGCCGTGCAATAAGCAGAGACACATAAGATTCATCCTTTCTACAAGGCACTTTGGATATTTTTTGGCAAGAAGACAAAGGATTGATAAGACAGCAGAAGAAAGAAGCTGTAATTTTAGGCAGAAGCTTGGCAAAAAGCAGCAGGGAAATCTTTCTCTCCGAGTTGGATAAATCTGGTCAAGGCCTCGAGAGTAATTGCTAAGATTTCCAAGATGGAAAACAGGAAAATAACTTTGTTCTTACCTTATATCCAGCCATGACATTTGTATATTAAAACTGTAAGGTTCTGACTGATTGTCTTGCTCTTCTATCCCATGCAGCTTGTGGATTTTTTGTATGTAGCCTTTTGTAGGTGGTTGAACATAAGACAATGCCAGGCTCTTCCAGGGTGAAGTAGAGTATACTGGTTACCTATTAGCACTTTCTGCATCCAGTAGGCACAAGGTTCTGGGCAGTGGCCAAGATGGAAAAGGGTCTTTGATCCAGCACCGCATGTGCCATGGGTTTTCTTTTCCAGAGAGGTGAGAAGGCTGCTGAGCAGCTTTGAAAAGAGCAGGCTGCTGCTACAAACTTTACATGTTTCCAAAAATGGATCCTAGAATCACAGAAGTACGAAGCTGCAAAGTACCACAGGGGATCATCCATGCCCTTCTTTCACTCAGAGGTAAGATGACATTTGCCAAGACAATCTGAATGGGAGGTCTTACTTCTTCCAAAAATCTCTA
The DNA here is from genome assembly GCF_017590135.1 of Pyrgilauda ruficollis. Taxonomy (NCBI): domain Eukaryota; kingdom Metazoa; phylum Chordata; class Aves; order Passeriformes; family Passeridae; genus Pyrgilauda; species Pyrgilauda ruficollis. The sequence goes on from NW_024523648.1 coordinate 3,197,629, forward strand.
GTGAAGGAAACTTCTAGGCTGCCTGTAACGCCTGTTTCAATGTTTCTTTAATAAGAATTGCTTTTTCCTAATATATAACTTAAATGCCCTTTATTTAATCTGATTATTTCTTGTCCTAAAACTAGTGAACAATATGAACAATTAATTAATCTTTTTAATAACAGTTTACTTATTAGAAAACTGCCACCATGTCCTCCCTCATTTCCAAGCCTTCTAGACTAAACAAACTCACTTCCTCTGACCATTCTCATCGGTCAAATTTCCCTACCCTAAGCTCCTTCTTCCTTCTATTCTTCTTAGTACATGCTTCACATGGGGTAGTGTCCTGGGGTCCCAAGGTCACTTCACTTCCCTAGGTAAGGCTTGGACTACTTTTCTTCAGAGGAAGAGGAGACAATAACCTCCTACTGTTTAAAAATGAAAGTTCTGAAGCTGCACTCCAGAAGTTTGTCTTCTTTTCTGTTTCTTCTTTTCTGTTACTTTTCTGTTCACCTACAATAGCTAAAAATAAAATGTAGGTGGGAATTCCAAGGTCCTCCTTCACCTTGCTGGTGGATGTAAATATCTTGGTGGACTCTCCTCAAACTGAACTGTAACTGTATAATATATATTAGTCAAATTAATTTTTTTTATTACTGATGTTCAGTTTTGGTTGACAAACAGAACTGTACTGTAAAAATATTTTTGCCTCCAGATGGGACAAGATGGTAGAAGACCAGAGATAGTCTTGTAGTACTTTGACAAAGTCAGTCAGTCTTGTACTACTTAGCATCATAGAATCATTAAGGATGGAAAATATCTCCAAAATCATCAGATCCAATCCTTGAACAAATACCACTGTGCCCACTGAACCATATCACACAGCACCATCTCTGCTCAGTTTTTTAAAGCTTCCCGAAAGGCTGACTCCACCACTTCCTAGGGAAGCCTGTTTCCATGCTTGTTATTATACTATCCTGTCCTATACACCACCATCATAAACCTGGATTTGCAGTGATTTATATTTTTTCCTGTTCTCTCCATCAGTAAATTTAACAAAGAAAAATGCAATCTGTCTGTCAATTAAGACAGGAATGACATGCAGTGTGGACTTCAATTTTCAGAAAGCTCATGTGTCAAAGAGTAAGAAATGGCTACTGATCTTTCAGAGTAACTAAGTAACACCATAAAAAAAGAAAAAGTATTTCCACAAAGAAAAGCCCTTACAAAGTTTGTAGTCTTTATGCAGCTCACCAGGCTACTTTTACGGGATTTTTTTTTGGATAAAGTTTTCTCTATCAGAAAAATTCAGGCAATTACACTCTACCACAGGAAGCAAGTTCAAGATATAGCTACATGGAAAGATCCTCAAGGAATATTTTTCAGAACATCATCAGGCAGTCTTATATCGATTATGTGGCTGTCTCAGCAGTGTACTTGGTGCATTTAGAATAAAAGCATTCCCTCTAAGTGCAGGGATAATAATGACAGACATTTTTAAGGCAAACTGTTTACCAGAAACAGCCTATGAGAAAAGCACATAATAGACAAAACTGCCCCTCAGGCAGTTGCTGTGGATTGAAAGAAACTCAGAAGTTTTGGGTGGGTTATTTTTGTACTATTCTGTTCCTTTACTATCCAGGATGAAACAGAGAGATCCAAGACAAAAGTTGTACATTTTGGACTTTTTGAGACCTCGAAGGACACCTTGTCTTTCCATTTAATGAAAGATTTTTTTTTTTTTTGCCAAGTAATTTGTTTCAGACCATCACAAGTGTTACAGAAGTTACTTTACCTATGGCCATGCTGTTACAATTCAAGTTGGTTGCTCAGTTACTGTCTGTCAAAGCCTAGCAAAGTGACAACCCTTAAGCAGCTGGTAGACACAGAAGCAGAGGAAGAGAGAAGGAACTCTTTTTTAAGTCTTGGTGTAAAAACAGGAAGTGTTTGACATTCTGCCCTGGCATCTGTGTAGTGTCCATAGCTCTTATTTTAATTTTGGACATTTTGGTTCAATGAATATGAAAAAGAGGGAGGGGAGGAGGGAGGGAGTGAGAGGAGAGAAATACTCTAAGCAGAGTATCTTAAAAGTGGCAGGAAAGTACCCCAGAAATGCCTGGAAAACCTGCTTCAAAAGCAACATATTAAAATGCACAGGATGATGCCCACTTACTGCAGTCAATACTGGGTCTTGTCCTGAGCACACAGACACAGATTTTACTTCATGTGTGACCTACAAAATTTCAAACAATGTGAACTAACTAACCCTAGCAACACATTGATGGAGGAAGAGGGGGTTTTACATCTTGTTCATGATTAGCTGCTTTGAGAACCTTCAGTAATTTTGGTTTTAGCTCTACAGCACTGAAACCAGTAATAGCTTTGTCATTGTCATTAGTAATAAGAGAGGGGGAGAATGATTATTCTGTAGTTCTGAACTTGGGCAAGGCCTATGTGTAATAGGTACATTAAACAGGATGGAAAGAGGACGATCTGAAAGCTGTAAATTATTGAGTGCTATCTAATCCTGCACAATTGCTTTTTATTAGAAGCACTTCCTGGAAACTCAGGCATTTGTGACCTACTACATAAAGGCCTTCATTTAAAAGACATGAGAGTTGAGAGACTAAATATAAGGCATTCAAAGGAGGTTGTATAGTTTTGTCCTCTGTATAAGTTGCTCTGTGAAAAAGCAAAACTCGTGCAGTGTCATGAGCTGAGTCATCATTTCGAAGTCAAAGACATTTGCCACATTTTTCTATGTTAGCCTTTTGTATATGTTATCTTGATGTTTCTCATAAATGTTATTTATTAGTAGACAATTTTCCCCCTGATGGTCTCCTAAAGAGGCCAGCACACCCAGCAGGAGCCCAGTAAATTCAGCTGCTTTTTGCCAGAACCCCACAAGTACATCATCACTGTTTTATCAGAAATTCACATTTCCATGTAGGACAGCAAAGGTGTGAACCTGAGTTTCAATGCTATGCTCAGGTTTCCTTCTACACTCATTAAATTTGCACAAAGGAAACACTGGTGTTCAAACTTAAGCAATTCTGTGTTGGTCACAGACATAATACCGTTACTAAGATTTAAGGTAATGTTATTGAGACATTTTAACACCAACTGATTTAAAATAGGGCATGAAGGGACTACTAGGCTTTCATGCATTTTTAAAATGCAGTTCTTAGCCTTTTCTCTATGAAGAAACACAATGAAAATATAAATTATTCCTCCAGGGAGAGATATAAACAAAGAAATTGGACTAGAGTATTAATTACAATGGTAACATTAAAAGATAATTAGTGTTTATAAATCAAGGGTGAGGTTTCATGACTGGCTGTGCCCGGTCTGTGAGCAAACCTGGCAACCTTCTGTTGGGCTGCTCTGGGGCTGTTCAGCCTGGAAAAGAGAAAGTTGTGTGGAGACATCATAGCAACATTCCAGTATCTGAAGAGGGCCTACAGGGAAAGCAGAGAAGTACCCTTCATTGGGATCTGTAGTGATAGAACAAGGAGTAATGGGTGCAAACTGAAAGAAGGGGAATTTAGGTTAGAAATTAGGAGGAAATTTTTTACTGTGAGAGTGGTGATGCACTGGAACAGGTTGCCTGGGGAGGTTGTGGGTGCCTCAACTCCGACAGTGTTCAAAGCCAGGTTGGAGAAGGCCTTGAACAACCTGGTCTAGTGGGAGGCATCCCTGCCCATGGCAAGGGGCTTGGGACTTGATGATCTTTAAGGTCCATTCCAACCTCTTAACATTCCATGATTCTATAAAATCCCTTTGGGGCTGCCAATCTTCTCCATGTATCGATTCTGACGTTCTTATTCTGGATGTCTTTCAGAACTTCAAGATCATAAAGTCCAAAACATTGTGTTCGGCTTCCAAAGGTTAACAGTGGGTTTCTGCGGTCTTTTTTGTGATTTCCAAGGAAGTTTTGTGGTTTTTTTCAGTTGGTTGGTTGGTTAGTTTTGTGTCTTTGGTTTTGATTTTGGGTGTTGGTTTGTTTGGTTTCTTTGAAGAGGCTTGTTATAAAGAAGCTAGAAGATGCTGCTAAGAACGTGATAGGGATAACAGTGCAGAATTGAGTGCTGAAATCTTGCTATTGGTTCCTTATTTGTCATCTATTAGGTAAACCTTGAAAAAGGTTAAAGGGAAGCTTATATGATTAAATAGAAAAATTGGGCTCTTTATTATAAACACAGGGTATTCTTCTGAGAAGATGAAGTTGTGTCCAGCCAAGGAACATACACTGTAATACACATTCTAACAGATTGAATACAAAAACTTCAGTAAGCTAAGAACAAGAAGCAAATGCTGAAGTACTCAAAACCAAGTCTAAATTATTCTAGCCCATTAGGAAGGTGCAAAATGCCCTCTAGACAGTCCAGAAGCTGAATGCCATATCAGTGTGTGATGTACTGGTCTCCTTCTTTTGAAAAGGATATATTAAAACAGTGAAAGTGCAATAAAGAAGAGAATGGCACAAAACATCTTCTCCAAGAGGAACAACTAAGTAGCAGTAGTATTCCTCAGACTCAAAAAGAGACAACTTGAGTGAGATATGATAGATCTCTACAAAACCATGAGTGGTCTAAAGGAGGATTTAACTTTTTATTGTCTATTCCCATATATGAAGTAGGAACCACCATACAGAGGGTGTAAGATCCAGGGTTGGACTAAACAAAAAGGGATGGTTCATCATGGGACAAAGATATGCAACTGTTCATGTCTGAGGAAAGAGTTCATATGGGCACATATGAACAGACTGGAGAAGTAGTAGGAGCAAGGATCCATTGAAGGCTGTTGAACAAATAAACTGCGTCAGGTCCCCAGAAGTTCCACTCACTCAAAAAGAGTTGAACATGACAGAGGACCTAAGGAAGGAAGAACCATATATTCTTGTCCTGTCCTTATTTACCCTTCATCATCCATATATGGACATTTAGGGAGAAGGAAGACCAGGTAAAAGTTGAGTTGAAGAGACCAGTTGAGTTGCTCTCAACTAGTACAGACATTCCTGTAGCTGCTCCTGCCTCTCATGCTTGTAGAGTCAGATGAAAGTACTCCAGATAGACAAAGAATTTTTTATTTTTAATTTTTATTTTACTACACTAGGTAAAGTATCTCTTCTTGGATTTGTAAGATGCAGAGATTTGCTTTTTTTTTTTTTTTTTCCTTGAGATTCTTTCTTGAAAAACAAGTTGACCCTTCTTCCATTTTCAAGTAGTTCATGGGGTCACAGGGTCTTGGACAAATACTGGTCCCTAGTTCTTCCTAAGTACTTTCCTCATGTTTTCTTGTCAGGCTTTTGGAGGATTGGGGTGGGGGGTGGGTGTGGTGCATTGTTTTTGGATTTCTCAGGAGACCAATTTTCCATTTCCAAATTTTCCACTTCCAATTGACAAATTATATTTCATCCAGTATCTTTTTTACACATAAGTCAGTCTAGTGATGTTGGTTTCCCAGCAGTTAAGCCCTAAAGGTCCTAACAGCATAGTTCAAGAGGTGTACTTACTTGTTTGAATATGTTCCTCCTCTGAATGAGGGTTTGAGTGTGTGCACACATGGCTGTGTAGCTCCTCAGGAGAATATACATACCTGCTCTTCCAGTGGCAGCTGCTTAATGCAGACCCATCTGTACAAAACGTTGAAGTTGCAGACTGTGATACAGCTCTCTGCCATTATATATTTTAAAATAATTTATACTCAAAATTTAATGCTGTGTATTAAAGACATTTTTTCTCAGGTTATCTGAACAGAAAATACCAGGGGTTCAAATGGTGTCAGTCAGGACATGTGGTTTTTAGACTAGATTTGTCAACATAAAATGTAATTCCTAACCCTGATGTACTATACTGTGGAAAAGCACCAATGAGTTAACTTTGTACACATGTGTAGGCAGAGTACTGTCAATGTACTTTAGGGAATGCTGCAGGTAGGTCATGAAGAATATGACATGACTATAGTGGCAAAAAACTGGAAAGGGCTTTAAAAAAATGAAAAAGGATTCCAACTTCACATAGTGGTTCAGGTGTTTTTCTTTCCTTTGCTCTTATGTGCTTGCACATATGCATGTTTCATCAGTGCTGGAGGGATTTTTTTTGTAAACAGAATACTGTAAGTTGTCAATAAAATAACATGTATTTTCCAGGAAAAAGGGAAAATGTGTAGAGCACTAAATGAGGGTGCCTTCCCTTTCCTAATCTAGTGCTAAACTACCCTCCACCTTACTAAGAATGACAGAGTTTTGCCACAAAGGTAATGACAGTGTAAACTAGGTAGAGTCAGTAAAAGCCTATGCATGCAGTTCGTTGACATCAGTAAGAGATATCATGCTCAAAATATGTGCAAATAACATGTATAGGATTGCACAGACATCTGGTAGAGACAAATTTTTTGCTTAAATCCAGTACTGACACAGACACTAAGATTGCTGTCTTCAGAGCTATAAAAATGCACTCATATGGTTATGCTGAGCATGTGGTTGCTCAAGGAAGATGTTTCTCAAAGACTGTCAGGAAAGGGAAAACACAACCAGGACTGCTTTCGTATTTCCATGTTTAGTGGTTTACAGCAGTGGAATTCAGGGCCTGCGATCTATTATAGTGGGAGTGAGTATGTAAGTCATGGCATCATCTGGTTTAAAGGCCCATAGCTGTTGTTCTTTTCCATCTAGGATCAGACAAAGCGGCATGAGGCTCCACATAATTAAGAGCAACTATCCCACAGCGGCAAGGAAAGCAGAAAAGATTTCATTGGGAAGGAGGACTGACTACAGTACTTTAAAGACATGATTGTAAACAGAAGAAGCAAACCAGAGAATGTTTAACAGGAAAAATAGCCCTCTGACCCTCCCTGGATTAAACGCTATCAATCAAGTTTAAATTTAGGTCCTACATGGTCCCACATGAAAAGAAGGCAGTAGGGGCAAGGAAAGCTTAACGCCTGAGAATATTTGTATTGCATGGCAAGGAAAACAAGCCTAAAGTCAACAAAGAGCAGCCTGTAAAAACAAATAGTCCTGATGAGAACAGCACTGCCACCCAAAAGCTCATTAGCAGCCAGAAACAGAAGAATTGTCTCTCTGCTCTTTCTTTGCTGACTGCCCCCAGCCCAGCGCTACCGCAGCGCTTCTGACCCAGCTGCTGCCTCCCTCCTGGCGTAACCCCTGAGCACTTGCCAGCACCCACACAATGCATGCCCTCAGCATGAAGAGTGTTTCCCCAGGGTGGGCTGGGCTGGTCTATGGTGGGAGGCAGGAGTGGAAAAAGAGCAGGAAATATCTGAGGTTTTTTCCCAAATAATAGTAATGTATACATACACGTATAGTAATTGTCTTTATCTGTTCTAAGATAAACCAGCAGAGGGAAATTTTGGGTGTAAACTGATGAGAAGAAACACTGCCATGCCCACCAGCAAGCACATGGGATTTCAGAAATCATGTGAATTCCAAACCCAACGTCCCATCTGTCATCGCCTATTCACTGCTGGTGGAGTCACAGCTGTAGGGCAATGAGACGCTCCATTTCCTCCTGGTGCATGGGAAAACACAACCATGCATTTGGACAGAGCTGAGATGTCTGGTGATCAGTAAGGAACACAAATATATTTTTTAACCTTGAGAGCCAAGATGTAATTTTAACAAACTTGCATTTAGGTACCTGAAAAAAGCAGTTGGATAATATCAGAGCCCACTTACAGCACTTTGAGATTTTTTTGTGCCTGTAGGTTTTACACTGGTCACAAGATTCTTTCCTGTAGATTAAGTCAATCTTAATCTAATATGTGGCAGAGTCTAAGGTCTCCAAGGAGACAAAGTTATGTCTGCAAGCATTAAAAAGTATGTTCAACATTGCAGTTTTATTTGCAAGTGCCATTTTTTTCCTTTTCTCTTCTCTGTTCAGATCACCAAACTTTAGATAAATATACAGAAAAAAAAAAAAAAAAAAACAAAAAAAAAAAAAAAACCAGCGGGGGAGTTCTTCAAATGTAAGAAGTTGAAAGACAACATCTATTATTCACAATAATCTGAATACTTTCCTGCATCACTGTAGCACCTTTCAGCTTCCCTATCTTGCTGCACTAACTCCTTTTCTGTTCCAAACCTGCAGATGCACACCAAGCAGCCCTGGTGCCCTGACTACTGGTACATTTTGTGTACCTAAATATATGACCACACACAGTCTGTTTATGAGCTTTATGGGTTTGTCTGTTTGTCTTCTGGTGGTTTATGTATTTGTCTGTATATTTGTGGAAACTGAGGTTAGTAGATGCATTTCCTACACCAAATGCATTGGCCTAGTCACTATCTATTGCCCTATGATGGAAACCACTGGATTGTGTATAATTTGGAATAGGTGGCAGAGCTAAACCTGTGCAGTGAAGAGGTTCAGACATGTTGCTTGCAAAATCAGGGGCAAAGTTCCAGTCAGTTCAGCAGAGAAATCCTTACTCCAAGGCTGACTCTTTAGTTCCTTACCTGTTACCATTCTCTCAGGATGCAATGGGAAGATGATCAAGACTGAATGTACTGCATTTAAAGCACCTGTATTTGTATAACACACTAATACACAGCTTTGAGTTGGCTTCATTTTCTGATGTCTGTATCATTTTTTGTCCAATTACATGCATGCAGAGTAGAAAGGATATCCATCAAAGTAGAGGACCCATACACATGCATTTAGAAATAAATTTAAACACTCCATTTAAGAAAATGCAGCTCAGAGTAGAATCTAACCTCTTGGAAAACACATTTAAAATGAAGTAGTGAGAACATACATTGATCTTCTTCTATATGCAGTTTACATTTTTCTGAAGGAATTGAGCTACAGCAGTAGAATTATAATTATGCAGGAAAAGTATCTAGTTTTTCTGAGAAAAAAGTAAGAATGTCTGATTTTCAATAATCTTTAATTATAAGCATAAATATATAATTTCAGATCTTTGATTTCATTAATCTGTAATCTCAAACTGGATTTTCTTAAGAGTAATTTTACCCTATAGATTCTGCAGTTAAACAAGTTTCTTTCTCGCTCTTTTCATGTTCTTTTGGGGTTTTGGTATTGCTCTCAATTGCCATGAGAACTGTGCATAATTTCATTCTCTTTTGCAAGCAGAAGGGGGAAATTCAAAACAGGCACAAGTACCTATTATGCTTATATTGAGATGACTATTAATACATATGAAAGAAAAAACCTAAGACTACAATTATTAATTAATTTGTTCATTAAACACCTGCCTCACAATATTTGCATACTCTTGCATCAGGTTTAGAACAAGATTTCTATGAAAATGGATTTTGAGGGTCTTCCACTAAAAAATGTTCAGATAATAAACATAAAATATGTAACTAACTGGGAAAAAAGGTCAAAGTTTCCCTATTTTGCTGTGAAGAATGTGGGAAAATCATGGACACTTTTAGACTGACACATTATTTTCCAGAGGTATTTAAAATAAAGTCCTCTTTGAATCCCTTGAGAAACACCCTTGTCCTTGTATGTTTAGTGGAAAGAATGCTGGCAAAAATCTTTGAAAAGTCACACAAGTGGTAAAATATCCATAGGTAAAAAAATTGAGCGAGTCACAATAAATACTCTCCTTTCCAGCTCTGCAGCATGGCAGGTATTTACTTTCAGAAAAGTGCTCTTCTGACTTTGTGAATATGAGCATGAGGATGAAAGAAAAAAGTTCCATCTGCAGGTTGAGTTTTCTTCAGCTTCTGCATGTGTTCATCCTTGATTGCTGAATAGAGACTGTGAGAAAACTTGCTGGCTCATCTCAATGCTGGTGGCAAAAAAAGGTGACAAATGCAGAAAGCATCTCCATTTTTTCAGGGTGGTGACCAAGCTCTGACTGTCCTGGGTAGCAGGCACTGGAAGATATGGTGTGGAACCATGGAAACACCCCCCATGTCTTTGGTTGCATGACATTGCAGGGTGCCCCCAAGACAACTTTACTTGCCCCTCTGCCTGAAGACCTGAATCAGAACAGAGAAAAAGAAAGGCAGAAATCTCAGAAAACTGGTGGCAGGCATTCAGGACCTCACACTGATTTACTGATGTTAGCCAGCCTTCAGCCAGGCCTGTCAATAGGAGCTTGAAGATCTGTTTGGGTAGAGGTACGGCTCCACGGGGTGCCTGAGACCAGCTGCAGGAGCTGAGCTGGTGGGTCTTGACCTCCCTCTCCATCCTTCTCCCCAGGGCCTGACCAAGGCTGCCTGGCTGCCCTGCGGAGCTGGGTGGCTTCGGGAGCGCTTCTTGTATTAAACCCTTGTCACAGGTCAGTTGCTTCCCCAGTTGTACTTCCTCTAAAAATACCCATGTCTTATGGCTTCTGTAGTCACATAACTTCATGTCTCCCTTACTCCTTCCCCAGAGGAATGAAGAATGTTGAGCTGCTGGCAGCTAAATTGTATTTAAAGACATTTTTATTTTCTGAATCATATTCAGCATGATGCTTGTTTTAATTATATTTTATGCCGAGTGCTGTAAGATGCATGCATGAAAGCCTGTCCATAAATAAACATGTCTTTAAAAGTCCTTATTCATTTTCCTTGAGTCAATTCCTGCTCCTTTGCTGAGGTGCACAAAAGCCGGGATATATGTTCTCCAAAGCCCATGGCACTGTGGTGCCATGGAACCCAGACACCACATGATGCCAAAGAGCCTCTCTGCACCTCTTCTGTGTGGGCTTGCCTGTGCTGTGGCACCAGGGGGATGCCTGCCTCCCTGACGGTGGCTCCAGGGCCTCAAAATGGCCATGGCTGCTGGGGAAATCAGCTGCTGTGCCTTCTGGAGAGGCAGGCACTCTCCAAAAGCCTCTCTTAGGGCAGTTGTGGTGTGAAAGACCAAAAACTCACCAGGCAAACGCATTGTGAACACCAGGGGAGCTCTCACAAGCTGCTCCTGTGCGGGAGGCAGAGCTCAGCCCTGAGCACAGGTCCCAGTGGAGGTGCCGTGACCTGGCTGTGCCCCTTCTCGGGGCTCAGACCCCCTCAGGGCACCTGTGGGATGAGGGAATGTCACCTGCTCCTGGCAAAGGGTTGGCTCAGCAGCGGGGGATCAAACAGCGATGGCAGGCGTGGGCCTGCCCATCAAAGGAGCCTTTTGAGGCCAATAAAGAAGGGATTCACGTTCTGTTGCTGGCTGGATCCTGCGGACGAGGCGAGGCTGAGAACAGCCTGTGAACAGCGTGGGTTGGAGGGCGGCCAGGGGAGGCTGTCCCGCCAGCTTTCACAGGACCTCTCACAGGGGTCCTGCTGCCCGGCCATGGCAGCCCTCCCTGCCCCGCACCCCGGCACGGCCGGCTCCCTGATCAGCTCCGCCAAACCAGCTGTCTCCTGACGGGAGAAAATAATCTGGGATCAAGGACAGGAAACTGGATCCGCACACGCAGGCGAGATGAGAAACTCATGTTTTGTGGCAACCCCCCTCAACCAAAGTGCTCCACCTCCCTCTCCTACCTCCAAGCAATGAGAAATGAAAATAAAAGGAATGGAATAAAAGCAGGTACATATCACTATTTTTTTCCTAACCTTTGTGTGGGGAAAAAAAAAAAATAAAAAAAGAAAAGAAAGGAAAGCATCTAACTGCATTTTTTTTTTCTGGCATCAGCATGCTCTCCTGCTCCCATTCATGTGACAGCTCCTGTGCTCTCACCACAGACACGTGAGACTGTGCAAATACTTAGGGTTTTTTGGAGAGGTGTCCCATATAGAAAGCCACTGGCAAACACTAAGGAGGGTAGGGCAGCAATCCTTTATGGCTGCAAGCCCCAGCCACTGTCTGCCTCTTGCTCCTGCCCCTCGCACATCTGTGTTTCCACATCCCATTGGTCCCTCATCCTGCTGCTGCAGCCTGCGCTGCCTGGAAATGTTTCGAGTGACTGAATGTGTTGCTTAGAAGAAGAAAACGTCCTTTGATATGTTTCTCGAAAAGAGGTAATTAAAGAAAAGCAGCCCACAAGCCTTCTGAACTGGCTGTCCTTCTGGAAAGCAGCTCCCAGTCAGCCCCGCACAGAGCGGTGGCCAACCGCTGGGAATGAGTGGAACCATCTGGTTCTGCTGCCCTCCGTCCCCATTGCCCTGGGGGGGTATTTAACAGCGATGTGTTTGCTACACCAGCACCATTGCCTTAGCAACACAGCCAAAGTGTTTGTCAGCATGCGAGCAACATGAATGATGGCGCCTTGTCCGAAGAGTCTGGGTTGCATGTGTGGCTCTCCTTCACAAAAGCCAGTCTCACCACTTGCCTCACAAAAGAGCCTGAGCGGGAAACTGGGAGCTGGGAGGGAAACTTTCCTGGGAGTCAAAAGCATATTTTTCTTCTAATTGTGTAGGAACTGCCTTGGCCTTTTGGAATCAGTGGCGTCTGAACTAATAAATAGTACCAGTCTGAAGCTGATGAGAAATCGCTACATTTTAACAAGTGTCTGCTATTTTTAAGTAGTAGCAGATCTACTGCAGAAGTGCTGGAGGCCCCCTATGACCTGCCACCAGACTGCCTCAGCCTTCTGAGAGCCTATTTCCTTCAACCTTTACTGAATTAGGTCTAAGGAAACTGCTTATATCTCCCTATTGTACTTCTGTCAGTAGCTTTAAATGAAAATCTATTCACTGAAATCCTTTTTCTCATCAGCCATTTTCCCCCAGATCAGATCAGATGTCAATACAGTCTTTATTGGGAAGGAGCAGGGTCATGCCTGAACAATGTTGTGTTCTTTTAATGAACAACGCAGCTTACTTTTCATGCCCTCATGTTCTCAGGGGAAAAAAAAATCAAATTCCCTACTGCTATCCTTATGACACTTTCCTTTTCTTCTCATCTTTTCCTGCTCTTGTTCATGTCAAAGCACTTGTTTTCCAATGACCAATTCTTCTTGATGCTCATCTCTTCAACTACCAGTGCGGTTACTCTCCATAAACGAGATTGCAGAAAAGAGATTCACCAAAAAGGTACAAATACATTAAACTTTTCCATTACCTAGAAGAAAAATGGCACAATGGATTAACTCTGAAAAAATTCATTCCTTCTGCAAGGCATATCACAGTCTTTCCTCATTCAGTGAACAAATCTAAAGTTGATAGATCTAGAGGAAGAAAATAAAAATTGAGAGAAAATTGATCAACCAAATGGAAAGATAAAAAACATGGTTTTGCACTTTCAACCTAATCCAGGGGGCTCTTAAACTTAGAGAAACTTTGTATCTTAAAAACAAGCTGCCAAGTTCCAGTTGACTTCTAAACATGATCAAGGTCTAGACATTTAGATCCTCAGAGATGTTCAGTCAAAAAGTTGTATTGGAACAGTCTCAAATACCTACCATGAACAATCTACTTTAAGACAGCATCACTGATTTTTGTTTGCTGTGGTTTGGTTTGTCTCAATCCTTTTAAATAATAACTTGACCATTAGATTAGGCAGCTAGACAGTGGAGGACCTGAGCTTGGCTTTTTCCTTTCAAATCCCCACATCCTATGAGGCTGTTCTGACTGCCAGACTATATCTTAGTGTGAAAGGGGCTCTCTCTGCCTTTATGTTGGTGCTGGATTCAGAAGGCAGGAAAAAAAACCAAAGAATTGGTGAACAGCTGCTGGTTGCTGCTTCAAAAATTACATTTTATGGAATGGATCCTCCAGGGCAGGTCCTCTCTCCTCTAGCTGCAGTTGCAGCTAACTTTAGGTTGATCCTTTCTTTGGGTGCCACAAGGTGGGGAAGCCAAGGTGCTACTCAAAAGTGTCTTGCTCCAAGGCTGATGCTGAATATGTACAGTACAGGGAGTCTGAGGGGCCACACAGGGATTCTGGAATTCCTCTGTGTTGTAGAAAATGTAGGCATTGTCAGGCTCAGGTTTTTATGTACGTAAGGACAGGACCCAGTTACAATGACCTAACCCAAAGGGCAGTTTAATATCTCCTGCGAGGGTCGGTGACCCACCACCATTGCCTGCTCTACTCTCTGGTTTTATCACTCAGCCATAGAGCCTTCTTCCCTCACCTTCCAGACTGATACAGCCCTGTGGCTCCCACTGAAGTCACCGAGAACCAGGAATTTTGTGCATAAACACCTCCTTTTCTGCAAAGAGCCCTGAGCCTCTGTGGTCCTCTGAACACTCCTCCAGAAGTTTCTAGCGTCCCTGTAATTTATACTGTAAGCTCCCTACAGTGGAGCAGAGAGCTGAGCTGAATGCAGGGGGAGAGAGGTCAGAAGAAGAGACTGTCAGCAGAATTTCTCTGTAGTCGCCAGAGTACAACACGAGATGTTCCCCATACTGTCCACACTAACATCTGTGTGCATGAAACAGAAAGAGTTGCAGCCGCAGAGGGAGGAATGTTTTATGTGGTGTACTTCTGTTCGGAGTATGCTGCTCTGGATGACTTCAGTGCTTTTTCACAAGCAAACGATGTTCTTGTGTTTGTATTAAAACATTAGTTCTTTTTTAAGTTTTAATCCACAGTTTTAAAGATGTGAAAGACCTTGCCCCCTGCAGATGTGTATCAATCTACAAAAGATGTAACATGACTTGCAATGCCAGTAGGGCTGGTGTAGATTCTCTGATGCTTAAGCAAGGGAATTTATGAAGCATATTTAGTGTTCTCCCATGTAGTCTGGTAGAAATAATGTCAAAAGAGGCATTGAAAATGGGATTTCGGTAAACACAAGTACAAAAGGGCAAGTTTTTAGGACCACCAAATTATATAAATCTCAAAAACAGGGACCTGCTACAGTCAGAAAGTACTGTAGAAATGTTGAAGGGAACTGTTAAAGGACGAGACTGACATAGGATGAAACAGAAAGAGTAACACAAAGTCTTTTGATGCATCCAATTTATTTAGGCTGAAAAATAAAGTGCTGTCAAGGTGCGGAGAAAGAGCTCAGTTTCAAAAATTTTTTACCCTTCATATGAGTGGGCAATCTAGAGGTGATAGAGCAACTGGAAATTTTGCATCATTATCTTTTAATTGAAAAATAGAATGATAAGTACATAGTTGCACATAAAAAGTGTATTATGCTAAAAATGTGAACATTTTTTAAAACAAAAACAAGGTAAAAAAACACAAGCTTTTTTATGGTTGGGACAACAATATTTGCTAATCAATGCTTGAATACTTTTAAGACAAAAGTGCTATTTCACAGAAATAATGTTTTCTTTAAATTTTAAAGCTTTAAAACTTGGTGAATGTACTACCAAGTGGCCACTAAATTTTATTTTTTCTTGTATAAAATTCTAGGCTATGTAGAAGGAGGTGACAATAATGAAAACACCATCATATTCTATTTGTCAGTCTTGCTTTTAGTGGTATTTGGCAGTAGTGTGTGTAAACTGAATACATCTGCATTTCTTGCTTTGTCCAAATGTTTTTCCACAGACAAGGTGCAAGTAAAAATCATACTTTTGGATGAGTTGGCATGTGGTTTAGGGGCTTTGCTTCTGTAAGTTAAGCATTTAGAGAAGAACCAGATGATTAAAGGTTAATATAATTTTGTTTTCTGTGTGCAAAGGATGACTAGGGCTGACACTAGCCACGATTCACCATGAGAAAGATGAAGAAACACCTTGCACACTCTCTCAAGGGAAAGACAAGGAGAAGTAAAGCCTTAACTAGGAATGAAAATGCTGCCTGGATTTTCAGCTTCTCTCTGCACTTTATTTTTCTGAGTGAAGCTATTTTCTCAGTTAAATGTTCCATCACTGCGACACCAATTCTACTCTCTTTATCTCAGTTTTGAACTGCTGAAACTACAAATTTTTTGAAATACAGTAGGAAATCCTTACCTTAAAATATAATAAAAAATCTTTATCTGAATTTCTGATACTTTTTCTGAAATATAACCAGGTTCCATCTCTGTAAAAATCCTTCTTGGTCACATCATAATTATTTCCTGCATCAGCTACTGTAACTCTCATTTTAATGGACTTCTGAAGCCATACTCACTGAACTTCAAAGTGCCTAGAAAACTGCAGTCAGACCACACAGTGTTTGCTAAGAAGCTTCATCTCCCTTAACTTTATTCACTTACTATCTCTGTGCCCACAGAACTCAAATCGACTGCTAATTCTTTTAATTCACTTTTGCCTCACTCTGTATTCAGCCCTTGGCCTAAGCACAATTCAGTTCTCTTCTTCTAAAGAGTTCTTCTTCAGTTCTTTTTCTTCTAAAGTTTGCCTTTATTGTCACTCCTACAGGTCAATTTCTATGAAATACCTACAAGCTAAAGTTAAGAAAGTGGAACTTTTCAAGAGTTTTCTGTGAATTTTCCCAGCTGGAGGGGCAGAAGTTAGCATTTGGCCTTTGAAGAAAGACTTCCATTTTGAAAAGGTGGCTACCAAAATAGCCTACCTTTTTTAATTCTTTCCTGAATTTTCTGTAAGTCCCAGGAGTAAAAAAAAATCAGATAAACATATCTGTTTGAACTCAAGCACTCCTATGCCTATGTCTTTCCCTTTCTTTTACTGGACCATTACCTTGTAGAAGCATAGGAATTAGATCTTATTTTCATCTTCCTTTTATTTCATCCTTTTATTTTAACATTCCCAAGCTTCCTAGACATCAGTATGCTTAGTTTAGGGCTGTCCTCAAAAGTGCAGTCCACTTTTTGTGCTTCCGGGAGAAAGTCCTATCTTATCAAAATTGTGTTACTCTTTTTTCCAGGCAGTAGTAAACCTGTATACAATCAAATTTGTCTTTTGCTTTTCTATATGCTGTCTTAACTCTCTCATTTGTATCACACCTATTCTTGCACAATAATTACTATTTCAGCTTCTAATCCATGGCATAATGAAGGCTGCTGTAATCAATACAATCATATTCTTTTTAACTAGTAAGCATCTACAATCAAGAGATTGATTTCTGGGTGAATCACTTAAGAGTGGGCTCTTATGTCTGCTAGTGTTCATGAAATTATAGCACTAAATTCTTATTCTTGGTTTCATTGCTCCAGCACATCAACCATATGTGGTTGGAAAACTTTAAAATTGAACATCAGAAGAGTAAGGGAAAGAAAGTTTCCTTTTGCCTCTCAAGAAAATGCATTGTTTAATTCTTTCAAATACAAATGGAATGCACATACTAAGCCACTAGGATGTGCTTAATTTCTTAAAGATGTTTTTTCATGTGATGAAGTATCATCTGACCCAATAAACCAACTCTAGCCTGGGTTTGAAGGTTCACAAAACATAAGCATTGCCCCACAAACTTCCACTTCCTTTTCTTTTGGTTTTCTGTATGAAAGAATCCCTTTCAGGAGAAATGTTAGAATGATATTTTCAGATATCCAGACAATATAAGACCAGACCACAGAATTAAAGTATTTTCTTTGTCTTAAGATAGCTTTCTTCTCTAAGTATGAATAAACTTTTGGATCAGATCAATTGTTTCCTTTGAATTATAGTAAAAGAAAATTAAGTGGTTAAGCATACAGTTTACTGGTATTAAGAGACAAACATTTTCATCTCATCACTCTTTAAGCTTTAATATTGATTAAAACACATTCTAAATATTAGTGCTTATAAGGAAGGTCACAAAGTTCTTGGAGTTTTGTGCAAAATGTCAAGTGTACGAATAAAATGTCCTTTTATGTAGGCAGTGCAAATGCTGTAATTTAAAAAAAAAAAAAACAACAAAAAACAAACCCAAAAAAACCCACTAAAAATACACATTATCTTAAATTTTATGTAGAAAACAGAAAATTGTTCAAGTGACAAGAAGAAAAGGTTAAAATGCACTTGTCATTACTCTCTCCTGGATGGTTCCACTCTCTTACAACTTCAGCCAGGGATAGCTGTGATTTGAGGCAAAAACATCCACATTTAAATGTACTGGGACTGGACAAACAGCACTTTCCTAATAATGTGGGCAAGTTAAATTGCTTTGATGCATTCATTGTCATGCCACTCTTGTGTTATCGGCCACAGAAATAATGAATGCTCAAATGCATCTCACCACTTGCTTAGCTTTTTGGTTTTTATTGGACAAAGGTGCATCCCTGAGGAAAATGCCCAGGAGGTACTGGCTTGGGGAGACCAAAGGGATCCCAAAACGTTAGAATTTTTCATTTATTAAAAAAACTTGTTTAATATAATTCACTCTCAAGACACAGGCCCTAATTTCTAATATCACATGTGTGTTTCAATGAGTTTGTGCCTGATTTAAATAGATAACAAGAAGGCAAGTGAGTCCCCAAAATCAAGGTATTTGAACTCAACAAACATTTTTGAGATCTAAATGGTGAGGCAACCTTTCTACTAATTTGTGCTACTCAAACATACTTTTATGTTGCTATCAACCTAAAAATAATATAAAATTAAAAATTACCTATAGAACTATATATTAGATCTCGTCACTTATTAATCATGACCCATATTGATCAGTTTTTTATTAAAAAGAAACTTTTGCTACCTAACTTTTGGCATGAGGAGCTTGGCCTCTGTCTGGAAGCCTGTCTTTGACCATGGCATTATGCAAAACCCACAGAATATAAAAGAACCATCCCAGTGACAAGAACTGGGGTTACTTTTCTTCTTATCACAGTGCTCCGTACCCAAGAAAATAAAGCAGGAACTCCAGAACACTGACAAGTCTCCTACTTTTGTGCCTTAGTAAACTTAAAAAGGATCAAAAAATCACAATGCAGCCAGTGTTTGGGGGAATTTAGCTTTTATTTCACCTCCTTCCTTCCTCACCAGCCCTGGGACGAAGAGGTCTGTGGCTGGATGGGACCCCCAAATGTCTCTCCTCCTCCCATCCTTACTCACCAAGAAGAAAATACAACTTGAATGGACAGAAACATAATGGCTGCAGTTGCCCTCCTTCAGGAAAAGCCTTTTGTCATCTCCCACCTCTCTGCCTGTGCCTGGTTTGCTCTTCCTCTGGAGACAGAAATAAAAGAGATGAACCATAACAAAGGGCTCTTCTTGCCTGTCTTAGAACAGGGCTCTTCTTGGCTGTCTTTAGACCTTGTCTGAGGTCTAAATCAAGAGCAAGTCACCTCAGTTCCTGAGGAAAACACGGTAAAAGCTGGCAGCAGTGTGCATGGGTTTCTGGCAAAAGCTTCCATATGAGTGAGAAGTGCCTACTCCAGCAGGGCTGACTGGGTCACATGCTATTGGTTTTCTGTGTTCATGAGGACCAAATGTTGCTTTAAAAGTGGCAGAGGAACGAACAGCATTTAAAATAAGCCAATTTAAAGACCGGGCTTTTGCTGAGCTTTTATAATCTGCTATTTACTGAAAATATCTCTGTGTGCGAGATCTTTTCCCCTAAGAACATATGTCCTTCCTGCTTGTTCAGACTCTGATCCTAATCTCAATTGTTTGATGTCATAATCTGTAGTATGGGAATGCAGAGAAATGCCTTCAAAAAAACCCCAGTGCTAATTGAGAGAAGGTGCCTTCTGGGGGTTTTCTGTGTGCAATAGTTTCAGGAATGATTGGAAGAAAGCATATTAATCAATTTTGCAGATGATTTGCAGTGGGAAAGGATCATAAACCACTTAAAGCTGGGGATAATGCAGAACACAGTTTTCATAAAACAAAGGAAAAATCTAACATCACTTGGAGCATACTGGACATTCAGATCACTTCCCACAGCTACTCAGCAAACATTTTTTTAAATATTTTGAATGCCAATACACATGAGAGAATGAATCTATGACAATTAAGAAATACACTCATGCCTTAGCTGTTGGAAGCACCAGGAAGAAACAGAACCATTTTCTTCAATCTTATTCTCCTAAACTCTAGAAAGGATAACATTAGTCTTCAGCAAAATTAGTGCTGTGGTACCGTGTTGTTATTCTGGCAAACAGGATGTGATAAGAGCAATCTGATATCCTGTTCAAACACATTGTATTGTAAGTGCCACTGATGCAACAATGAACATCTGTAGAGTGCCTTTTAATATCAACCCCCACAGCAAGATTTAGTCTTCACCCTGAGAGGATTTTTTTCTAATGAACTCAAAGCAGTTTTTCCTTATATTCACTATCAATTCCACTAGGTATACAAATCTCTGTGTGACTGCAGAAAGGCAATTGTCCTGTGTAAGTTGCAAAGATCAGCAATTTGAAGCTTCCAACAAGTGGCATCAAACATTGTGGATTTTCATCAACATGCAGCTATTAAATACACTTGCTAATTTTGCTTGTAACCCATGAATTGCTTTAGATAGTATTAACACCATCTTTTCAGAACGCTTAGAGTTGGAAGAGTCCAGGCTTAAGTAAGCACAGCAACAGGATTGGAAAAACATGCTTTGAGAAACCATCCCAGGCCTCCAGACAAATCCATCTGAATGTTTTCATATTGCCTGTGATTTACAAAATATATAATCTTTAATATAACTTTTTCTGATCTTTTAATATTTTATGCCATTATCTCATCATGGGTTTTTTGTTTTTTGTTTTTTTTTTTTCTGATAGCTCACATTTCAGAAATTCATAAAGCATTGCCCCTGTAATTGCTGTGATTTGACTGTGGAAAATAAAAAATGTGCATTACACAGTATGCTTCACCCAGGTCTTTTGATTAGTAGTCTTATCATCTGGGGGGATGAATAGGAGAATGAGACTCAAGTGGTCTCATCCTATTACAGGGTGCCTAGTCAAGATATTTTACATTTTTGCTTTAGTGTCCTGATTTGTAAAAAGGGAATTAAAAACCTATTTGCATTAAACAGATATTATATGGGAGTTAATTGATAATGTCTGTATACTGCTTTGAACATCTAAAGAACAATATGTGAATGGTAAGAGCTGCTTTCTCTTTCATTTTTTAGTTTATGTCTCACACTCAGATTTTACCTCTCTTCTCTAAACTCTTCCTACAGTTATTTTATATTTCTACTATTGATAAATCCAAAGTCAGCTTCTTGAGTAAGTCTTATTGAACCTGGAAAAATCCTTCTATGGGACCATATTGCTTTTTGTTTTATATTCTTTGTGTTATATTGTCTGTTCTTTGTTAGTTTTATATTTCTTCATGCTGTTAAAAGCCAGATGAAACATTTGCCTCATAATATTTATTCCCTTTTCTTCAGATTTCTTCTCTTTTCTCTGACTCATTTATTCTTTTCTGACTGTTCATATGCAAGAGTTTTCCGAATATGTGCTATGTGGGACCACTCAAAAAAAATCAAGTCAGTTCTAGCTTATGCATTTACAAGAGTCAGAGAATTTTGTGTTCCTAGTGTGTAAGATGATTTTCTCATAACTCAATTATGGTAAACAAGAAGGAGCAGGCCAAATGAAGAAAGATGGAATGTTTTGTTTTCTAATTAATTTCACACAGACGTAGCAGTTTCTCTCGTGCTGGCTTAAAACAAGGAGCACGCAAGTGGTATGAACAACACTGTCAGCAGCAACCTCATTTGTTTAACCTCAGTGCATTAAAAAAAAAAGAGATGAAGTTTTTTGGAATGCAAATGTTATTGTGAAGTGGGGGGGAAAAAAGGAAAGGAAAAAATATAGGTTACACATGGCTGCTTTAATGGAAATAGTATGATGTCGTTTCTCCCTTTCTTCATGGTTTGAAGTCAGTGATCCCCAGAGAGAAAAATTCTGAACTTGTAATGAAAAGGGATCATTTCAGAACACATAACAGGCAGTTCCCTCTTCTTTTATGTTCTAGGGCGAGAGAATGTTTCCATTGTATGTGGCTTTTTGATATATGACTTTGAAAAGAATACTCAATCCTTCCATGAAAAGGTTGAATATTCTTCTTTGCTTAGTTCTCATTCCTGAATTACATTGAAATCCCACTCCCTGGTTATTCATAACTTGCTAAAGTTTCCCTGTGAGGCTTAAAATCGTAGCAGTCTAGTCTAGTGTAGACATTTAAAAAGGAATACCAGGCTAAAATAAATAATGCATTGCAGAATAAACAATATCTGAGACATAGCAGAGGGAGAATCAACACCATCCTTCTCTTTTTCTTTCCCTCGTGGTGACTACAGAAAAATTTATGCCAGTAAAAGCTTTTGCTTACATTAAATTGTGAGGCCATTTGTTGGTGCAATGCATTTCAAGCTCAAAAAGTACTGGAAGGCTGAACTTGAGACATTCACACTGTGTAATAATTGCTCCACTTAACAATTAAATCTTAAGCAGTTTTGTTACTGTATTACTCTCCTGAAGCCTAGCTTAAAAACCAATCCAATAGTCCTATGGCAGTGTCTAAAAGAAAGCTGGAGCTTCAAGAAATCTGTGTTGGACATTTTTCACTGTAGTTCTTCCTAAGCTGCCAGTGCAATTAAATGTTCCACAATATGAAAAATTCCTAAGGACAATTGGATTAAAAATAGATTTCAAACAACAAAAGGTGTTGCAAGCAGAGGTGCATGTCTGTGGAAGTAGGGCAATACGGTAACATCTGTAAATATCAGCTGAAATTTTTAATCCTCTTTTAATTAGACCTCTTAGAAATAATTTCACATGCTAAAACTTGAACTAAAGAGTCAGACATGATGCTGCTACACAGTTCCAGCTGGCTGATTAGATGTTTGCTTTGCAAATGTGTTCTACTAACCTGAAGAGTATTCTGCTCATCTTCCCTGACATTAGACTAACAAAAGTGTTATTAACCTAAATATGTACCCCCATATCCTTTGTAGAAAGGGCTTGCCAGTTGGATAAGATGGATAAGATGACTCTCACTGTGAATTTTTCTTTCTATTGGCATGCAAAGGGAGTTAGGTGATCAGTCCAAACATACCTATTATTTCAATGTTAATTCATGGAAGACTTGTATCGCATCAGATCTCATGGGACTCGGAATACTGCTTAAAAAGTGTTCTCAAGTAACATTAAAAGAGTACAGACATCACCAAAAAGTCTAGGTGTGGTGTGATCTCAATGTTTCGTGGCAGGGATATGCATTTCATTCAACAACACCAGGGAGCACAGGGAGTCATGGGAGTCACTGCTGACAAAAGTTCTAGTCCACAGGCTAGATGACTTTTATGAGTACACATCTCTTTTAATGGATCTGAGTAGTTTTGTGAGATTTAACTTGTCTTTTAAATAAAGTATGCAGGATTTAAAGTTTTAACTGACGTGCCCAGGCAACTTACATCTGCATTAAATATTTCGGGATTTTCCAGCAGTGTCTTGTGGTATTCATTTTCTATTTCTGTAATAGAAAAGGCAGTGATTTTTATGAGGTAAGGCACATAGGTTTAACTCATCCAGTAGGGCTTCATTCAGGGTGACTTCTTAATTTTTATTGTATGTGTTAAAAAATATTAATCTCATAGTAAATAGTTTTGTAAATTCCTGCTTAGAAATGCAATCCTCTCCTGCCCAACACACTCTGTTGCTTCTGTAATTACTCTTTTGTGCAGGATTTGGCTGACCTAACCCAAGACATAAAAGGTTAGCGCCATGCCCGAGTTAATTGTCTATGTAAGTTCTAGAGACAGAGGTAATCCCATCTTAAAGCAGATGTTTCAGATAGGTGCACTGAATTACTTTCCTCAGGTGTGGGTATCCATCCTTCCAAAGGAGAAGAGATGGGAAATGTGGACAAGACACCTAACTTGGAGAGAGATCAAATGAACGTCAACGGAATGAAGTCCATATTCTATATTTTCTTGGAGCAGAATCTTGTTCAAAGAAGTTTCATGGAAGATGGTAACTACCTCTAAGCTTTTTTGAGAAAAGCCCTTTCTACTGGAACAATGCTATTTCACAGAATTAAGATGATCTTTTCCCCTTACTCCTCATTTTGTTTCCATATCATAAACCCCTCTGAATGCATTCTGATGGTTTCCAAAGTGCCCAAAAAGAGCTGAGGAAGGGTGGTATGGGCACAGGGAGCCTGAGCAGAGAGACTAGCTCAGAAAGAAGAGCCTGGGATTCAGGTGAGGCTCACATGCTGTTGTGCAGCGAGGGCAACAGTGGGATGATGGCATTTCACAGCTGAGACTGGGAATGACGGGGCCACCAGAATAACACTGAGTGATGGGGAGTGACAAGACCATAGTGGGAATAACTTGGGTTATCAGCTTAGAGGGAAAGGACTTGTCGGACTTAGAGTAGGACTTGTGTAGGACTCCTGTTTCCCTATATCACTTTACACTCAGGCCACAAACATATGAAACTCACCAATAGCACAGGTTTAGCTCATCCCCAGACAGTAAAATTGGATGTTTTGGCAAGACTCCACTCAGCGTGATATAATTTGGATTTGTATTTTGTATTTAGATTTGTATTTTGCTGGATTTGTACTTAACATAATGTATTTCCTTGCATGGTTTCTACAACCAGTTCATTTTGGTCATTGTGGTTTGAAGATAGACTTGACCAAATCCAAATCTGTGTCACAGCCATTTTAATCACAGTGTAATTATAGATTGCAGCATTTTTAAATGGCTCATTTTCACAACTAAAATCCAAAAGGCCCATACATGAAAATCTGCAGCAATCATGTGCTTAAGCATCATTCAACACAATCAGCTTGCAGTTGGGTAATGAAAATTCAAATCAACATGCTCTGGTAACCAGTAATCTTACACTGAATGCCAGCTGAATGTTTAAACTGAAAATGCAAAGCAGAGAAGCACAACAACTCGATTACCAATTTCCTTCCTATAAAGAAAATATTGTTTCAAGTGAGCTGTTCTAATGATCAAGTATACCACAGGAATGTGTCAGCAATTAGAGCACTCCACATAGCACCCTTTTTTGAGCTTCTCCTTATCTAGCATCTTCTAAACACTAAGGAGAGATATATCTTTTGGCCCCAGACTATATGTACAAAAAATGCTGGAAGCTAGCTTTAAATAATTAGTCCTTAAGGAATGCATAGACTCACTGTGTGATCTCCCATCTCAAGCAATACTTGGTTTATGAAAGAGTGGTGAGCTAAGGGACAGTGCAATCTGCTGAGGAAGACTCAGAGAGAACTGAAATGAATCATACTTTTTGAACTAATACTTGAAGCTCATGACTAGGTGACAAGAATGAGTTCAAAACTCACCTGTAGTACAGAAAAAATTGATGTCTGCTGCCCTAGACAGGAGGGTTTGTGCTAGGCAGGGTCTGACTTTTCCACCCATGGTCAGAGAAAGAACAGAGGTGCAGGAAAAGATCAGGAGGAGAAAGAGAGGTACAGCTTCCAGGGGATGCTAGAATTGAAAGCAGAAACTGCCTTGCTCTTCAGCACCCTCTTCCTCCTGGCTTTCCAAGGCTCTGTCACTGGCAAAGTTTTGCTGCCCTGTTACAAGCAAGATTTGTGCCAAGTATTTTGAGGTGTGTAGTGGAGCTGGGTTTAGCAGGGTGACATGAAGAGAGCAGAAAGGAAAGAGGAATAAATAATTTCTTAGGAAAAAAATACTCTGGGGCACCCCGTTAGCACAGTGCCTGATAAATGGCGCAAATTTGTGCCAGGCTAAATACTGAGCACCTGTTCATGCTGGAGGTGCTTCACCTTTGTAGGCCCAATTGGAGTGCTAGAGAACATCATTGTTCTGAGTCCAGTGGCTGCACCTTTAGCAGTTACAGAGCAGAAATTGCCATCTATAGCAATTATTTAGTGCACTTATGACACATTGAATTGGAAATTTGGAATGATTCACTTACAATTTAATTAGGACTAGAAGCCAGTTTCAGTCAGGGGATGTTGTTTTACCTACCATGTCTATTCTATGCAATCATTTAGGTATTTCCACAGCACATCTGTCTTCATAATTCACTGAGTAGACTAGCGCTCCACTGACCATGCTCCTGAACTCATTCAATATAACGCAACTTTAGCTTAAGACTGCCCAGCTATCACAAGTCTGGGACACTTTAAAATGATAGTCAGGATACTTGAACAGCAGTAACTCCAGATTCTGAGTCAACCAAAAAGGTTTTTCCCTAAAGATGGAGATACAAAAGCAAATACTTGAACTCCACCAAAGGCAACAAGAAAATCTTAGTGCAAATGCTGTTATATAAGAAGGTTGCTATTACTTGTGTCTCACATTTCATGCCTTTATGAAGCTTAACAGTGTGTATGATTTTAGACATGAGAGGATTTTAATAAGTGAACAGGCCTGCAGGTGAGAGAACAAACAGATGGCAGGTATGCCATTGTAGCAACTGTGAACTGTGGGTATTTCAGAATTTTTGCCACAATATTGCTGAAGTGTTGGGAGATGTTCCAAATTACCTCACTAGCTCATCACAATTACATTTTTAAAAAGTTGGGGAAGATGACATGAGCCTGGGGCAGTAGGCAAGAAAGAGGGGAAAGAGACAGATGGGAAGGGGGTGTGGAGACAGCAAGAGAGAATGAAAGAAAGAAAGAAAGAAAAAGAAAGAAGCCTCAGAACTGTTCTTTCACTTTTCAAATGTTTTTCAAAAAGTATCAAGATGTATTGAGCCCTAAGGCAACAGCCTAAAAGCTCATCTAAGTTGGACGTGGAGAAAACAGGAATAATACCACAGGTTTCAACCATGATTTATAATAACATGAATGAAAGCTGACTCTGGCAGAGCTCCATCTACTTAATGAAAAACTTGTTGAAGAGGAAAAAAATAGTCTAAAAAAAAGACTGATAAAAGATTAGCAAGAACTAGCATGAACATGATTACAGCATTTGTACAGCTATCATCGAACACCATCTGATTAGTAACAAATATTTTTTTTCCAGCTTTTTTAATTGCACTGTTCCCATTTTGAATCTGCAAAACCATGATTATCTGCCAGTTCCTTGTAGATGTCCCAGCACAGAAAAGTCTTGGACATGGATTCAAAAACTTCCAGTGTTATTCAAGGACAGTATCTGTGCATGGTGGTGTAGCAGAAAATATGAAGGTGGCAACATGGAAAGCAGACCCAAAGGGACACTAATAAACACTTTGCTTCTCAGCTCCTTGTAACTCTATCAGTGTTTGCCTCTAGCCCAGCATCTCACTTTTGAACACTTCAAAGAAAGCATACAAGGAAATCAGTTATTTGATTATCTCTTCTTTTGTATCATTCTTTCTAAGGCTCAGGCCTCTGCTTAATAAGGCAAATGGCAACACTATATCCTCAAAGGCATAGAAATAAGAGCTGAACAGCCATCTCTTACATCACTTAACACAGACTCTGCCAAGAAGAATTGCTCCCTACAGTATATTCATAAGCGTTTCCTAGTATGCAGCTCTAAATGACCAAAGTGATCGGGCCTCCGTTGTCTCCCTGGCGAGGTTTCACCACAGCTTGTTCAGGCACACTGTTTGGAGAGCAAGAGACAGTGATTTCATTGTGTCTCACATCTTGGGGTTTCTACTGAGAGGTTGGCTCCATGCTGCACCTGGAGCAATCTGAAACATCCTGATGACGCATTGCTGAAATTTCCTGTTCACTTGTCATCGTGAACCTGATGGGTGACACCACCGTCAGCCAAAGTGCAAATCAGCCAAATTCCTAGTCAGCTCTGCTTGAAATACATTCCATGCTGGGGTATGACCCTCCAGTGAAAGCATCTTGCAACTCTGCTTGGCTTCAATTCATGTCTCTTGGAAGCCCATGGACAGGGACACAGCTCTTTTGATAAGCTCTTTGGGACAGTGACTAGAAGACTGTGTGTGCTGATTGTCATAAGTAAACAACAACAACAGTTGTCACAAGTCAATATGTACAGTTCTTCCAATAAATTGACATGCTATATATCTGGCACCAGAGCCAGGAAATGCCGAACTCCCTGATTATGAAAGAGGTGGAATTAGGGTACTTCCTATTTTCAAGAAATTAATGAATTACACATTGTGATACAAGGTCTAACTCATCTGCTGGAGTAACTCAACTGGCTCCTGTGGGGCTCTTCTTGATTAACATCAGTGCAGTGGAGCAAGCATTTGTAAGCTGTGAATGTTTGGTAGCATATACAGTGCCTGTAGCATGCCTTTCTGAGAAACAGTACAGATGTTGGTAGGATGCTGGCACATACTACCACAGTGGTATAAAACATTTGAAACCACTAAGTGGCTCATCTTTCTTCCATTGGATTAAATATGGTCTAAAAATTTCTCTTTATAATTTATTTAGGCTGCTACTTTTTTCAGGCAGATAAAAAGAATCTTAGCTTAATAACATATTTTGTTATGATATTGGGGTTTTTTGAGAAGTTCCTTTAAGGAACATGGCACAGAGAGAAGATGTTACTTGGAGGTTATTTATTCTGGAATCAACCTCCCTGAACTCCTGGTAATGGTTTCTAAAACATTTCTGGAGTTTCAAGGATGAAATGCTTAGCATTTTCATATGCTGCTTCCTAGTGCTGGTGAAACACTGCAGTCACATTAGCTGCAGCCTTATGCATTTCTTAGAAGTACCTATTTTCAGAAGAGCTTAGCCTTGGCATGATTCTGTTTCCTGTAATATAAATGAAGATTTCCTGCAAACGTCAACAGCAGCAGGTAGAGGCAAATGCTGAGCACAAAGTCTCACCCTTGGTGACTTGCCCCTATTGCAGCTAACTTTTAGGAAAGCCAATATCACAGCAAGTGTATTGGCTGTTTTAAAACTACTTTTCTTCTTTAATTTTTACATAAGATCTATAAATAAATTCAGGCATTTTTGTTCCAATAAGCTCTGTTCATAATAACACTGTCCTTAAATAGCTGGAAAGCACTATAGCAATATAATGAATACTTTTCTGTGTTTTGTGTGCAAGCTGATTAAGTGCAATCACAGTGGCTTAGTTTAGAATTCTTCCTTTATGGAATACATTTTAAAATAAAACAAAACACAGTCACCCGTGAAGGACTTCATAAAATGTCCAGGCTGTGAAAGGCAGTCAGCAATCTGTGCAAGTCACGTTCAAAACCTTTGTTTGGTAAACTTTCCCAGAAGATTGGCAAAATGTTAAGTAGCAACTGTACATGGAATTAGAAAATGAACAGAATCAGCTGACCTGAGAAAGATCTGAACTTGTAGTTCTTCCCACAGCCAACTCTATCATACAATTTTTTTCAGAAACGTTATGCTGATAAAATCTCCCAGGCTCTGAATATTTACTGCTCAGTCATTTATTGTCCTTTTTAATAAACAGGTCAGCGGAGGTATTTGAGAACACGGCATATTTTTTTCCAAAATCATCAGGCAGCCAATATTTTTCAGTACAATAGCCTACTTGTCTTGGGCAACTTCTACATTCTGAACAAGGGCATGAATGTTTCAAGATTAGCAGGACAAATGACTTATTTATGTTTATCCCTCTTTTTGTTGTACCATTTCTTTAAATACCCTTTCATTCCCTTCAGCTATCCTTACCTTCACTAGCTGTTGTAGATAGTCTGACTTGTGCATGAATTATTTTAGTTTTATTAAAGAATATCAGATTCTGAGGGTCCTGCTACAGTAATAAGACCACCTTAATGAACAGATGTCTGCTTGCATCTCTTTACAGAACAATGCAGTGCAAAGACACGGATACAGTCCCTTGGGTGATATATTCAAAGCTGCCTACAAATTAGCTACTTACAGCAGGCGAAACCCTCATAGATATTTAAACTTCTTTAGAGTTAGTTCAAACATGAGCTTTATATTTCCTGACTCATCAATGTCTGCCTGTTTCAAACCTTGACATTTCATTGACTTTTCTAAGCAAATTAGCAATATTTTTGTCTTCTTGTCATTTGCATTACTTTTGGTAGTTCTTAGTGTGCCTGCCCTGTCCCCCATAGGATACCTACACAACCCCGGGATCCCTGGAATGCAGCAGTGCCAGTGACGTGCTGGTGGAGATGACAATGCCAGAACTGGAAATGTGGTTGTGGCAGGACACTGCAAACACTCCTGGTGCATTGGCTAATGCTCTGCTGGGATGGGACATCAGAGTAAAGCATTTAGTTATTCTTATTGACTTCCTCCTGGAACAAGGACTCAGAGAATCTTACATGGAATGATCAGTTCTTCACTTTGCCCTGAGCATCACTTGAACTTGATTCAGACATGCTGTTATGGAACAGCCACTCCATAACAGGAACCAAATTAGGCTCACATCCAACATACTAACAGAACCAATAAAACCACCCAATATCTATGCCATCATGCCTAATTTCAAAAGGTAATAATGTAAAAATATGTTTAAAAACATGTAGGATTACATAAAAAATGAACCCTCCAACTTTTGAAGAGTAAAGTCTTTACAGATGGCATGCAGATGATTCAAAGATATTTGTCCTTGTTTTGACTGGGATGATTGTCTTCCTAATAGCTGGTACAGTGCTGTGTTTTGGATTTAGGATGAGAATTATATTGATAACACACTGATGTTTTAGTTGTTGCTGAGCAGTGTCAAGGAAATTTCAGCTTCTCACACACTGACAGAGGGAGCTGGGAGGGGGCACAGCCAGGACAGCTGACCCTTACTGGCCAAAGGGACATTCCATACTGCCTGGCTCAGCATGTAGAGCTTAGGGGTGCTGGCCAGGGGGTGGCTGCTCCTGCTCAGAGACCAGCTGGGCATTGATCTGCTGGTGAACAGCAATTGTGTTGTGCATCACTTGTTTTGCATATTCTTCTATCATTATTATTATTATTATTATTATCCATTTATTTTCTGTTGTACTAAACTGTCTTTATCTCAAGCCAGGAGTTCTACCCTTTTTTTCCAATTGTGTCCCCCAGCCCAGTGGAGGGGGTGAGTGAATGGCTGTGTGGCGCTTAGCTGCCTGCTGGGTTATACCACAATAATTGTGTATTGGAGGCACAGGGAAAATACATACCAAATCCTTAAAAAGTCATAAAAAGACAAGCAGAAAGGAGATATCATGGTAACTGATTGAGGAAGATCTCTCTAAGAAAACATCATTAGATCTGAAAGGTTAAACGGAATTCACCCAAAGGCACGAATTTTGAGAAACTACTTGCAAACAACATGGACTCGCATAATAAATCATTTTTCAAAAATGTTGGGAAAAGGAATCTTGCCAGAGAATCTGTAGAGCAAGAGATTATTTAGTCATAAGGGCCAAACAACATCCTCTTTAAGAAGTGCAAAATTACATTTCCACTGCAACACCTTGGGAATATTACTACAGTATGATTCTTCTTTGCACAGGATGCAGCAAATTATTTGCTTCAAATTGGTGCTAAAAATTATGTGAAACTGAATTTCAGAAAGACCTTGTCATAGCCACTGGCAGCTGGAATTTAACACATATAATGCAAACTCCATTCCTTACATCTATTAGGATAGGTTCCATGTTGCTGCTAATGCTGAGGAATAAGGTATTTGTCTCATAACAAATAGATATGTGAAATTATTATCTTAGTGCTCAGTACCATTCTGCTGAGGTCTTTTTCTTTGTTCTGGCCTTTTCATGTCAGAAAATAGATAGAAAGGAGGAACAAAGATGATTAGCAGTGCAGAGTGGTTTCAAGACAAGACCCAAATAGTCTAGAAGCACTCTTACAGCTGAAAAAGGAACACCTTACAACAGACATCACAAAGGACACAGAGCTCAGGACGATGATTGGAAAGGCTCTTCCAGTGCAGGAACAGGAAAGTGTCAAGTAAAGGCACAGCTTCCAAAACAAAAAAAGTAAAAGGAATTTTGTTTCACATTCCTCCTAGCTGAGCTGTGGGTTTCCTTGACAGAGGATGCTGTGGGCAATCAAAGTTTATACAGATTCAAAACCAATTGGACAAAGATCAGATAATTCTCTCAGGGTTTATTAAATGTAAAAATGCAGCCTTTCCTTTGAGAACAGCAAATCACTGGAAGCTAGGAAAACATCAGGTGATGTACCACTGCCTACTTATTTTGTTCTTATACTTTGCCTACACGCCTTCTACTGATGGCTGTCAAAGGCAATATCCTGGGCAAGGCAGGCCTTTGATTTGATGTTTACTTTCTTATTGCTTTTGGAGACAGCCTGTATGCATAGGAGATCTCCACCCTGTGCTGCTGCTGGGACAGCACTTCAGTTGCTGTGAGTGTTTTCAAGGCGGTCTCCCTTCAGTGTTCGTACTGAAGACTTTCCATTGCCTGTTAACAACAGGCTGGAGCCTAAACACAGCCCAGGAGGGTGAGCCCTCCCTCCCCACCTCTGCCCTGCTGCTGTTTGACGTGGCACATCTGTGTCAGTGGAGATTTGGAAGGCAAACAGCGTGGGGAAAGAGCATTAATTTTTCAGTAGCTTAATACAGAAAAAGACCAAGATGAATGGAACTGGTTTCCAAGGTTACCCAGGAGATATAGAAAGTTATAGAGATGGTGATATAATGTTGATCTAGCAGTCCCTACAGTGTAAGCACAACTATTGTTTTATGACTTAAAACAGTTAGATTTTCATGAATTTATTTTTTTGTGTTTAAAAAGCTTTTAAGGGAGGCCTGTGAAGCAGAATACATATGGTTTTTTCAGTCTGCTGTGATATCTGAGTTTCTACAGCAGACTGTCACAGGATTTTTCTAAAAGTGCTTTTTTTTCCACTCAGATGAGAAAGAGACAGGTTGGTTGCAATCAGTTACTCAGCCTGTCAGCTTTCCATGCAGTCATACCAAACTGGAAAGCTGGCTGTGACACTAAACTAAAACATCAGACCCACCCCTGATGGGTGCCAAACCTGGGCTAGGGAAAGCATGAGGGAGGAAAGTGGTACAAGTCTGAAAGATCAGAGAGGCAAGGCACAGAGAAAGGATGGCCTTGAGTAGGGTGGTCAAATGCAAGTTTCTAGTCCAAGGGAATTAATAATGTTTTCAATTGTGTTGCTTTTCTCACAAAGGTGGTATTTCCATTACAACTACAAAAGAGATCTGCCAGAGGTGGGATCTCTGGATACCTGTCAGAAATGCTGCATGCATGGACAGGAGGGTGGATAGAAGAAACCCACTGTGGGAAAACCTCCAGTGACTGATGTATTTCCTAACAGTCAGCAGGCTTGAAACAGGTGAGAAATACTGACTGTAGATACATCATGGCACCACAGCTATCCAAACCACATAGCCAACAAAATAACTATCCATAACAAAAAAGCAGAGAAAAAGGGCAGTTTTCTGCTGTGTTTTTTGCATTAACACCCCTGCAGAGCAAATGGTAGGCTGACATTATGGATTATTGTATAAAATCTTCTGTATTTTCTTCTATTCCTTCTGCAACCTGTACCTTTCAATTACTGTGTCCCACTATTATTCAAGGCTAAACTTCTTTCAGCAGATTATTGGTACAGACTTTTTGTTATATGGGTATACATCTAGGATTATGAGGTCTGTTCATGAAGGACACAGCACCACAAATAATAATACAACTATAGGTAGAAAAATTAATTATAAGCTACTTTTAAAATTAAATAATTATCTCAATGCATTCTGTAGTGATTAATTTTTATGAGAAAATATCATCTTGGGAATGCAGCACTGTATGTTAAATGAGGTAATGATAGAAAAGGGATGGTGATGCAAAGAGACTGAATATCTTATATTGAACACCTACAGGGTCTGATTCCATGCTTGAAAAGTAATTGTCTGTTAGAAGAAAAATATCTATTACTTTATCATTCAAGGAATTCATAAGTGGGATAGGCAGCCAATGCAGACATTTCAATGTGAGTAGAGTGTTTATAGGAAAAAGTAATATTACCTTACCAGATTTGCAAACATCCTCATTTAAAATTCTCTGACATTCAGTGTTAACAGATTGGCCTTGATTGCAGTAATCAGCTCAGTTACAAAAGGCTTCTGCTATATATAACACAAATGGTACAGAAGGTGCTGTTCTCAGCAGGCAAAGGTAAAACCAGATGAAAGAGTAATGATACAGAAGTACAGCCTGGGTGATCACAGCTAATAACGAAAGCATTCAACTTCAAGCAAAATTTTAAGGGAAGAAACTTTCTACCAGTACAAATAGTGGTGATGCAGGTGGACCATATCTAATGGTTCTAACTGCAGAAAATCATTTCTTTGCATCTGCACATGTCTGCCAGCTCGACAATTCTTAGATCTATGTGTGAGAAACAGAGAACCTGATTCCCCTTCAGCAACAGAGTGAAATAAACACAGATGAGACTTTAGAACAGCTTAGGTCTAAAGACAGCAGGAAGCTGATTCTGTGATGGAAAAAGCACTTTCCTTTACAAACTTTTCCCTAGATAATTTGTAGTGAGCACTGCATAGCACACTGAGCATGCATGTTGTCAGCATGGTAGCACTGAAAGAGACAAACACAGCCCAAACTACTTCATTTTCCTTGTGTGTGCACCTAGAGCTCTGCAAGAAGCAAGGCTTTCTGCTGCATTGACAAATATCAGCTTTACTGAAGTTCTTATGCTGCAGAAAGGGTACCAGCTAAGGCTTTGGGTATAGAGTTCTCTCCTTATGAGGGGAGTTTGGGGACATAACATGTTGAACAGGCTTAAAAATGAAAATAAAAATATTGCAATCATTTTCCTTGACATATCAAGGAAAGTTGCTGAGCTGGTTTTAATCTGCAAAAATTATTCTGATTTTTCTGCAAGCAGGAGAAAAGTGTGTTCCTGTAGTAGAGAGCTGCGACTGTTTTACAGCATACCTCCAAAAGCCTATCTGTTCGACTCATTTACAATGCAGCCCAGGTCAACTCCTACACATAATGGGAGAACAGACAAGTATTTATTCTTTTTACACTTGGTTAAAGTAGAGGAAATGGTACAATTTCATAAGGCTTTTTTTTTTTTTTTTTAATATGTATCAGATCAAAAAATAGACCCAGACCTTACTTTAAATGGATTTGTGTGTCAGCTTTTAAGTTCCAGCAGTGATGTTAGTGGCAAAGCAGATTAGAAAATTGCAAAAGCAGTAGGTGAACAGGAGTTCATACAAAGAAGGTTGGGAAAATATCCAAGCAATCGGCATCAGCAAGAGAGTTTATAATTTAATTAAATTATGAAAAGAGTAATGGGTCAAGTGATGAAAACAACAATACAGCCTTTCAAGGAAATAAGGATTAGAGAAGCCATCTTCCAACTCACAAAAAAATCAGTCCTTCATTCCAGTAACACAAGAGCAATTGTAAATTCTGTTGGTTAGGTTTGCACGCAGTGAGATATTAGATTTGCTCTAAGCTCTGCAATGCCTTCTTTAGCAACTCTGCCACAAGTGCACAGTGAATATTCTGAATAATTTTATGCCCATAGGATGTCTATGGACCACAAGTGTGAGTTGAGGTCACCATACCAAAACAAGAACTATGAAAATGTTAGGATTGTCTAAAAGTTTCGTTTTTCTTGATCTTTTTACATCACTAAGATACAGGCTGTAAAATTTAACACAGAGGCCAATAATTGCTGTATAGACACCACAGAAGCAAAACCATCCCTGATTTCTAATGACATCTCAGACTGAGCCCATTCTGTAGCTCTTCCTTCCCTGCCTCTTACCTTGAAGAGTAAAGTCTTTACAGATGGCATGCAGATAATTCAAAGGTATTTGTCCTTGTTTTGACTGGGATAATTTCCCCCTTCATTCCCCATGAGCAGAAGGAGCCAGTTCCTGATTGTCCCATACAGAGTTTTAGGAATACAATTTCTTTTGATACTCAAAATATTTTTCCTTTTTCTGAGTTGCTTTATACTTGTTGTATGTTTTGCTTTATACAGCTAAATTTCTTCACATCATGACAGCTTTGAAGAAAGTATGCAAGAAGAAAGCAAGTGAACTTTTAGTACACAAGCAACAGCAGTGCATGATCTGAGGTTCTAAACTGGCTAAAAAGTGCCATAGCCCTCTTCTGATGTCTTTTTAAAAAACTGCCAGTGGCCCAGAGATTCATTGGAGCTTTCTAATATTATCCTACTCACAGTAATAATACTATTATTGCAATTTATGATTAATAGAATTACTCAGATATTTAGTCAATAAGCCTTTAGTCACTTACTTTGCCTGTTAGCAAGATGGAGTTGACTGTCCAGATCACCAAGCTATTTGTGATGTTTCCTGTTTCATTTCTTCATCTCTTTGCACCACTTGTTCTGCTCAGGAGTTCAAAATCACTAATAAAACATTAGCAATTGCCAGAAGTTTTTATATGGGGCAGTAATAATAATAATACAATAGAATGAAGATTTTGAGCTTGGAAACTCTTTTTAGAAGAAAGCAGCAGGATAGATCTAATTAGACTGTGCCAAAAGAGGAAAATGGTAGGGATACTAACAGCAAACATCTACTCCTAGACCACACTAACATGAAATCTAGGATTTAATAGAGGAAACAAACACACCATTGAATGGAGCAAATGAACCTCCAACAGAAAATGAACTGGTTTAGTGGGTAACAGTTATGAGAAACGTTTTGTCCTGTGTCCACATGGCAATCCTGGGCCAAAAGCTTCCTTAAACCTTCTTTGGGTTCTCAGTGTTGTTGTAGAGATATGAAAAAAGGATCTATCCCTGCACTGATCTTTCTTATACCTGCAGCCCTATAAACATTGTCACTTTCTTCAACAGCCCTTGATTAGTGACTGCTTTACTGGTGATGAAAAGACTTGGAAGAATAGTTGTCTAACCACCTGATCAAACCATCTTAGTTAGATCTACAGCTAAAATATAATAATAATAATAATAGTAATAATAATAATAATAAATCAGCAGTAGTGGTTTAATTTATATAATTAGTTTGTTACATTTTAGCTACAGTGCTAAACAGGTTATTTTGATCATGTAAAGCAAGAGGCTGCATTATGTTCTTCAAGTGTGGTAATAAGTTAATTGAATTAACTGAATTGTTAAAATCCTTCACATTTTTTCCTGTATCTGGACTGCAGCAGTTGATAGAGAAAGCTGCTAACATAGAAGAACAAGACATTCCCACATGAAAAAAATATGAACAACAAGTAGCAGAGGACTGTGTTTGATGCATGAAAGAGCTACAAATACTTAACAGATAAAGTGAGGCTCATTATCTCTTACTTCGTGCTTCAGGAGTTGGAATATGCTAAGACTTAAGAGTTGAAGTGCTGTAGCAGGAGTGATCTGGAGAGCAAGAAACATTGCCTAAGTGCCAGGACTGCCAGGCTGTCACATTCCTACCTGGGCTGGCTCTCAGACAGAAGCATGGCCAGAGGTCTGCAAGTGTCTTGAATACTGGGCATACCACCAACAGACTCCGAAAATGTTCATGCTCCAAGGGTTGGGATGATTTTTAAAATTATTGTTGTTGTTGTTATTATTATTATTATTATTATTTTGTAAACAAAATTTCAGTCATTGTAGTTAATATCCAAGGTTTAGGGTGGCTTCTTTTGCCTGTAATTATAAGATGTCCAGGCTGGGAATATATTACTTGAGGAATGGGGCTGGGGTAGAGTATCTGTTTTTGCTAAATGCTAAATACTGAGCAAGGTTGGAGCCAGTGTCTTCTGTAGTTTGAGAGAACAAGTAACTTTTCTCATGGTGAGAGTCTCCACAGCTTTCCCATGAAAGCAAGCAAGCTTCTTGCTGTGGGTAAATGGGTGAAGCTCCTCTCAAGTCGATGGAAATCTGGCTTTAAGGAATTGTTTAGCAAGTGTTTCTTGTTTTGAGTATTTTCCTTTTTTAGACCATTTGTCACTACTGGTCAGTCAAACACTTCCAACAAGCCAGGAACACTCTGTTACAGAGCCACTGATACAAATACCCTTGTCCCAGCTAATGCAATATTAAATGCAAAAGAACTTTACAGTTCTGTGATATGTTTTCAAGTCTGAAAGAAGCTCATTTTTGTTAAGGAACATGCCAGGGGTCTGGAATCTGTTGTCATATGAGACTTAAAAATATGTTGTACAACAAAGATCTTGACTTTTCAGAGTTTGGGATGTTTTGGAGAGTGGCCTAGTACTTGCCTGGTTTTTTGTTTTGGATCAACTACCCTTTGTTTGGTGGGCTTTCTTTCATTTCTAAAGCTACTTCCAGTTCCATAATTTTTTTCTTCAAACCTTCCCACGTTTCTAAGACCCCAAGATACATTATGTGCTCCTGACTAAATTTAGGATACATGTGTGGGGCCAAGCCTGTTCTCTTCCGTGCTGCTGTAAAAAAGGTCAGCTTTTTGTCATTCACTTCTTCCTTTCCTTTTCTGTTTCTACATGAATCACTTCATTGGCAGGCTATAATTTATAGTTTCCTCCCTGTAATATAAGTGCAAATGGTTCATTTTACTGACATAAATTATATGCAAAGGACATGCTTAGAGCTGATCAGCCTTACAAGCCTTAATTTGTACCTTATACAAGAAGAAAAATAATAAATGAAAAAATAATGGCATAAGGGAGTGTGACAATTAAAATAAGTGGGAAGAGAGCAGGGAGATCTCATTCTTGGAAACATTTTCCTTGGAAACTTAATTAACTCTAGATGAATCCCACACAAATAATTTGCGATTTATCTCTCAGTGTGTTAACTCTGTATTTTTGGTGAAATAAAAGAGAAATAAGTATATAGCCTTTAATAATTATATAACCACCCTTCTGGACGTGAAATTAAAGAAGAGAAAAGAAAACAAATTGAAAGACCCTAAACAAAAAGAAATGAAGTTTATAAAATGAGAAGCACTGTGTATTGAAATTTGGGATAGGGAGCCAGCAGCAGTGCAGCAACATGTCTGGGTGAAGCAGGAAACCCCAAACCCAGTGAGCTGCTTTGTAATTTAAGATGCTGATTTCAGTGCCTGTAACACTAGTAATGTGTCATTTCTGGAAGCTAGGACGACACAAAACCTGTGTGGGAAGGAGGGAAAGCAACCTGCAATGTGGGATTGTTTGCCTTTTAATGAAGGATAGCTGAGAAGTTAATTGTACCTATGGGTTTTGATGAATGCAAGTAACCTAATCCTGTGAAATCTGTGGATGAAGTTCACCCTTCAGCTTCCTGTGAAGCTTGGCATGGGGGCTGCTATTGTGCACAGAATCACAGGAGACACCAGTGCCTGGGAGGCAGCAGTCAGCCCTTGTTTGCTTTCATCAGTCAGCTCCAGAGCTGTGATTAGGATTCTCCCCAAATCATTCATGCTTTCTGTAGGAATAACCAGCATCACTACACGATACACCTTTCTGTTAGTAGACTAGCTACTGTATTACTTGAAATTCAATTCTCCTATTTTAGGTATTGCTTGGAAGCTCCAACTCATGTGCTTTAAGGAAAATGTACTGGTGTTAGGTTTTACTGTCTTCTTCAGTGCCAAGTAACATCAGTCCTGTTAGGACAAGGATCTTGGAGATCTGTGTGAGAATCATCACAGAGGGAAACGCTAGAGACTACTTCTACCAAAAAACATAATTTGCTTGACAACATAATCTGTTGGTTTTTTGTTGGTTTTTCTTTTTTTTGGTTTTTTTTTTTTTTTTTTTTTTTTTTTTTTTTCTGTTTGTTTTGTTTTGTAACCCAACTGATTCCTTAACTAACTTAAAAAAAGTACCTTTGGCAACTCCCTCCTGGATAATTTAAAACAACAGGAAGAAAAATCTAAATTGTCTAGCATGGTATGCTTTCCAAATATCAAATTAGAAAGTGGTGGGTCATTTAAAAAATAATCACCTTGAAAATAAGAAAGAAATTAGTGCTAATTATAAGCATTCTAGGCAACAATTTTCTCTGAAATAATGCTCCCAAATATCTACTGGAAATCTAGCAGCTTCTCCACACATGGACTCAGTTTGCTCCCTGGTGTTCATACTCTTCTATTCAGGTTGGTGGCCATGAGATTTATGACATGAAGGTACTCTGTCTTTTCCCATTTTACCTCAGAGTTAGGAAACTGCAGCGATGGAGAATATATTTAAAAATGCACCCACATCAGAACCTGCCCACTTAGTTGCCAGAGTCAGAAAAACACTCCCAAGGTAGACAGACCATCAGTTAGCACAGCATGTCGTGCAGCAGCCTGCATTTGAAAGACTCCTATTTTAAGCAGAGGAACCTGAAAAGGTTGACTTAAAGAAAATATTCTCCAAGAATATTCCTATTGGATGAGAGAAGCCAAATGGTGCTTCTTGTGAGCAGTTCCCTCCCAAGTGACCCGAGCCTGCTGACTGCACCTGCTGACTGTTTAGCCCTAGAGCATGACGATGAAGCACACTTTCTCTTTTCTGAAGAAACTCATAAAAATCCCTCCTACTAATGCTGTTTAAACATAAAAACTGGACAGTTATTCTTCTGCAATTTCTAAAATTTCACAGTCCCGGTAACAGGCTCAATACATCTGGGTTTCCAAAGGCTGACATTTGTGTGTCACATCTATAAAGTAGATTACATAACTCTTGCTTAAAGGAGTAACTACCATTAAAAAAGTAGGGATCTTCATCCAGTAATACCAGCTTTGTAATGCTTTCCTCCATTTTTACTTCTGCAGCATGATTGAAGAAATTCCTGTGAATTATGGATCTGTTTCAGAGCCACTTTAGACAGAATATCAGAGTCCTGGGTGAAATCTTGGACAGAGCTCGACAGTGGAAAAACTCCCAAGACAGCATGATATTTGGCTTAAGATCCTAGTGTCTATAATCGTATGAGCTCACTGTAGATGGGACATAGGCGCTGTAGCTCTGAAGCCCTTTCTTCCTTTTTGACTTTTGTTAGCATGGATCAAAGACAATCTTGACAGAAGTTAGTTTTCTTTTAGTATCACTCATTGACAATAATGCTGTGCTGTGAAGCCAAGGTCAAAAAGAAAAGAAGAATAAATTACAATCACTTATAGTGGAAGTTAATTCAGAATCTCCTTTGTGACTCAGTGAGGTGTATTGCTAAAGTTCACAGCAAAGTTTGTTGTTGTTTTTTTAATTTTTTAGATAATTCTAGAAAGAGCAACTTAAAATGGCTTTAAAAACTCCCAGCAATCAACTACATTCAAAGCAACATTTTGGCTTGATATAATATTTTTGAAGGAAATTAAGATCTTTCCTTTACAAAAAAATTGAAGACAGTTTAATCAGGCTAAAACACAAATCCAAATTGGAGCTAGCTGAACAAAACAGATGAACTTTATAGAATCAGAGAGGGAGGATTCTTTCTGAAACAAGCTGACAACATAAATAATAATTAAATTAAATTAAATTAAATATTTTGGTTAACCTGAATGCACTTTTGTTTTAATCAGAGAGCATTGTCCACTTTCATACTGATGTCTATATTCAGATTTATTTCAGTAGTCTCCATGGACAGCTCTGAAAACAGCACATATTTTTTTTAGCCAAGGATAGATTAACTGAGTGAAATCCTCTCTTGATTTACATGGAACCACAACAGTGATGTTAGATTGAGTTAACTTGGAAATTCAGCCTATTTAGTAGTGGTCAGCTATGTGCATTGCTCAGCTCCACTACACTGTTCATGATTCAGAGGAAATTTAAACCTCTGGTTCAGTTGCATGCTATTAAAAGATTAAGTTTC
The DNA here is from genome assembly GCF_017590135.1 of Pyrgilauda ruficollis. NCBI lineage: Eukaryota > Metazoa > Chordata > Aves > Passeriformes > Passeridae > Pyrgilauda > Pyrgilauda ruficollis. Next base: position 3,238,924 of record NW_024523648.1, read on the forward strand.
ACCCTTCCACTAAACAAGTATAAAGTCAGTTCTTATTAGCAGTGCAATCATATCCTTTGCATTTTACCAAATAGCAAGTATTTCCAGTCAGTGTTTAACTGCTACAAACTATCTCGTTCAACCAGTCAAAAATAGCATTCAAATTATGCTATTTGCTTTCTCCAGCTAGCTCAGGAGCTCTGTCTCATTATGGTGGGATGTTATGTGCAGCTACACCTTTGTCACTTAACAGGGCCAGAATAATAGCCAGGAACGCAAGACAGGAAAGGACATTCCAGGTAAAGCCTGCCCTACTGCTTCCCTTGGTGCCATGTCCTACAACCTCTTCCATTAACTTGTCAAGCTCCATCTTTACAACAGGTGACCTGGGTGGGAAGTCAGTCAGTCCTCTGGGAATGCCAGCCAGTGCTGAAAACCTCTTGTAAGTGGGGTGCTTATGGTTGTCCTGATGCTCCTGAAAAGAAACCACATGAAGGAAAGAAGTCCCTTTGGGCTTTTATGGCTTTGCAAATACTTCCCTGTGATTCCCATGGCTTTCTTTCCATGCACACCACACTTTAAAGGTGAGAAAACCTCTTACAGGAGTACCTCACGTTAGAATTTAACAGTTTAAAGAGGACAGGTAGGGCTCAGACCTGGACTTTGATTCTGATTTAATGTCTAGCGTGATCATATCCAAAGACCAAAAATTGCCTGCCTCTGATAGATATTTCCAATGTTATTTCATGTATCCATCAAAAGTACTTGTTTATCTGAACCTGCACCAAGCCAAACTTATCCCACCACTGAAGTGGTGTCACATCCAAGAGCAAAAATCTCAGGGTATTATAGGGAAACTTTCTACTGACTTCATCCTGTGCTGGCCTGAGCCTTTATTTAGCTATTTTCCTGAATGATGAAAAAGGGAAAAAAAAGCATGTGTCTTCTCCTGGGAGACAGACAGCATCTTGTCTGCCTCTCATTCAAGGTTTCAAACAATAATTCTCCTTTATAACTATGTATTGTTTCTGGCAATAATCATGGATATAAAGCCAGATAAGTTTGGTGTAAATCAGCAGCACTCTGTGAAGTCACTGGAGCTGTGCCAGTATATACCAGTTGAAGGAATGGCACATAATGTGATGTTCTGGAGCTGTGCCAATATATACCAGCTAAAGGCATGGCCCATAATTCTCTACATCAGCATCTTTGTGCTGCGCTCCTTTATCAACAGCTGCTACATAGCTAAAAACAGAGAGTGCTGTCCCTCAAGTTCTGTGGAGCACAGGCAGCTTTCTCATTACAACTATTTTACAGGGTTTTTGAGAGAAGACACCATATGTGATTAAGGTTTCTGGGCCCTTTCCCCGTGCAAATTAAAAAAAATAAATTATAGCATTAGATCTATGCAGTGTTTTCACATGTCAAAGGTGGTTTTGTCCAAGTGATCTGGTGTCCTTCTAAATTCTAAAAGAGGCAGAGAGCTGCTCCCTTCAGTTCCTCATACACTGCCACTTGGTACACAGGGGGTTCTGCCCATTGTACTGCACACAAAAGACACACGAATCTCCTACCTACATCTGACCTGTACTTGAAGACAAGTGCTCGGGCATAGGGCATGTTTACATTTATTCAGTTATTAATATAATTTCATATGTAAATATTTGATGTATTTGCATATGTATTAAGATGATTTAATGTTGTTTTCCTTGCTTAAAGGTAAACCACCAAATTTTAAGCTCCAGAAGGTATAATTAGTAATATTTGCAGTCTGCAGTTATAGCGTTCTGCCCTGTATTTTAACACAGGACAGGAGTTTTGCTCCAAGGTATTTACAACTTAATGCTGCCACAGGTAGTAAAATTTCTTTTTTTTTTAATTCCCTCATGTAATTTATTCTAGAGTCAGCTACATAGCTAAAGCCTGTAGCTGCCACCCCCAGACTAATACTTGAGCTAGACCACCTAAAAGCACTTCTCTTACACAAATCCAAATGAGGACAATTGCTAAGGATCCATGTTTCCCAGCAGACAATACAGCATTTGTTCAGTTGATACGTGCTTGGGTTTTGTTGGGTGTTTTTTTTCTCTGAAAGAGTGGTAGCAAAAGTACAGCCTTCCCATTTTTCCTTGGAGCCTGGGATCAGTAGACTGTTGAGTGCGATTTCTTGCCTTATCTCAACCTCTCAGTGATGGTCACTCGGGAGCAGACAGGCAATGCCACAGACGTTTCCAGACAGGAAAAAGTGGCCCCAGAGGAAAAGATTGAGCAGGTCTATGTTTAAATGGATCTGACAGCTTTGCTTAGGGAAAGATGTGTGTCCCTGTTTATGGATGTGTCCTTTTTCCCCTTACGATTCCCAGGACCAGCATTACATTTACTGTGTGTCTGATTGTCTGGTTAGGGAGCCGGGGGTCATGTGTCCCACAGGCAGTGGGGATGGGTGAGAAATAAATCCACCAAAGCTGCTATTCACAAGGGGGTTGAGTCTTTTCCACAACATTTCCCTTATCCTATTTAAAGTTTAATACCCCAGTGACAGAAGTCTCTCCGTTTTTGTCCATGGAAGTACGGTCAGTGTCTGTCCTAACCTGCACATGCACATATATTTTCACACGAGCCCTGCTGAGGCTGGAAGAAGAAAAATGTCAAAACCATTTTACTTGTATTTAAGTTATGAAGTGAAATCTATTGGTAATCAACTGCTTGTACTGATTCACAAATTTGTTTTTCCAAGCTGTGTTTTATATTATTTTACTTGTCATATAAGATAAAGACTATTCTTTTTTAACAAAAATATTCCATAGGTTGTTTTTGCCAGTACTTGCATTTTGAGGACACCTAGCAGAAGTAAGAGAATCATCAGCCAGAGTTTAATTTTAGAAAGGAAATATGGTATCATGCATGAAGATTTTCTTAATCAGTCAGATTTGTCCTGACTTTCAACTTTAGATAAGAAAACAGACGATTTTATCACAAGGTTTTAGTGTGTGTGAGGTTTTGTGCCAACCAAAAATGGCTCCCAGTATCTTAGTTATTAAAGTCATATTTGCTGGTGATTATAGCTATTTCCTGGATAAAATGAAGTTTCCACAAATACTTAATTAGTCAAAAGAAGTCAAATAAATGGCATGCCTCTGGAAATAGGAAATAAATTAATATTTTTCTGAGATTTGAGTATCCCATCCACTGGGTTAAACATATGCAGTGAGTATCCCATCCACTGGGTTAAACGTATGCAGGAAATTATATTTATTCTTGATAATGTCTAAAACCCCTACACCTAATGAAACTTCACCAAATCATTGTTTTTATCTTCCAAAATATTAAAGCTCTCTCTGTGCTCTTTCCTCTTTGGTGCAGAGGATCCAGACACTTTCCACCACTAGACAGAGTCAAAAAATAGACTTCTGTTGTGTTCACAGTATATGAACTCTGAGCTCTCTTTAAAAATCCAGAGATTTTTATAATGTTTTCAGTTACTTTAGTCAGTGGTTTTGGTGAGATTTTTGCATAAACTTTGAGATATAATACATATATATATATATATATATATATATATAAAATAAGTAAGGGCTTTTTTTAATGCTTATCTAATTTTTTTTCAAATTAATTATCTAAAAAGTACTATGTTTAATAATGTTGCTATTAATCAGATAAATATAGTTATTGTAAATTTATTGATATTGAATTCAGTCCACATACTGAAGGAACAATCTTTTGAAAGTGCACTAGGCCAGTCAGAGATAAAATGAAGTGTAAAAAATGACAAGACAAAACAATGTAAAACTAAGCAAAAAGTTGTTCCAATGCTTTTTCTTCTATTTCCCACAATCTTGTGTTTCTGAAACAAGTGCCTGAGGAGCTTGATCCAAACCTCTTTGAAGATGAAGAGAAAATGTGCTGTGGAGCTTTTGTCTGAGCCCTGTAGGTGCTCCTGGAGCTCCAGGTTTAGCAGCCCACCATGGCTGCCTATGGCTGAATGGACGGGGCTCCTGGGACGAGTGAAGAGATGAGAATCTTGACTCTATTTTTCAGAAGGCTGATTTATTACATTATGATATATATTATATTAAAATGATATACTAAAAACTATACTAAAAGAATAGAGAGAAAAGGATCCATCAGAAGGCTGCAAAGGACAGGAGAGGAGTGATAACAAAAGCTGGTGACTGTCAGACAGTCTGAGCCAGCTGACTGTGACTGGCCATTAATCAGAAACAACAACATGCACCAATCACAGATGCACCTGCTGCATTCCACAGCAGCAGATAGCTATTGTTTACATTTCTTTTCTGAAGCTTCTCAGCTAGAATAGGAGAAAAATCCTAGCAAAGGATTTTTCACAAAATATCATGGTTACAGCTGCCCATGCAGAGTGACTTCACTTGGTGCTTGCAAGAAATTGATTAGCACAGCGCATTGGGTCCTGACAGTCCTGTGTACCTCATGTTAAACTTCTTCCATAAGGACAAAAGAGGGTGTTTTTCCCCTGACTTCAGTGACTGTGAGTAAAGCCAGGTATAAGAAGAGTATTTTGGAATAGCCATAATGGCTGCCAAAGAAGGCACAAAATCTAACAAGGCGCAGCACTATTGCAGTTCACAGAACAAATGACAGAGAATGGAAGGAAAGCTTAAAGCCCACAGTCAAAAAATAAATGTCTAATCTTTGATGCAGACAGGAACAATTATTTGCCTGGAGCTATCACTGGAAACAACCACAAACTTGTGAACTGACAGCTCATGATCTATTTGGTCATCGGTGTACACACCCCACAAAATAATGGCAGTGTGCTAATTATATTGAACCTTATACTAAGGTTGTAGTTCATATTTAACTCTGGAAAACTGCCATGAAATTAATCAAAGGTAGAAACTGAAGGACTTGGTCTATTGTAGCTTACAAGCAGGCCTCTACCACGTTATTCTCAGGCCAGCGGGGTTTGGGCAGCTGCAAATTAGAGTTTTGCTGGTTTGTTCTCCTTAATGAAAATCTCATTTAAAATCCCAGACATACAAATTATTTGCAAAAGGCACCATAATCAAGGCCCTTAGTGTCCACCTGACTCATCTTTCACATCTGGAAAGTCTTCTCAATTCAACCAAGCTTTCAGCAAATGCTACTGTTCACAGAGGAGTTTGATGATTACTCCCAGGAGTGCAACTAAACAGGACATCATCTTGTGACACCATGACATGCTTGCCTTGACTATCAATAGAAGGAATATAAAAGTTCCTTGTGTTTGCCCCCAAATTCCAGCATTTTCACAGCTGCTCTCCTACCCATATATAGTATCTTCACATCGTACTTATCACTGCTTCTTGTTGACTGCAGGAAGAAGACAATTCCAGATGGATTTCTGCACCAGGCTGCTCCCTACAGAGAAGTCAGGAGCTTGAGGGGGTGGGGGCGGGAGAGGGCTTCTAAAGAGGACAGGCAGGCCTCACTGCCCTTTGGCTGCAGATAACTTTTCAGCTGATCTGAGCATGATTTGTCAGAAAATGTTGACCTATTAACTTTTTCCCTGATGTTTCTTCCAGCAAAGAATCTGAAGGTAGTTTGTCGTTGTCTCATGTTCACTCCTGGGGAAGAAGAATTGCCATATTTGTAAAATGCCTTGTACAAATGCAAACATCCCTATTTGCAATGGTATCCTTCGCCTCTGAAAAGGGGAATGAGGCAGCTAACTTCAGCTGCTCTCTCTTATCCTCAGCGCAAGCCTTTGGACTATTGGGAAGGTAAGAGATCTTGAAGACTTCTGACATTGTGACACTTACTCAGTTTCTCTCCTCATTTGCCAGGGACTCACAAACACACCTTGAAGTTTCTGAACTTACATTGGCTTCAGTGGATGTTAAATTGGGCTTGCAGGTATAAGTCTAAATCTACTCCCAGTGAGCCAGTGTTTCTGGCCCCTGTAAATTGGTAATTTGGGATTCCCTGCTTTTTCCCAAACCTAAGGGCTCCACCTATGGCACACAAAGTGCTTGAGCCATGCCAAGAAGCCAACTAGAATAATTTTCTTCATGAGAACTAGTTAGGTTAAATTGGATGCCCTGCTCTGAGGAATTCAGTCACAGAGACGAGAGCGAGAGAAGCAGTCTGGCTGGTTTGGCATGAACAACACTAAGGGCTGTGATTGTGCTGCTCTGTGTGAAACCTGGGGCTGGCTAGCAGTCTTCACCTGATGTTACCTTTCCCAGACTTGTGAAAAGGTTGCAAGGACCTGTAGCAATCCTCCCAGAAAGGCTCGGTCTCGTTGCTCCTGGAAGCAGAGTGTGTGGCTGCCCGGGCACACACCTCACTAGGAAGATACGCGTAAGGCAAACAAGCCCCGCTCCAGGAGAGTTTATCTCACGGCACAGAATGCCGCATGCCCCCTGATCAAAGCTGGTGGGAACAGATGCTGTTAGCAGAGCAGCAGCTGCACTCAGATCCTGTCCACACCCTTCCTGTTTGCAGTGGCCTACCCAGGGGCTATTATGTTCCCAACAGGGCGATGATTGCCCCTCCTTCCCACCCCTGCTGCCGCTCTCCAGGGAGGGTGTACTGGCGCTCGCCTCGCTGTCTGCCTTTGGGTTCTCATTGTTTCTCTGGAAGGTGCAGATAGTGGGCTAGACACTCCTTGGCTGGTGCTCTGATAAGGGTCTGGAAATTGTTCTCATGTGTTACACAGAAGCTCGCTTGAAAGAAGGAACTCTACCCAAAATAACAAAACTGACCTCAGGGCTCATTATTTTCTTTCAATGAAGGAGTTTGAGCCTGTCCAGACTGGAAAAAAAGAAAAGGTCAGTGTGGCCAGACTGTATCTTTCACTGGACTAGAGTGAAGTGGTATTGCAGTTAGTGATGCTACCATGCTTTCTTGCAAGTGCATGGGAGACTGCATTCCAGCTCTACATGCAAGGAAAACTCTATTTCCTCACTGCCTTGCAAAGACTTGACTGTTGTCCAAGTCATTTATATAAAGTTTGGCTTAACCAAAATAACTCTGACTGTGAGAAGCAGTAGTGTAATCTTTCTTCGGTAGGGCAGAGAGAACTGCACTCACAGTAAAAGGAGGTGAGTGGAAGGCAGAGGTTCACCAAGAGGACCTGGGCAAGAGGGAAGCATGTTTCTTTCCATCCTGGCTGTCCAATAACCTCTATCATCTGTTTATGATGGGTTCAACCTGTAAAACACAACAGACTTGACTCTGATTTTCACCTGTGAAAATCAGGAATACTTGTCAAAGGTATGACTGGGGCTAATCAATGGAATTTGGATTTTAAAATGCCTTCTGATTTGCAACTGTAGCAGAGACAGAAATCCTCTGGCTTTGGTCTGGCGTTGTCAAGTAGAAACACAAATATTCCTGCAGGTAAAACGGTTCCTATCTTGCTTCCAGTGAAGCCTGACTAGTTCAGAAGAGTCATCATCTTATAAAGACTGTTTTAAATACACTGCTAGCAGGTACCATTTGTGGTTTATTTTTCCATGGTGCTTGCAAGTTCAACAGCAAATCTGATACACCTGGATATAATCTAAAGCAATTTCTCTCAGAACAAACATGATCCTTCCCCTCTACTGAGCCATAGTGGGGCCACATTTGGAGTATTGGATTAAATTCTGGTCTCAATGGTTCAAGAAAGACAAGGAGCTGTAGAGAGGATCCAATGGAGGGTCACAAAACAGAGGTCCATAAAGATGATTAGGGTTCTGGACCTTGTCTCTTACAAGGAGACACTGAGGGAAATGGGCCTGTGTAGTCTGGAGAAATCTGAAAGGGGGATCTTATCAATGCATATAAATATCTCAAAGGTAGGTTCCAGGAGGGTGGTACCAGTCTCTTCAGTGGTGCACAGCAACAGGATGAGGAGTAATGGCCATAAACTAAAACACAAGAAGTTCCACCTTAACATAGGGAAGAACTTCTTTGCATTGAGGATGGCAGAGCACTGGAATGACCTGCTCAGGGATGTCATGGAGTCTCCCTCTCTGGAGAAATTCAAAACCCACCCGGACTCGCTCCTGTGTAACCTGCTCTAGATAACCCTGCCTTGGCATGGGTGTTGGACTAGATGATCTCCTTCCAGCTTTAACTGTTTTGTAATTGTGTGGTTATACCAAAAAGATTAGATTGTCCACTAACTTAACTTCTTGGGACATCTTTGTTTGCTGTCTTACTGCATCATAAAGGTGGAAAGAAAGCAGCAACTACACGGATGACAAAAAAGTCAATTGCATTACCTCCTATCAAAGAGAATAATAGGGTGCTCCAAGTGACCAAGCCAGTGAGTGAACAGACAAAACAATGATAAAAATACAATGGGCTGATAAATATTAAAAATGTTTTGCATTTTAGGATCTCTTTAAGGAAGAGGAGATATGAACTACTCTTTAAAAACCTGATTTGTAAGGTAACACTTTCAGAATTACAGAATTACAGCAGAAAGTGACAGACACTTTGAGTGCCCTCTCAGAATTGTGTTGGTCACCTATTCTCTTATATGCTGTCCAACCTCCTCTAAGTTCTGGTCCTTGCCCACTCTTCAGTACAGGATGTTGGATCACAGAGTGATCTTTTGCCATTTCCCATGTGCCCAACACCTTTGCATCATACTTTTCCCAACTCAACTTCTGTCCTTACAACCCACCACCAAACACCATCGTTAGGTGATGCTTCTAATGGGAGTGAAAAATGCACTGGCACCCACAACTGTATCTGCGATGGTAAAACATGCTGAGATCTGGGAACGTATTCTGAATTGTGAACATTTTTTACTTTCTGAAATGTCCCTGGCACTGTTTAGTCATGCCAGTTAGCAATTCTCCCAAGGCATTCCTGGTCACAGCTCATATATGGCCTGTTCCCAACAGGCAACCTACCCATGGACACCATGCTTTGGAGGTCAGCAGAGTTCAGATGTGGACAGGCTGTATCTTCAACTTTGGAGCCAGACAAAGGGCTGTTTAGTTCACTGATATAGATGCAGCCAGTGGCTTTAAAAAAGCCTCTCAGTGTTTTCCTGATTAACCTTTCCCTGAAATAATACTGCAGAGGGAAACTCCCTGCTTACAAATCCTAGATCAGGCTGTCTCTTTCCTGGGTGTTTTCTCTCTATTAATTTGTTAGTTTCCTTGACAGCTTATTTGTTTTCCCAGTTGTGCTTTCCTATCTGCCAACTTGTGCAAGTTGCACAAATTGTCCTTTCCTGCTTCCTCTGTCTCTGGTGTTTCCTCTCCCACCACCATTTTACACTGTGGCATCTGTAGGAGGGGTTTTCTTTTCTCCTCATCGCAGTCCATAAGCACTCACTGCAGCCCTTCAAGTGGGAATGGGGAGGGAGGAAGGCAGCTCTGCCTGGTGTGTGGTGTTGGAGCCTCTCCTGCGCAGGGATTGTCCCATGCTGCTGCCACATTTAGGATGGTATGGGTTTTGATCTCTGCTGTCAGCCTTTTCCTGGCTTTCTGTTTTTTCACTTAAAGTCTCTGTAAGGCAAGAAGTGTGTTTCTGTCCTCTGCACAGTCACAGCATCAGCAGGACAGTGCAAAATATCCCCTGGGCACAAATGCAAAATATCCCCTGGGCACAAACACAACAGGCTGCCAGGATGGCATGTCCAGTTTCAAATGCCTTGAATCCCTTCCCATTGTGGAATGAGTCCCCTGGTTTCTTTTCTCTGAGCTGAGTAGGAGGATCATTTAAGCAATAGAACTGTCAGAGGTACTGTAGCAGTAGCCACAATGTGCCCATCTCATTTTGTTCATAGGAAATGTCCCACAAAGGGACAGATTGTCTCTCTTCTCTGGGGGAGGACATCTTTGCAACCTTAGCCTTGTCTCTGACAGCTGGAACTGGACAGGATTTCCAGTGCAATTCCACATTTTTTGTTTTGTTTCAGCTGACCATAGATAGCTTTACAGTCATGGTACTCAGGACACTTTGCTAAAGCAATAGAGAATGTAACTCCTACCTTCAGATTACATTCTGGGGGCCAAGTACACAGCTTGTAGTTGTGTTGCCTTTTTCTTGGATCTAACTCCAAACAGCTACTAACTTTGAAATACAATTCAGGGAGCTAAAAGTCACAAAAGGAAAGAAATAACACAGATATTCACGGAATTGCTGCCTTATGACTGCTGCCTCCACAGCTAGCCCAGGTCAAGAAACCAACAGGAAAGAATGTGCGTTTATAATACAGCACAATCAAGCAGTAACATCAAGATATTTTGGAAGACAGGTGACGATTGTGTGCATGGCTGAACGTGTATGCACAAGCAGCAAGCACAGGCACGAGAACACACACACACTGCAGAGGCATGAAGTGTCAGAACACTGCAAAGTCCGCCTGAAGAGAAGTGATGTTTGGTTGTGTTTTCTACTTAATGAATTTTTAAGGTTTTTTTTATTATTATTGTTTTCTTAAACATCATTCAGGACCCCAGCATAAGCCAAGAGCCTTTACATATATGAAGCTGTGTGTTTCATCCTCCTAAAGGCTCTTCCTGGCAGAATGGCAGAGAATAGAAAGGTGTACAAGTGACAAGTGTACAAGAGCTCAATATCCCTCTCCTTTTTTTTTTTTTTTTTAACAATACATGTTTCTGAATAACATACAATACTGATGAAGTTACATTTCATCCTGGTTAATGGCTATGCTGGGACCAATCTCTCCTAGATTTTCTAAGAACCACTGCTGCCTAGTCCAAAGATTCCAGGTAGGTTCTGTATCCAAAGAATGAAGAGTTTGATACAAAAAACACCTGTGTTTGCCAATCATAGTATTCCTATCATGGGAGCTGATGTTGAGGAACTCCAAGACTGAGCTGATATTTGAAGACATTTCAATGTGTTGAAGAAATTTCATGTGTTGCTACAAGCTGAAATAACAAGGAAAGTGGGCTACAAGGCTCTGCTCATGACAAGAGAGCTGGATGCTCCTGGACCTCACCTTCTGCTTATCTGGATCCTTGACCCCCGCCTGCACCATTTGATCCACATGCCTATGACTGCTGGAGACGCATCTCTTGCAGGAGGAATTTGCCTGTGCCTCATGCACACATCTTACAACCCACTTACAAAGTGGATTATGGGACTAACACTTCAACACTCACAAGTGGGAAACCTGAGAGCAGGTCATGGTCTCCATCACAGGAGAGGTGTAGCAGAGTCAAGTGGGAGGTCAAGCAGAACTAACTGGGTGAGGCTCAGCATGTTTCATGGCTCTCCCCAGCCACAGAGCCTCTAGGTGTTATCAGTGTAAAAGGATCACCAAAAGAAAATTTAGTAGCTAAATAATTATTTATTTCATTGAATGTATGTAATGTTGTCCTCCTGCTCTCTTTCCCAAATTTGATCTTTTCAAGATAATTTCACACACATAATGGAATTGTCCTTCCCAAGGCATCCTACAGCCAGCAAGACTGCTTGGGCTAGGGGAACCAGGAAGAAAAGCCTTCTCCCAAAACACTGGCAAGTTGCAGAAGAGGGGGGAAGGGACATACTGTAAAATTACAGGTTGTTTAAGAGGAGACTTTTCTTCCATCCTAAGAGGAAATATGAGCTAGATGAAATTTTTTTTTTGTTTGTCCAATACACTGTATTTTGGTCCAAAATTCTTTCTGCTTCTTACTCTCCCATACTGGTATATTAGTAATTTCCCATATATTCTATATGTGACAGTCCCAGCTTGGTGTTTAGGATACATTCATTTTTCAGAATTCTTTTGTTGTTCTTGAACATATGGATTCTTCCCACTGCCCCACTACCCATTATTCCATTATTTTAAGGGAAAGCTGACAGTTTACCTTTGGTTATGACCTTCTGGGCTTTTTATGGACCCCACTATTTCTTAAGCCTTGTGCTGGGCCAGTTGTACCTTCCAGCCTCTTGGCTAACTGGCCAACAGTGAACAACATTTCTTAAAAATGGAGGACTTTCCTGAGGAGCTTCTCTAGCAACTTCTTGAGTCATTAACTGCTGCAAGGGAGAGAGGCAGGAGGCTGTGATCACTGCGAGCAAGCATTCTGTTTTGCCTGGTGACACATGGCTTTCTAAATTAGAGGGCTCTGAATAAAATAAAAAATATCAAAGCCATGTGTCTGCTTGTGGGTGCCACATTCTTTAGGATCACAGTGGCCGTCCTTCTGCACGAATGTCACAGAAACGGCTCGGTTTCATCCCACTTGAATGATGTGGCAATGTTGTGAAACAGGGTGGAAAAGCGTCCCAAAAACCGTCAAGCGAAGAAACTGCTGGAGAGCTGGAAAGCGGCAGTAGAGACCCAAGTGCTGTCGCTTTAAAAGAGTGATCGGCCTGTGTGCCTTTGAAACCATTTATCACAGAAGCCGTAACATCTGCCACCATCTTGGATTCATTCGAGAAGTGCGTCTCAGTAGCCATTTTAAATATGTTTGTTTTCAATTCAAAACACATAATTAAATACAGGCTGGGATAGAATATATGCCTTGAGCTGCTTTCTCTCACCCTGGTTCAAGCATGGCTTTTTCACAACTATGTGCTTTGAATTGAAAACTTTTTTCTTTTTTCTTTTTTTTTTTTTTTTTTTGTTTGGGTTTTTTGTTTTTTTTTTTTTTTTTTTTTTTTTTTTCCTGCAGGGCCTGTTGTTTCTCAAGAATCAATTGAAAGTAAAGCTGTAGATTTAAAGGAGTCCATCTGATAGGAGTCTGAGCATCCTGAGGCCACAGGGGCTGCCCAGGCTCCTGGGGCACTGAGCAGCTCCTTCCTGCAGGATGGATGGGGCTCGGCCCTCACAAGCTGCAGCTGAAGCCTTGCTGTCAGAAGATGAAGCTATGCCTTGTGTTTAATTTAGCCATGTTCCACTTCTCAGACAAGGGACACTCAGATGATTTGTTGCCATGGAAGGAATGAGCAACCTTTCTACAAGTCTCCAGAGAGGCTACCAAAAAGGTAGTTATGTCCTTAACATACTGTCCTTAATAAACTATTCACGTCCTTCTTCCAGACTTTCTAGGAGGCACTTCAGAGGGACAGTGTGAAGACAGTACTTGGCTGTTAACATTGCCTTCAGTTCAGCTGACTTTTGTCACCATCACTGACACGTTGCAAACAAGCCTGAGGAAAAGACGAGAAAATGCTCAGGAATGAGCCGCTCCAGACAGACAGGGGATGGGTTGGACCTGCAGTTCTAATGTTATCTCCTAAAAAGAAGGGAAGAAAAGCAAGTTGCTAATACAGGAATGAGTCAGAAGCAGAGGAAGTGCAATTCTCTGTCCAGTCTCCCAAAGAAGAAGAGGGATTTGTGTGAAGCTGGGACAAATCCATCTATCTGAAAATTCAAGTCACACAAGTTTCCTGAATGACCAAGGTGCTCAGATCCTGGGGCTATGTATGTGCTATGTACATCCCCTTTTCTAAATTCAGGCAGGCAAAAGAGAATAGGTGGGTACTTGGGAATTCTTAATAGAGACCCACTCCCCAGCTCTCTGCATACTGTGGCTCCTGTGCTGAGGAAAACCAGGTCCACAAATGGGCCAGGATGTGCAGCATGCTTTAGCCACTGAATTTCGAGCTGAGATGGCTTCTGAATGATGGGTGAGCTGGGGCTTTGCAGTGTATCATAGTAAGCAGGTATGTGCAGCTCACACTAAGGAAATACAGAAATAGATTATCTCGGATTTCAATAACTCCATGCTTTTAAACATGACACCTTAATTTTAAAACACACTGTATATGAGGCAGATTTTCTTTCCTGAAGTTGCCTGTTAACACCTGAGTTCAGAACTATGCAAACAGAGGAGACCCTGTCATATGTCTGCAGTGAAATGAAGAAGCAGAGGGCTTTTGCATAATTTATGCTCCAAATTTCTATAGGAGATATCTACAACAAATATATTCCTTGGATGATGAAATATATTCACTATTCTGTCAGTGTTTCAACTGAAAAAGAAAAAAAAATGGAGGAACAAAGAGGAAACTAATGAGAATACTACTAATAATAGAGTCTCTGCAAGAGACTTCTGTCTGTGGTCACAGTCTTATATAAAGGAGATGGGATGCATCTGTGTTGAAAGTAAAAGTATCTGCTTGGTATGCACTCCTAGTGCGTGTTTGGGAATAGATTATAAATCTGATGTGGGGGAAACTGAGAGCAGAAAAAGCAAGATACCTGCTGCTACTTGAACTAGCGCTTCCGAAACATGAAGCCAAAGCATGCTTTTAATTTTCTACTACACCCATCTTTTTGAAGTGTCTCGTATCCATACAAGGGCGGGTGTTGTTATAGATTTCAAGGAGGAGGGGATTTGCTTTCTTTTTTCTCACGAATCTGTTTCTCATGGGCTTTCTTCTTTGGGCACGCATTCCAGCACTACAGATGAGTGCTGAAATTACAGGGGTGAGAATTCAGCCAGGAATGAGTAACATGCAGCCATACGCACAAAACAGAAAACATCCTCTTTGACTAGGTGATAATTAGAAAGGCTGCCACATTGCAGTGTACACAAACAAAGCACATCCCCTTTGGGAATGTGTTTTCTTTCCTCTGATGTGAAATATTTTTATTTGGTGGAGGACAGTTTTTCAGCTGCTCACTGACATACTTTTAAACATAACTTGTTGCTGCAGCAGCTGCTGCCACGTATAGGCATATGACCACTACCCAAATGGGTCAAGCTGGTGTTTTGGAGAACAGAGCTAATGTCTGATTAGAAAGGGTTGATAACTTATCAGTACTTCGTGCTGCCAGACTAAAGCCAATTAAAGGTGTCTTGGAAATAAGCTACTATCTCCTCATCTTCGACAGAAACACAGACTGATAACTCTGTAGCCACAGCTGGTGACTGACAGGCTGAGCCAACTGAGCAGCTGAGTTTTTCTTCCACTAAATCTCCTGATCTGCTTCCTTTGTATTCAATCCAGAATGCAGGGGCTTTCCCCCGGATCTGACCCATCCTCTGTATTTCCTCATCATGGTCTGACTGTAACCCCAAGAGCCTCGAATGACCTTCCCAGAAAAGCCATATCTCCCCATGCAAGCTATAAAGGAATTGAGTAGGAAACAGATGCAAATATGAACTTTTTTGATTAAAGTTATGACAGGGTTGGATATCTGGCAGTGACACATCCCTGAAATCTTTTAGGGAAAGGAAGTAATATACTTTATCAGGAAGGAAGGAAGGAAGGAAGGAAGGAAGGAAGGAAGGAAGGAGAAAATACTATTTTTAATCATGGAATTCCTGTGTGCATTGTCTGCATGAAGAGGTGTAACCAATTCAGAACCAGCCTCCTCTTGCCAGAGTGCCTCTCAGGAAGACTGGTTGTGTTGACCCTCTCCAGCTAAGCTTGGCTACTGTTCTGGTATACATGGAGGCAAAAATATCACAACAACACTTACAGTGTCAGGGAATTAAATCTAAATTAAGCTAAGAGACATATGTAAATAGTTGCAGTTCTTTCTGGTGGATAATTATTTCAAGTTCTGTGTGATCTTCAGGCAAAAGGAGTCATGTGAATTCAAAGCATAACTCATTAACTAGCATAAAAAGGTTCATACAGTGAAGGTCAAAGCTGAAACTTGGTTTAGGTTTTATGTTTTTAAGTCTTACTAGACATTCTGCCTTGTATTCTACAAAGAAAACTACATAGCCTCATAAAAGTTAACAAGTCTTAAGGTTGCTATTATCAGCCAGGGAAGAAATGGCAAGATATCATTTGTTTTCAAAGCACATCACTTTCAATATTTGGATGTAATTTTGTATTCAACCAAAGCAAAAACAAAAGATTGTTTGATGAAAAGGTTCAACAGAATTTAAATGCAAATTGCGTAAGACGGCAAAATGTTTTCTGCCTTCCATGTACAGTGATAGCAGCAGGCCAATACTGATGTGTTTAAATGTATTCAAAACGCGTAATTTACATTTTTCCTCAAAGTTTTAGAATATATGCACCCAGCTTTCAAAAGGGGCTTTTGAACTGAGATTTAAGTAGGACTCACAAAAGCCACTCCTGAATGAGCACAGCTGAAGAACTAAAAAAATTTGTGCACAAATTTCCAAACTGGCTGTAAGGCTCTAAATACCATTATATTCCAATGCCATTGCATGTAAAAATGCTCATGTAGGGAGCAGGTGGTATCTTTTAAGATATAACAAGATGAAATAGAAGTCAGGTTTGCAACAGGTTTTGTACTTTATAACGCACATATATGGTATATGCAACTTCATATTTCTGCAGTGAGAGACGTTTCTGCACAATCGGGTCCTGGTTCAACAAAATCTATGATAACATACCCAAATCTTGGTGTCTAGTAGAACCCACCAACACAGTCAAACTTCAGTCCCACCACACTCAGTAGGTCTCCACCACATATTTAGAGTCAAGCTCAGGCTAAGGTGATGTATTCAGGACCAGAGCCACCCTTCCTCACCTTGTGTGGCTGGGGTTGGAATTACCTCCCTGCCTGCCCGACCCAGCTCTGCTGGATGAAGTTGGTCCTCAGGCAAAGGGCTGGGACCTCCTTTGGCTCACCATGGAAGGCAGCCAGGAGCACGGGGCAGCCCATGCCCTCTGGAGAGGCTGTCTGGGGCCATGGGGCAGGAAGGCAGGGGAGGTTGCCCTGCCCCTCATGCAGCCCCTGCAGCTCAAAGCCAGCTGCAATTTGCTTTAAAGGGCTGCAGGAGCACAGGGTTTTCCACAGATCAACAGGAACAATGGAAACATAGCATGTGGTTTTATCTAAGTCAGAGCAAAATATGCCACAAAGACCTCTTTCATCTTAAAGGTGTGTAAGTAATTCTTGGCCAATATCTGTGTCTGAAGTAGAGTTTTTCCCCTATAAACGCCCCACAGTGGTTGTTTTAAATTGTAGAGAATCCAAGAGCTTTCTGAAGTTAAAAAAATCAAACAACAAAATAGAGGTAAAGCTGTGTCACTGAGCTGAAATTCCTTTGACAGATGCAAAGGTCTTGATGACAGTTATTTTCCAGGTCTGCAGCTCAGCAGCCCTGCCCCTGAATGGTTTCCCACATGAAGTGTTTGAAGAAGCGGTCGACGTGTGACTGATGTCCAAGGGCCACTGCCTGGTCTTCTTTAAGGATGGGGCAGGGACAGAAGGAAAGGTGATGCTGATAAGGGAATCTGAACCAAATGTTGTCACATTCTAGATGTGATTAGATGCCCTTGCGGTGACTTATTACACAACCTGAAAGTGGAAAGGGAAAACCTGGGGTGAAATGCAGCCACAAGAGGGGGAGATGCCTTTCAGCAAAGAGCAAAAGCCAAGAAAGAAATTGTTGTAGATGCCTAAAACCAGTCAGATATCAGAGCTTCTTCTACTCTGGGGGATAGAAGTGATGCTGCAGTAAATTTCCCCCAGTGAGACCTACTGTAATTTGCATTTATACCTTCACAAGCTGTTGATTATATAAAAAAGGCTTGTCTTTAATAAAGAACAGGACAATATTAAAGGCCATTTTTGATAAATCTGGGTTATTTGAGGTGTTAATTTTTCCTTGCATGCTTGAACAAATTAAAGCTTTCAAGCCTAATGTACGTAACAGAATTAAAAGACTGAAAACTGGAATGCTTTCTAAACTTCCAGAAAATGTTTGTATATTTGCTTCTAAGAAAATTTATTGATTCATAAATTTCACATTCTTAATATTTGTCATGGGCTATGAAATAACTAAATTACCCTCCATTTTCCCCCAAACATTTTTATCAAATGTCAAGGCCTTGAGGCAAGGACTCCAAGATTTAATATGTTATCACTATGCATTTTAATGTATATATTTATTTGTAAATATTCATTGTTTGTAAATAAGCATTATTGTCTATATTGATGAAACAAATTGTTGTGTATGTACAAGGGAAAGTGCAAATTTTCCTAGTCTAAAGGAAAACCTGTCAATGTCCTTCTTAACCAGGTGACACACTCTCTCCAGCCTCAACACCTATCACATATAGCCTGGGTTTGTTCCACTTCTGAACGTGACATGGTCACTACTAATTATTCCCCAGTTTATTATTTATTTGTTGAAATCCTGACTGAGAATGTGAGTGTGAGGGAGGATTTGGTCTAAACTGGATTTTAATTCCTGTTGATACCTGTCTGGTCAGGCTCCCCATGTTCAAAATAGGCCTGGTATGACACAAATCTGCCCTGCCTGGGGAGGCACCTGGCTGCTCCTAAAGTTGAAGAGTAATCTGAAGAACAGCCCAGGGCCAGAAAGACCTTGCAGGGGACACCAGCTGAGCAGTGGCAGCAGCTCTGCTATGGCAGTCTCCGCATCCTGTTGTCTCCTCCTGGTGTGGCTGAATAGCCATTTTAAATGCTAGCCTTTATCAGGCCTGCATTTCCCTATGTAATGTCCCGTGGTGATTATAATGAACAGAAAAAGATCCATAGTCTGAGAAAGATTAAAGTATGGGCTCTCCCTTTTACCTCACTTTTTTAGCTAAAGAAGAACTATGGTGAGACTGAGCTTTTACCACAATGTAAATTATTGGTGTGGGTGTCCCAAAAAATGCATGTCTGGAGGCAGCCAGGTGGTGAGCACTGCTCTGAAAGCAGCTGCAGGAGTGCTCTGTGGAGTTGAGTTCCGCAGGAGTTTGGGTCGGAAGCGTGGCTGTGACAGAGAGGATCTGTGGCTCAGAGTTTCCCACCCCTCTGACACATATTGTGACTCACTGTATCAAGCAAGAGGTTGTAGGAAGAAAAAGGGCAAAAAAGGGACAAAGAAAAAGAAAACCTTTTTCCCTGGTTCATATCTCCCCCAATGTTATACCTTAGCCATTTGAGAAATATATTTTTTTTATCTCCTTGCTCAAGTCCGTGGAATTTTAAAGGCTATCCATGTACTACCTTCACACCTTCTTTTACTCTCCTATTTCCCTTCATCACAAGCACTTGCCCTCACATAACTCCGGGCACAGTTGTATTGCAGGCCCTGGCAGAGGAGGACAGCTGCCTTCAGCATACCCTCATTTCATCCCCATTCTGCCCTTCACCAGGACTTCAACCCCTGCCTGACCCATCTCTTTGCTGACAGCCTCACAGGAGTTTGAGTGGCTCATCTCTGACTTTGGGCCAAAATACACCTGGGACACAATGAAGAGTTCTGCCTTTTGTTCATTTTCTGTTCCACCATTAGTCAAGAAACTTTACAATATAGTGTTGCAGCACAGATAGTTTGCAAACTCCTGCCACATTTTCATACAGTGTCTGCCAACCAAGAGGTCCAGACCATAATAATAACCATACCAAAGCCTGTATGGGCTTTTTCAAATATGTCTACATGCAGAATGAGAACGCTGGACCTGCAGAAAATGTTATATTGCTTTGAAAGATGAGCTGGGCAGCTTGCTTAGCTCTTTGTGTGATGAGCAGAGTGAGGTCCCTGTCCAGATGTCAGGAGGGCCTGGCTGAAGACTGAGCTCAGCAAGAAGCTAAGAAGGACACAGCAACATGTGACAGCAGGGTGCTACAAAAGCTCTGCTCATAAATGCACACCAAGTGGGGTTTACCCTCTTTCTCACAGCTGCCAGCTCCTTTAGGTACATGGCGTCATCCTGCTTTATTAAATCAAGGCTTCCATCTTGCTTTTTTGCCAAGAAGACTAGCTCAGCCCCGTTTTCTTCCTCAGACATGGTATCCAGTTGTCTTTCTGGTTACTTGACATCATCTCATTTCTACAGGCACTCTGTTTAGCAAGGAAGTTTCAATCCCATTTTACAGGTGTGAATGTGAGGCACAGAGTGTGCTGAGACAGCACCATGCAAGGAGCTTTCTTCTGTTTCACCAGCTCTCTTCCATCTATTAGTTTGCTCTTCCTAAAAGCAAGAGGGGATGCTAAACTTCAGAGGCAGTGGGCACAGGAGGAAGCAAGTAAAGAGGAGAAAGAAAGGAAGAGCTGGCATCGACTGAATGGTGATTTCTTGCCATGTTTGCTGTAGCTAAGCTTTTATTTAGAGGGAGCAGCTGAAGGTCCCGGTCCAGACTGTCAGAAAGTGATGGAAAAGAGTGCATGATTACCCACAGGAGGAAAAAACTCGGTCAGAAGGTCAGTGGTGAAATCACCCCAAGTGAACACATACGGTCCACTCCATATCCCCCACAATTTGTACCATAAACGGGTGCAAGAGAAATTTTCCCATACACACATCCCTTCAACAGAGATGGTGGGGCAAGAGGAACTCTTTTGCCTCTCTCTATCTCTTGCAGCCTTCTTTTCCCTTTTTATGTAACCAGGTACACCTTGCTAAAGTGTTAGAGCCTGCTCTGCCCTTCCAGCTGCCGGTTCAGCCCTCACTTTTGGGGTCACCTTATGCTGTAGTCTGGTCTACCTTTGGAGGTTATTTTTACTGCCAAGCTTAGAAAAGGCACACAGAGTGAGGATGTCAGCAGCTCCTCTGACTGCTGCTGAAAGATGAGCTACATGGCCCCACAGATGCCAAGGCTGGGGAGGAGTGGGGAGATGAAAGATGAAAAAGTGGGAGGGAAGATTTGCTGTGTCTGAGGAAACTAGGACTTTACTCAAATTCAGGTTTTGCATCCCTGACCCAAAGGTGACCTGCTGACCTCTCCTCCCTGCCTGGCTCCAGCCCAGCTGTTTCTCCTGAAGGAAAGAGGCCAGACTCACCTCCTGCACTCTGCTTGACAGCGTGTCCAGGCAGGCTGCTTCCTGCCAGAGTCAACACAATTACAGAGCGCCATGCACAGGGTTCAACCACCTAATGCCAAAGAGGTCAGCAGGATAGGTGCCCCAGAAAGTCCAGAGTGGCAGTGCCACCATAACAAGTAAATAACTACACATATGAAGCTCTTCTAAGTTTGTTGATTGCATAGGTAAGAATTGTTGGATGTTGCTTGTTCTCCACATAGATGTAAAAAACTGTAAAATAAAAATGAAGCAACCCATGAGGTTATGCATACAGCTTACAAAAAGATGCTCACCAATCAGTTTCCTAGTCAAAAGACCCTCATAAAAATAACAGTGGCAGCATGAAGCAGGAAGACTAAACCATCATGGACTAGTAAAGAAGCAAAAGATGTATGGCTAGCTCCTGAAACAAAAATTACATGAGAGGAAGAAGCAATATTTAAAAAGCAGTCAAGAAATAATCTAGTCCACAACCAGGACAAAGCAACTACAATTATGTGTGCTTGTAATAGGAAGGAGTAGTGATTCCATTACTAAACTCTTTCCTCAGGCAAGAGATCAAAGGAAACTACACCCGTAAGAAGAATTTCTACAATGTCTCACTAATTAAACAGCAGTTGTTTCATGTAATATTGAAATAAAAACCATGTAAACAAACCTTGAGACAGGTTTGAATATTTTCCATTCAAACATGAGCCTGAACAAACTCTATATTGTACTGTTCCTGACTTTTGGAGAAGTTTGAATCCAGAAATGGATGGATTCAATTTTTGTGATCTGGACTCATCTTCACATAGTATTAACAGAAGTCAAATCCTTAGCAAGAAATATACAGTAGCTTGAAAGAAAATGCAGAACACAAACAATGACTAATAAGAAAATGTCAAATGAATCCAACTTCAGTAATGTTTCAAAACTAAAAATGAGCCTGATATATCACAAACTTAGATGGAAGTAAGACATTCAGTAACTTTTAAGTGGTTAAGAAAAGGAAAATGAGCATTACAGTAACACAAGTAGCAGCACCTTCCAGTATGACTGAGAAAGTTCCCAGGCTGGTGGCAAAGCAGCAACAAAGACCAGCAGCATCCTTCTTTCACACTTCCCCTCTGAGTCAATTTACCTCCTGGAAAGCATATGAGTGCTGCAATGTAGGTGGTGCTGAGCTGGTCAGAAAGGCACAGAATAACAACTAGAGTCCACCACACTTGTTTATACCTAAGTCTAAGAACCCTGGCTCTGTAACACCTACAAATCTCTTCCAACAGAGGTGTTTTGAAGGGGCTATCCCTGCAACCACACCTGGGGACCTAAATTAGAAAACTGATACCTAAAACCAGGCAGCTGTGGATTGATCAGCTCTTTTCCTTTCCATTACCATTTTCTTCTCATTGATTTAAGATGTATCTGCAACACTTCTGTCCATCAGAGTTCCTGCTGGGAATACTGTGATTGTTTCTCCCCTTCATGACAGAGATCTCTCTTTTTCAAACTAGCTCCTGCATGCCAGTATTGCTCTGGCTATGCCTGCTCTGGTGAATTCAGCAAGACAAGGCAAAAGGCTTAAGCACCAGCCCATGACTGCCTCTAACATTTGGCTGTCAGCAGGCTCCTGGGAGCCGTGCCCACAGCTGCCTCTGAGCCTGCTTGCATCGCTTGGGCATGGCTAGCAAATGCCAAGAACCATTTTCTCACACTAAAGGTAGCCCTGTAACCTCCCCTCCCTCTCAGTCACTGCCCCTTCCCCATATTCAAGGACCACCACAGCTCATTCATGATTACTTTCATGTTAACACGGGTCTGTACATATTCACACAGTGTAATACCACAGTCCACTGCTATTCCTGTGTTTTTTTCCTTTGAATCATAACCCTGGAGCCCTGCAGCTCTAGGCAGCCAAGTTTCTTTCAGAAAGAAGATTTACAAAATGAGAATTTCCTTCTCAAGAGCTCATCTGTTTAGTCCCCACCTGCACTCTTAATCCTACCAGTGACATCAGTGGGAATGGGCAGACATTTGAATTTTCAGTAAAAGGCAAAAGTGAGTGGTCTTATGTTCATTGTGTCCACCCACACCCATCTGTTTCCAAAAAAAAAAAAAAAAAAAAAAAGCAGAAAAAGAAGTTTTAAAAAGAAGAGAATTAGTAGAAACAATACCTAAAAGACATGCACACACAGAAATATGGCAGAATGCAAAAGCAAACACTTCTGAATTTCCCGTAACAACAAACTGGATTCACAGTTCAAGTACCCTTTGGATGTGGTAACCAGGAGCTGGAGCGAGCAGCCAAACGCTCAGCGCGGATGTGGCCTCTGGCCAAGGGCAGGGTAGGAGATTCACAAGAGCCACGCTTTCTCTCTCTGAAGGCAGAGCACCAGGAAAGAACATCTCCCTCCCCGAGAGCCAGGGTGGCCACAGAGCTGGCCCAGGTTCATAGGCAGCCTCAGAAATCTTCCCGTCCTTTATGTTTCGACAGAAAGGATATTCCTTTCCCAGCTCACCTGTGCCAAGTGCTTCCCTCTCGGGGCAGCTCAGAGCCCTGCTGCCTGCCACAGACATCTGCAGAGGCTCCTCTGCAAACAGCCCCTTCCAAAAAGCTTAACCCACACAGATTTTTGCTTTTCTGGAAAAGGACATCGCACGTAACTGGGCATTTGAAAAGTCCTTGCACACACATGGACACTCACACATGCATTCACAAGCGGTGGGGTTAACAGCTGCTGCCTGGGGACAAGTACATTCAACGCTGGCTTAAAGCATAACTCCACTGCATCCCCTCATTTGGTGAAAAAACTTAACAGCAAGATGTCTCAGGAGAAGAAGCCGCAGGGCTGTTATAGCTTTAACGGACCCCGAGTGCTTATCTCAAGCTGAGAGAGTGATTTCATGGCAATAATTTGTTTAAAGTGTTGCTGATTGCTTCCTATTTCTTCCCAGCAAATGACTTTTACACCTTTCTACTGTTGCTTTTATATAAGCTGCTATGGCAATTACTCTGCGGGAGGCTGTGTAAACATCACACAGACTCTTTTATCTCCCTACCAAAGGCCATAGAAGACACTCCTGAGACCAGATTAAAAGTATTTTCATACCTTTACTCCTTCCTTTAAAAAAAATATTATTATTAAGTTGCTAACAGAGTTTTCTCTTATTCTTACAGAACCCAGCTCAAATGTACTTCCAACAGAGACTGCCTGATCCCTGTAATAAATAAAATTACTGAGCGTTCATGGGGGCAAGGAACCACCCCTTCTCTGCTAAAAGAAGAACATCTCTGATAAAATTATTTCAAATTGAATTGACTCTTTCAGAAGAGCTGTGGCTATACAGGAAATGATCAGGGTTAATCTGATCATCTGAGGAATCCTGTTCTGGTATCTCTGGTGCATCTTCTTATTCTCCAGTGCCAGCACTAGGTGTTAGCTCTCTGTTTCTCTCATCCCTGCAAGGAACAGGTTCATGCAATGACCTCTGGAGGCAGGCCAAGGCACTTTGCATGTTTGACAGGAGCTGCAGCCCAAGGATATGGTTTGGCCCATGAAAGTTTTCTTCTCAATCCCAGCTTCAAATTTTCTGCATTCTGTGGTCAACATCACTCAGAGATATGCACCCCATCAGATCACCTGTGAAGCCCAAGCTCCATCCCCATCTCTGTCCAATTAACCAGAGCTCACTACAGAGTCTGGGCCAGTTTTAGGCCTTTTTGTGCCTGTTTTGTTCTGACTTTAGGAGAACTTAAAATAGGTGAACCAGCACAAAAAGCACAAAGTTGGAGCAGCACAGGAAGAAAATACAAGATCTGGCATAAATCCTCCTGGTGCACAGCTGGGTGGTCAATGGGTTTTGGCACACTTCTGCTGATGATGTGAATTTCTTCTTAAGCAGTGTTTTACGTCATGTGACCATAGTGGTGGGTTTTTTCTTGTCAAGAAAATCCTTATATTATCCATGAATAGTGAGAAAGACACCCTGATAGTAATTGGTATAAAGAGAATGACAGAGGATTAAAGCTTGCAGGATGATTAACACAATAATTCACTATTTCAGCTAGGATTTTGATGCAAGTTCCATTTTAATGCTTGATTTTCAATTGTGTGGGGGATTTGATAGCTTCACTGCAACTTACATAAAAAGAATTACTGAAGTTTACATGCTAGGAACAAATTATCTTCCTTTCTGTGATTTAATGCAACATAGTCTGTTATGATATTTCTTCTTCCGATATTCTGTGTGAATGAGATGTCTCAAATGTCTTATGGATGAAGTCCCAAAATCAAAAGGAAAACTTTTAACACCTGTACCTGTAGAAAAAATGGGAAATCTCTGTGGTGTTATCATAGATCCTTAATAATTTTCAATTTTGTATACAGTTTATATTATTATTCCATTTCACAATCTCTGAACTTGTATTTACTTTGAGACAAGGTAGATTTGAAAGGAAGCACACCAGTTTACTTCCAAAAGCTGCCACTGCCATGGTCTCAGGGATGAAGAGCACATGTACAATGTTGTGAGGGGGGCACTCTTAGTTTTATCCAGTTGTGTTCTTTACCTTTTCTGAATTATGGGTCATATTGGTCTTCCAGAGCATTCACTGCCCTGCTGGTCCCTCTGCTGCTCATCCACCCCTACTGATACAGCATTAATAATACACAATGGCAGCTTCTTACGTTAGCCTCCCACAGTAAGTTTCGGGTGGAATTTTTTCAGTGTTTAAAATGCATCATCAATATTGTCAGAGAACAGGACACCAGCAGATAAACTCACATTCAAGAAAGGAAATAAAGGGTGTTACGCACATCCTTACTTACAGAGAGTTCTCTTCTCATCTGTATTTGCACTTCTGGGCAGCAGAATAACTCCTCAAAGCAGAGACTCATCAATAGGCTGTACAGCATCTGTTGAAAAACATGTTGTGTGCAGCATGATGTCAAACAGGGGAGCATGAGCTCATTATGATGTTAGGAGAGGAATTTCCTCGTTCTTTGCACTGAAAGCCCATTGCTGTCTCCAGGTGGTAAAAACATTAAAATAAGACCAACTGTGCAACTCTGCTTATTTCACACAAGCATGAATTGGTCTGGTACAAGAACTGTCTGTCAAGTAAATGAAATTAGATAAGCAGGACTAACACAGTATTATGCTCTTGGCATAACAGTAACTCCTGTAACATTATCTAGATGGCTCCATAAATTGCTCTTAAGTACTCCAAGTGGTTTTACATGCATTTTTTT
Source organism: Pyrgilauda ruficollis (assembly GCF_017590135.1). Lineage (NCBI taxonomy): Eukaryota > Metazoa > Chordata > Aves > Passeriformes > Passeridae > Pyrgilauda > Pyrgilauda ruficollis. The sequence continues at coordinate 3,264,764 of NW_024523648.1, forward strand.
TCACAAACAGGCTTGGTAACATTGTTCTTCCTGACCTTTGCACACCCCTGTACAATCCCCTTCGGCACTCAGAAAGTAGAACTGTAACTGTGCAAAACAAAAGCTGAAATGTTTATTCACAGCAGTACTAACAGAAGTAAAGTCTTCTGAGATCTATTTGTTATACATGCCCATGGGTACATGAAAATTCAATGCAATACTGCCCCCTATTAAGTGAATATTCTTTTGCCCAACATGGAAAATCCTGGTTCAGGTCCCAAGATATCTGCTTAGACCAAACAAAAAGGAAACTGCTGTACAGTATCTGATGATCACTTACAAGCCAACACAGAGCTAACTAATTAGTTCCTTAGTATTATCATATTCAGTCCTAAAGCCTGAATGATGGTTGGTGTGAATGGTGGCACTATTTCACCACAGAAACTTGTTTCAGATTAAAAGAATACAGTGGCTGTGTCTAGTCAAAGTTGTTTCTCAAATACAGTCCCCTTCAAGCCATTTTATACAAATGAGACTATTTCTAACCAGTTTAAGTAGAAGAGGAGGAGTACTCAGAAAAACTCCCACTTTCCCAGCTACCTTTAGCAACTTAACTGCCATGTGGTGTGATTATAGAGCTCTGGGAGAGCTCTTCATTTTTGCTTGTCCCTCTCCAACTGTCCTTTCAGAAGGTCTGGGAATTGTGGGATGAAAACCCCCAATAGGCGCAGGGCCCCCAGGCTGCCTTACCCACCCTGGGTGTAAGGGACATTAGAGAGAAGAAGATCCCTGTGAGGGATGCCCCTGGATGCCTGCCACAGGTGCAGAGAGATAATAGATACCAAATTGTATCTATACACTAATGTATATACAGCTTACTATTAAAAAAATATCCAGATTATTTTCCAGCCTTCAGGATTTTCATTTTTGCTTGTCCCTCTCCAACTGTCCTTTCAGAAGGTCTGGGAATTGTGGGATGAAAACCCCCAATAGGTTATTGTCCCCAGGATCTCTCTAGCCCTGCACTCAGCTGCCATCTGCCTCACAGCCTAAACCAGTTCAGGTTAACAGGGTTGGCTGGGAGCAGCTGAAGAGGGAATTCTTCAGCTTTCCTCACACCCCTGAAAGAAGTGCAGTCACTTGTTGCTTCTAACCCAAGGGTGGCCACAGGGAATGTTCATGGCACTTAGGCTCCTAAATCATTGCTGTGCAAGCTTGACCCCAAATTTGGAGCATGATGTGTAGCCACTAACTGCAATGTGAAGAGACTTGGATCTCTCTACTCTTAGTGGTTTGACTGTGGCTCCTTGCTAAAACAAACTTTTTAACAAGTTTGTCTCTGGAAGCCTTTGGATTTATTATCCTTGCAATGTTTGTTCTTAGAATGGCCTGTTGCAGGAAACACTTAATATTTTGCATTCTTTTTGTATCTAGTAACATACAAACTTCAGGCCTGTAATTCTATTCTTTGCAGTAATTGCAAATCATTTCATCTTCTTTCACACTTCCATTTCTCTATTACTGCTCAGAGAGCAATTGTTATAACCCACAATTTGTGAGATAGATGGTGAAAAGCAGATGACAACAGCAGAACCAGCAACATTGCTCCTCATGCATCCTTCTAGTCCATGCTCCTCTTCCATTTGGAAAGAAGAAGCTGCTTTTTTATATAGGTTATTTTGTTAGCTCTGCTCAAATGATGCAGTGATAGCCTACAATGTGTGAACACTTTCCTCTGAGACCCCATGGGCCGTATGGACTCCAAAGGAGTTGATCTAGGAGATATTTGCCTTATTTTCTGCTTCTGCAGAAAACTGCAAACCTGAGAATGGAAGAGGCAATCATGAAATATATTCTTGTTTCCCGTTAACAAGAAAAGTAGTAATGAATTATCCAGTGTAGCAAATTCTCCAATCTAAGAGCAACTCCTGTAACATTTTATATCATTCCACAAGGGTGCTTTTCAATTCACTAGCTTCAATGCAAGCCTTTCTTTTCAGTTTAATAATAGAAATTTGCCATGTAAATTTATTTCCTATTGTGCAAGAATTCTTATAAATAAAGCTTATTTTCACAGGATCATGGAATCATTTATGCTGGAAAAGATCTATGAGATCATGAGCCCAGCACTGCCAGGTCCACCACGGAACTCTGAACCTAAATGCCTCCTCTACACATCTCTTGAATACCTCCAGGGTTGGCAGCTCAAAAACTTCCCTGAGCAGTCTGTCCCAATGCTTGAACACCCTTTTCACACAGAAATATTTCCTAATAGTCAATCTAAACTTTCTTGGCACAACTTGAGGTTGTTTTCCTTTGACCTATTGATTGTTACCTGTGGAAGGAGAACGACACCCTTAGCGTAACCATCTTCATCCTGGAGTGATTCTTGATATTGCATATTTCTGGCCCTTGTAGGGAAATCTACTAGTTCTCTGTCATCTTTAGTTACCTGATTTCTCACCAAATAAATGTACAGCACAGCTGTCAAAAGAGGAACATTTTCTGTATTTCTATATTTACTTACATTCTCTTGTCCCAGTTTTCTCAGGAATGTAATATCATGCTATGAATCTTTATCTATTGTGTATTTTAAAGTCATCACATGCTTTTAAACTGGATCACAGGCAAATGAAAAGTATGTGTCAGTGGCAAGTTAGTGGCATTTCTTGATCATGCTTCATTCTAGTTCAGGAAAAGAAAATACTAGAAATTATTAAATCTCCTTTTCAATGAATATGATAACACAATTCTTACCTTTATGAAAATAAAGAAACTCCCTAATTTTATATTCAGTGCTGTTACTCTGCAGATTGGAAGTAGATATCAGTTGAGAAAAATGTTTTCTTTTAAAGGCACAAGCTCTAGAGGACTCAGACAGTTTGGCAGTATGTCTGGCAGTAGATAACATAACACCTATTGTTCTTAAACCTCTTTGAAATATGAATGAAATCCAACAGAGAGTTAGCAACTCGACTGATTTCACTCATCATGAGCGGTATCATATAACCGAGCAACAGTCAAAGTCTGAATCCTGCTCCTGGAAGGAAATGCCAGCTACCTCGAGGCAATTCCATTCCTAGCAAAATACAAAGCTCCCCCAGTTGCAAGGATGCAAGGTCACAGTGAGAGACACTTCGGAGAGCAGACAAAGACACTGGATGTCAACTGAAAGAAATGAAGCAGGAATAAAGAAACAAAAACCAGGTGAGGGTTTCTCTGTTATGAGAGGAAACTACACAGGTGCCTTAGCTGCTGTTCTCCATGGAAAAGAACAGGTGGGGCTGAGTTAGGAGGGTTGGAAACTGCATGTTAACAATAAATGGATTTTTGCCTAGAGTGTAGACAGCTTTGGCCAACACCTAACCAACACAGTGATACTTATGCTATTGTTCTATCAGACCAGATTGACTCTTGGCTGCTTTAAATGACATCAGAAGCTGGAGTCTGTAGGCTTAGGGAAGCAGTAAGTTCCTGCAAAGCATCCTGCGTCCATGTTTGCTCTTTAACTCTTCAGGAATCCATCTCAATCTATAGGAGTTTTTTTGTCTGCTTCAACATGTTCTGACACATTCTGACTCCTACTCCTCTGGCGTATTCAAGCAAGAGATCACAGTTATCACAGCAGCATGTGTCATTTTGGGATGGCATCCATCTTCACAGACCTTATTAATTAAATTGTAGGCCCTCATCTGTTCAGAGATCAATTTCCAAAACATTTTTCAAATGCAGAGACATATTACATGACTCATTCCACATGATTTAGCAACTTTAGCATCCTACAGTAAAAGCTCCTCAGAGATGATCCACAACATATTGCCCAAGACGTTAACTAAATATTTATAATTTATATTTTATCACTATCTAGCTTTCTTTTTCACCTTTCCCCTTTATGTCTTATATTTTTGGTAACCTAGGCCAGTAACATAATACTGAACCTTATATGCAGAGGAGCCTTCAGCATCCAGTCCCTAAATTTGGGAGGGAGCAGAACTGATTTGCAATATGGTCCAGTTACCCTGCCTTCGTGTTGTGCAGCTGGGGAAAAACAGGGAAGTTACTCTCTAGCAGGGTAACTCTGAGTGTTCTTTGCTGGAGTTTACCACTGACATCAGTTTTTAGAGTGCCAGAGTCAGTATCTCACAAAAAAAAAGTGCTTTCCAAATTTTTATATACTAGTATGGTGTTTTCAAATAGGTTAATAACAAGTTACTTCTGGCAGGACCTTCGCCATAAGCTTTCTCTATGTTTCTGATTGCACAGCTCTGTTAATCAATTTTACACCACTAATGTTCCTGATCTACTACCCAAATGTGCCCTCAAGGGTTTCTATGATCTGCTGTAAGCCTGATAGTATATTTTTTAAATTAGTTTGCCTGAGAGGGGAAAAGATTAAGGCCCTCTAGACCCTTGACTACCTACTTTTAGGTTTTTGCCAGAAGATGTATCTCTTTTATCTCTCTTGCAGAGAAAATTTCTCTCATTTTGTGGCACTGGAGGTAATACTTCAAAGCCACCCTCTATAAATTGAAGGACAGAAACCTGAATATCATTAGCTCATGGAAGCCATGTTACTGGCTCCAGGGGGGAGAACAAATTCTGATATGATCACGGGTGCAGCTTTTCTTTGCACTAAATCTGGGTTTGCCTCAGAGAATGTTTTTTAGTTACTTCCAGTGCTATTATTTTTGGCATAATGTGCAACAGGTTTCATCTCCCAAAATGCTTAGTGCTTTATCTCTGCCTTGAATTTTCAGTTTGCATGGAGATGCAAAATAAAAATGGTCACAGATATTTTCTATGGTCAATAAATTAGAGAGAGCTCACAATGTATTGTCCTGCTTTCTGGAGCAGGTTTTCTCATGCAGGATAACCCCACTATTTTAAAGAAACATTTCACTGAAGTCACATTAGCATAAAGGAATGCAGAGGACCAGTGAGCACTTGACTGTATTTGTGCAAAAAGGTCATCATTGTGTCTTTCTTTTACAGCTTAATACCTAATTTTTTCTGCAGAACAGCAAGTATTTGTAATGCTTTTCATTGTACTGCTCTATTTTTATTTTTTTTTTGTTCATAGAGTTCTGCTAAAATTCTCTGCTACAGTCCTATTCATGTAAATCTCCATACAGGCACTTCAGAGAGAACAATTTGCTGCACACAAATGAAAACGAAACAAAAGGACTGACCAAGAACTGTTTTGTCTGTCCCCATGACTTGAAAAACAGAAGAGTTTATCTCAAATATGAAGCCGAAACTATATCTATAGTCTTAATTAAGCAACTATGCCACGATGTTAAGAAATTTACTGGAAGCTGCAAACATACAATGTGGAAATCAATAAAATGCATTTTAAACCATATTTACAACTATAGCAAAGTAAGAAAACAACATAGTTTTTGAAGGTTGATTCATGGTTCTGTGCTATTCATTTTAGATTTCTATATATTTCTGGTTTAATTTTTTTAAGACGGGAATTTAGCCGTTGTTAATGACATCAGAATTTCATCTCTTCCACCAGGATGCCACTCTTTTCCAGCAAATCTATTGGAAAGCTGACCCATCATGACTTAGAAAACTCAAGTGACAACCAAGAGTCTATCCTGGCAATGGACAGCCTGTGAGGTACACTGTTACCTGCCCCCAGACTGTCAAGCAGGGAGAGAGCACCCTGCAATTATTAGTGGGAATATTGTCAGTATTGCCCTGCTAACAGCTTGGGACCCTGAGAAAGTGAGGCCAAAATTCTGTCTGAAGCAGGTCAGGCATCCCCTTCTTTCTGTAGTTGTTCTGTAGTTCCGTAGTCTTTCTTCATTATCTGTCACGAAAAAATGACAGCTTGCAAGAATTAATATCAATAAATATTAATCCAAATCATTTAATGAAGCTTTCCAAAAAAGAGATTATATATTCCACTCTCCATCTTATGTTCCTTTGAAATATCTATTATTATGAAGGAATTCCAGAATTCATCAATGCATTTATTATTCCACATTATACTTATTATTTCCCAGGAAAAAAACAAGGATTTATTGCATAAATTTTGCTGCACAAACCACTGGTAAGATATCAGAAAGCCTTTTGGAATTTTTTTTTCTCAAAACTGTCCTGTGCCAGACTGGATGAGACAACTGAAGGAAATAAACTTTGTTCTGCTCCTGATATGCCATGGTGACCCAAGAGTATTGCAAGAGTGACCCAAAGCCTATACTTCTGGGTTTGCCACAGGGGTAGCTGGGAGGCATTTCAGGAGGAGACTACAGCCAAAATTGTTTTATTCAGGGCTATTGTAGACTGGGGAAAAGTAAGTTTATAAATTAAACCAGAACAATTTACCTATTGATTTATTTTACATTTAAACTGTTTCTGACCACATTTAAACTGTTTCTGTTCATGAGCAGCTGTCAGGAGAAGTTATGTCCTTCTACTTTTGATGTTTAGATTGTATTTTCACTACAAATTGACTCTAATGCTTATGTTTAGTATCAAGAGCTAAAAAAAAAGAAAAATCAGTATGTTCAAGAACATATGAGATTAGATGAAGCAAGAAAATGCTCCCAGGCTTAAAACTTATTATTTATTCTCAGATAATACATTTTTTCTTTCACAGGTTTGCCTTATATATATACAAAATAGCTATTGCTCTTCAATATTTTTCTAATCCTATACTTCTTTGCTGGTATACAGCTTTTTTATCCAGAATTAGATGAGGGTTTCTGGCATGCAGTTGCAAGGTAAGTAGAATTGTAGATGCAGTTTTGTTGACTGAGACCACAGACTCAGATCAGTGATGAAAGTGCAGCACAGCTCTACAGAAAAGTCTTTCCAATGAAAGTTTAGATACAAGGCTTTAGACTCGGGAAAGGATTCCAAGAGCTTTTTGAATGGTAGGCTGGACCAGCACAGGAAAGCTGGCCTGAGCTTTTGATATTCACCACTGATATGAGTGTTTGGGAGCAGTATTCATTAGCAAATATTTCTTAGTCAGAATTGAGACATTCACTGCCTTACATGAGCCTAACAAATATGTAGATGAATAGGAGTTGTCTGCCTTGTGCTTCTCAGGGAATAGAAACCACAGCCTATTGTCTTCTCATCGATATCTCTATACTGAATGCTTACAAAATGAAGAAAAGCTCATAAGCAAATGCCCAACCCACTTCCAAGCTCTTTTAGCAATCTCTTCCAAGCGCATCCCTGTGTGTCATTCTGCCCAGTGTTGCTAGGACCTGACCAGGAGTTTCCCTAGAGAGAAACACAAAGCTCTATACTCTGCTTTTAAGCCATTCATGCTTACTCAAACCTGTCCCACATATCAATAGCATTTACAGAGCTATCAAGAAAACAGCTGGGGCTGGGGCCAACACTGTGCCATGCATGTGTCCCTCACTCTGCAGGATGAGGTGCATCCTTTGCCAGCCAGCACTGGCTCAAGAACACTTTGATTCTCCTACACTAATTTCCTGTCTCCAGTTCATCTACTCAGTTCCCCTCCTCACTGTGAAGTAGAATGGAAGGAGAAAAACTGTTTGCTCTTTTTCTTTCATCATTGCAGTCGTGGTTAACTGTTGTTTCTGCGTCATCTGTAGTGCTCCGATGATCTACCAGGTTTTGAGGTGTAGAGGTTGCAGCAGGACAGTGCATTAAAGGCATGATGGGCAAAGGTCCTTCTCACTGTTCTCCCTGTGCCTACCAAGGAGGGAGACAGAGCAGTCTTCTTCTTTCCTTCCAAAAGCTGTGTCCTGGTGGAAGAAACAGGAGAGGGAGGGAAGATGAAATGGAAAGGGGGGAGGAGAGAGCTAAATGGCAAGAGATAAAATATGGAAGGGGGAGAAGGGCCTTGTATAACCTTAGGACTTGCTGCAGCATAGTCACACTTTTTTCAGTTACAAGCTTCAGCAGCTTGCTAGACCATTCAGAAAATGCTCCCACAAGAAAGGGATTTAAACTTCTAAATAACCTCTTATTTTGACTGTTGTTATACCCTGATAATTTCCAGGATTTCTGGAATCCAGTTTCCATGGGAGACATAGAAAACCATATAAGAAATTATTAAAACAAGAAGCATACATAAGAAATTAATAAAATACTTGCTGTTTTGCCTCTCGCTTCCTTTGATAAAGGAGGCCATTAGCATCTTTCAGCTGAACAGCTTCCACCCAGTTCCTGTGCATGACAGCACACATCAGGAGTATGTCCACATGAGACTGATATATTCCTTAAAACTCCCAAAGCACACACAGCACACCATTGGCTGGTACTGCAGGCCTCCAAGACTGCCGAGTGAAAGTGAATTTTGTACAGTGAACCATAAACACACAATGCAATGCTCTCTGTTATATTAATTACATGGAAAAGTCCTGATCCTTTTTAGAAAAGAGAAGTCTACTCATTTCCCATGCATAAAACTCTACATCAAGAAAGTCATGAGTCGTGGATTAAAAATGGCACCTTTAAAATACTTCAGTGCTTATGATTTGAGGACCTGTAGCCCACAGCAAGCCACTAACATGCAGGAAAAAATGCTTATACCTCAACACTGGTATGGCACAGTCTCTCAAAATCAATCTCTGTCCTTCCTTGACAACATTTTTTTTTAATAGAAATAAAAGCAAAGTCATGCTGGACTGTCTTTCCTATTCCAGCCCCCTCCCCATCTTTCTTGTTTTCAATTATGGGTTAAAACACTGAAGAAGTTTCATATCTCTTGATCCACAGCTTTAAGCTTAAAGACAGTGAAGCAGAAGGGAAGTGAAGAAGGGAGTGGGAAGCCCCAGTGGGTGCAGATCATCTTCTGTAGTCTGTGAGTTCTGTGAAGAAAAAGCAAAGATGGAGCCCAAGCACACCATGGCGTGCTCTCCCTGTTTATTCTAGAATATCCCCAATTTACTGACAGCACAAAGCAGTACTGGATTGTTTATAATGTCATTCCTCAAGAATGCAATGTCCCACCCTCTCCCACTCTCAGCTTTAAACTTCTTTGATGAACACAGTTTTCCAGTAAAGACAACATGATATTTGGCCAGAGTGGTGGAATAAGAAACATGATTCTTTTCATGTTGGACACTTGTGTAATATTTCTCAACATCCAAAGCTGGGTTTATGCAGGATTACAGCAATCCTTTTATTATTCATGAAAGATGACAGCATGCCGTGTGATAATGTTTAGGTTAGTCATCATGCAATTTACAATAGCTTATATGGAGGGAAATATGAAAACTTAGTTTGTAAAATGAAGTCTTTAATTAGTTTCATCTGTCCAACATTTGCTCTTTTTTTTTTTTTTTTTTTTTTCAATTCAAGCAGTAAATATCTTCCAAAAGATTCACAGAGCGGGAACTTGTCTTCCAGCAACAGCTAAGAAAAGTGCTTATTAATGCCCTGAGCCTGCCATGTATGACACAGCCAGGTTTGTCACGCTGTGGATCTCAGGTCTGTGTAAGAAATTGCACACAGCCCTTTATAGTTCCTCCAGGCCTGCGAAGGCTCGCATGTCCTAGGCTGGAGAACAGCATTCCTCCAGTGGAAGAGGAAAGGAGACAACCTTCAGCCCATCACCACCACCTCCTCATGTAGGTATGGCTACTCCCTCCACCAGAGCACCAGAGACATAGAGACATCCTTCCAGGGAGAGGTGAGGAAAAAGCAGGGAAAACCACACGTGAGACCTGTTGAGATTAACTTTTCCAAAAAGTCTCCATCCAACCCTCTGGGTGCTATCAGTAATGTTAATTGTAGGTGATCTTCTAAAGGCAACGCTATGAGGCACGGACAGGCCTTATTGCAGCACAGCCATAAACAATTAAAAACAATGTCATAAATGAACCTGTCAAAACCAGCAGGCATAAGGTTACGCTGACTAATCTGAGCTGGCTGCCAAAATCAGCACACAAGAAAGTCTCCATCTGTGAGCTGAATGCCCAAGGTGCTCAGGGGGCCTGTTGTGCATGCCTGTCTCAGTGACCCAGAGGAGAGATGATGCTCAGAGGTGCCCTGTGAGGGCAGGTGGGTGTCCCATAGGACAGAGGAGTGTGAAGGACAGTACTTAATTGCTAGTGCACTTCACCATATGTTATACACACAGCATAACACTGGATTTTTTTTTTTTTTCTTTTTGAAATAGGATAAAACACTTCAGGGAAGGCTGACCCTCCAGTAAAATTTTTTATTGCATGCACACACAACAGATTTTACCTACATGAACTGTATTAATAAAGCGTCTCTGGTTGTCTGAAGATTTACTCAGAGCCAAGAAGTTAAAACTACACCCTTAACGGCGAGGCTTGAGCATTTTTAAAGCGTGACTTTTCTCTTCTTTTTATTGTGCTAAAAAAAAAAAAAAATTAGTAAAAAGGAAATTAATCTGCATCTGACCAAAACACACTTCCAAACACATGCATCATAAAAAACTGGCATTTTTGGAAGATGACTGTTGGCCACGCATTGGTGATGTTGTTGGAGTTTTTCCTTTAAGGTCAGACATTTAATCTAAGTACTATTAACACTTAAATAATTTGCCAATTTTTTCCCCTTACTAAGCTCCTTTTTAAGATGGTTATTTGGTTTGTTTCTTTTGAAATTGTGTTTCAAGTGTGATTTTTAATGAAATTTCAATAACAATGTTCCTTTAAAATGTCAAATACATTTTTGGGAAATGAAAAATATTTCAGAACAGAAACCTTGCAATTCCAAATCAGCCTCAACACTTTCTATGTTGCACTCTCTTATTCATGGCTGACTGTTCATTTCATTGAAGCTAAAAAATCAGACAGTAAGACACTTTTGCTGTGTCCGCACACATATATACATATAAAAACATATACAAATACACACACATGTATACTATTTGTCCAAGGCCAATTTGGATAAAGAAAAAGTGAGAAATGCCTGAAAAATGGTGATCTCTGGTGGAATAACTCTGTAGCTACAATAAGCACCAAGGTTACCAGGAGTTTGCTTTCTCCATCTAACTGCAATTAACATTCTAGCAGGGCCTGGAGATATTGCTGTAATTGTAATTTATTAGACTGAGGCAATGATTTCTTGATAGTCTCTCCCTTCTGTTGAGGGAAACATACTCACTTTTTTAGTATTTATTTATTTATTTATCTATTTGCAGCTGAATGCTTTTTTTAGAGGATCCTCCACCCCATTATGAGACCAGAGCTAAAGCTGATGAAAAGCACTTCAATGTTTGAAATTTTTTTTCCGACACACAACCTTGTCTGCATCTCTCTTTTACATTAGGACAATGAAAAGAAAGGGGGACATTATCCTTGCACATACTGATACAACATAAATATTTTGAAGTTACTCGTGTAGATAAGAAAAAAATGTTTCTCTTTCTGCATCATATTTTGCCAAGAGCTGCTTCATTTAGCTGATGTCAGGCATGATGTATTAAAAATTGCGTGTGCTCTGACGGGAGCTTGTGCTCGAGTGGCGTTAGAGCAAAAGCCTGGCAGATCGGGTGCGGGTACAGCGGACGAAGGAAGCTGTGACACTTCAAGGCACTTCGAGGATCTTCGCACTTTCCATCTGACCTTGGCCGCGGGACCTGCAGCGCCAAAAGGCCTCCAGCTTTGCCTGTGAGCAGGTCATGGAGCAGGTGCCAGCCGCACAATTCCTGCTTTGTCCCGCTGCCGCCGTCGGCGGTGGGAGCCCGCAGGGCTGGGGTGCGTGCCACCGGGCACACCGGGCACACCGGGGCACACCAGCCTCGTCTGCCCGTGCCGCTGCTCACAAGCACGGCAGTAAATCTGCCGTGGCTCGCACAGGACCCAGGGCTGGCAGCCGCCGCCTCCCTGCCCGCTCGGCGCGCTCCTAATCAGTCTTCCTGCAGGAGCGGCAGCGCCGGGGCAGACGGCGGCACATTTTTGTGCCGGGTACCTGCCTCAGTGGAGGCTTTTCCTTGGAATTGCGGCCCACAGGCAGCTGGCCAGAGTGGCAAAGGAGCTGTCGGGGCTCGGTGGGGAAGTCTGGGAGGAAGGCAGCCCCGTGCGGAGAATGGCAGGAAAGCCGCCCCGCTTCCCGGCGGCTCTGTCTGCTGGGAGGCAGCGCGGCGCCGGGAGCCCGCCCGCCCTGCAGGCGCGTCCCAGGATTTCCGAGCCGCAGCCGCAGCTCCTGCTAACAGCCAAATATTTCACTCTAGAGACATACTACACTTCCTGATATAGGATGCACTTGCATGTCTCCTGGTGACCTTAAACACTAATAAAGGAGTCATAATAGGACCTAGACGGGCCTTGAGAGCCAGCCGGCACACGGGTGGCTGAAAGGGAGGCTGGAGGGTGGGAGCGCTTGTCTGCTCTTTGTTCGGCAGCTTTCGTGTCGTGTTCCTTCCCTTTTGATTATGCAGAGGAAGGGATTTTAAAATACACTTGTGTTGCCCTTTTGCCAACAGCAGAAATTAATCCAATGTGCTGGGAGAGAAAAAGCTCCGTGTGCTGATGGCTGGGGCTCTCCGGCATCTCCCGGCAGCTTGCATCTGACCCAGGAACCCTCTCAGCTCTTCCTCCCCACAGCTGTGGCCCACCAAGGAAAAGGGCAACACAATGCAAAAACTGATCCTCCTACTGATCCTACTCACTTATTCCCCCTGCCTGGGCAGGCAAGAAGCTGCTGTGCCTATGTATCGTGGACGTTTTAAGGCTGCCTTGCAGTTGCAAACTCAGAGAGACATCCAGCTCCTACCCGAATCACAGGCTGAAGGAATGGTGAGGTTCTTGGTGATGTTGGGCCAGAATTTCTTCTGCTGACCACAGACTTACTTGGACTCAAAAGAGTGGAGTAGTTAGCCCCTTCAGTGCAGAGAAATACAGAGGCTATTACATGTTGCCTCCTGCCACATGTGGAGTTTCGTACTGCCTTGGCCCTATAGCTCAGCAAAAATAAGCAGAGAGAGGTTAATTTTGGACCATGCTGGCAATCCAGCTATCAACCATAAAATGTGCTCAGACTTGCTAAGTAATGAGTGAATGACGACTTTGTTACAGGCAAAATGGTACAGTGTCACAGTGTTAGAGATCAAATGCAAGCGAGGGAGAAACAAGAGACCACCAGGATAAGAGGCAGACTTTCTCTTCAGCAGAGAAAACTATTTTACTCTTTTAATAGCTCTAAAAATACTCTATTTGACCACGAACCTATGTTATTTAGATCTGTTTATTTGTAAAAGGAAGGATAACAGTCTTCAACTCTATATTACATAAGATCAGCTGACATTTGCTATGATATCATAGACCAGCAAAATGAAATAACTTGCAGAGAAAATATTGACTTTCTTTGTCTGAAATTAAGCCAGCAGACAGAAGAGAGATTAATATAAAATAAGAAAAAATCTTACAGCAGCCATATCCAAACTAAATTTAGATACAAGTGAGGCATGTCCTAATTTAGGAAAGTGCAAGAAAAGATCTTAAGCATTATTATCTCTAATATAAAACTTTAAGTTGCAGAAAACAATCCTCAATAATATCATCCTCCAACACTTTCACAGAATTCCCATGATTTTGGCAGGAGCTATGCACACATTTTGGAGGGAGGCCTTCAGCTGCATGGAGAAATAGGAGGTTGAACCTGTACACATGGCAATTCTTAATGGTCATTTTCACTACACAGGCCAGCAAATCAAAACACTTTAAGTCTGCTCTCAGCTAAGACACTAATCAAATAACCTCACATCTGACATGCCCTTAGAGTATCAGTCTGCCTTCAAGACTCTTTCCCAGGATCTGACTGACAAGGGCAATTAATCAGGGCTGGGTCCACTGTAGCCAACAATGTAGTCAGTGCAAAGTTGGTGAGAAGTCCACACCAGAGCTCTTTTCTTGCATCAACTTTGTTCTCAACATAGTGCTGTTGCTCACTTACACCTCATTTTTTAAAAATAAATGCACAGTTTTGAAGCTTCTGGTAGAATACATTTCTCAACTTGACTCAATTCAGTAAACTTTAACAGAAATTTCTACAAAATCCTATTCACTTGCATTCCACTATTTGCAAAGAGGAAAGAAGAAATCATAACTGTCTGAATATTTCTGTCACAGAGACTTTTCTAGCATTTCTTCTGTACTTTGAGAACAGTCTCCTGCATAAGTTTTCTAGGGTCTGATATGCTCACTTGTTTTTTTTAATTCACCATCATGTGTATGGAAAATATTCTCTGACTTTTTCCAAATTCTTCAGTTTTAATCCCATGCATCTGAAAAACAACTCTTCCCTGACTACTAGGCTTGGAGAGGATGAAATGCTGTTTCCTGTGTGCTCTAGGGTTTTAGGATGGCAGAAGCTTTAAATGTCGATCTTTCTTTAATATTTATAGGAATTGATTCATTACACTACACCCTCACTACCGAGTTTACACTTGTGTTCATAAATCACTCCAGGTCAAGAACTGTATTGAGGACCTCATCCATTCAGCATCTTTATGTAGCAAAATCAGATTTAGAAGACTTTGGAGACCTTGCCACTTCTTAGAGAATTCTGGTCTTTTGCATTATTTCTGTTTTCTTATAGTGCCTTATTAAGCAATACTTCTATCTCCTGTTATCCCTTTCTAATTCTATGCAAGCAGGATTGTTATCATCCTGCTGCAATGCTCCAGGCCTCTCCACCTCTTTTCTTCTTCCTCTTGGCCTTTTGTCTGCTGTTTCTGTCGAGTATTTCTGCACAGCATTTCAGTTTCTTTAAAGGCAACCCCATTGGTGCCTCAGCTGATCTCAATTTGTATGTTACACAAGACAGAAAAAAAAAAAAATAAAACCAGTCTGAAATACCATTTGCTTTTTAATGCATAAAATACACCATAAGTTCACCTCATGCCATGTGCGTGTTCCCGTTCTCCTCCACATCAATTTTTCCATGGAAACTTGCACCAGCGTCATACAGGACAGGACCTCCCCACACTTGGGCTTGTCCTTAGTGAGAGGAGGGCACTGCTGGGAAGGTGAGTGTGACTGACAGACAAAGGGCCTGAGGCCCTTTGGCATATGTGTTTCTCCAGCTCCAGTTGTGAGTTGACATGTTTACATTGCAAACCACTCACAGATTGCAGTGGGTGCAAACAGGCATCTTCAATTATTCGTGTGGCCTCTTCCCCATAAATAAAATATTAAGAAAGAAAGAAAACTGTCTGCTAGCCTGTTTACTGCCAGGATTCCTCCCATCTTGTGGTACTCAAGCAGAATGACTGGGACAAACTCCTTGGATGTTGTGGAAACAAGAAATTATGACAAATGAGCCCAGACAGCGGTCAGGTGAAGGGCATGGTGACGATGGGCTGGCCCTGCAGCAAGGCAGGGGTCGGGGCCCTGGCTGACATGCAGGAACACTTCAGCACGTCCTCCCAGACCTGCTGTCCCCCCCATGGCAGGGAGATGTTGGCCACGTCAGTCCTGCTTGCCCTGGCGGTGGAAACAGCCCTCTCCAGCTGCTGAAAGGGGGCCGCCAGAGTTACATAACAGTTCAACCCAGGTGGCATCTCTGTCACATCCAGCTCCTGTGTACCTCAGAGGACTCCAAATCAATGCCAAGGGAGCTTCTTTTGGGCCATAATGCATGTTCA
This sequence comes from Pyrgilauda ruficollis, assembly GCF_017590135.1. Taxonomy (NCBI): domain Eukaryota; kingdom Metazoa; phylum Chordata; class Aves; order Passeriformes; family Passeridae; genus Pyrgilauda; species Pyrgilauda ruficollis. The sequence goes on from NW_024523648.1 coordinate 3,280,308, forward strand.
TGCCTTCAGTCAGCCTTTTTTCCAACACAGTAACATGGCACAAACAAAACCACAGGCAAATACAATGTCCCATGTGAATCTCATGTAGATGTAGAAATAGCTTTGGTCTTGGTATATTTCAAGTGACATTTTTGTTCTAAAGAACCTGTTTGAGTTATAATCTAAACGCCATTTTTCAAAGTGACCTTAGGGCCTGCCTCCCTCTAGCTCTTGGTCAGGCTAATAGCTTCTCCAAGCTGGCAATTGGATCACTTCACCTGTGGCAGGGCTTTGCACATCTGGATCCAGGGATATCCCTCCTGTTTGGCATATGGCAATGGAGACAGGAACACAAGGTCATGGGTACTGCAGGGCACTGCCTGAGTCCTATGTCACTGCCTGGTACACAGGAGAAAATAAGAGTTTCAGTTCATGCCGGGCATATTAGCAAAGAGTGCAGGGACCAGTTTTGCCAGTACTCTTTAAATTTTATCTTTTATAACTAATGAAAAAGAAACCTATAAAAAATTAATTAATCAAAGCAAAGAAAATACACACATTTTGGAAGACCAACCAGTCTCCAGCAGCAATCTGTGAACAGTATGGTTCAGCAATGCTTGGTTTTCTTTTCCACAATTTCCTAGGAGTCGTATTCATCCTGCCTTCAAGGACTGGTGCCCCTGCTTAATCAGATTTATAATAAGCCTAATATTTAGGTTCTCAAGAACAATTTGAGATTTCCTTCCAGTGAACATTAGAAAATGATACTGTGATTAGCCGTGATATCTCTCTGACTGGGACTGTTAAACAAAACAAGCAGTTGGCACAACTATTTGATTTGGGAAGAAAGAGAAGCAAGAGTAATGACAGCCAGTTTCCAGGTTTTTAATAGAGGAAATGTTTTTGATACAGAAGTCCCATCCCAGTTGTATTTGAGTTCACATATGAAGTAACACAAGTTGTTTTTCAAACATGGAAATGTTCAGAAAAGCTGATTGAAATGATTTCTTACAGCCCTCTAGTCACCTTTTTTTTTATGCAGCCCCTGAAAATGAAAAGAGTTATGACATGTAAGATAGGGTCAATCCTGCCCAAAAATATATTAGTCAGCTAAGACAAGAGCAGCTTTTTACTCAGCTTTGCCTTTGGACCATAAGGACTTTGTTAGCATAAAAAGAGACATTATTTTTCAGAGAAATATGATGTCAGTAAAGCTCTTGAAGAATAAACAAAATCTTTTCCTTCATTGTGCATTACAATCTTAGAAAAATAGTGAACTGAATTTCTTCTCACACTTTTTACCACAAGTGATGCACAAGGCAGAAAAAAAAACTTCTCAATAGATTATGAAATTTCAAGCTGAACCTAAAAAACTTAGGAAAAAGTTTTAGATTTAACCACTGTGACACTGAAACAAGTGGCAGACCAGAACTCTGCAACTTTACATTTTTGTTTTCCATGATTCAGTCTAATCCCTTCCACAAGCAGAAGACTATACAAGGCATTTACTAGAGAGCTGTTTCTTTTTCTTCAAATTTCAAAGTGCTTTTTTCCCTGGTCTGAAAATGTCTTAAAAGTAAACATCTGTCTTTCATCTGCTGGATGGCAATCTAAGAACATCTACCATTAACCCCCCAGGCACCTCTGCAGATCTGAGGTTCCTCATAGCAAGAGATGCTTGGGGCTCTTGGTGGTCCTTGGCTGCAGAGTAACCCAGAGCATCTATATCTCTGTGAAGAGGATAATACAGCATCAGGGATCCCTTTCTGCAATACAGCTGGAGCATATAAAAAAAGTCATAAAAAGATCCTAAAACAAAACATCACTTACATTACATGTCTGTTCCTATTTGTGTTTCCATTAGTGTCTTCAATATAGACCTGCTTTAAAAAAAAAGAAAAGAAGAAAAAAAAAAGAGAGAGAGAAAGATAGATTAGCACCTATTACAACCAAACAAAAATGTACTCTATGGGATTTTTTTGTCTAAAAACACGGTCTTTCTCTCTCATCTTTAGCACCCAAGTCTATCTACTGCTCTCTTCTGGAGCAGCTTTTAGAGTTCACCTCCTATCAAACACTTGTGCACATTCAAGGTGCAGGTACTTGACACTCTAGAATATGTCTAATCTGTTAAATGGGAAGAAAATTCTTTGCCTCCTTTGTTTGATATGTCACCTAATATATGTCAGGAAATATGAAATCAGATTAAGCCTGAAATGCCATGTCTCACCCAGTGACTCCTAAGTGGCATTTCCCTGTGCCTGGGATAAGCACTGGATACCATTTCTTCGTAGAACAAGCTGAGCTTTATTCCATCCCAAACTGGCTACACCAGGACTTGGAACAGGCCTCATGAAATTTAAACTATTGTGTGCCAAATGACTGCTTAGCCACTAGAGCAGTGCTACTCCATTCTAACATTCCTCAGCCAGGACAGCAAGACCTCTTTGACCACGGAGTAAGAAAAAAAGTGGTGGTGGCTGGGCTGGGGGAGACCCAGGTGCTGTGACACGCTGCTAGAACATTGTGTATGATACCTCCAGCATTTAACACAAAGCATGAATATTCAAGGGACTAACGCCTAAATATCATTCAGCCTTTTCTGTTTTCTTTTATGGGGATTACTGTGCCTTGCATTTTACCACAGCCTCCACGCAGTGTGTTTCCAGTGGTCCACAAGGCAGCCTGCCACTAGATCTGTTTTTAAAAAATGGGATTTCACCAGTCAGCTAGGCACTTTTGAAAATGTTACTCCCAGTTAGACTAAGCTCTTTGGCATTCTCCCCAGGGAAGCTGCTGGCATGCCTGGGACCTACCAGCACAGAAGCAGTTAATTTCTATGAAGACTCTGAGAAAAAAACCCCCAGCCTAAGAACAGCCCTGTGTTGGGAGGAGAGCTGGAAAACGAGGCTGTTGCTGTTGTTTTCATTGTGTGCACTCTAATCAGAGAGAGTAAGAACAATAATGCATGTAATGCTGATTTTGGACCGTTTCCATGCAGCTTTTCCCAGGCTAGGCAGCCTTGGGAACCACTGATAGTGTGGCACACCAGGGGCACAGCCTCAATCACCAAGCACAGGGCAGGGCAGCCTTTTCTGCGCATAAAATATGTGAGGGATGACAAGAATCTTCCCAGCATGGGAAGTGGCAACAACAAAAAAAAATATACAAGGGGCTGAAGCTGAGTGCAACATCCACTGCAGAGCATGCCTGCAGGCAACACTCAGATTTGAAAGGTAGACTGCTATTTTTCATTTCCTCCCCCGTTTTGTGCTTGTTTGTTTGTTTGTTTGTTTTCCCTTCTTTCATTAGATGCCCCCCTCCCCCTCTCAGCACCACTTTGAAGCCAAGATGAAAGAATTTCTGTGGCTGCTGGCACAGAGCACACACAGGGAGACTGACTGAAGTGTGCTTTAGTTTAAGATGGCATGGCTTTTTTTTTTTTTTCCCTAAGTAGGGAAGGGACAGGGGGAGGGGAGAAGAGGAGAAGAAAGTTATTCAGCTAAAAACAATATATTACACTTCATTGAAAAGCATATTGTACAGCTTGGATTGAAACATGGTCCTAATTTTTCAAAGCTTTGCTCTTCAAGGACAGAGGGTTTTGGGTAGCTAAGATGTGGCATCCTCCCAGACAGCAACTGCCCATATTTTATTCATAAAACCTGCCACATCAGTATATGATGAGAACTGACACAACAAGCTGTAGCTCCGTGACCTGTTTTGAATAAGTCGGTCAAATCAATGATGTTTGTCCCTTAGTAGCAGAAATTTATGTAGCCACTGAGGGGTGGAAAAAAGTCACTTGCTACCATTTTTGTTTCTAAAACAAAGAGACGCCTTTGAACAGTAACAATAAAAGGATCAACTTGTTTTCTTTTCTTTTCTCTAGCAATTGATTTCTTCTGACATCCACTTTGAAAAAAGAAAAAAAAAGGAAAAATTTGGCAGAAGAAGGGATAGAATTTACACACTTCTTTCTTGACACTGGAAGATGTGATTATCTGTGAGTGGATGAAACACTCAGTTATTTGGGGAAATCCTGGTGTCAGTGACATCAGCAAAGGATTGTCAATGACTTCAGCATATCAACAAGTTCCAGTCCCACCAAGTTCATCATGTGCTGTCCAAGCCTGCAAGGACAAGGCTCTTCCACCAACTCAGGCTTGTCCCGATGATGGGAAAGTTGTACAAATACTCTGCAAAATCCAGGGAAAAGGAAAGGTCACCATACATGGTTGCAATATTTTCTCCTGCCTTCAGCTCCCACCCTTGCCCCTATAAAAGTGTCATTCACCACTAGAATTTCATGCTTATTTAATATCTGTTAGTCACTGTTAAACTGCCAACAGCTAGCTAAATTCGCACTAATGTTCTTTTAAATATGCAGCAGTCCTACCATTTACAATCATTATGGAATTAAACTGTAGAATTAAACTCTCAGGTCAAATACCTTAACATATATCTAAAACAGCATTAATTAGCATGTCCAAGGATTTTTTGGAAGCCCTTGAAGAGAGCAATTACAGCAATTGGTGAATATCCTTTGAAGGGTGGATTGCATGCAGCTTAGCAAGTTAGAACTTCTGACTATTAATTTATTTTGAACTAATTCTGACCCTGCTTCTGTCTGCTAACAGCAAGCCAACTTTCAAAGGCCAAATATACTGGTGTACAAAGTAAGCCAAGTTTTCTGGAGAATAGAGAGCAGCAAGCCAGCTTCTCAGAGGGATGGGGCTGGTTCCGTATCAAAGATTAATAGAGAAACAAAAGAATCACAAAATAGGTGTTATCGTGACCTGTTACAGGGAAAAATAATTTTATAGCAACATTTTTTTGTATATGGAACAATGCAGGGCCCGTGTTAGGAAACAGCACAGCCATTGAAAGAATTTCTTGTCACAGCAGTAACAGAGGGGACTTGTTACAGACTAAGCAGTTTCCAAGCAAGCAGCAAACAGGATTTTGTGACGGTGGCATCACAAGAGAATCATGAGGAGATCTTTAAACAACAGACAGACTATAGGACTTGAAAAGGTTTTCTGACTTGGCTCCAAGGAAGGACCAGTTATGCCTAAACTATTCCAGGCATGTTTATGGAATCTTGTCTTTAAGATCTCAAATGATGGATATTCCTCAGTTTCCCCAGGTAACATAATTCAGTGTGTAGCTGACTGCACATTAAAAATCATTCCTAAGATCTACCCCAATCTCCTTTATGACTGTTTGGTATGCATGCATCACATTCTTCTGGAAGGCAAAATGCATTACACTTTAGCATTTTCATTTGGGCTGCCTTTATCCTTACCATGAATATATCCAGTCAGGTCCATCTTTGCTCCTAATGGTTCTAGGATGGTGAGATTAAAGCTGGAATATGCTCCATTACTTGCAGCATTTTGCCTAGCCAAATTCTAATTGTAGGACTCCCTTTTGTGAGTGCTGTGATACACTTCCTACCGCTATTGTTTTAAAAGCACTGGCCCTTTTAGAAGTGCAAGCAGAAGGGGGTTGGAAAAGGGAACATCCAACATTTAAATTAATTGCAGTAACTGGGTGCCAAGACACTGGGCAATGAACTTTGCATATCAGACAACCACATGGATCTCTCTCAGTCTGAATTGACAGGTCAATAATAATGGGGGAAAAAAGTAATTTTAACTGAAAAATAAAAAGACTCAAATATAACAATTCTGCATATGGTTATTCTCCTAGTACTACACAGAATCCAGCTACAAATTAAAAACTGTGGCATGAGGAAAAATCTAGGATCCATAAAGAGTTATTTTTCAATGTGGTGATATTAACAATGTCATCCAAAATTCTCTTTTCTCAGATCAGGGTATTTGAAGTTTTCTTGAGATAGTTGCAACATAGTGACACAGGAAAGGCAGAACAAATTTTAATTCTTCCCTAGCATCCAAGAAATGCACCACTTATTTTAATGACCAGAAAGAAGATTCAGGTAAATTTTGAAGGTCTTCAGTAAAAGTATCTATTTGATGTTCCTCAGAGACAGAAAAATTCAAATTGTTAGTGCTGTGAAAAAAAAAAATTGGACAGTAATGTGAAGAATGAACATATAAGATATAATGCTGACAAAAAAATCCAAAGGAGACATTAAACCCTTTACTTTAGGATTTACATGGCTTTGAATATTGGTGGTAAGGAATAAACCTGAAGAGGAGGAACACAAATGTGTCTGCTTGTGTAAGGCAAGGTTTTGTCACCAAGTGTCTACTGCTGACTGTGTTTTTTAAGGTAGAATATTGAACAGGATGAGCCACATACCGGTCTGAGAACTGCCATGACCCTAAAAGAAAGAGATATTGGAATAATTCCAAAATCTGCTCACGGTAACATCTTTTCTCTTTTCACCATCAGATCTGGAACAAAAATATTTAGCAGGGCTGGTCACTGCTAATCTCATTCACTAACTTATTCTTTTTACTAGCTGAGCTGCAACACTTCAGCACTTCGTTCCTGTCTTTAGTTTTAATTACAGTATCCAACTCCCACTTACACCTGTGTGCTCCCCAGCTATAAGAAGATTTTCCTGGCCATGTCTCTGACTCCACAAGACTCTGTGTGCAGGATCCCTTAGGAAAAAAAGAGCAGTACCCCTGCCTTTACCACTTCTAGTGCAAGCCACTACCCTGTCCCGCAGTTACAGCAATCACAATTTCCCTGAATCCTTGGGTTTTGTCTAGTTTATTTGGCCTAAAATGCCATTTGTTCTGTCAGTGAACTGAGCTACATTTAGTATCCAGCAAATGGTATTTTGTCTCTGCTCCATAACCAAGTCAGAGCCAGACACAGCCTGCACACTTGTTCTGTGGGGACCACTCTTACTAATGAGTACATGGTTGAGTGTCTAACAGGAAAATATCAGCATTTTTGCAAAATCAAAATTTTCTGCATTAAATAATTAAATATTTTTATTAAATGACACTGAGATGGTAGGTTGGTTTTTCAATCCTCATGAATGCCTTTGACAGGCAGCAAGTCCATGTGAGTTAACTGACTCCTGCAGGATAGGGCAGAGCTTTTTCAAAAGGTTACAGAAGAATTCTGGTATTGGTTAACAAATTCATCCTCTCCTATGTGTGAATGGTATAATCAAGGGAAAATGTGTCATGAAATGCTTGAAGGAAAAAGAGTAGGTGTGTTTCAAAGCACAAATAAATCTCTACCTTTGCAGTCTCTCAGCAGATCACATCAGGCAGATTAAGGTTTTGTGTCACTACTGGTGGGCTGTGTGTAACAGGCTTGAAAACTTACTACCCTGACATTAGTCCCAAACTAAGGCTTATTAGCCAGACCAAAAGCAGCTGTTTTGCCATGACCCACGGCTTTTAAGGAAACAAAACAGTTAGTATAGTTATAAATAACTGCTTTTGAAGAGCATAAGTCATACATTTCTGGTTTTCTTTTGTGTCCCTTATAAACAAACTAGCCCTTACAATAATTGTGTTAAGAGCAAAGACATGAGATATATGACTGTGACAAGTAATAGCCTCTTACAAAAATTTGGGAGTTTGGGGTTTTTACACTCCTAGAGTAATAAAGAAGATTGTAAGAGGTTTTTTTTAAGGACTGTAATGACATCTGAGAGGAGAGCTTCAATTGCCATTGACATTTGAATCTCTCAGTCAATTATGTGCAGACATATTTCAAAGTAATGGCTGCACTATCTTCTGATTCTGCCAGGAGCAGAGAGAAGCTTGGAGAGCAGGGTGGCTCAGCCTCTGGCCTCCTGGAGCCAGGGGTTTCACGTCCAGCCCAGCAGGAATGGCAGCAAGCAGGGGCAGGGAGCAATGTGGAACTGATCAGAAGGAAAAAAGGCAGTGCCACCAATTTGGTCAAGAGGTCAGATCTTCTCTTCTTGTACTTTTCTTGTTTTGTTTAGTTAGACCTGCTATGTCAGCTGGAGTGTTTATCTAAATGAAAGCTGTAATGCTTTCTGTCATGCTACTCTTCATTGTCTGAAGCTCCCACTAAAATCACAATGTATTTCTGGAGAAAGTAAGAGGTTTAATAAAAACAAAAGGGCTTGTCTTGCCCCTGAGTCACAATATAGGTATCATAGAGGTAGAATAGTGGTGCAAGAGACCAGAGCAAGCCCTTTTCCAGCAGCAGTAACAGCAAAGATACTGAAAGGTTTCTTGAAACTGGCATCAAAGAGTTCCCTACATGTGCCCCAGCATTACTGAGAGGGGACTGAGTAACACCAGGTTTCGAGATGATGGAAAATTTTCTTTTGGCTCTTTGGGCTTGTTGACTGTGGGAATGAGAGCCTCCTGAGCAGGTACTAAAAGACTGCCACAGTACTTTCCAACATGACCTTGTAACAAAATTTATGCCTCACCTTACCTGTAGATGAAACTGCTGCTGTGGAAGAGCCCCAGCCATAATCCAAGAAGGGAGTATCGATGACATTTTTTTTCTTCACTGGGCAACAGCTACAGATTCCAGCATGGTGTGAGGCAGGGATGTTTTTTGGTTTCCAGAAGGTGATGAATCCAAAGTGCAAGGCAAAATGTGTAACATTCTTGCTGCTTGAAAGCGGCCAGGGCAGAGATGTTAATTTTAACAATTTGTCACAGATGTTAGAGATTGCTAAACTAGGGACTTGGCTATGAAGTCTATTTTTCAGTTCACAGAAATTAGTTATCTTGGCTAGCACTAATACTAATCAGCCTACTTCTCCTCTCCTGAGGAAAAATGCATAACAGGCGTGTAGCCTTGAACGTGGGGAGACCAAACTGAAAATTGCAACCATTTTCAGCTCTGTCAGAGATTTCTGCTCTGAATTTGAGCAGAGCATTTGGATGTGTGTCAGAATGACAGGATGGTAAATATCTCTGCCTTCCAACCCAAGGCTGGTCATGAGATCAGTGACAAAAACATTTTGAGCCCAACATACTTTGCTCAAACATGGGTTTCCCACTAGCTGCACTAGGGGAATTCCCATTTCAAGGCTGCTAAACCCCTTGCAACCATGGCTGGCAGCCCTGGGAGTACTCAGCCAGGCTGGAGCCTTCTCTACAAGGCTAGAGGTGCCTTCTTCTGCTCAAGGGGCTATTGGGATGTTCCTAGGCTGCTGTTAAACTAATCACCCCCCATGGTCTTTCACATGGAAAGTGACAAGTTCTACAGCAGCACGGGAACATCCTGGCAGCAGTACGATGGACTGCTCTGCTTGGACCATGTAATCTGTCCCTCCTGTGCCCTTCCCCAGATTCTTACATGGAAGCAGCAATGACAGTAGGGACAGTGACAGATCCTGCTTGGCTCACTCTCACTCTGAGAGCAGACAAAGCTTGTCTACTTTCATTCCACCCTTTTGCCATAGTAGGTCATGGAACACAGATGTGGAGTGGAAATTTTCATCCTAAAACTATAAGGGCTATTGCCTCGCATAAGAGAGCTCTGTTACTGCCTTTGCCTTCTGTACAGACATTCTCCACAGCAGGGGAGCATCCTCCTGTGCTGATGTGCTGGTGTGTGTTTAACTCTGTCCCCCTGGCATTCTTGCTGTGAGCAAGAGAGATGGTGTATAGGAGAGACTGTGGCTCAAAGGAGAAGAGGTTTTCTGATCCAGTGTCTCTGTGTCTGCCTTTGTGTGTTATCACACAGAGATTGGGTTACAGCAGTGCAAAGGAGGCTGTGAGAACATCTCTATCCACTGGCCACAGAAAGGGAGAGGCCCCTCTAACCAGAGCTACAGAAGTGATACAGATCAGCAAAGGAACCCTCTGCCTTTACAAGCCCAGACAGGCTCTGCAGCAGCTGTTATACATGCCATGCCATGCCATCCATTAGTCCTGGCCTTCTGGGAGCCGGGGGGCTGATCTGCTGGAAAACAATTCTGAGAAGGACCTGTGGGTCCTGGGGGACAACAAGCATCTGTGAGTCACCAATAAGCCCTTGAGGCCAAGAAGAATCGTGATATCCTGGCACTAAAAGAGCATTCCCAGCAGGTGGAGGGATGTGATCCTGCCCCTCTACTCAGAACAGGTTGCCCAGAGAGGTTGTGGAGTCTCCCTCACTGGAGATATTCAAGAACTATCTGGTCACAATCCTGTGCCATGAGCTCTAGCATGAGTGTGCTTTGAGCAGGGATGTTGGACCAGGTGACCCACTGTGGTCCCTTTCAACCTGCCCCAGTCTGTGATTCTGTGATTTGCAGACTAAATACATTAATTGCTTTTACATTTGTATTCAGTGTACCCAGAGACCATAAAAGACAGACTGGTGGCTAGTCTGGAAAAGGAGTGTATTTCAAACTCATAGGACCACTTCAGCAGAGTGCAAACACCCTAAATTCCACTATGGTCACAACCATATGGATTCTGGATTCTGGATTCTACAATGGCCATGTAGCCAAAACAGAATATGAGCCTGGGGGCTGTAGGTTCAGCAGCACACTGTCCACTAGTGCTGAAAGTAGAGAAAGACTGTATCTGATCCAGCCCTGGTGGTGCCTTGTGCTGCGTAAGTAGTCCCAGAACATGGTGAGTTTTTAGGGTTAGACTGAAGAATACTGCAAGAGTTTTGGTATCTGGTAGCTCTACAATCAAAAAACTATTATTGCACAAGGTTTTACATGGCAGTCCTAAAAAAAAGAAAAATCAAACTAACAAAAAGAAACAGTACTATAAAAACACAAACCACTTAGAAAGACACTGTTATTTTTTTTTCACTTCCTCTGTGATGAAAGGTCTGTCAGTTTGCAACCTGGCATAAAATTTGCCTCTTGGCAGCACTTACCCCTCTCACTTAGCTGCTCTGAATTCCTCCTACTTCTTCAATGTATGTGCTCTCCATTGGCTTTGTCATGGAGACTTCACCATCTGTATCACATCAGCAGCACTACAACCTTACAAACGAGAGAAAAGGCCTTTCTCCCTGCTTATAACTTCCTTACCCATTTCTAGGATTGCTCTTTTAAGACTTGTTTAGGAAGACAAGAAAGTAAAAGGGAAAAAAAAAGAAGAGAAGACATGAGGAGGGGGAGATAAGATGGAGAGAAGAGCAAAAGGGAAACAAGTCTTTAAAGTATACCCCATGAAACATATCTTCTGAGATCTGCTTATCTGTACATGTTACCAAGGGAAATTTCTCTCAGTGAACTTTGATGTATTGAAAAGAGGGGAAAAAAGAAAAGAGGAAAAGGAACAGAAAAAAAAAACCCTGTGGCATAATCCCCATGAGAAGACCATGTCCAAGAGTGACATTCTTGAGGCTAATCTTCCCATATGTCCTCTCTAACAAGCACGGTAAGAAATAATTGCAACCATTCCTGCTCAAGTTGCATATGCTGGCAAAAATTATTTCACCAAAAGAGCATTCTTTTGTACAACTCCCTGAGCGCCTGCACGAGGCTTCAAGGCTCTTTCTCTCTCTCCCTCCCCAGCGTTCCTGTCCTCGAGTGTGTGGCATTGAAGTACAGTGTGGGTTGAGCTTTTGGGTATAGTGAGTAAAGGTGACTCTCACTGTTACTGTAAATTAACCTGTCAACACCAGCCTAAGAGCCGTGGCCAATAAAAATAATGGGCTTGTGAGTGAAGAGCTGTTGACACAGCATTTCAGAAAGACAAGTTCAGCACTTGGGGCTGCAAGGGCACCAAATGTTTTTGTTTTGGTTTTCGGTTTTTGTTTAGTTCTTTCACCCCAAGTTTGCTTGGAAAATACAGAAAAGTGTTCAGCTTCATTTCCAGACTGCTAGTGTAAAGGGACGGTGTGGATATCCTGAGGACTTTCAGCCCTGGAGCCCACCTGAGATTGTACACTTACCTTGAATATCTATATTGCATGAGAAAATCAGTAGCCAGAGGGTTAAATGTGTTCCTAAATAATTTTCCTCCATGATGCTCCTTAAAGTGGGCTGACAATAGAAAATTGAGTCCTCAGTTTTCTCGGCCTCTGCAAAATCATCACATATATTCACACCATCTCCTTTGGGAGAGGCACTCGTGTTTCCATATGGAAAGCACTGACATCTTTCTTTTCTCTTAAAACTACCTTTGCTGCAGATCAGAAATACAGGTAGACTTGAATGTGGCAGAGCATAAGCACTTCTTTGCTCAGAGTGGTTTTTAAGTAGCCATTGGTCTTCAAAGCTGTTTGAGTTCCAGCAAGTTGAGTTACAAGTACTGTGAAGTGATTTTGTAAGTATTGTTTCCAGCACTCAGGAACAATCCATGCTGTGCTCCTTACCATTTTCAATTACACCAGTACATGCAGAGCTTGTCCCACCAGCCTGATCAGGGCAGTCCCTTAACCAAAGGGAGCAAGTACAAAGGAGCCTGTGAGCAAGCTGTGTGGTGGAGTGTGGGAGGGAGAGGAATAATCCCCTGTGCCCTGGTGGTTGGGACAGAAATTGCCTGTGGAGAGACTTCTCATTCAGTCATTCTTACTGTTCTGGTGTTCCTCTGAGTCTTCCTGACACATGGCTGCAGGTCACAGCACTGATGCCCAGGTGCTTTAATCTCAGTCTCTGCCTCAGCTAGAGGCTAAGTGAAATGCTGGGTGAGACAAGAGAGGAATGAAACCACCCAGTATCTGTGCTATTGTGTGTCCTAGCTGCGGGTCCCCAGGCCAGGAGTGACTCTTTCTCTGTGTTTATGCAGTGCCTTCCACGGGGACAGCAAAGTCTCTGAGGGCTGCATGGGAATCCAAAACAACACCCAGAGAGATGCCCCACACACAACTTACATTTTTTATCTTTTAATAATGACTGTTATGGAGCTTAGCATTATCACACTGTGCTGCCATCCTCTCTGGACAATTGCTAGCTGTGAGGCAGAGCTCTCCTGCTTCTTGTTGTTTGCTTTGGTTTCCTTTGGTTTCCTCCACAGGAGTTTGGCAGACTCACCATCACAGGCAGAAGCACAGCTTTTTCCATAGGCCAGAAACATCCTCCACAACTCATTAAGGTTTTACAACTGTTTTACTGCAAAAGAGTTGCCCAGCACTCACGCAGAGCTCTACTCCAGTGAGGTGCCATCTGTTGCAGACAGAAATGCAATAACATGATTTTCATCACAAAGAACCTGCTAGCTCACCCTTCATACACCCTTGCCTCTGCTAACCTGTAGTACAGTTCTCTTGGAAATTATTTGAAATTCAATGTTTGACTCAGAGCTATTTTGACTTTTTTTCACCCAGAATTATTTGATTTTTAAGTACTTTAACATAAAGAAATTAGGAAATTTAAGGCTGGATTTACCAAACTACTTTAAAAATCTTGAGAACTTGTTCCCTGAGCCTATATCCCTAATCAGCAAATTTTGCTTGTTGCAGTATTTACCAAGGAGAAAAAAATTCAACACTCCTCCTTGTGACTCTACTGCAGAGAGCAACATGCTTGAATTTGGGCAGTTTAGCTCTTAGGAACTTGTCTCAACCCTCAGAAAAGGTGAACTGGAGTGCAGCTCACCCAGTATTCCTAACTGAAGCTTCATACCAAATTATAGAAAGTAATTAATTACCCACTCAGACAAGTGCTGTAAACACCAAAAGGGAGGGATGTGCAACCTTCTCCCTCTTCTCTGCGTTGTGAAAGTTGCTAAGTTGCCCCAAGGATGAAGCCTTCCAAAATTCAATGTTTCCTTCTGAAAATGTAGAAATGAACCAATTGGGCATTTCCAGAACTAACTTTGTTAGTTTTTGCTTCAGCCAAAAGTAGCTGTCCTGCTTGACCCAGTGTCACATGCCTGAACTTTTGGGAGAATGCTTGATTTATTGGGGAAAAGAGAACAATTGCAAAGTCCTGGTCTGTGGCAGTTCCCTCTGAGCCAGGTCGGACAGCTGGGGAGCAGAGCCCATGCTCTGGGCATGGCGGGCAGCCTCTGACCGGCTGCAGGAGGTTAGCTACTTGTGTGGCAACATGTGGCATTTCTTTTTAATAAAAAAAGAAATCACCAAAGCAAAAACAGATGATAGAGAGTAGCCGTTGCTGAGATACTACAAATAAGTAAACAATCCTTGGGCTTTGTGCTGTTGTTATTTTTCTTTAATGAGGACTGTGGGTGGGAGGCCCTGGCGCCTCTTCAGTGCACCCAGCTTAGAAAAAGAGCTCTCTCCTACCCCGATCAGCTTGACAATGCAACAGGAGTGGTACCTCCTGAGCAGCTCAGCCCACAGCTGGGGAGTAGTCCTCCACTTTGAAGGCCTCTGTTGCTGACATCAGAGTAAAATATGAAAACTCTGTCTCTTCCCCTTCATCAAATTGTGCAGTTCTGCTCCCACAAGAAGAAGCTGTTGTCAGGAACTTGGCAGGCTTCCCAAAGCTCAGCGGTTGAGTGACAAGGAACAGAGAAGGGCACTGTACCAGGGCTAGTTATGATTTTTTAGCTTATTATTAGGTATTAAAAACCATAGAGAAGATGTCCTCAGAGGTGCAAATCATCACAATTGTAAGCTGATGGCAGAGTGCATAAAATCTCATTTTGAGGACAAACCAAACTGTACCACATCAGTCAAAAACCTCTTAGGCACGCTTGCAAAATATTTTTCTGCACTCTGCAAACATTATGTTTGTCCACTATGAGACATATTCATAAAAATATAAAGGTACCAGTGAGAATGAAGTAGAGGAGTTCTCCCTGGAAACATGTTCAGCCTTCAACTTCTGTATTCAAGTATTCTCCTACTTCAAGAAAACTCATTCTAATTTTTTTTTCAGCTAAATGCAATTGCACTTACACATGGGTTTAACAATTCTTCTCTCTCTGGACCTCTATGTCTACTTTTTTGCCACAAAACTGGCCCTGTTACTGGAAAAGAAAAATGGGATGGTTATTTGAGATTCCAGCTGGACACCGGATGGATTGTTCTTCTCCATGATACAAGCCCAGCCTCATGGGAGCCCACAAAAAAATAGGGCAGCATTTCTTTCTCATTCCTCCTGTACACTGGGGCACTGCTACTTCTTGTGAGTCTTTCTGCATGTATTGTCCTGATGTCCTATGGATTTTTTTAAAACTATCAATAATACTGCTTACCCTCCTGTGGTGAGAGGACAGAGAATTTTGTGCCCCCTTCAGAAGAGGAACTGTGCTGTGTAAGAGCTGCTTTCCTTGTCGAGCATGAGTTTGAATGTGAAGGTT
This sequence comes from Pyrgilauda ruficollis, assembly GCF_017590135.1. Taxonomy (NCBI): domain Eukaryota; kingdom Metazoa; phylum Chordata; class Aves; order Passeriformes; family Passeridae; genus Pyrgilauda; species Pyrgilauda ruficollis. Next base: position 3,295,403 of record NW_024523648.1, read on the forward strand.
TGTACTGCTCCTTTGGCATCCTGCATTACTCACATGGATTGCTTCCTCTTCCTGATTTCTCAATAAAACCTGTTGCTGCCACTTATTCCTTTCCTAACAAGTAAATGTACAAAAAGTACGAGCTGCAAACATTAATGAATAATGAATGTACCTTTATGTACGAGGGAAAAGCAAGAACAATGTGGGCTGACCAGACCAGTCGGCTGCTCCCAGTCAGCTGCTGCCAAACCAGGGGCAAGGGGAGAAAACTGAAGTGCCCACCAAATGCGTCACTCCAGGTGCCAGCTCAAAGGGCACATGGTTTCCCACAGAATTCTATTTCAAAGCCAGTGTCCTGAGAGGAGTAAAGTTTCTTCTTTGGAAAACTCTGTCTCCAGCGGATTCTCAAGTGTCTACTAGAGCTGTGCTCCCCCAGCAGTGTTTCTCTCAGCTGGTGTTATGCAACAGGCCTGTGTGATTTCACGAAGCTTGCAGGAATGTCATTAACACCTTGTGATTCCTACCAACTTTAGCTGGCCAATGGCCAGCTGGTTTGAAAATTATCAAGGGGAGTGAATATGAACAAACACATGCATGCCACATTGAGGGGTATGGTGGGAGCCTTATTCCCTAGAAAACCCAGCTAGTAAATAAAGCAAAATCACAAGGAATGTTGTTGGCAGTAGTGTCAGCTGCCCCCATACCTGTCATGGTGCTAAGGTCTTAATGCTCCCAACCAGCCTCTTTTAGGACTACCCCTACCCTGCACACAGCCCAGGACCCTGTTTCAGCTCAGACTGGGGGGGCAGTCCTTGCCCCAGTGGTGCCACAGCAATGCTGGCTTCCAGCCCCATCTCCTGAAAGCTCTAGACCTATGCCATAAACAGCCTATCCTGGTCCTGGATGTGCGCAGCAGCTTGTCTCCAGTCCTGTCTCTGGGTCTGGATGGATTTTGGAGCCATGCATTAGGCTAGTTCTATCTCCTATTTCTTCTGACAGAAGTGCCTGGATGGTCCCTGGCCCTGTTTTGTCACTTGTCATGTCAGGGTCTGTTGATGGGTGCTGTCACAGCCTCCAGACCTGCCCACCGTGGACAGCACCCAGTGGTGAGGACATGACCCACGCTGGGGTCCCCTTCACCCCTCAGCTCATCCATCTTTAGGAGCCAGCTCTCTGCACACCGATGCTACTCACCAAAGAAAAGGGCACAGGGTGGAGCTCTGAAAGCTATTGAAAGACTCACATTAATTAGGCACTATAAAACACACCTAAGAGATATAACTCAAGACACTGAGGGGTACAGGAGTCTCATCAAGACCATTAAGATGATAAAATTACAGTACATGTTTTTATACAGGAGATAGGGAAACCTGACCATCTCAAGCCAGGAGAAAGGGCTCCACCCATTCTCCAAAGGAGACTTCTACAGAGCCAGACATGGCATCCTTACATGTCTAATGTGGAATATTTAGCCAATTAAAGGTAGATCTGTAATATCACCTCTTGGAAGTGTAAAACTTTATGAAGTACATATATACAACCACTCAGTAGATAATTTGGGACTTACAGATTTGAGACTAATGTCATAAGCTTTGGATGGAGGAGATAGAGGGCAAAAATGAACAATGATATCTCTGCTTGCAATGAATTTGCCACTTCATATGTTCGAAAAGTACAAATACTTGATATGACCTTATGCAACAAGCTGATATTCCTTGGAGCATCTTCCCTGGTGAGGAACTACTGAAATTGATTTATGTGGTGGGTTGGAGCCTTTAACAGTAAGATCTCCTATGCAAAAGGCTAAATAGTTTACAAACAAAGTCACAACTCTATTATACAAGTATTATCAAATTAATTCATAAACAATGAAGTTTTTTAGCAGAAAATTTTTAAATAAGAACTACAGCATTGTGGCATGTGTTAGCAAAATAATTACAATATTAAATAACTCCTACAAGGCTTAAGGTCATGTAATAATCACTGGAAGCTTGTTCAGCTTCTCTGAAATGGAGGCACTGCAGGTATGTTCCTCCTGCTGCAAGCAAGATCACAAACCCTGGAGTATTCCCAAGAGTGTGTTTATGGCTAACTGCCTATAGGATGCTTTAGCTTGGCTTTTTGGAGCCATGAGGAAAAGCAAGAAAAGCTGAAGTCTGCAGTTGACAGCAAAGAAAATGAAAGGAAAAAAATCACAGAACTGGTCTCAAAAGAATTGAGGGTGGAAGGCAAAAGGTGGCAAAGGATGTCACTAGGAAGTGTCAAGTGTCAGTGAGGGAGTATTTGGTAACTCAGCCCTGTTATGAAAATTATGCAGAGGGACAAGTTGGAGCTCCAGTAGCAGTGTGCTTGGAACTACAGTAGGTACATCAGCTAAGGCTGCTGCTACCCTGAGAAACCAGAGCAAGATTTTTCACAAGGGTAACAAACATGGTGTTCTTTGTACAGTCAGAAGCCAAAACATGTTGGGATCCTGCAGTGTGCTCATTCTCCAGTAAAGTGACAAACATCGTATTCTACTTTGTTAAGACAAAATCAGTGAGTTAGTGTTTGGTTTGCTTAATCATTGTACAAACATTTGCCTGAATGTCCTCAGCAGTGCTATTGTCATATTTTACTGTCTGTTCTTTGACGTTTTACAGGCACATCCTTCAACAGCCCCTCAGTTTTGTCCTCTGTGTCAAAACCCTCTGTAAGACCTATCAAGATCACCTGTGGGCCAAGCTCGAGGGCAGCAGCTTCTCATGGCACCTTCTCTCCTGGGAACAATGGAGCTGTCAAGATCCACAAGTTCAAGCCTTGTTCCTGCCTGGCAGCGTTCTGCAACATCCAGGCTTCAGCTGCAGCACGTGGTTGTCAGCAACTGCAGAATGGCTCAAACATCAACATTCACACCTTTTGAGAAGAAAATGTAGAAATATGGTCAACCATTAATCCTCCAGCTATTCAGAGCTCAGAAATAAAAACCTAAGAGAAAATTTCTCTAAAAAAGCAGAGAAGGAGAAAGATGCTGAAATCTCCTTCTGTTCTTGGGGGATTTTTTTTACAAGTTGATGAACTCTTCAAAACTTGAGATGAATAGCACAGTAAAACAAGCCAGGAAATGACTGTCAGGTTATTTTCACAAAAACACAACCAGATCCTGCCTTTCTTTTTTGAAAAATAATTTCTGCCGTCATTAGCTATAGATGATGAAGAAAATCTGTTCCTCTGCAAACCTGTGAAAAAAGGTTAGAAACAGTGTCATATTCCTTACTTGACATAATAGACTAAATAATAAAAGTCAATTCAAGCATGCAGCTTGCACTTAGAGACATTTTCATCCAACCAGCCAGGTACCTCAGAATATATATCTAGATGGAACTAGTCCTTGGTTCAACTTTTCTTTTAGTGATCTCAAGCTGTAAAAGTTCAACAATCTCCTTCATGCAGCAGGACTATCACAGAAACCCAAGATTGTAATGAACAGGCAACTGAAACCAGTGCCTAATGTGTGAGCATTGCTCTCTTTCCTCCAGGTGTAGTGTTAAATGACTAGTTCAAAGTACCTCTGGTTTATGTTGCAAAAGCATTTTACCATTGCTCAGCCCAAATTCGTGCTTTATTGTAAATGGTTTTTTTTCTCTTTTTCCAGCCAGAGCAAACTAGTGATGTCTTAAACCAGCTCTCTGTCCTGTAGAGTATGGTGTGTCCTTTCAAGCCAGCATGTCAGGAACATTAAATTAATTTGTGAAACCTTCCACTCCAGTTCTTCTTCAGTTGTTTTTATGTGTGTGCTTGACTATTGTCTGTGTAACATACAAGAGCCATACCTTTCAGTACTGCTTTGAGCAACCCATAGCCTTGAAACTGGAACTCTATAGGTACAACTGCAGTTCCCAGTTCAGGTCTAAGACTTAGTGCTAAGGAAGGAGGGAATACCCATTGCTTTCAAATGTATGTACTCAAACACCCAGAGCAGCCAAACATGAATGCTTCAGCTTTCACCCTTTGCAGGCTTAAAGACCTCAGATCAGGACAGCATCTATGGATGTGCTTAATTAGAAACACATGCTAAAAACATGGACATCAATTACACTAACTTCATTGCAACTTAATTGAAAATGTGCTTAAATATTTCCTGTTTGAGGCCTAAAAGAACAAGAACACAGCTTTTCAAAATACAGCTTTTCAAAATTTCATTGTGTGGAATTTTAAAGGACTTTATAGGCTGCATATGCTGGCAGTATTTACTCTGAAAAGCAGCTGCTTCTGAGGTGGAACATTTTGTGTGCTATGAGAACAAACAGCAACGCTGTAACAGCTACAGACAATGATTATATCATGCCCAAATAAAACCAGTGCAACAAAACAGACAACCAGAGCATAATTTCTCAGTTTGAAATTTGGAGGAGAAACTAAGTGTTACAAAAAGCTGCATTGAAGCTCTGTAAATGAGCATGGAAATCTGGAACCCTGAGCTTCATGCCAGGACACTGGCATTCCTTACTTCTAGGGAAGAAGGACCTCTTCCTTAATTAACTACCAGGAGAGTGTTATTCCCTGTGGAGCATTTAGTCTTCCTGCAAGGTGTCCCATGCCAAAAGCCACGCTTAGCTTGCAAAAATGTCACAGCCTGGCTATCTTGGATATAGGGAAAAGGCTGCCTAGCAGCCAGAAAATGTCATAAAAAGTTTTGTCACTGTTATTTACTCCTGTTGTTGCTCTCCTCTTAGCACACTTAATCCTTTGCACTTATTTTTAAAAGCCATCACTTCTTGACCAGTGCTTTAAAATTGATAGCACGATATGTCTCACAGCTATGTGCTTAGCCTCACACATAGCATCTGTCTCCTTTGCTTTCAGCAGCACACGCAGCAGCTGCACAGACACACAGCCCGATGCACTTGAGAGGTTCCTGGGAATGCAAGGGGCACCGACAGAACGAAGGACACGCGCTGCCTTCGTGCACACACAAGCTCCAGTACTTGAGCTTTTGCAGTATGGTAAAACCTCCAGATACAACCCCATTAGCCAGAGAAGTATTTTTGGCAGTAGAACTTTCCTACACATCTAGGATATAATGTTGTCAGTTGCCTTTATACTGCTTATATATATAAGCAGTAGATTCCTGTATCGGACCATTCACGTTATTTCTTTAAATTCACTTTGTTAACTGTCACCATATTGCAGCAAAAAAATTACTCATCTGAGATCTTTGGCTCAAAACAACCTGCTTGCATGATCACAACACAAATTTGTTCTGGAACATATATGCCAAGGAGTGTCAGTCTAGAAATATGGGAAAAAAATCTGTTCACACCATTTAATGTTAAGAAGAACCCCATTTCTTTTCAGTTTTGTCTCTGTTGTTTTTCTTCTTCTATTGCTTGATGTCCTCTTTGATGAGTGATATAAAAGACTTTTTAAAAGGATATTGGCAGCAGATTAGTCTATGATGTGAATTAATCCCACTCTGTTGTTCTTAAAACATTCTTCATGTCAGAATTTACGAGGCAGCTATGCAATAATCATACAAAAGATTATTACATGGCTGAAATTACAATTCTACAGCATACACACACCAACAGACATAAAAGACAACAAAATACATACTTCAGTTACATTAGTAAGAAGACAGAAGACTACATTTGTAGTAAGAAGAGAGGAAAAGAGCTGGACCACCATGTTGTGTGGCAGGAACTACACCACCTGACCACACAAAGGCAAAATACTGAACCTTTGCATCAGCCTTCAAATATTGGGTGCAGTCAGGCAAATAACAAATCCCACATCAGAACTCAGCTCTCAGGCTGAGAGCACAGCCTGACACTGGGTAGAGACTATTTAGAAAAGTTAGCTGCTTAATTTTGTTGTTTTCCAATTCAGCTTCCTAATTAATTTTATCCTCTGATATTTAAAGAATTGAATGAAACTAACCTTGAACATTCACAGGACTCAGATGGGCAAACACAGAATGGACATTCATGCCACCCAGTGAAGATCATCTGAAAGTCACACGTCATTAACAGCCTACATTGCACAGTCATTGGAGACAAGCATCTTCTCCGGAATGCAATTTCCTCATCTTAAAATGGTTCCTAAAATGAGTCAATTGAGGCACCCATCTCTCCCATAATTACAGAGGAATCCTTGACAACTATTTTAAACTAGACATTTTTAAATTAGACAGCATCCAGTGCTCCAGTATTTCACATCACATAACCTGAATTGCCTTTATACCTTCAGGAAATGGAAAAGTTATGGGATTGTAGACAAATCATGTTATCTTCATTGTAGGAAAATAACTAGAATGAAAAACCAAATAAACTATTTGTGAGTCACTGCTGGGTAATGAGGAAAGGCGCACAGTCAATTTGGGTTTCAAACCTCTGCAGAGAGTACTGTGGCTGCTGGGTGCAGCTGCTGTGGGACAGGTTTTCTCAGCCCATCATGGTATTTCACTTTGCATCTATAGTAAGAGGCTAAGAACTATATATTTTCCAAGTGCTCTGACTAAGGGCAATTTGTGAATGGGTATCAGTGGCAGGTGGATGCACAGGCAGCCCTTTTGGTACCCAGGGACTCCCAGGTGCCTGCTTGAGCAGTCTCCTCTGTCCCCAGTGCCACACATCAGAGGTTAGGGAAAGAGGGAGCAGCGACCAGCTGGAGGGAGGACAGTGCTGGTGGTGATGCTGTAACACCTCCTCTCAAGCAGCCAGCTCTATTTCACCCCTCCCTGGTTTTTGGCTACAGAAACTGATCTTGCTCTTTGGTTGTGTCAGAAAGAGCTCAGGCACAGCAGTGGATGGGGCAAAGACCCTGAGAGCTGAAACAGAGGGAGTAAAAGGAGTGATGCTTCTGCCAGGGAAGAGTATGAGTGGTGTCAGAGGAAAAAATATTTTATACAGCAACCATAGTGTCTCTTATTCAGACCTTTCTTGAGCAGCAGCTCCATTAAATGCCCATTAAATAAATGATTGTTTACTTCATCCTAATGTTTTGCTGTGGTACCTATGTAAGCCTCCTAACACTGTCATAGCTGGGTTAAAATTGCTCTGATAGTAGATAAAATTAGTGGCTGGCTTTGTTTGACACTCTTTTCCAGCACTAACTTTTGAATTGAAATCACTTTTCTGTTTCTTTTGCCTGTGCTTTCCAGATTCTTTTATTTTCAGTCATATTTTGGCCAGGCATGCTGCTGTGCAGTTGCAGAAGAAAACACTCCAAGTACATCAGAAGCAACCTGCTTCCAGCATGTTGTGTGTTTTAATTTAATATTTTAGATTTTCTGTAAACCACATAATTTTCCCACAAGGTGAAACAGATGTAATAAATTTTCAGCACTTGCCTTTATGAAGGGATTTCAATCTCTTAAATTTTGTGCAGTGTCAGGTTAAATATTCTCTAGAGAAAACAGGGCATAGATTATATTTCAATCTATGAAAGGCACATGCTGACCTATATATATACACCTCCAGCATTCATTTTGAATATATAACAACTTGAACTTCAAAGAAAATATTATTGCAACAAATACAAGAATGTACAGGGTAAAGGGCAGTGAAATACAGCATTCACTTTTCCAGATTTTATGTACAGAACCATCAGTGTTTCCCCCACATGACTATAGTAAAAAGGAAGTTTTTGTACACTTATAGGTGGTGGAGAAGCATAGTTATATCTCATTATACTGAAGAATGGGATATATAACTTTTTCTGTTAGCTTTGGGTTTTCTTCTGCTAAAAACTGAGCTTTTCCTTTTCTTTCCCAGAAAGTGGTCAAGTTAAAAAATAAATAGATGAGCAAATACAGACGTGTGAATAATTTTATATTAAAAAATCAATATAGTATATACATACATATTATATATACTTTATGTATGAAGTTCTACTTTAGTACCTTGCCATCAATGGAGAGGTACTCTGTACTTTTGTATTCCAACTAAATCCCTCCCAATATTCTCTCTTGTACTTTGATGAGAAAGCCAGAGCTTATGGAGATAATGCATGTATATATCCCACAAGCTGTGTTTCCTTCCCAACTGAACCTTTGGTAAAAGCTTCTCATCTAAAACAGGCAGATCTTGTCAGTTCACTAGTTTCTCCCATTCTTGAAAGTACTGCAGAACATCCTGGGCTTAAAGGGGGAATAATAACACTTTTAAAATATTTTTTCGCAGTTCCAATAGGGAGGTAGCAGTGTGATTGGATTGTTGGCAAAGGACTTCAGAAATAAAATGCTGTAAAGATAGCCCAAAAGTGGCAAGCAAAACCAACATAATGTGATTGGCACCAGGACTACAGGACTTTGCACCAGTGAGACAAAAGATCCTTTAGAAGGGTATTTTAAGCCTCTAAGGTTGATTTAACAGAGACAAAGTTTGCTGTGGCACAGAGAGCACCCTCCCTCCATGGAGGCAGCAGAAAGCAGTTGTCAGGTCCCATCCGAGCTGCTGGTAGGAATGCAAGGAGAGGAAAAAAACAGAATCAGTATATTTCCTGAAGTGCTGTCTCTTTCCACTTCTGGACTTTAGTTAGTTTGTGAAATTGCACCCCAAAAGAAGACAATGATTTAGAAGGGCTGCACTAAGCTTGGTGACGCCAGTCCCTGAGATAAGCCCTGGGAAGCTGTCTGGAGACCATGCCACACTCAACAGCCTGGGAAGGGGAAGAGCTGCCTGAGCATCCCCCAGCTGCACTGCTACCAGCAGCTGGCCACCCTCGGGCTCCCATCAGCCCTTTAGATGTTGACACCCGTGGGGGTTTCTCCTGATAGATTGTAGGCTTGGACTAATTCGTAAATATGGGGAAATTCAGTGTTCCTCCCCTAGAACTATTCCCCACATCAATTCTCACATTCCAGTACACAAAGACTTAGAAACAAAGTCCTAAGAAGATGATGAGGAATACAATAATAAACTCAGGCCAAGGAAAAAACCAAAGAGACATCCTACTGAAATACAGAAAGTAAGGTAAAAAAGTATCACTTTCATACCTTTCTTACCTTTCTAATGCCCTTGGTGAAGACTTCTCTGACTCCCTTTGCCCCTGAGCTGAATATTGTCCCACAGCCACACCAGGTTCACCACCTCTCACAGACCACGTCAAGGCAGGGCAGCAGCCCAGGTTTCTCTTGGCAAGTCTGTCTCTAGTCCTTGGAAGACCATCTTGATTAGACTACTTTGTGAGCATTGCCCCTTTACTCAGTGCTCCAGCTTCCCTGAGGGGTGGAAGAGGTGGGGAAAGTACCACTGCCCTGTGTGCTACATCCCACTGCAAGGTGGTTCTTACCATCACCCACCCACAGTTGTCCATGGCTACAGAGACCCCAGAAATGGGATCTCTGCAGCAACCTTGAGCTGAATGTCTTTGAGCAGGAAATAAAGTCTTTGCTACAAGAATACACTTCTGTTAAATTCCAAGCACGTGTACAGCTATGAACAGTTACCTCTCAAATTTCTCTTCTGCCAATGAAGCTGTGCATGACAGTACTTTGCCCTTTTCATAAATAGAGGGAAGAGACATCTTCTCCCACCCTAAAATCTCTGGCCATGGGGTTGTAGTTAGTTTACTGAAAGTAACATTATAGCAATCCCTAACACCACAATATAAAGATAGGTTCTGACATGTCAATCAAACCTGAAATTATCTTATGTTGTGCATCTTGCAAATCCTTTCATTCCTGACTTGACCATAAGCTGTACCAGTACAATGATCACAAGGATCACAAAGCCAGAGGTAAAACTTGTGGAGGGAATCCAGTGTTCATAAAAGCCATCATTTTTGCTCAGCCCTTCACAATATTGCTTCATTAAGCAATATTTAACATGAAACAATATTTAAAAGCACTTGGTAGCTATTTTGTCATCCTACAGAAAGGAGTGCTACTTTCATTTCCATCAACTCTCTATACTTCCAGAGAAAAGGAAAACTGTCCTTGTTTTCATTGATGAGAACCATGCAGCATCCTGAATTCAGTCACACTACGATGGAGCTCTGGTAAAGAAGAATGCAATGAGCCACATGCCACAGCTGTACAGACACACTTAAGCATCTCTAGAAGACACCCAGGTATTTCTCACCATGAGTAATACATAAAAATCTATGTCAAAACAATGAGGACATCCCGAAGCCAGGCAGCCATGCAGACCATCAGGAAACACTGTCATCAACTTCTTAATTCAAAACCTCACACTGGTGAGACAGTTCCATAGGCCAGCTCCAGACAACAAGTCGTCACACTTGGTTCGTAAATCAGTGGAATAAGAAAAACATTAGCCTCCTCAGTATTCATAGCTTTTGCATTCTTTATTTTTTAATCCCAGAGTTTTGAAGACAGAAACTCTGTGGGACTATCCTCATTAAACAAAACCACCAGCAGGTCTCCCCATGCAGCCAAAAGAGTGGAGTTCAGAAGGAATTCCATCCTTAATTACAGTTCTGCACATACTTATCTGTGAGACAAAGAAACAGATCTGCATTCCTCCAAAAATATGGGTATTTCAATGCTTTGCTGCTCATGAACAAATGCAACTATAACCTTATGCTTTTATACTTCTTCTTATCTGCTGTATCTTTTTTTTAGTTTCCTAAGCATTGAAAATAAAATCCTTTGGTCACAATTTGTTGTCTTTATTGCAGCCAAATACTGTTTGAAATATGAGAGATCTGAAGTGCATCCAAACTTCTTTTGACATTATTTTTCCAAGCATGGCCCAAACTTTGCCATGACTCAAGTGAAGTTTAAGACATACTGGTGCTGAACAAAAAATAAGGCATCATCCAAGAATTTGAAGCAAATATGAATACATGAGGTAAATATGAAATTAGATGGTGCAGGGATCGGTAAGAAAGATACAACCATAGCCAAAGTTTAGAGAAACTGACAGAGACCATCAGAGTTTTGCAATGGAGAATAGTCATGTGGTTTTCAGTGGTGTCAGAGATGAAAGAAATTATTATGATTTTCAGCTGTTAGTAGTGGAAGCCATTTCACAAACTTATTTCAGCCCAGGAAGGGACACAAACATGTGCCAAATGATTCCATAGAAAGCTTCCCATGTAGTCTGTACCTCTCTATATGTGTCTACCAGAAGCACAATGTGAGATTACCAGACAGATGGTGATTGCCTTTGCCACAGAATATCAAACTCCCTAAATGTACTGTGTGTGTTTGGCCCAGACAGCTAAAGATAATATTTTATTCTGAAGACTTTTCTGTCATAGATGGTAAAAAAGCTGATGACCTCCAGCTTGGAGATGGGAATGGGAGGGGTAAGTCAAAGCAAAAAAAAAGTTTGTATTAAACTTCAAAGTGTTAAAACCAAAATTTTCTAAATATGGGAGGAGAAAATGCTAAAGTTACATGTCAAATCAAGCCTTTGCATAAAAATACGATTCTTATTAATACACATTGTCAATGCTTTCTTCATCTTCATTAAATATGTTCTAATTTTCTTCCCTAAAGCTCAGTAGCGCTATTACATACTGGTGTTTCCTTTGTCTTGATAGTCCCAAAATGATTCCATCTCTGCAGCAAGCCTCTCCCACTCTACATTATCCAGTGTTAGTGGCAATCCAAACAACTCCTAGACTTCAAATATTTCTGAAAAATTGGAAGAGCATTCATAGCTCCATTCTGCAGTGGGAAGAACTGCAGCACGGAGATAAAATCATCTGTCCTTGGCAGGAAGCCACCTACAGAATACTTGCTTTTTGTTCATTTTTAACTTCTGCCTTTATAATCCAGATACTTCTTAGATATTTTTGCTTTCTTTTTCTCGCTAGTATTCTGTTTGATTTTCTTTTTTTTGATCTTCATGTCGTTTATTGAGGTGCTTGTATTTTTAATTGCCTCTTCCTACAGGCTATTTCATAAGAGAAAACCTCCGCCTGGCTGCATAAAGTCTCTACTGGAACATCCAGTGGGACCAGGACTATGCTTTCCTTTACTTTTGTCCCACTTTTCTCTGTCCCTTGGATCCATTTATCCCTAGCTCTTTCCATTTTGCGCTACACTTCTAACTCTCCCCCGCATTCCCCGCTGGTGCCTTCCTCTTTTCTTTCTGTCTCTCTCTCTCCTCTTTTCCCACCAGCTGGACATAAAGGGACCAGGATTTGAAATACCAAACAATAGCTTTTCAGATCTGGTATGTTTCCTAAGGACTTCACAGGACTGAAGTCTATGGGAGGGGGAGTAGCCTTTAAAAAAACAACTAGATGTTCCTAATCATTGCCAGGAGATGCACTAAGGGGAGCCTACAAGGACTCAGTCACAAAAAGGGAGTGGTATTTTCCTTGCCATGAGCCCAGTATTGCGCTAGCCAGCACTCTCTGAGTCACTGAGCTTTGGAGGGGGAGCTTTGCTGGGAGAAGTCATGCAGGAAGTTCAATCCAAGAAATCAATCTCAGAACAGCCATTGCCCTATTTTGGAGAATATCAAGTGTCAACACAGAGTTTTAGGAAGATTCTTCAAAGTAATATTCTCATTACGTTGGAAAAGCATCAGTTATGCCAAAGCAGAACAGTCCTCCTTAACAGTATCTCTCTGGTGTCCCTCTGATGGTCATTGTGACCCAGGGTCATCTGCTCACTACTGATTGGTGGCACACATTCAAAATGTCCACACATTCCTTTAAATAGTTCAACAAATATTTCCCTAATCTCCGTGCATTTTGGAGATACCAAGTTGGTAGTTTAAGTTCGGTTTCAGTTCCTTCCACATCTTTCCCAGCTCACAGCTGTTGCTTTTGTTTGTAACATCAGCATGGTTTATCCATTTCCACTAAAATTACCTAAGAACAATCAGTTAAACAGAAACATTCCCAGGTATCTCTCACATCCTGCAGCCTGCAGCAGTGACACAGTTGGAAGCTTGGGAAAATAATATTTTTCTCAGAATGCTCCTTTCGACAGAGATAGAAAATAAGAGGATTGTAGAAAATGTTGGGAGGGCTTTTAGCAAACTGGCACAAAAACTAAGAAACAAACGATGGGTGTTTTCTAGTCTCAGATGTCTATAATGGATTTCAAATCAAGCATTAACCGTGGTGTATTTGTGTTGGAATAGATGTCCCACAGACATTTGAGACAGGTCCTTTGTTGCAAGAAATGCGGAAAATAAGAGCCAGCTTCCAAAAGACCTCTTTGATTTATATTTGTATATCTTGCATGGAAAATGGAATAATTTGGTACAGTCACCATTTGTCATTTAAAGTGTGATGTGCAAAGCAATTCGCAGAAGAGTGACATAACATTGACCATGGGCCAGCTTGTCACCTATTACTTTACATAGGTATTCTTCCTCACCAGCCCTGCTAAAACATCACATTAGCTAATCTATGTGACACAATGTGAAACAGCACAACAACCAAGGGCATCTTTTCATATGCCTCCCTAATCATGGTAAGCCTTTCTTTTTCTGAAATCTATGTGTAGGTTTTCATTATGTGGCATGCAACGTACAAAAATGAAGAGTGGGGAGATTGCATGCTGGGTCATACAAAGGGAAAAACATGGAAAAAAATCTCAATATCAAATGTTGATGAACTCATTGCTTATCTGACTTTAATTCTAGATCTGGGGTTAAGGTTTCCTTAAGTCACCAGACCAGCTACAGCTTTGGGCAAAGCAGCTGTTTTCTGTGTGCTTCTGATGCTCCTCCCTTAAAATGAACTGAAAAAACCTAAAGGACCACAAGATGAACTGACACTAATCACAGGTGAGACACTACATAGCACCAGGCTATGCTATTTGACCAGTCCCCCAGTACCAGCTCCATGGCTGAGCAAGCCCACAATCCTCACTCTGACTGTGGGGGCAGCCAAAACAAGACTGAGAAGTGGAGCCTCCCTTCCTCCCTCATGCCCCCAGTCCCAAGGAGACGAAAGGCACATGCATTTGCAGAAGACAGCTCCAGCATTTTCCAACAGATTCCATGTTTAATGAACTAGCAGACCAGGACAGAAAAGGAAGAGAGATTACTCTGTACACAGGCATCCCTCTCTTCAATGGTCATTTAAAAGAAACCACAAAACCAGCCCTATAATCCCATTAAAAAAAAAAAAAAAAAAAAATCTCAGAATCTTAAAAGAAGGGCCAGCAAGCAACCAAGCTGATCTGACAAAATGTAGATGTACCTGATCATATGGTCATGGACAGAAAGGAGCTAGGCATTTGAAAACCTTCTGTTTAGGGAGTGCCGTGTCTTTTTGAAATATCTCAAAGACAGCCTTGTGCAGGCTTCACAATTACTGAGGAAAAAAGAGGATTGTGAAAAAAAAAAAAAAAAGAAACAAAAAGAAATCAAGGAAATGGAAGGAGAACATGAAGAGCATTTTAAGATGTTGAAGGCAAACACCCACCACCACAGACAGAGGGCAAAAAGGGATCTAAAAATAGGCAGCATAAGACAGGACTCTCCGAAAGAGAGCGGGAAGGACACTGTGTTCTGGAAACTAGTGTGACCAACCACAAACAAATGTGCTAAGACTCTTGTACATTTTGTTGGCATTTTGCTTAAGGCTGGCACATAATCCATACCAGGAAAGGTATCACCAAGTAGCCAATGCCCTTCTCTGGGGCATGCTTTGCCAGTTCAAACTCCTCAGAGATCAGAGGCAAATGGCTCATCAGCCTGTGACAGAAGAATGATAAAACAAAGACTTTCCTGGACTCTCCCTTATCACCAGAGGAATTCACAGAAGCATATTTTTATGGATTTATCTAACTCCAGGAAAGAAAAGTTTGGCTTTTTTTTTTCTACCTACTTACAGTAAGTTTATAGCCATTTGTTCTTATGCTTACATTGGTATTTAGTTTCTTTCAAAATTAGCTTTACTTAGCTTATCTTCTCCTCTCCAGTGTTTACAGAGAGTAACCATATACCCCTCCACACACACACACTAAGCTAATACACCAGCCTCTATTTTCTTATTGTATACAAGATCTTCTATTTTGTGATCATTCTCCTTTTACACTTCTGCATCTACTCTGGTCTAATCTAGTTTCTCTTGCAGTGGGGTAAACAGAGTGAGAATGAAAATTCAAATACTAGCTCACAAGCACCTTGCAAAATAATACCTCTCTACCTCCACTGGAGTTGCCAGACCTGATAAAACCTCAGAGCATAAGCCTTTTTCACTTCCAAATCACACATGTTTCTAATTTCTATTACCTCTTACAGAGATACAGCTTATAACAGAGGTTTCAATGACCTCTTAAATGCAATGATTGTCTATTTGTACTATTAAATTCTATCTCATTTCTGCTCAAGTCATCAACAAAGTAGTCTTCAGAGTCATCTTCATGCAATGGTCTGATCTTCATCTGTATTGACATGCTTCTCTTTTTATTTATCACCGGCAATTTTCATCAACTTATTCCTCTATTTTATTCCAAACTCATGAAACAAACATATTGAATGACACCAGTGCCAAGACAGGGTCTCAAGACACCTCCTTGCAGCCTGACAGGTTTTTTTTCAGCACAGCATGTTGTCCCGTCCCTTTTATGTGGAACTCAGGTTTCTCATATTAATCTCCTTTGTTTCCAATCTGACAGCTTCTCAGCTGGTACAATATAAAATATTTCAGTAGAGACCAGAATATGCAAACTGTCTGCCCAGGAAAGTGTTGGGAGTCACTAACCCTGGAGTATTTAAAAGATGTGGGGATATGATTTAGTGATGGACTTGGCAGCACTGGGTTAACATTGGGCTCAATGATTTAAAGATCTCAAAAAAAAAAAAAAAGATTCCATGATTTCACTATATTTTCTTCAGTTAGAAAATCACTTATTTATCTCAAAGAAACATCTTGCGATGCTTTATTCAACCAAGGTAATTTTTAATCATGCTTTCTATTTATCTCCATTTGCTTAATTACTCTGTATGTCAGCAGTAAGCTGTACTAAAAATCCTTGCTAATAGTACTAATACTTCTCTAACTGGTCTCATGGGTGAAGATTGTCCAGTGGCTTAACTGAAGTACATGGAGAGGCTTTGGAGACCACATGTGCCTCACTGTGTCTTCCAGTCTGAAGAGCAGGAGACACATTCAAAGCAAACACAAGAAGGTTGTACTTCAATCAAGCTGCAGGTAACCTTTGGAATTCCTTGTCATGAGATGCTGTGAACGGTTAAATACAAAAACAGGGAAGGGGGTACGTGAACAAGTAAATGAAAGAGAAAACAACGGAAGGACAACACCTACAACCCTCCGCACATTGACACGGGACACGTTGAGTCGCTGGGCCACAAACTGCAGGAGGCTCAGAAACTGATACTGTATTGGGAAGCATGGTGAGATGGATTTTCAAACAAACACAGCAAATTTACTCATATATTTATGTAATCTATTATATCTTATTTGACTGTCTTATTTCCTGACTGAGTCTTATTTCCACCACACTCATTCTACGATAACTACTCCCATTCATTTCCCCACTTTTTACCTTGTGGCCAATATCATCACTATTGAAAGCTGAGACAAAGGCTTCGTTTAGCTTTTACAGGATATACAGATTATTGTAAACCTTGTAATATCCTTAGGGTACATTAGATAAACATTCCCTCTTTCTTTTTTTTTTTTTTTATTTATGTTTCTTGCTTTACCTGCTGTCATTTTCTGTAATTTCTTTTTTAAGAGCTTGACTTCTGGAAATTCTCACTTTGTCCCTACATTTTCTAAGATCAGTAAAAGATTTATTTCATGATCAGTCTTTTTTCCATTCCTTTCAGCCCTCAAGTTTCATTCATCAGTTCTTGTTTGACACAACAAATCATTAGGCCACAAGTGGGACCCTTTCTTGCCAAAGATGAAATAGGTTTTACATCTTTGTGGTAGATGATATATGTTTTACACATCGATATAAATATTACACCTCTGAATTGAGAAATTCCAGCCCTCTGCTGCCTCTCAGTTCTTTGTGTTCTCTAAGCAATCAAAGTAAGGACAACAGCTCAGGAGAGAATGGAATGTAGATTTTGGCATCCCAGGCCTCTTTAAAGCATGTAAGGTACTTACCTTCAACAATTGCAGCCATCTAGTGGACAAATACCAGAAACAGTCCCTCGTCAGTACAAATGTGGTCTTCCCTTGCTTGCAATTGTTCACTGAGTGGACTGGTATTTGGTGTTTCACAGTTAAACAGGCAATACAAAGCAAGCATCCCAAAATCACTTTATCGTGAGCCTGTATTACAGCGCAGTGGTCCTGGCCACTCTGCTAAGACCTTACGAATGAGCACACCTTGCTACCACAGAAAATGATACTCTAGGGAGTCACTTGGGCATGCAGATTTATTCTCTTGCATTTCCAATACCTAAAAAAATGATGACTTTACTAACTGCTGTACACTGACAGTGATAATGAATACATAACCAGAATGGTTTCTGCAGCAGGACACACCACTGACTTGCTTGGATACTTGACCAGTGAGTGTGGAGGAAGCTTTTTGTGCGTCAAGGCCTTACCCTACAGCAGTGATTCCCAGCCTGTGCTACACCTGCCTGACTGATGTATTGATGACTCTGCCAAGGGGAACATCAGCAGCTGCTGATTATCCTGGCTGTAAATGTTTGCCTTCACCGAAGGAGACTACATAGACAATTACCACTTTTGCAAGCTCAATTAACTCAAGTCAGCTAGGAAATGGCAATGTAACAGCATCTGCCTTTTGAAGTGTGAGACTTACAGAAGAATTTTTTTCACGGAATGGGAGATTGGGCATTGAAATGGGCTGCCCAGGAAGGTGCTGGAGTCACCACCCCTGGAGGTGTTTAAGAAAAGAGTGGTGTGCCACTTGGTGCCATGGTCTAGTCATTAAGGTGGTATTAAGCCATAGGCTGGGCTTGACGATCTCAAAGGTCTTTTCCAACCTAGCTAACTCTAATTCTGTGATAAGTCACCTTTTAAAATGCTGATACTTTAGGGCAAGGCATGACTATCCCATTCTGTTCACTAGGAACTCATCAAAATCTTGATGATGTACCACTGATACATATGTCTAAGGACCCTGAAGGAATGACTTGTTGGAAGCCTAGTTATTTCATATTTTTTTTAGGTATTGCCACAAAACTTAATTGAACCCTAGCCATTATTACCAATAATGAACCCCTACCATTATTACCAATATATGATTCAGGTACAATACAAAAACCTGGCTTTCCCACACTCTGCACACATGCTGTGGGTGTTTCCAGGTGACACCATTGTCATTGTATGTCTGCGGGATTCCTGGCTGTTAGGAATAAAAAAATTGTAAGCAGTATTTTTCTAGTGACATTTAGTTATTGTGCTATCACTGCTATGAAGCTGCATACAAAGGGAGGAGACAAGACAGGAGAGGATCAGACCACAGGAAACGCCGTGGTCTACCCAGTCCTCCATTATGTTTAGCAAAGCTGCTGAAGATCCTGGAGCCAAACACCATTTGGAAACTACAGTAACTACCTGCCTGATTCAGCACCAGAGTTAAGCAAGCTGTTTGTAGCCAACAATATAACAATTCCAGCCATTTTTTCTATTCATAATTTATGTTTAAGGTCTGCATTGTTTCTATTTTTTTTTCTCTTGCAAGAAATTCACTGCAACACTTTACTGAGGAATATGCTATCTGTTTTATACCTAAGACATAGGATATTATTTCTACAACTAGAAACTGAAACCATTCATCAACAGACACTGGAACTGAAGCAGTCACTTCTAATTGATTCTTTGAGAAAAGACAGACTTACTCACACATACAAAAAACAGCAGCCAATGTTTGCCTGTGTGCATGGCCTGGGGCAGCAGTTTTCAGTACTGAAACCCAATGAGACAGGACACAAGAGACAGGAAAACAGATGTGCCATGAAGTTCCCAGAGTGAGCAGAGCGACCTCAGCTACACATTCTAGTGATCAGTTCACCCCAAAGGGCTGACATCAAACTGGTGTTACATTTATTTTACATTCCAGAACAGCAGCAATAATCCTAAATTAACGTAGATCTACACTGGACTTTAGCACCTGACAGTCACTTGTCAGCTGCAGTCTTGTTCTGTATGTACTCAGTCCCTGCAATATTTTAGCATGTTGCCTTTTGGAAGGATTCGGGTACTGGACGTCCCCTGAGAAAGCCATAGGAAATACATATTGGTCTTGTGGTTAATTTAAGAAAGCTCTTGATGTCATTATTATATAGTGGAAATGTAGCCAAACACTTAATAAGCAGCCAAAATTTAAATAAATTCCCATTTTCTTAAGTGGTCATTTGAGTGTTTGACATAAAACGTACATCTGTGTTTAAGACATGGCATACACACATGAACTTACACATCACTGTAGGTTTTAACATGTTGAAACGATTTGCAAGTCTGCTTTAAAGTTATTGGCTTCCAAAACCAATGATGATAAGTAAAGTGAGATCTGGAACAAATTAATATATTTCCCAATAATCTGTGGGTTTCTTCAGGCTGCTCACAGTACTTAATCGCCAGCCAAGATCTCCCCATGACAACAAAATGTAAAAGAAGAACAATGCTATGAATATTGATAAGGTGCAAAGTCAGGCACTTAAAATTTAGAAAGCATAAAACTACGATTCCTCACACAATGTTCATTGGAGATCCTCATATACATTTATTCTGATGCAAACCTGATATTCAACTTTTTTCCACAGGACTTCTCTGTGGCTGGGGCAGACTGGCAAGCCAGGAAGCAGAAGCAAAGTGCTGCTTTCCAAGCAGGACAGCTGGCTGTCAGCAAATGCCATGACAATGCCAGCTTCTCTGCCAGAGAAACAGAGGGCTCCAGAGAAAATATAATGGCTGACCAAGGTGCTTGTGCAGAGGCAGTGGGTGTGCAGGAAACAAGTTACATTCTCTATTTCCCCCCCTTTTCAGGAGGCAGTTAGGAGCACATATAACCCAGCTGGATTGCCCAGGAGAAGCAGTTTCACTCTGCTGCCTCCTTCTCTTCCCCCTAACCCCACAGCTGGGTTTGCCACCTGAGTTGGGGGACAGACAGACCCCTGCCTGAAGCTAGCAGTCCCTTGAAAACAGAGGCTAATCAGGAACAGATGGCCAGAATTGTTCCAGGAGTGCATACATTTCCTTGGCCATCATCTTCCCAGCCCGGGGATCTGTGGGGAAGTGCCAAGTTGACTGGGCTAGTTCCGCCTCCAGCTGCAGAACTGTGATGGGAAAGGAGCTGCTCTCAGCTGAGCACTTCCCAGGAGTAGGGCTACAGACACAGGGAACAGGTATCCCAAGGCACAGGACTGGTAACAGCCTGCAGAGATCCTCAAATCACTTACAAATGAGCTACTGCAGGGAGGGAGATTTAATCCTGCTGAGGAGCTTTAGACTGGATATTAGGAAAAATTTCTTCATGGAAAGGGTTGTCAGGCACTGGAACAGGCTGCCCAGGGAAGGGTTTGAGTCAGCATCCCCAGAGGTATTTAAAAGACATGTAGATATGGCACTTGCAAACATGGTTTAGTGATGGATTTGGCAGTGCTGGGTAAATGGCTTGACTCGAAGATCTTAGAGGTCTTTTTCTTCCAGCCTAAATGATTCTATGATCCTATGATTAATGCCATACTGCACCCAGCCTAAAGAGCTCTGCTTCTTAACCTTACAATTCCTTTCCCCTCTGTGTTTTTCTCCATGTGGCTGTTATATATTGGCTGTTATATATTTTTTATTACACCGATTTAAAGTTGAGAGAAAAGGCTTTACAATTTGCACCTATTTTATTCTTTTTTTTCTTCCTTACAGATGAACAAAAAAAAGAAACAAGAAGAAAACCAACAAAAAACAACAAAAACCCTAACAAACAACCCTCAAAATCAAAACAAACAAACAAACCCCCAAACAAAACAAATCAACAACAACAAAAAGGCCCAAACAAAACCACCCCCCAAACAAAAAAAAACCCCAAAGCCCAGCTCTGCCATTCAGTTTGTCTGGTTTTGTACTTGGGCACAACAATGGTTCACATTAACAGCAGTAATATTTTTTATAGGAGGCAACTGGAAATTCAGAGACACTGAGTGACCTCTCCATGCAGGAATAAACAAAAACCTTTATTTCCAGCTTCCTATTCTAACAGCAAAGCTGCTCTCCCACACTCCCTACAGTTTACCAAAAATTGTCCCTTCTCTTTGAAATGTTTATTCCAAAATACCACAATGTGTCTTGGATTCCCACAAAGCTCAGAGTAGCAACACAAATCCCAAATCTGTCAACACAGCTTCACCTCAGTGTTGTTGCTGTAGTTGAGACTTGGATTAAGGCACCTCAAGACTGAGGCACCGCCTATCTGGAGCACCCAGCCACTTGCAAAGGAGGAAAGAGGGAGCTATGGGTGACAAACTGACATATGGGTTTGGGGACATGCAAGGACTAAGCGGTAAATTTGCACCCTTGGGAGAGAAGAATGAAAAAAAAATAAATTACCTCATACCTAAAATGTCAGAGTATTTCTTTCAAAGTCAGAGTCTCATTCAAGCCATGCTGTTGCTTATGATTCAAATTTTCCACAGCCTCCACATTTCTAAGTATTCATCTGCCTTCAGTATTTTTTAACGTAAAGCCAGATCAAGGCTTCTCAGCAGAGTAGGCAAGAAGCAGTTTTGGAAATGGTGGTAGAATGTGTCCAGGACAGGGAGGACAAAAAAAAAAAAAAAATTAAAATAAAAGGGGGGCTTTGATAATGCTGAACAGCAGAACAGCTGGACTAGAGCAAGCTTTTATTGCCCTGTGAGAAGTGTGGTTCAACTACTTTGAGTCTGCTCAGAGCCTGATGCCAGGAAAGCACTTTTAAAAATCTTCCAGTTGCTAAAAAGGAAAGAGAAGAGTTCTGCCTCTTGGAAGAGTGTACCTTGAAGAGGGTATTTGCCTAAGTGGGACTGCAGAGCACAGGCTTCAATCCCTCACCATGTTGAATTTCCTAGCCTTTTGCTAAAAGTGGCATGCCAGTAGCTATGGCACACATCATCCCAATTCAGGGACAGTGCTGCCACTGCCCAGATTCTCAGCGGTGACACGGGAGGCTCTGTTACTCCAGCTTCTCACAGGGGAGGCAATGGGAGGCTCCTCCTCTTGGGGGAAATGGCTCACCAGGGCCAAATCTGCAAAACCAGCAATGCCATAGAGTGCTCCTGATCACTGCACTCTGGTCAGAATTTTGGCTTTGGGCTGTGGAGGGTTTTCTGTTTTTTACAACCAAAGTTTTACAACTCAAATGAAATTATTTGATTTACTTCATGAAAACTGCAAACTCAATCAACATTTTCTTGTAGTGGATATGCCTTGCCCTAGTGCCCCATCACTCATGTCCTGCCAAGCATCCTGTGGGAAAGCAGGAAGGAACTGAGACTCAAAGGCTGACTGCTGGACCCTCTGCTGACACCCTAAGGGAGATTGCAGTGTCCCCTGGTTGGCAGAAAAAACAAAGTTTGTCCATTTCCTCTGTCAAATGTGTTAGTAGTCCTTCTGCTGCCCCGGGAAACTCAGGTTTCCAGGATCACTAGAAATTGCTCAATGAATCATCACAGATCTACAAATCCATGGCTGCTTCTGAATAAAGGTGCCCTTCATGCATCGTGTGCATGGGGGACTTCTCCTCAAGAGGTTTGTGCAAGTCCCCAGGTAATTTGCTCATGTCACAGAGTTTCCATGAGGTTAAAAATCAGGTTTTGCATAGCACTAATATAAGCAAATATTTATCATTCTGAGCTGAACTAACATGTAACTGTGCCTACCCCAGTTCAACAAGGATTTTAACTTGCTGCCTGCTCAAGGTGAGACATAGGCTTAAACAGCTTGCTGAATAAAAGCCAAAAGGAAGATAGATTGAAAGATTAGGCAAACATAAATGATTGCATAAAATTTTCAAGGAAAATTTGAAATTGTTTCCCCTTTAATTCTGATGTTTTATTGGTATTGCTTTCCCAGTAGAATTTCAGTGCAGCTCTCATCTTTACAATAGAAAAGGAACAAAACTAAAGCAAAATTATATTTTTCCACTTAACTGAGTACCTGTTTTTAATGGGTGGAGTCAGGACAAAACACAGAATTTCTCAGACAGACTCTGATTTTTTAATTTAATTTTCCAAAACCCTTGAGCTGTTCTGAAAATGTTTTATCTTGTAGTAATTAAATAAAAATCAATAATTTCAATATAATTTCAAATGATACATGGAGCATACAGGCATATTGTAAACACAGAAAAACATTACAACATCTGTTATTATTAATTCTCTTTACTTTCTGCTCCTGTCAAGTGAGGAAATCCTTCTGCTGATACAGGAATCAGAAGATCAGAGTTAGGCTCACCAGAGAAGAAGAGACACAAGGATTTCTGACGCATTTCAAGACAGTGTAAAGGTCTTGTTTATATTCTTCTTATCAAAGTATAAGAGTGAAGGAGCTGTAGCCTGTGAATATGACCAAAAGGACTGACTGCCATATGAATCTCCCCACCAGCATGTTGTGATCTCCTGGTAGCCTTAACGTTGGTGGACTTAACGTGGTGCACTGAATATTCATTATTGATCCTCAGTGGCTTGTGAACAGAGGCAGCGTGTCCTGCATCACCCAGCTTCTGTTTATCCAAAATGCCACAATCACATATATTTATCCCAGAGATAGCATTGTAAAAGTACACCGTCTATGATGATGCTTCAGACAAGAAAAGTATTTTTACAGTGTTGAATACCTGGAAGTGACAGGAACCAAGTAAGGAATCACAGTAATGGTGCAAGACAGGACTGACAAGCAATTTGCATGTCAGCAGACAGAAAGTAGGGCTGTAGCATGCCATGCAAACATCTGCAGGAATGAGCTGCAAGGTCGGAACCTCATGTTTCTGGAGGCTCAAATACATTTTCTGTAACATTGGTAAAGATTAGAAGAAAAAAAATTGTCACTGAAATCTCCGGGAAAAATACATTTAGTACACACACACGCACACAATTCCCACAATCTAAATCAGTTCAGACCTATCCCAGAGGGAGCTCCTCATCCTTTCTGCCTATTTCCACCCCATTCGTTTTATGCCATCTCTTTCTAATACAACCAGGGAAACTGATCAAACACATTCTATACATACCACCCAGCCCACAGTCTCAGCATCCCAGCTGTATTCCTAACCTCACAAATCCACAGTCAAACCATCTCCAGGGTTTCAAAAGCATAGCAGCTTTCATGAAGGGAGGCAGTGGGAGCTCTCTTAATTAGCTCAGCTTCTTTGTGCATTTCTAGACATGTCTCCCTCTTTGTTCACCTTTAAGAGTTTCATGTCAGGGTAGAAATAGAAGATTTGTCCTCCATAAAGTAGCATCATATTTTTCAGGGTCTTCTTTTTTTCCTTATAAAAGTTCTTACACTTGGGGTCAAATATCTAAACAGAAAGAGGTGAATTTTAACTGGTTTCTGCATTTAATGAGGACTAACAGAGGAAAAGCTGGAAACACAGACAGTTAGGTGAGCATTTCACTAACAAAAAGTCCTTCACATGTTGTCCCTACAACTCTGCAAACTCTCCCTACAACTTTGCAAATTCAAACATGAAACCATCACTAATGTAATTCAATACTTCCTGGAAGTACAAGAAAATTAAATTCAGTCTTGATAGATTAATTCTTTTAATATTTCCACTGGATGTATAACTTACCAACCTGACAGTCATTTCCACAATGCAGGGAAGGCAGCAGAACCATGAATTTTCTCACCAGTACTTTAAAGAATAAGTTTATACAGAAAAGAGAGTTGAGGACAAGCCATGGAAAGATGGGTTCCAACTTTACTGTGTCCCTGATTTCATTATTCGAGGTTTGCAACAAGGAAATCACATGATCCCCTAGAATATTCAGCATGGGCTGAGAGGCCCTGGGACAACAAATCACTCAAGAATGTATCTAAACTACACATAGCAAATTTTTCTAAGGAGAACCCACATAGATCAAGTTAGATAATAATTTAAATCATTCTTACCATTCCTCTCTGGCTACTTAAAAAAAGGTTTGAAAACTGAGATTCCCCATTAAAACCTGCATGAATTCCAAAATCTGAATTAGTACATGGCTTAATAAGAGGTAGCAGTCCATTAAATTTGTATCTTCTGAGAATTGTTTTGTCTTACATGCTGCAAGAAATATTTCTATTATTAGGGGACTAAAATAAAAAAGTTAAAATCTCGGTATTGTCGAATTTTTATGTGTTATCATAATGGCTAAAAAGAAAAATGAAAACATCAATGAAATTGTGAATTTTGAAGAACCCAAAAAATGCACCTCCTCCTGAAGTAAGGAGATTACAAACATCAATTTGTCTCCAGAAGTTTACACGTTGCTATGAAGAGGCTGTTCTTCCTACTAAGTAGACTATAATTAAAGTATTTTGTACAAAACTACTTCAATATGAAGAAAAGTAAACTAATTCTGGTCTCAGAATAAGTAAAAAATAAATAAGGAAAGGAAAGAAAGAAAGAAAGAAAGAAAGAAAGAAAGAAAGAAAGAAAGAAAGAAAGAAAGAAAGAAAGAAAGAAAGAAAGTTCTACCTCAGTTCAAACTCTACCTCTCCTTCAAACCTCCCTGTACTAGAACTAGCAAAATATTCTGATCCATCTAACCAACATCCTCACCAATTTCCCATTTGAAGCCCTTGCAGATGTCTCCTGATAATTAAAACACTTTTTCTGCAAAAGAGGAGGCAATGATCTTGCTAAAGACTACCTACCTTTTCAGTACATGCACATATGTACATTGTACACGTGTACATTGTTCAACTTACTGCATGTGTGTCCTCTGTTTTTCAGTGTAATCTATCTCCTTTCTCAAAGACAGCAAAGTTTAAGAGAGTGGGTGTTACCTAAAATTACATTAGAAACTACACCAGCATTGTTTTAAAAACCTATATCAATAAACTACTTCAACATCTGGAACAACTGTACAACTCTCACTGCAAAGCCTTCAGTGTTTTTATTTTTCCCATGTAAAATAAGGTCTTAGTTTTATACAAAAACCTTGAACTAGAGTTACACTAAAGTGTAACTTAATTTGCATACTGTACACAATGCTACTGGTTTATAATTCTACCTTTTCAAAAGAGACATTTTGGCTGTTTGGAGCTTTAATGTCAGTGTACCACCTTAACAGCTACAAGTACATATAGTTAATGCACAAAGTGAAGCATATATAACATATTCATACTCATTGAACCCAAGGGCTCTGCTCATCCTCAATATTTCTATTTTTACAAATCCGCACCTTCATCAACATTTCATATATAAATATAGTAAATATTTAGCTATTAGAATGTGGCTGCATGGAACAGGATGAGAAAATGTTCACAGGAATATATCCACAGTCAAGTTTCGGCAACTAATCACATCTGCTCTGCCTGGATTCTGCCATTCATGGTAACACAGTCCCAAACCTCATCTCTGAACCATTCTTTTGAACAAATGTCACAGACTGTGCATTCACCATGGAAAAAATAGGCTCAATTGACTATGTTGGCCATCTATTCATCCTTGTTTCTTTTCCATGTAATATCTAACATGTTGATATATTTAACAAAAATTGAATTCATTAACACATTAGTCAATATATCAATATTGTTTGTTGATTAAGTTCTTGGGATGTTTTCCCAGTCATAAAGTGATCAAACTTAATCTCCGAGTTTTTTTCCATTGCTTTACTTTCTTAGAGATTTTTTTAAATTATAATTTTCTGTAGGTAACTAGGTTAAATTAAAGACTTCTGCAATTTATTTTTTTATGGTCTCTTTTATGTTTTCTCACTAGAGCATTTCTGCTGTTTGAAGAGACTGTGACCATCCCTTCTATTGAAGGGCTGTACTCAAAGAAAACAATGAAAGACACAATTCTACAACCACCAAGTACGGACTTCTCTTTATTTGTCCGAATAGGGCTTGGTCTGCAGGATCCTGGAGGGTAATTTTATGACTTTTTGGACATAGCTTCACTGTCCTGCCTAAGCCCAGCAGATTGTGGGGTACAGCTCAGTTACATCTGTGCTATCAGACAATGGCTCTGCTCCTGCTTCTAACGCAGTCACTGAGAATTTTGCCATGAACTCATATTACTGTAATTCAGATGTGCTACTGAAATAAATGTGATGTATATTTTCCATGATATGATTACTGGATTCAGTTCTGGTCAATTAAAGCTGCCTGCCAGGGCTATCAACA
This sequence comes from Pyrgilauda ruficollis, assembly GCF_017590135.1. NCBI lineage: Eukaryota > Metazoa > Chordata > Aves > Passeriformes > Passeridae > Pyrgilauda > Pyrgilauda ruficollis. Next base: position 3,322,565 of record NW_024523648.1, read on the forward strand.
GGGTAATGATTAATGTCAATAAGCAACCCTTGCACACATCTGCTGGCTGCCTATTAAAAAACCCAAAACAAACAAACCAACATTAAAAATGGGCAGTGACATTAATTTGTTGCCTTCAGCCACGTTTAGACTAAGAATACCCAGCTGCATGGAGCTGAAGTATTGTGTCCATAAAGAAACTGGCAGAGGGAACATGTATTGCTAGGAAAGTGTCAGACCTGAATGACACTCTGAATGAGACCCTGGCTCAAGGTGGAGAGCTCAGCTGCAGCACTGCCCACATCACCCATGAAAGGCCATGCAGCAGCACTCTGCCACTTCACAAGACAGACAAACTAGATGAAAGCCTCACAGCACACCAAGAACAGCCACAAAATGCAACAGAAATAAAAGTTTCTCTGTGTGTGTGTCTGTGTCAGTGTGTGTGTGAGCCCTTGAAAGAGCACAATTACAGCAAAACACCCCCAGTGCCTCCCAGGACTTTGGGGTGTGTGCAGCGGGCCCTGAGTACCAGCCCCACAGAGGACAGCATAAGAGCAGCTGGGCTTGGTCCCTGCTATGGAGGGAGAAACTCAGAATAGAAAAGCTCCTGGTGAACTTCTTGTGGGTCCCTGGCCCTCTCTGCTCTCCTTCCAGCCAGCACCTGGTACACCCACACTGACCCTCCATGCCCCAAACATGAGGGATCTTCTCTGTTCCCATCCTAGCTGGGCTTTCGTCCCGTGGGTTGCATCCCTGAAACAAAGACACATCCTCACACTCCAGCTCCTCTCCTAGTTCATTCTGCCATGATTTTAATGCCACCCTAGGGACTGGGCTAAGCAGTTCGGGGAGCAAAGATGGGCATCTCTCATGCTCCATTGTTTTGAAGCAGGAAATGGCCGCAGAAAATCTTCTTCTCAGAACACTCAGGCTGATGACATGGGACTGGTGGGATCCCTTCTGGTCAGAATGTAACCCTCACTGGAACAATCAGCAATTTGGACATCCGAAAATTATTTTATTAAACAACAGTTGTTAATCAGTAGGAGGTCTTTTTCCACAGCCATTCTTTAAAGCCGAAACATTTCCATGTTTCCTGTAATACTTGTGCTTAGTCACACATTGACAAACACAAGGGAAAAAACTCAGATCTGTATGACAGATTTTTGGAACTGCCAAAATAATCTCTTTGAATTCTGCAGCCACTTGACAGCAGGAGTCCAGGAGGAGAGTGTTGAAAGCAAAAACTATTTATTCACTGAAGTTTTCTCCCAAAACAGGATACCTATCACATTCTGCAAAAAAATACATCATCATATGAACAGTCCACAGACCCTGTTAAACTTTAAAACTTTCAAGGTCCACTTTTTGCTACCCATCCTGTAAGCCTGACAGAGAGAAAAGCGATTGTCCTTTACATTTCAGAGAGAATTTAACACACTCAGCCAAAGGCTCTGCCAGAGGACATCTTCTGCAGAACATCCCACCATCTTGCAACTCACATATTCACATGTGCAAAAAGTCTCTGGCTGAGTCTGCTCTTCCCTGCTGTAATACATCACAAGAAAAGAGATCCCTAGGTCAAAATTCCCTAACATTCAAACACTTGAGAAGTATTAAGTACTCTAATTAAAAATTATTACAATTACTTTCTAAATACCTGGAGAGGAAGGCTTGTGCTGGTTGGGCTAAAGGTCACATGTCACTAAGTCATGAAACTTTCCTCCTCCATGCCAGGCTGGCAGCACGTCTCATTCAGAAGGCCATGACTTCAGTGGAAGTGAAAGTGAACATCCTCTCCCATATCCATCAATTCTGAAGCACGGAAGGACCAAGCACTTCATCTCTAAGTAGATTTGCAGAGAAAGAGATAAGCCTGGTGTTTTCCAGGGCTGGCTGTAGCACAGGGCTGGGACTGGCTGTAAGCAGGTGAGAAGGGCCATGGCCTGCAGAGGATGGCAGCACCTTGCTCTGCTCTGCTGCTGGCATGGGCCTGAGAAACTGGGTTTGCTCCTTTGCCTTGCATGACCATCACCTGCTGCTGGGGTCCTTGCTCCTTACACCAGGCATCCACCCCCAAGCAACATGAGCAGGCTGGGCTCTCCCACAGTTCCCTGCCTCCTATTTGCATTTTCCTTCTCCCTCATCTTTTTCCAGGGCAAGCCCAGTCTCTCCATCACTCGCCTCAGGACAGGCTGGCTGTGCTGTTGAAAACTTCAAGCATGGGATGCTTTGGGGTCTGTCTTGAGGGGAGAGTTTCAGTATGTGTCCCATAGCAGCCCAACATCATCACCAGAGATCCAGAAAGGCCTGGAGTTTGGATATACCCATGGTGTGTCCTTCTAGCCTGCTAAGCAACACGTACACATCATTTACATCCTCTACATGTGGCACTGCACATGCCAGAGTGGGACTGCTGCTCAGAGGCGCTGTGCTCTCCCCATAACATGCCTGCATATCCTTGGGAGCTCAAGTCAAAAACATGGGCTTTGCCAGCCAATGCTGAGAGTCAAAACTTCAGTGTCCCATTGTGAATCAATTCCTTAGGCCAACCCATGCCCAGCTGTGTAATACAAATAACATTTTTTACCACAGAAAACATTTCTGCATCTTGGAGGCATACAGTAAATAAAAGCACATTAAAATACTTAATGTGCTTAACTCTTTGTGTCTTTGGAGTCATTTTGCTACAATGGAGTTATAGGTGCTATAAAGAAATGAGATTCCTTGTGATCACCTTCACAGTGTACTCTCAGGTGGCCTTCATAAATGAAATTGAAAACAAGATTCTCCAAAAAATACAGACTGAGAATTGAGACAAACTTTCAATCACTAAAATCACAAATAATCTCTCACGATAAAGACAGTGTTGGTGTTAAAAACTGTGTTTTAAATTAATTTTAGCCAGGTAAACATAGTGTTGGCCACAAAGGAGTAAGGCCATGGTAAGAAATCTTCTGGAGAAGCAAATAACTAAATGTGCATGACGGGCGCAGCTGGGCACCACCAAGCTTTCATGGTGACCTCAGCAGGATGAGTAAGTTCATCCAGCATTTTCCATGAAGCAGAGAACAATATTTTTCACTTTGTAGCTTTCTTCTGAGGCTCCCAAGAGAGCAATTCTTTTTTCCAGGCTGCTTGCAACTGCCCCAAAATCCTGCAACTCCTGCTTTATCAATACAAAAAAAGGAAGGAAACATAAAATGTACAGACTGACACGTTCAACCCTTTTTCTTCTTAACTAAAAATGTGGGAAATCTGCGGTGGTGGTAGTAGAAAGAGGTGAAAACACATCAGTGTGGCACAGTGATGTGTCTTTGCACATCTCCTGCCTCTCATTCCTCACTTCCCTTCCATGGGCACAACCAGCCATCAACAGGGATACAATAGCAGCAGCTGTTGCAGATTCCCCAGCTCACCCCTTTATATCTCCTGGTGGTTCCCCTTTGATCAGTGATAGAGGGAAGATTAGATCTGAGCTGATAAAGAGCTGATTGTGGGACAAAGCACACATGGCTCCTGCCAGTCAGTGTTGTGATGTCCCAGGTCCACAGGGATGCTGCATCTACGTAAGAGCGGCCATGCTGAGCTCCTGCCATGCACAAAACTCATGTACTGAATTTTCCCTCTTTGCCTCCAGCCATCCCTGCTCTGCCTCTTGCTTAGTCAATTGCTATCTACCACACCAGCAGTAAAGGGCCCTTGGGAAAAAGGAAACCAGGGAGTAGGCTGGTTGTTCCTGATCTAGGCGTGCTCTCTGCCAATACAGCATATTTTCTAGTGTGTTTTACAATTCTGTTTAAATGACTCAGCTAAGGGGTTTTGTATAACTTCTGACCACAGCCTAACAGTTCTCACAGGAGGTAATATTTCCTAGTGTTTGGCATGAGCTTTTCTCCTTTTCATCTAAGCACTTGTGCTCCTTCAGCAATCCTTACCTTCTTCTATCCCTTCTTCATGCTTACAGGCTACAACTTTGTAAGGGGTTACTGGATCCCTCAACTTCCACTAAACCCTTCAACATACAGTGCTGTATACCATATTCATTGCTGTTATGAAAGTATTTAGACAGTCAGGCTTTATCTAGCTTATCCTAATCTTTCCCATAAACCAGTCTTTTAAGTCCAACAGTGGGTTGAGTTACTTATGTGAATTCCCTCCCGTTTGTCAACAGCAATCTGCAACGTTCTGATCTTTGAATCACTGGATTGTCACAGTGCTGACAAGGTTCTTTTTTATAAGTAATCAACTGCTCATTTGTTGCATGTTACTAATTGCACTTAATTCTACCTCTGTTTTTTCCGAGTTTCATTATACTCTCCATATTACAATGTTGTGGTAAGCAGCACCAGACACAACTGGATTCCTTAGTCTGTCAGCAGCAAAGGTAATTGACATAAATATTTAAAACAGAGCAAACTGTGATATATGAAACAATTAAAACCCTTTCAGAAGCATCCTCTCTCTAACCTAGTCTCCTGGTAAACTGAATTTAAGTGGCTGCAAAGCAACCAAACAAAAACATTGCCTTTCATTTCTACCAATGGGAAATATTCCCCCTCTCTGCTCTACATTCTTGCTCCTCACAGAGTGAGTAGATATTTTATTAGGTACAGATTTAAACACAAAAAGATTTTCCAAGCCTTGGATCCAGTTTCAAGCAATTACACATTGGCTGGGTGTAACTCAATGCAGGATCACTCAACTGGAGAGCAGAACAGAGAAGGCTCCTTACAAAGAAAAAAAAATTATTCCAAGTGTTCCACCTCACACAGAATTCTTGAAAAATGTGCTTCTCCCCAAGGATCAGGGGTTGTTTGTCTCATTCAAGGGCTGAGTATCTTCCTGTTGCTAGTAGACTGGCAAAAAATTAGAGGGCTCAAGATGCAGGGTGAATGAAGAGCTGTCCTGAGCTGACACCAGAATTTCATAAAAACTCCTGAAGGCTGCACCTCTGCCACCTCATAGTGCTGTCTGCTGGACACTGGACCCGTGTGTATCATCTCAGTTCTAGTAAGCAGGATGTACTCACCTGTCTGCTCTCCAGCAGCATTGGAAGGAAAACATCTTTGCAATCAGGGCAAAAAGTCCCAGTCATGTGCCTCAGTCTGCCCCCAAAGCAGCCTTTCTAGGAGGGAATATGGTTCTTAAGACTGGTAGTCTTCTGGTGTTACTGCAATGCTGTCTCTGAGAAACTCACCTGGAGAGAATAAGAGCTGGTATTGGTCCTCTGGGTCTCAGATAAACCAGATTAAATGTGATTTTTTTAACACTAAAACCAAGTCTAGAACACGAAACTAACTAGCTCTGACTCAATGACACCAAGTGGTCACAGCAAAATTTACATTTATTATTATTGGAACATTTTGCAAAATTTTCACCCTTTGAACTGGAGTTTTGCAGCATTACCATTTGAACAATTTTATTTATTATGTAGGAGCCATTAAGCCTGGATATTTTGAGTATAGGAAGAGCACTCAATCTGTTGAAAAGAACAAGGGAAAGTTCAACATTAATACTTAAAAACTGACTTACTATATATTGACAAGATGCAGATTTTAAAGCACTAGTTATTCAGTTAATTAGCGATTGATGAAGTGATTAATAACTGGACTATGTGATGGTGCTAATATAGAAATCAATGAAAATGTTCCTATTACCAAAATACCAGAGGTCTTTTTATAAGGCATTATGTGTCTTCTCAAACCTACTGAAGCATAAAATACCAGCAGATTGGTTACTCCATACTTCACAACAAGAGTTTATCATACCCTATGCTCTAAGGCTCATAATATCTCTCACAAGAGGTATTTGAACATGTCTTGACTGAACAACATGCTTATTGATGTAAGAAAAGAGGTCTCAGTACATTTCCTCATCCATTACAATTCTGTATGTGATGTCGGGCTATATAGCAAGTACCAAAACATATTTTTAAAAGTCTGTCACCTGCTGGAATATGTTCTGTTAGGATGTTCTCTTTTCTTCCTTAGATGACTCTGTGAAATACTTGTGTAGTCATTTTGCCAGCCGCCATGAAACACCAACAAAATATCACAAGTCTAGCCAACCTAAGACTGAAAAACTGGCTACACTGAAAATTAACTCAACAGGTTCTCCCATTGTTTTTGAAGGGCTTGAATTTTTCCTACCTAAAGAGTCTTAACCTCTGTAGGCACATATGAAAAAGGAGATGGGTGTGATAGGAAAGAAAATGCTCTCTATGCCCACAGGGAAGGGGAAGGTGAGAAACAGCTGTGTGGACTAAGGTGTGTTATAGACATGTGTACTTTGTACTACCCCTGACCCTAGCAATGAAATTCTGTTGTCCTTCTACACAGAGTTATCATCCCTCTAAATATTTCCTGTATTGACTCTGATACTTGCACAAAGCATGTTTTGAATAGAAAAACTGTGACTTGAACAAGAAGGCAAGGACAGCATGAAACACACAAAGGAGGGCAACCAGTGCCACCCCCTTCCTCCTGAGCCTTCTGAGTGAGCTAAATGGCCTGTCTCTGACACGACAGCATCTGGCTGCACCAGGAGGATTTATTCCCCTATCCAGGCCTGCTCCACAAGTGCACAACCATTTCAGCAGCTGAGCTACAGTGGCCACTTTATAGACTTGCTATGCTAAAAATACTCTGTGCCCTCCTGCTCACTGAAATGCACCCCTCTTTCTCATGATTCACCTTGCTTGGGCTGTGTTTCCTGAGCTCCTCAGGTTACTTTCTCTCATTCTCGTCCCCTATCTGCTGTTGCCAGATCTTCTACATGTTAAATAAATTTATATGCTCTACTTAGCATCAGTCCTGTAGTCTCCTTACTTCCCATTTAAGATCAATACAGGAGAAATCAATGGACTACACAATTCCCTCAGACACTCCTCTCCAGACCATCATGCATTGTTGGCACCTCCTTTTTATAGCTGGTCTGTTAGCTGTCTTTCTCTCTTTACTGCAGTGCTTTTATCTGAGATCATTTTAATTAGAAGAAAGTTACAATTCCTGGAGAAACTCTGCATGACAGAGTAGTCCTGGAAATCTAAATATATGTCACTTGTGCTATGTTATGTTTTGCTGTATGAAAAAAATGAGAAGCTGTTTTGTTAATAACACACGTGATGGAATTTAGATGATGCCATGGACTTATAGAACACCTTTCTGTAAACTTTCTGGCCCTTTCTGGCCTTTCTGAAACCACAGTAAAAATCTCACTCTATGTAAACTGTGCCCTGAGCCCCTGAGCTCTGCAGGGTACCTGGTTTCAGAAGCAGAGCATACAAGTGACACAAGTGACACACACCCACTCTGTGGCTACTAACCAAATTCAAACAGGCAGGTGCTCGGTAACTGCCTCCAGCAGGGCAATTCCTCTGCATGACAATTCCTTCTCCTTACTCAATGCCAGCAAGAATTTTTTTCCTTGTTCTCCTTACTGTCAGACTCCCTCTCACAGCAGGAAGGTTTGTCCCCTCTGGCAGGAAGGGCAGCAGCAGGGAGGTTTCTGTAGCTCATCCCTCTCACCTCTCTCTTCCCTGACAGAGCCACTGGGCTGCTGTGCCAGCTTGGAATTCCCCTATCAGGGAAGAAAAATCCCCTCTGATTGCAGGAACCCAAACCTCCCACAGAGATGGATGGGTGATGGAGTTTAAGTGCCATTGCTCTGACATGTCACCTCACAAAAGAAAAAAAAAACTTCATGCATGCTGAAGTACCTCAGTGTGCTGTTTCCAGACAGAAGGAGCTCCAAGGCTGAGGGGAACATTTTGACATCTTAGGGACATGGACATACCTAGTAATCCTGGATACACTCTGGGTTTACAGCACCTATGCTTAGGCCCAGAGACAATTTAAAGGTAATACAGGAGATAAAACTAGCAGTGCTATTTTAATATAACTTGGGAAAAAATTGAGTTAGTCTGCACTGGGAAGCACCTGCTGAGCCTGGAAAATCAGGTGAATCTGAGCATATGCCACAGGCAATCACCACAGCTCTCATGGTGGGAGCCCTGCACAGCCACTGCTAATCCTGAGTGTCTGGAAAATCCACCAAAAAGCTTCAGAGACTCTGCACACACAAAATGTGGAAGGCAGGTAAGCCTGGGCTGAGCAGACTACCAGAAGAAGGGAGGAGAGAGTATGGTAAGAGAAAAGGCAGGGGCGAGGGAGGGCTGGAGAAGAGCCAAGATGTTAAAGGCAGGGTGTCTCAGGCAGAGTAGGAATGAGTGGTCCAGAGGCAGTGACAGGAGCAATGTGGCCAGAGCTATTAACCAGGAGGATGAACTGAACCACTTTTCTAAAAGCCCAGAAACACAGAGAGGAGATGTGCTTGGGAAGCCAGGCAGGAGCCTAAACAAAGTTTAGCCTACCTAGCAGAAAAATCAGATTATCCACTGCTTTTGTAGGAAGATCTGATAGCTGCACTTGGAGACAACTTTCACATCTAAGCAAACAAGAGGGCAGAGAAGACACCAACATTAAAAGCCTTTCTCTGCAAGAGTGAGAGAGCTGATGTCCTCAGCCTTGTTCAAGGAAGCAGAGAAGACGAGCTTTAAGAAAGAAGAAGTTCAATATTGACTGTACAAAGGACAAAGATGGGAAAAGGACATATGAAGAGGGAGAGTCTATCAAAAGAGACATCATGTAAAAGCCATTCTGTGACTGGGAAGTCATTGCTAGAAACTTCTGTGAGCTGCAGTCCAGAAGACATCATCAGGCTGTTCCCAAAGAAGGAGCTAGCAAAAAGGAAGGGAGCATGTCTCATGAAGAGCAGTAGAAAATAAAGCAACGATCAGAAACAAAGCTAAGGAGAAAGGTTTGCAAAAGGCCAGGGCAGCTTTCCAAGTGGGAGCAATGGCCTCAAAGAAGAGAAAGTTTCAGAGACCTGAGGTTCAGCTCAGAAAATGAAGCTAAAGTCTTCAGTTAAAGAAGTGTTCCATGGTCAAAAACAATACAACAGTGGCTAAGCTGGGGGCTAAAGGGAGGAAACACGAAATAGCAGCATCTAGTTTTATCCTTTACAACAGGATAAAAGCACCCAGGCACCTCTTGATGTTTTGGGTGGGGGGTCCATTTTCTGTAAATCCGGAAGGGTTACAAAACGACAGAAAGAATCAGGTCAGGCAGGACCACTGCATGTCATCTATTCCAAACCCCTGGCACAGGCAGGGTCCCCTAGGGCACATTACTTAGCATTGTGTCAGCTTTTGAAGATATCCAGGGAAGAAGACTCCCAGGCTGAAGGCCTGAGGAAGTGCTGCCAGCCACCTCAGGCCCTGTGATGGAGCTGGAAAAGGGAACAGCATAGGTCTGAAAATGGCACCTCTGCTCCTTGCAAAGGTGAGCACCAGCACTCACATAGAACTGGCAAGCACCACAAGCAAACTGCTCTCACTGTAATTTTAAGGGTGCTTTGGCTAACATCTGCCATAAAAAAAAAAAAAATGAAACACAAGAAAACAACCTACCAAGCAAATTAAAGCATTTAGCATTTTGGAAAGCCTTCAGTCTGCACAGAATTTTTTATCTCTTTTGCCAGAAAGAGCAGTGAACACTTTTTAAGTCACTGACAATGAACACTTTTTAAAGTCTGACACATCCTCAGAGCTGCAGAGCTTTCCTCTCAAAGTCTGATCTACCTTTGCTGTAATAAGACATATTTATTTTCAACCACATGTAACAAGAAATATACACTAAATAAAATTAATTAGAAAGACATTAAAATAAAATATTACCAAAGTAATATATTTTGAAGGAGAGAAAAATGTTTATCACTATAAATCAACAATACCTTCATAAAATTATTTTCTTTTAGAAGTAAGAAGAAAATTGGAATTAGGCCCAGTTCCTGCAGAGAGAGCTTTTCAATTTCCTTCTTGAAGCAAAAGTCATATCCAGTCAACACAGGTTTTCCTGATTAGGCTCAGCAGGATCAAACACGATAGTAACTAAAGAATCATGAAAATACTTGTTTAAGCACAGGCAGTTGTAAGACACAAGACTCATCAGAATGGAACAACTTCTCTCCCTTGCACAAGAGTTGACAAAAGGGAACTTCCTGTAGTTTAGATGAACTGTTCTCTACATGGACATACATTCATGGCAGTATGCAAAACTTACAGTCTGGGGAAAAACAGTTTCTCTTTGGCTGAAAATCCTGATCCAAACTTCTGCGGTGTAAGACCCTGGCTCTTGACTGAATGTATGCCTGTTTTATTTGGGTATAAATTTTACCAGTTGAGTGTCCATGTTGACCCTATGGGCTTTATTTCAGAGACTTGGAAGATGTTTCCATTAATATTTTTTTATTTCCAGAGATCATAATTTCTTCTACTGACAAGCAGCTGTTTAGTGTGTCCTTTTACTTACCTAGCTTTGCAGGATCTGTAATTTCAAAGTCCCTTCCGAGTGCCAATAAGGACTACTGTTACTGAGGAAGTTTGCAAAAATACCATGGATCTATCCACAATATCTGAGGTTGTTTATTTCTATCACATGCACAGTTTATATAAAGGAGTATTTTTAGAGTATTAGGTGAAGGGCTTTATTATAACAGCTAGGTTTGAAGCCTGGAGATGATACACTATTTTCTTTCCTAAATAAATCTTGGATAAAACCTTAGCACTCCCTGAAAATTGGATCCTTCTTAACTCTCTGGAAAGCATGGGGGTTTTTTATCTTAAAGGAGCAACCAACAATAAAACTCAAATAATGACAATTCTCCAGTTTTTGGCATCCAAAAAGCACAAAAAAAGGTCCATTCAGTGTGAAAAACATAAAAGAAATAAAGGAACATGCTGTAAAAAGCAGACAAGGAAGAAGAAACTAAAAAAAGGGGGAAAAAAGAAGATAGAATTGCTTTAGTTCAAAACCTACCACGTTTTTATAACAAAAATTTAAGAAGGTCCCCATTTCTGACACGATGTGTTTATCTAGATTTGCCACAGTCGCTAGTGAATTAAACCATACTTCACCACGATGAAAATGTATTTCAACAGAAATGAGTTTCAATGAGAAAGCTGTGATTATGTGCCCATTTTTACAAGTACTCTATTTCCATTATAATAGGGTAGTTTTATTCTTGATACAGATCTATGGATTTTAATAGCATTACTGCTAAAATAGATTAAAGTTCATAATTCATGTTGTGCAAAAAAACTGTGAGATTAGGTTCTGTATATTATTGTGAGGTAATTAAGTGGCCTGATTTCCACTAGAAAAGGAAGTGCCCTAGTTCCCTTTAACACCATTGAAGCTGTTCATTAGGATGACTGAAGTTAGAGCGTTCTTAAATCTTGGCCCATATTCTTCGAAAGAAACAGAGAGCCAAATCCCAGGAGATGTTCAGTGAAAGTCTAAAATCCACAATAATGCCCTAATTCTCCACTGCTCCATGTCTCCCTGGTCATGTACAGCTGGGTACAGCCATGTAAAATATTACCTGGCAAGAACTTTGCACATGTATAGAAAATCAAGACCTGGCTTTTGCAGAACGTGTATACTGAGTATCAGGCAAAATGCTGTCATTACCAAGATCCTTCACACAATGACTTTAAACTTTAGCAGGCAATTACTATTTCCATTTTAGTGATAGGAGCCTAAAATAAAGGCACGAAGCAAACTGGCCTAGATGGAAATGCCCGGGAAAATCAACAGTCTTAATATTTAGAGTGGATTAGTTAAACCACAAACAATTCTATGTAGACATCCATTCAAAATTAAAGCTGCTTTTGTTCTAGTCAATGTTATTTTATTCTGAAAGTGAGTTAATTTAAATCAAATTGCAGCCAGTTCTGTTGTGAATAAGAGCATGCAAACTGAGTTTCAATACAATTCACAGACACTTTTAATTTACACCCTTTTTTAATTTAATTAATTGTCCTGAGTGCCTGAGCTCACATAGGAAGTGTGCCAAGGCACAAAGAGTTAAGGATGAGGCTCTCAGCTGCAGGGTTTGTCCTCTCCAGCTGCCCTTCCTTGGGGTGCTGTTCAATCACGCTCCTTATCACCAGACAGTGGGAGCCAGAGGAGGTGTTCCTGTCCTTCTGTGTCACCTACAATGTAGTGACAGCTCTTAGGGAGAGCATTTCATGCTCTGGACAAACATGCAGCACCTATTGACTAGGGGCCAGGAGGAAGCACTCGACCCAGGAGGGTGCATTCATTGACCCCTGTAGGCACCGAAAACAGAGAAGCAGAGTGACACACTGCAGGAGATGCAGAGTTACATTTTCTGTCAACAGCCTAAAATCCCAACAGTCAGCTTCACTACTTGACCAAGCCCAGATTTGTGGAGGTGTAGCTCAGTGATACACATTAAAAATTGTTACTTAGAAAGGTCTATAAATACTCACTGCATCTTCCTTCCTACTTTTTTTTCCTCCATCATCTTTATCTTGAAATTTATTGTAGCAAGTCTTTGTGCCCTTTTTATCCTTCCCAAAACTGAAGTGATCTACTGGAGTGATTGCATCCATCTCAGGGAAATGCAATTTTATCGGTATCTGTGGGGTTATTGTACTACCACAGGAATCACCTGTGGATCAGGCCCTACTGTGATCCATTGGCAAAAATCCTACATCCCAGCTAATAGTGAAATACTCCTCCACAATATAGACCTGCAGGGAATGTCATGCATCCACTTCCACCCGTGTAGCCACTGTCTAGGCAAAGCCACATTTTAAAGACTCTCCTTTATTTTTTTTTTTTAGCATTATTTCCTTCAGCTGTCACACATGGTTTCCTCAGCTCTCTGCTCTTTCTTCAGTCTGTCCAGCCCACCTTGGTATGAATGTGGCCAGAAATCATTTTAACCATATATTTGCAATCACATCAGATAAAAAAAAATCAAGAAGGCTTTTTCTCTTGTTTTCCTGGCAGTTAGTGATGAGTCCATCAAGAAAAAAAAAAAAAAAAATCCAAAAAACCAAAACCAGAGTCATGGTCCACAGTCCATGAATGAGAAATGCATTTCTCTCCTGTTCTTAAGAGCTTCCTAATAGAGAAAGTAACTTAAAAGCAGTAGAACAGCTATTCCCCAGAGGCTGCTTACTCAGTGAAGGATATGGGATGCAAATGGCTTTTTAAGAAGGAGAGAGTAAAGTTAAAAAAAAAAAAAAAAATTGCTCAAAGTCTTAAGAGTCCGAGTACCTACCGTGTTCAGTAAAGAAACTCGGGACAATCTTGAGTCCCCTTGAAGAGAACTGCTGAACAAAACTTCAGTTCCTTCAGAAGGCCATGCACATTTTAAAAATAGTCTTTAAACTCCCTAACTATTTAACCCTAAACGGCTCACAGCGACGTGTAAAATCCTGAAATCTCGGGGGACAGGAAATTTCGTTTTCGGGAACGGAGCAGAAGAGAATCACTTCTCTACTGGAGCCGGCTCTCTAGACGTAGCGAGACAAGTACTGCTCTGCTTATTTGGCAAGCCGGCTCTGGAAGCGCCCCACGGCTCAGCGCCTGCCGGAGCCGGGCTGGCCTCGTGTGACCCGCCAGGCCCCGCAGCCACCGCGGGCACCACGGCTGCCGAGAGCAGAAACAAACAAACAAAGGCCCCGAACAACAAACCCACAAGAAAGCAGAAAGGAGGGAGGGAGAGGGAGCTGCCTGGCCGCCCCCCGACGCCCCCCGGCCGGGATAGGAAGCCTGCGGGCCGGGGAGCTCCAGGGAGCCGGCGGCCGGGGCTGCCTCTCCCGGGAAAACGCTGCTCGGGGGACTCCGGGGAGCGAGGGTGGCCTGCAGGAGACCAGCGTGGGTGGTGGGTGAGGACGGGGGATGTCCCGGGGCCTCCAGGTGGCGGGAAGCGGCGAGTCAAGCCGGCTTTTTTCCCTTTGGACGGAAAAGCAACGGGGAGCGGCGAAGGATTTCTCTGGGCTTCGACTGCGTGGCTGCCAGCTGAGCGGGCAATCCCGCCGCAGCAAGTATTCCCGGGATCCACGCTTTATGGGGCCGCGGGAGGAAGAGACACGTGTGCCATACAGCCAGGACCGAAGCACGACAGGAGGCTTGGCCCGTGGGTGGCGGTGCTGGTGCCGCGCCACGGAGCCCCTGCCTGTCGCAGCGCACCTGTCGCAGGGGAGAGCCTGAGACCTGGCAGAGGCAAGGGCTTGCCTTCCTCGGTGCCACCCGGGAAAGGCCGTAATTTCTCACCCAAGGAGCAGGTAGATCTCTCAAAAATAATTCAAAACAAACAAAAAAACCCACCCTAATCTAGGCAAGAGGAAAACAGAAGTTTCCCGGAGGAGGGCCTTTAGCAAGGCTGCCAGGAGGATTTAGCAGCCGGATCGACGACAAACGACGCTGACATAAGCTCTACTTGGGGAGGTAACCATAGGATACTCAGGTTTCTGTAGGAAAACAGCATGCGGGAGTTGTGCCCCAGGGGAAAAAAATACCATAAAGCAGCAGGAGCTATTTCCAGAGTGAGCAGAAATTACAAATCCAGCGGCACCGACGCGTGACATGAAAGATTTCTGTGCAAAACCCCGAGACAGCTCGGAAACGCACCAACATCCCCGGGTGATTCGCGTGCTTTCTTTAGCGGGGATTCTGGCGCCCACGCTCGAGCCTGTGTCCCCCCCTCCCCGTGTTTGCAGGCGTCTCTCGAGCAGCTGCAGCCCGGCCCGAGTAACACGGACTTAAACTCAGACCTACCAAACCTCCCCTCGCTCTGAAACCCCCATCGCTCTGAAAGGCGATGTCTGAGGCAGGGCAGCGTTTCCCGGCTGCTCCGGGAGTGCCCAGAAGGAGGATCCCGGACGGGAGCAGGCCCGGCGATCTCAGGTCTCCCCGTGTCGTTACAGCACAGACAACGAAAAATAATTTGGGTTTTTTTTTTTTCTTGTTGTTGTTTATTGGGATTTTTTAATTATTCTAGAAACCCCCACGTCGAGCACTGAAACTGCTGAGCGTAATCCCAGATTCCTAAAGCGTTTGTTCTTCAAATTGCAGTCGGGCGCCATAGGCTGCTCCTGCTAGTCCACTTCTCCCAAGATCCCGATACTTTTTTGGGTTTTTTGTTTGTGGGGATTTTTTTTTTTTCCGTGGGTTTTGGTTTGGTTTTTGTTTTCTTTTTCGGGGGTGTTTGTATTTTGGTTTGGTTTGGGTTTTTGTTCAGATCCTATCAAAGGAGCCATTGTGGGGAATGCGTCCCAAGTTCCCTGGAGCTGTCTTCGCCATTCCCGCGGACGCTCGCTTCTGTTGTGAGTGAGCAGCCGCGGAGCTCTTAGTAACTCTGCAAATACGGGCATGAAAAGGATGTCCCGGTAGGGCAATGAGGCATGAAATCCCGCTGTTCCTTTACATAGTAGCAACATCCACATGAAAGGGCAAACACCCGACGTGCCACCAAATATAATTGCAGAGATGGCGGATGTCGGCGTACAAAAGAGCTGGCGCCGGTTTCTCATTCGCAACGGCCCTTTGCCGCACGCACAGCCGCGAACGAACCAAACCACCTGTACCTTCCACGGGATTTAACCGAGTGGAAAACTGAGTCATTGGTACCGTCGGCTGCTAAATATAAAGCAGCCGGGGCAAACTCCGCCCGCAGGCAGAAGCGGCACCGGCGCTGCCGAGCGGGGCCGCCGGGAAGGTGCCCGCTCCCTCCGGCCCATCGAGCTCGCAGCCTGCCCCGAAAGGAAAGCCGGAGCCATCGGCCCTTCTTTCCTCCCTCCCTCCCTCTGTCCGGAGCAGCATCGTGCTGTCGCCGCCTGGAAACCCGGAGAGGCGAGAGCAGTGCGGCCACGGTGAGGGTCGCGGGGCCACGCCGCGCTGAACGGGACACCTCGCCGCTCTGTCGTTTTGCGGCGACGCCGGCAGCCGCTTCCCGCGTCTCCCTCCGGCAGGTGCTGCCCGCCGGAGCCCGGCTCGGGCACCCGCAGCCCCGGGCGGCCAGGCGAGGCGGCGAGGGGGCTGCCCCTGTCCCGACAAAGCACCGAGTCGCAGCAAGGGCAGCCCCCTCGCCGCTAGCCTTCAAGTCCTCCGGGCTGCTGAGCGACCGCGGATCCGTGTGCCGCCGAGAGCCAGGATAAGGCGGAGGTGCCCAAGCTGGTGCCGAACCCTCCACGCCCCGTCGCGGCCCCTCTCGGCCAGCGTCCGACAGCAGGGGCGGGAGAAAAACGTTCCTAGGAAGGTGGCAAAGGGGATGGAGCGGGCAACAGGGGCAGTCACCACAGCTGAAAGATTAAATTTCTGCGGAGAACATACCACTCCGAATGTATTTTGTCAGGAATCCGGAATTTGAAAACACAAACAAACGGGGTGGGGAAATCCCAAACAAAAGCAAAATAAAACCCGCCTGCTACAGATCCTCCGGTAAGCGAGACGCTAAACTTCCTCCCAAGTCGTTCCCAGCAGGGATTATCGCTGTGCTTGGCTCCCGGCCCTGCAAGCGCCCGCTAGCCCTCGGCGCGCCCGTGGAACCCAGCGGGACGGGGCGGCCGGGAGGGATTTATACATTTCCCGGGACTTACACAACTCTCCAACGCACTCTCGTGTGCCCGATAACACAACTCGCGGCACCGCAAGAAAGGAGACCGGGGCTGCTGCCACCGCCCGGGGCTCTGGAGCACTGGGCAGGGGGCTGATCCGGCTCGTGTGTTACGGGCGGAGGGGAGCAAGGTCGTCCCAAATGCCCGGTGAGAGATGGACAGCGGGGCGACACCGGCCACCCCTCTTCTTCCGGCAGCATCGGAGGGCTGGGAATCCAGTACTGCACCTTCTCCCCGCAGGGCGAGCTCAGAGGATGCTCGGAACCCCGTACCCCTCCCTCCCCGGCCCCGTGCCGGCTCCGCTCCCCGCCGCCCGTGAGCCGAGGGCGGCACGGCCCCCGCCGGGCGGCCGCCCGCTCCTCCGCACGCCTCCGCGCCCCGGCGGTGGGCGGCCCCCGCCCGTCACCCTCGGCAGGGCGGGCCTTGCCGGGGGCGGGCCGTCGGGCTTGAGGCTGTGCCGCGGCGTGGGAAAGCGCCTCAGAGAGGGCTTGGTCTGCTGGCGGTGCGGAGTCGTGCTGTGCCGAGCCGTGCCGTGCCCGCAGCCCCCCCGGATTTATTTATCTTTGCCCCCGTGCCGTGCACACGATGAAGCGACCTTGCGAGGAAACTACCTCAGACAGCGATATGGACGAGACTATAGACGTGGGTAGCGAGAACAACTACTCGGGGTAAGTGGGGCACCCCCGGGGCCGCCGTCTCCGTCGGGGGCGCGGGCCGGGGTGCGCCCCGAGGTGGGGCAGGGCGAGGGGGAGACCCGGACACCCCCTTGGGATGGGGGTTGGGGGGCGGCCCGCCGAGGTCAGAGGTGTTATGTGCCCCTCCAGGTCAGCTGGCAGCTCGCTCATAGCCCACCAAAAATTCGCCCCGCGCTCGGACTGCCCGAGCCTCGAAATTACGCGGAGCGCTCCGGTAGCTTTGTGAGCCACCGGGCTGCGGTTCATTAGCTCCGCTTAATTTGCCATTTGCAATCAGACCTTTTCCAAAATCGCTCCTGATCAGGCCGAGCAACCTAAGGGAATCGGCGCCAGTGGGAAATGAGCCGTGGAAAGTAAGCAGGGATCCTCAGCAGCTGAACTTCAGCAAACCCGCCGTGCGAGCCGAGGGCGAGCAGTGGTGTTTGCCCAGGGAGGGTCGCGCTGGGCGCGCTGCGGGGACGCTGAGGGGCTTCGGGGCTCCTCCTGCCAATTTAGAGGTTCATGCACCAGAGCCCTATCTCGTCTTCATCAGTGGCTAAATGAGTATTAAAAGATACTGATTTTTTTTTTTTTTTTTTTTTTTTTGCGCGCGCTCATGATGAAATAAGAACAACTTCGTACTTGTGGGTAGTATCATTTTAAAAGCAGGTTTTGGATTCTGCTCCTGGACAATCCAACAGAGCCAGGCTGGGCACCTGGCATCGTACTTGACCATCTACTGACTGTGTAGCAATGGGCAGCAATGTCAAAACCCAGCAGGCCTGGCAGAGGTTGTGTCATCGGGTATGTCCACTCACCACTGCTGTTGCCATATAGAGGTGGTTCATGTGCATTTGGGCCTGGTTCTTCAGCCTGTACTTGGTAGGCAGGACTTGATATGCAAAGAAAATGAAATCTGTGCTGGGTAGTGAACTGTTTGCAGAAAAGGACTCTATTTCATACAGTGTTGGAAAATTCAAAATGTCAATTCAAAATGTATGCTGGGGCAGTCAAAACTGAAATGCGTTGCTGTCTTCAAAAACACGCAAGGCACATCTTAAAAGCATTGAAAATGGCATTAGAGGGACTGTGCATACATAATATGGTGACCTAAGGTGTCTTCAAAGAGCGGTGTCAAGTTGTGCAACACCTGACATACTTTTATTGTTTCACAGGCAAAGTAATAGTTCTGTCATTCGATCAAATTCCCCGACAACAACATCTCAGATCATGGCCAGAAAGAAAAGAAGAGGGGTATGTTTCATTTAATTATTTTTGCATCTGACAGTTTGCATGTGTGCCGTGATTTTGCCCTTCATTTTTATGAACTTAACGTGTTTTGTTTTTTTTGGGAATAGATTATAGAGAAAAGGCGCCGTGATCGTATAAACAACAGTTTATCAGAGCTGAGGCGGCTCGTGCCAACTGCTTTTGAAAAACAAGTAAGTTTTTTTTTTTTTTTAAATATAAATTCTGTATCTCATCTGGCAATGTTAGTTCTCTTATAAATCTCATTAAAATAATACTGTATGTGTCCTGATCTGGCACAAAGCAGGCATTTCAATAAAATGCTTTGTTGTGGCAAAACTATTAGAAACATAATTCATTATAAGGCTGAAAAACATTTCCATTCTTTGGCTTGTTTTTCCCTTAAGGGTAACTGTGTTCTTGTTGCCTCTGTTCTTTCGATGAATTCCAGTAGTGGTTTTGTTAAAAATGTGCTTTACTCCATATTAAATAAAAAATAAAAATACACAAACCCAACACAACTCCCCAAACCTGTATGTAAATTAGCCTTCTGTCTAAATCTTTAAATATCATTTACTTTGCCGCTACTTTAAAAGACCTTTTTTTTTCAAATCTATACTTCCGTTGCAAGCGAATCAGTCCAGTTTCCTGAAAAGGGAGCAGACAGTCTGGATTATTCATGTTTTAAGATTAGTCTTTAGAACCAGTGCATTAGGAGGTGGAATAGGCCCGTGTTTGTCAGCTAATGAAGTCAGTGATATATTCAGACTTTCAGTGAGAAAGTATTTAGTAGGAAGTCTGAAAGCATCCAGTTAACTTTGGCTCAGGTCCTTGGTCATGAAATTACAGACCAAGACCTTAGAATACAATGTTTCATTAAAAAAAAAAAAAAAAAAAAAAGGCATTTTGGTTTTTCCATTCAAATTAATTTTTTTCTGTATCTTGAATTTTTTTTTTTTTGGGTTTGATTCAATATTCAGCCTTGTTCCTGTTTTGCTAGAAGTGTCTGGCGATCTATGGATATGTGCAACTGACACTATGTTTCAATAAAAATGAAACATCTGGAAATAAATAACCTGACTTCCCTGTAATAGTAAAATAAAAAAAACCCAGAAAGTAAAATTTGAGAGCAGGATTGGGAGGTGTTGAATGTAAGTGGTAACTAGGTGGCAAACACCACACCGTGCTAGGCCTATTTCATCCCTGGCCTGAGCAAAAGCCGGCTGAAAAAAATAAATTTGAAGTATTGGTTGAGAGCATCACTTGTGTCACCTGCAATATGATTTTTAGTAACTGGTAGTTGTCACTGTGCCCTTTCATTGGTTCTGGCAAAACTGTGACAGGGATATTTTCAGCTAGATAAACAGGGGCAAGAGACAACAGTTGTTTGTCCCATTTTATTGTTTATTTCTTGAAAACCACAAACATTATAAAACAAGTCCTACAGAGCCTTTGGAAATTACCCAGCACCATGCAGTTTTTAGCTATTAGTCACTCTCACTGAGACAACTTGTACTGTGTCTATGGAAAAGATGAAGTCTGAGAAAGCTACAGGATGTAGCTGCATGTAAAACGGGGAATTCTGACCAAAAATTCACACGCACATCAATGTTGGTGCTTTGAAAGCAATAAGCAGATTGAAAAAAATGCACTGCCATAAAAATGAGCATGTGCTATATTTGAATCAGAAAGTCCCACCATTTTCCCGCAATATGCCAAGGACAAAGTCATCAGTCCTTGCCCAGCTCCTTGACATTCAGCTCACTGGAGTTTCCAAGTTGGAGGTTTAGTTTCGCTTCCGCCTCCCTCCCTCCCTCCCTCCCCAAGCCCCGTGCTACTCCCAAGTGTGGCAGAGATGAGCGCTCTGAAGCACGGCTACACAGCACCGGGTAAGCTTTGCCCAACTCAAAAATGTGCAACCTGGGTGAAGCTGGCCGAGACAGTGAGGTGACCCTGATGATAACTAAGAGAAAAAAATTGGCTCGCAGGATGTGATCCACTAGTGGCTGCAGCTTGCACGGCCCTGATTTTAACTGATGCCAAGGGATGATCTCTTGCACTGGAATAACATTTGTGTTGTCTGGGTGCATTTCAGATATCCAAGGGAATGCTACCAAGCAAAATAGTTTTATTTATACATTTATATACTAATAGTATCGTTTGAGTTCTGTTTTGTACTTTTCTAGTATCTCTTGTAGCTCTGTGAGCCACTCTTAGTGTCAGATAAGATTTTTACTGCCAGAGGAGCTACACTCTTTCACAGTATTTAGTCTTTGCTAAGTAGGCCTCTCACTAACTTAAAATACTGTGGACTGTGTGGCAGTTTTTTCAGGCAAAAAATGAGAACGGAATATTCAACAACCAAATGACACATTGCAAATTAACAGGCCATGAGGAGAGGGACAGTGCTGGGTGTGTGTCCGCAGGGACACCTACCGGTAATAGCACAAAAAGTAACGCTGCAGCACGGTCCTAATCTGTGGCCACACAGATCCCTCCTGCCAGCTCTCCACTTGTGTTTGTTGTTAAAAAGGAAGTCCAGAAAGTTACGTAATTCTCTCATTTCTTGAAGATGTCATCTCTACACTACCTTCAAGGCCAGAGCTGGGCTGAGGTATAGCCCTAATAAAGGGAAATTAGAGAGACGGTATTAGTCCTTAAACCGAGTCTGGGAAGCAGATGCTTACGAAAGAATTAAGCAGAGAATGTCCTAATGATAAGGGAAATTGAAACCATACAGCTGAGCTCAGTGGAAAGTATATCAAATTAAAGTTTCTACTACTCGTAAGCATTTGTTTATATGTGTCTCTTATCTCAAAGGGATCTGCCAAATTAGAAAAAGCGGAAATACTGCAAATGACAGTGGATCATCTGAAGATGCTGCAGGCAACAGGAGGGAAAGGTAAGGAGCCAACATTTTTTTTCTAATATTTGGGGAAATCTCATCAAAAAAAGTGCTTTGAGGAGCTGTGATAGGCGTTTCCAGATTAAAGGAGTGGAAATCAATGCTAATGGCAGGATTGAACTCGTGGGAAAGAGCTACTGGGACAAAAGAAGCACTTGACCCTGGGCTTGTGTTTGCTTTCATAACACTGTGGGAGTAAAGGCTTCATTCACAGGCAGCCCAGTCAGAGATTTGTTTGGGGTTTCCAAAGAGCACTGAAATCTGCACAGGGAGACAAAACAAATACACAAACACCAAACATAAACAGGAGGTTTGTGGCAACAATTGTGTAGCTAAAAACCTGATGCTAAACCTCATTATTGAGCTGCTATACCAAAGGAAGTGAACAGAGAAGAACTTTAATTTATGTTTAAATATTTTCTTTGTTCTGGAAAGAGTTTTCAGTTCCAGGTTAGACCATCTCATTCACCAGAGCAAAACCCAGTCTTGCTCTATGAAGCTCCAGGTATCTGATGAAGAGGGTAGGCAGGCAATGCTCTCTGCACTCACATTTCTATGCTATATTTGTGTGTCAGAGGCCGGCGTAGCTCCCTGTTAATGGGTGCTGGCATGACGCAGTGGCTGCACTCGCTGACCCATTAGATCAGCTGAGTGCCGGGAGTCGAGCGTACCTCGCTTGTGCAAGCTGACAGTCCCAAGGCTGGAGGCCAAATGGTTTCAGCCACCCACGGGGTGTTCTGTGTAGTCATGATTTTGGAACTTATTTGGAGCGAAAAACTTGCTGGCATTCCATAAGCATAGTCCCACGTCCCGTGCCATCAACCGTGATCATACTTTGAATTGTTGTAATGGAAACCAGCTGATTCTTCACTCATCCACTATGCCATATAGGTAAAGGCTAGAAAAGAAACTGCTGCTTTCTCTCTCTTACTTTTTTTTGACCAAAGTTTTTAGTGCATGACTGAATTATGCTCCTCTCCCTACCTTGCAGCAATTAAAAAACTCAGCTTCGAATCAGTGCATGCCTAACAGCAGATGACTATAGGAAAGAAAGTTAAAGGCTGTTTTTTCGTTATTTGTGAAAATTAACACCAAGCTGACACACCTTTTTTCTTGGTGTTAAGGAGTTTTTTTCTAGGAGTCCGTTTAAGCTTAAAATTTATCGGTAACTTGTTTGATAAGAGATGAAAGGAATTTTATTGTCCATCAGGTAACAGACATGTCTCTTGATTCCTCAGAAAATGTACAAAATTGAAAAATAAGGTTAACATATATATGTAAAAAGTCCTTGAGAAAGCACTGTAGTTGCTAAAGACATGCTCTTGAAAGTTACAAAACGCCATCATTGATCATGGTTGTGCAGTCTGTATCTGTGATACCTGAATCTGTGATTCAGATTCTCTGTGTGTCCGAGTGACGGTGCCTTCTTCGAGTGTGTGGCTGTGTGCTGGTGTCCCACAAGCTCTGTCTCCCTCAGTGCATGGAGCACACAGTGCTTGGCTACTGAGGGAAGTGGTGGCTGTTTCGCTTCATCCTCCCCATGCGAGGTGTGGCTCAGCTATCCCAGCCTGACCCCCACGTCACGCTGCACATTGTTCCTCTGAGGAGCTGCAGCAGCTCCCACCCCTCCGATGTTTGCCCCGGCAGCGGGATGGCCAGGAGGTGAACCCAAATGGAGACCTCATTCATCAGGAAGCTTCCTTCCCCGGCTTCCCCGCCCAAAAAAAGAGAAAAATGGATTTTTTTATAAATGGGTCAGGTCAGGTGGCCAAGTGGGGCAGGGGATGAAATGCTTGGGATGGGAGCTGCAGGACAGTGAGATATGTTGGTGGAGCCCAGCCTCTGGCTCCAGTTGGACAAACTGGATGTTGTTAGCAGTGCCAGGTCTTGCAGTCTGTTCTCTTCCTTGGTTGGTCTCTGCTGCCATGTCTCTCCTGCTCCAGCTGACACTGGCATAGCTGTGGCATGTGGGAAAGGATGAAGTGTTGTGATGCAGGGAGAGGCAATGCAGGCTTATTTCTGCAACTGCCTTTCACACCATGATCCACAGTGGGTGGCCCATCACAATAGTACCTGATCACTTCACAATACTACAACTTTATCTGCTCCTTCTGTTCTAGAGATAAGAGTAATCTCACTGCACAGGTTAAGAAACTGTAAGAAAAAGAGGTTTGAGAATGAGTACTGGGCAAAGTTTAAGCCTGCATTTCCTGCTTGCTTAAATGTTTTACTTTGCAATCTAACTAACAGTTTTAAATATAATTTCTTAGAGTATTTTTAAAGTAGATATTTGTTTTATTTGCATTTATTTCCTTCTTCGTAATTCATCTTGTGCGCCAGAGAGTTTTTTTCGTATCAGCAAAAAAATGAATTTCATCATTTTTACCAGGGACAATCACTTTTTTCTGCAGAAAGGAGAAATGGGTCCTGATACCCATATGTTCCCCTGCATTGAGGACTGTCCTCTTCCACACACAGAAAGGAGGACATCCGTGATGGGGAATTGGGTGGGGCTTGGCAAGCCAGGATGGGGTTGGCCACCGCTCAGCACACTGATCCCAAGGTGGGCACTGCGGGAAAAAAGCCCAACAAGGCTTCTGCCCCTTCTCAGAGCTGCCTGGGCAGGCAGGCAGATGCCTCTCAGGTCCTGTGCAGACTCTGCGTTTCCGCTGCCCTGACACAGGTGTGGACAGTGGTCTCATGTTCACATTGAGTTATTATTTTGGCCTAAGGCCAAGGCTTTTTGCTGATGGTGCAAGCGAGCACAGGGGAGGAGTGATTTGTCAACAGTGAGTTGCTTGCAGAGAACTCAGTGTGGTTTTATTGCAGCTTTGCTACAAATTTATCTTGAGTGAGTGCCACCTGTGTCAGTGCATGGGTTCATGTAGCTTAAGTGACCTGTGTGCAGCGCAGGTGGGTTACCAGGACAAATGAGGTAAAACCAAGAGTTCCTGTTCATTACAAAACACTGGCATGTGCACATGGTGGAGGATGTTTGTGGGTTGGGAAAGAAATAAGAAACAACGTTTTTAAATCTCTCTCAGAAGGGGGAAGCTGGTGAAGGGGAAACCGGGAAAAGATAACCATCAAAATATAATGGAGCCTGGGAGTCCCAGATCTCATCTAGCCTCTGTTTTCATGTCTCGGCCACCATAGGAGACTGAAAGGGAGCCAGGATCACCAGGGCTTTGGGATGGCTTGTCACAGAGCCAGCAGCTCAGACTCAGGGGAAGCTGGTGACAACCACATCCCCCACATCTCTTCCAGTCCGGAGGGAGGGAGGGAGGCTGGGAAGCCCTGGCTTGAGCTGAGTGCTCTCAGGACTCCCAGGCTGGCTGACTCGTGGCCAGGGCTGGGAAGTGGTTCTGGCTGTGTGTCAGCCCCTCTGAAGCTGCTGGAGGTCCTGGAGCCTCCGGCACAGCAGCAGTCCCCATGCCAGGCTGACTGGCACCCGAGAAGGTGCCCTGCTATCTCACTGCTGCTGGCACGCCTGGCCTTTGTTTCTCAGGAGTTCACTCAAACCTTTGGTGGCAGTGGACCCGGCAGGAAGAAAGCTGTGAGGAGTCAGCGCTTGCGGACAGGAGTCCTCAACTCCTCACGCTCGTTGGTCTGCTGGCTGAGCCAGGGTTTCACTCAGGTTCAGATGAGCAAGTGGGCCTGCAGCAAAAGCACCATCGTGATTTGGCAAGATGGAGTGTATAGAGGGCAGGGGATTTGGAGCAATGTGGATAAATGTGCCTGAGTTAATTCTGTAATGTGGGCGTGCAGTGACAGAAACACTTCTTTCTAGCCTGAAAATTAATTAAAATGAAAAAAGCCATCTAAAGTGCCAGCATTTTTCAGAAAGGCCGAGATTATTTCATGACAGAGTACAAGGCATTGCTGCCATGTTCCACCATAAGAGGGGCACTTGATCTTTATATACTGACACTCATCACAGTCATGCATACCTAAAAATTTTCATTGAAAGTGAGAAGAAAAACACCATGCCAACTTCAGAGTGGATAGTATATTATTCCCCCAAGGAGACAACATTTAAACTAAAGTAGGAAAATTCCAAAAAGTGGAATAGGTTTTTTGTGGTTGAAGAGCTGCAAGTTAAATGCAAGATTTTATGCTCAACCCTTTTAGAAAGGGAGTATCTTTTCATGTGCATTTAATAAAATGTTTTTTTCAAATGCTTTTTTGTCCCAAGCCTATGGAGCTCCAGTTGCTGTTTGTTGAAATACCTCATGGGCCATATGACTGTCAGTCTTCCATTTCCAAATTAGTGATGGCATTACATAAAACGTTTTCTCAGTAAAGCTTTTTATTGTGTGTGTGCAGAGTCATCACAAGATGTTTTTTGTTTGTAGTTAAGCAACACCGTATGTCATATTGTCTTAATGACTCTGTGAAGTAGATGGGACCCCGGCAGCAGCTACAACAACTATCTCACAATGTCAAGAAATAGTTTGAAAGCATTAGGATGAATGCCAGTGGAGGGAAGAAAAGGCAGGGTAGTACATGCAAACTCTCTGATCTCCAGCCTGTTTCTTTGTGTGGATAAGCATCTCATTCACACGTACAGCATCAACACTGCACTGCAGCAGCTTGCTGAGGAATTTCAGGAGAGGAATCATATATCTTTTTAAGTGTCTTATGGACTTATTTCTTTTCATTGGTATATTGTCTGCATAAACAACTGCAGCCTGTTACATTACAGGGATGGTCACAGAGATCATTTACAGACCAGGGAACAAACTTCTGTTGCACATCTAAACCCATAAATGGCAGACGGGCCCAGGACTGGGTTGGCCAGCTCCACATTCAACACGTATTTTGCCCTCCCCTTGCAGGTTATTTTGACGCTCATTCCCTGGCCATGGATTTCATGAGCATCGGCTTCCGGGAGTGCTTGACAGAAGTCGCGAGGTACCTGACTTCGGTGGAAGGTCTCGACACATCCGACCCCCTGCGCGTTAGACTCGTGTCTCACCTGAGCACCTGCGCCTCTCAGAGGGAAGCTGCTGCCATGACCTCCTCCATGGTCCACCACCACCACCACCACCCCTTGCACCCTCACCACTGGGCAGCCGCCTTCCACCACCTCCCGGCCGCTCTGCTGCAGCCGAATGGACTGCACGGCTCCGATGCTGCCCCATGCAGACTCTCCTCGGACGTGCCCCCTCACGGCTCCGCCCTGCTCACGGCCACCTTCGCCCACGCCGATGCCGCCCTCAGAGTCCCCTCCGCTGGCAGCATCGCTCCCTGCGTCCCTCCTCTCTCTACCTCCCTCTTGTCCCTGTCGGCCACTGTTCACGCCGCGGCAGCAGCAGCCACAGCTGCAGCCCAGAGCTTCCCCCTGTCCTTCACCGGCACCTTCCCCATGCTCCCCCCCAGCGCGGCCGCCGCCGCCGTCGCTGCGGCCACCGCCATCACCCCTCCGCTGGCCGTGTCAGCCACCGCCAGCCCTCAGCAGGCCGGCACCGGGGGCGGCACGAAACCCTACCGACCCTGGGGGACTGAAGTTGGAGCCTTTTAATTCCCGCCCCGGCCACACACACCTCTTCCCACTGCAGCTCCCGCCTCTCCCTGTCGGCACACGCGCATGTGCTCTCACCCACCATCCCTGCACCCAGCCCCGGCCTCCGGGAATCGCCGAGCCCTCCCTGCTCAGCCCTCACCCGAAGGGCCTGAGGGGTGCCCCGAGCCCGCCGAGGAACGGCGCGATTATCCTCACTGCCGGTGTCGGAGAGGACATGGGGAGACACCTTCTTCCTCTTCTCCGTTTGTCTTGCTGGAGGCACCTTGAGGGAGCAGCAATGGCTTTCCTAACAGTGTGACCATATCAGCATGCAGAGCATCTCCTGCAGCATACGTAGAAATACGTAGGCATTAGAACTAATAGTTCTCCAGCTATGCATCCTTGTTTGGCAGAGAGGTGAGGGATTGCATCTACCGGGTCTCCCCAGGCTAGAAGAAGAGTTCCAGTTTCCTAAGTGCCTGACATTGAAAAAATAATAAATAAATAAATATATATATATGTGTGTGCTCTGCTAAAACAAATAACATTGCACAGGTATGGATATGGTATGGGAGAGAGGTGAAATTCTGCATTCAGCTCCAGAACTAGGATACTTTTCTAGGGCAGGTCATGCTCTTGAAGGGGAGAGGTTTTTTTAGCCAAAAGATTGCCGAGGAAGAATGTTTAGTTTGACAGGCCTAGTTCTCGCTTAGTTCACTTTCTTTGTACAGACTTGCCAAATTGTGACGTCTAGCATAGCATTGGCAAAAGCAATTATCCTATCAGTGCTGGGATTAATGAATGTTTCAGCATTGCCTGTGAGCCCTGAGGCACCCATTTTTATAGCTTAAACATGGTGCTAGCTCCTATCTGCACAAACAGTGAATTTGTCATGCACCCAGAAGTAGCCACCTATTGAAAGTGTGCGCACTTGGATACTGTTGATTCATGCCAATATGAGAGATTCAGTGTTGTAAGAGTTCAACTTAACTTATTTAGCTGTACTTGGACACTTACTTTTAGACAATTCAGTGCAAGATCCCTCTTCTTTTCACTATCAACTTCTGGGAGAATGATCACTCTGGGTATGAATGAAGTTATGGTAGGGACGATTTTTAAATTGGCTATTAACATGCCAACATTGTAATGTGGGTTTGATTCCAAACCAAAATGAATGTATTAATGGGATGTGAGTAAATTATTTTGTCAATACCCAGATAACTAGTGCTGCATAAAATGGTTTGCTTTCATTTTTTATTACAGTGACTTAAAATAACCTAAGTATTTTAATACAACCAGTCAAGAACTAGAGATTTTATGTAAAAAAAAAAAAAAAAAAAGAAAAATAAAACACAGCATGTATTATTATGCACTTGATTTCTCTGCTGTGTGGAGAAAGCAATAAGCATTGAAAATGTTAAACATTATGCAAAATATACTTTAAAATATTTGTTTTAAAAATACTGTACCTAGTCGGTCTTTTATGCATTACTTTGTTAACCTTTTTTCTATGCAAAAGTCTTTACATATCACTAATTAAATGAAGTCCTTTTTGACTGCGTTTTATGGATGATTTGTTGCAGTATTTGTTTGCTTTTGAAGAATACTTGTGGACTCAAGAGTTGTTTTCTGCCCCTGATAACAAGCCTGTTGGCTGCTCTCTACTCTTCTGCTCCCCTTGCTCAGCCAGGAAACCCACCTTCTCCAGCGTGATCTGGAATAGTCGGGGGAAAATAGCAAAGCAGCACTGGTTTTCAGGCTTGCAAACTGGCTCTGCATTGATGGTATGCTTAATGATACCAGCATATCTGTTCATCCTGGAGAGCCCCAAAAATCATTGAGGTTCAGCTTTCCATAGGGTTTAGAAGGTGAAAATGTTAACCCAATGACATCATTAATCCATAAATATATGGAATGAGAGGAGGTAGTTTTTTACAAGTTCAGGTCTTCTAATTTGACAGTTCTCACTGAGGCACGGGTTTGTTATTGTTTCATCAGACCTGCCTAAGCCCCTCTGTGGAAAGTGTGGAAAGCTCTGTTTATAAGGATGAGGACAAAGTCTTACATGTCTGAATGCCGAAATAACAGCTGGCAAGACTGAGGCACAGAAAAAGGGGATCACACCACAGCCAGACAGACACTTCACCTGTCATCAAAAGCCTCAGCTCGGTGGCTCACTCTCCTGTCATCCTTTCTCTCAAATATTAAACCTGGAACTCATCCCTGCCTCAATTAGCTGGTCTCTGGCACTTAAGTGAGGAGGGGTTGTCATTCACCTGAAAAAATGGACAAAAGAGGAGGAAGAAGTCTTGTAACCCCTACACTGTTAATCAACCTTGATATTCTTTGAAGTAGTGTTGTTTGGGTGGGAATATGACTTTTTGTTTTGTTAAGGGCAGAAATGCTGTGCTGTTGCTCTGGCATATTTAGCAGCATACAGATGAGGTATAATTCACTTTCTAAATGTGTATTTTCAAGAAAAAAGAGGACATTAATGGCTGGTAGATAAAAAGTGGGGTTTATTTGCATGAAAGAGCAGGTTGCAGCCCTACTTGACTGCAAGCTGTTAACTATTAACCTGCTCTCAAAGAGCCTGGTAGGAGGTCTCTCAGGCATGTATCACCTTAAAAATAGGCACCCACTGACTTGCTTCTGCCTAAGGTCTTCAATCTAATTGATGTACCTCAAAACATCATTTGTTTCCCAAAATGCAATATTCTGCCTTGTTCTAAAAAAATGGCAGTTTGAAAAGACACTGATTAGGTACACACCACTGATAGATTTGTGCAGCCTGTTTGTGTTTATCCCATTTTCAATTTCAAAAAGCAGGCCAGATCCCTGAGTTGCTGATGTGTCCTCTATTGCTTGTTGTGTTGGGTTTTGGCCTCCACTATTTCCTGTTGTGTTGTCTTCTGCATCAGTTTGGTTTGAAGCAAATCACCTGGAGGACATGAGGAGCTCATCCTTCATGCCTGCTTATTCCTAGGCTGTGGGGAATGTTACCTCTCTGAGAGTGGATGAAGATTTTCCAAGTGAGAAATTAACGACGAAGACACATATTTCACATGTGCTGTTGGAAAGTACATGAGAAGGTAACAGCTTCTGGTGGCTTTGGCTGTCGCTAACAGGTCAGAGCTGAAGGTGTCTGTGCAGTTTTTAAAACAGAGCAAGGGAAAGCTGTTTCCTTGGCATAACCAAGATGCAACAGTTAGGCCTCGTGGCTGTGCACGTGCAACCTCACTTCAGCCCTTTTCTATCTTTATTGTGCATTCAGTGAGGAATGGACCTGGATGAAGAACAAAGTTAGTAGTTTATATAATTTAAGAGCAGATCATGGCACATACTACAAGAACACAAGTCAGGCTCCTTGTTCAACAGTTAGCAGTTGGCTTTGACTAACTTTTCAATGGGTGGGTTTACAACTTTAAATTCCAATTATCAAGAGGATCAAAGCAGGTTATGCAATTTCCTAGAATGTTTTTCTTAAAAGGAAAAAACTAAAAACCAATTCTGTCACTCAGCATTAGCAGGCTCAAAACCTTAGCCCTCAGCAATGCAAATAAAAAGCACTTAGGCTGCTGAGAGAAGATTATTACCTTAGAGAGGAGACAGGCAGCTGAGAGGCAGTGCTGCCTGTCTTCCCTTTGCTGTGATTGCAAGTGGAGGAAATCCGGCATTAGGTATTGCCTAGAAGAAAAACCAGCTACTGTGGCCGAGGGCTGAATGCATATATTCAAAGTAGAATAATTGGCTGTGACTACCTCTGCCTGAACAACTGCCAGGAGGTGCCAGCTTATGCTGCTGCCTCCTAAGTGTGAACCTTCAGAATGTTTGCAGCTGTTTTGAAAGATGGTACTTCAAAGAGGATGCCATGAGATAAGTCTGGAACATGGATTTTGGCAGATTCTTAGGGCTATTGTAAACGAGGAATCTCTTCTTTACAACAGGAAAAGGTCACAAGCACCTTTTAGTCAAAAGATACAAAATAAGAAAATACTGACATGTGAAGTGGACTTTTACCAGCTCTGTAGTCACCAGCCTCATTACTCATCTGCTTCTGTAGGCATGGATAGCCTGAGATCAAACAACTGAGGACCTCAGGGACTGAACAGGTAGTTTTGCTCAACTTTGAGAAAATATAAAGGAATTGGTATACCTTTGTTTGCAAGCTTCATGCGTCCAAGCTTCATTTGTGTGAGGCCACTGCATGAACCTGAGTTAATTTTACTCAACACTGAACTTTCTACTTGTGCACTGTTTCTCTGCTTCATTATTTTACACAGCAAATACTTCGACACTAGTGTGTAAAAGTCTCAAAGGAATGAGTGCAGCAACACATCTGATCATATCCAGAAATGATAAGCAGAGGAGCACCAGGCAGGTGCTAGAAATGTTGAGATCTCCACTCAAGGGTAAACCAAACCTCTCCTGATTTATAAATGAAACAACATTTTGACAGATAATTCACAGATCATTTCCATAAAATATGCAGGATTTTATTTTTTGGGGGAGAAGACATGGTTGGTTTTGATTTGTTTTTTTATCCTGGTAATTGCTTTTCCTGGAAGTTGTAAAGTGCCATGAATGTGCAAACACAATCACTTAGTCATCATTCAGTTGTCTAAATGTTTGCCATGTCCTAAGTTTGGCTCCAACTATCACTTTGGAGGGGGTAGGTCTCCCTTGTGTCCTGTGTCACCTCTGCCAGTCCTTGCAGTTGCCTGGGAAATCCAAGTTGCTTAAGAGGCATGATATATGTTAGGCCAGGCAACGGAATTTCTCTCTATCTTGCATCATCATTGGAGATACAGGATTTCAAGCTTAATAATATTTTCACGTATTATCTAATTTTTTCAAAGAATTAGACTCCTCACCAGAAGAAACAATAGAACAGTATCAAAATCATTTGGTGATAATGCATTATCATCTATCACTCCCATAGAACTAAGATCAGTCAACACCTCAATCAGCACTAATTTTAGAAGTTCTCTTAATGCTCTGACTTCAGTAGTGGTGGTGATTGAGATGATGTCAATATAATTTGTTTTTAAAGTGATATTTTTCTGCATTTATGGTGGCTATGTAAGTCTGGGACACATGAATTAGTGTTGTACCCTAGATACTCAAATACCAGAAGCAAAAGGAAGTGATTATGGGAAATAAAATGAAATATGTTTCAATTCTGGTTGAATTACTTTCAAGGTCTGAAGAGGCAGATTCCTTTCCTACAGATATACTACTGCCAATATTGAATTCAAGCAAACCTAAATGTTTTAGACAATGTTTTAACAGTGCTATTACTTATTCTACAGGAAAGTCCTTCTGAGTTAGTGAATTTTGCTTTCCACTCAGTTCATTTTCAGGATTTTTCTCTTCTACAAAGAAAGTTTTCAGGAAAAAAATACCTTGATGCAACACTGAAATTTTGGTTGCTAGGAAATTTTGAACACTGCCTATGTGAACTGCAAGACCTCTGCACCCACTCCTGGAAACTGTCCCAATGGAAGATGTAAAGGAAACAGTTTTACCTGTAAAGAATACCCATAGATATTACTACATGGTAAGTGAAAATCTAATGAATACAAGGCAATATATAAATCCAAGGACACAAAACTGTACTTATGTAAAGGCCTACACTTTTTCCCCCTTACTTTTGATTTAACTCAGAATGCTGAATTTTTTCATATCTCAGAGAGAAAAGTAACTTTAATTTTCTTGAGAAAAAGGACTTTCTCCCTCGACGAGTTTAAAACAAAAGTTAAACATTTAAGGTACACTTTCACAACTTGATTAACGGGACAAGGTCTGTTGTGTGTGGATTGTTCACACAGCCCTTGGTTTTATTATACAAGCCCTAAAATAAAGTAACATTGTTTTTCTCCCCACCCCCTCTCCCTCTGTTGCTTTCTAAATGTATTTTGGTGGAGAGAAGGAAGTTTATTTTTCTTGGCTTTTCTGGGGTTTGTTTTTCTGAAGAGGCACCAGGGTGGCAAGGGGGGAACAGTGGTGGGGACTCTGGCTCCTTGGGCACCAACAGTATCTCTTTCCCTCTGGACAGGCAAAGCTGCTTCCTTTCCTTTTCCCTCCCTTGCCCTCTTTTTGGGCAGCTGTCCCACTGGTTGTCCCCCTCCCTCCTTTCCCAGCAGAAAGGGGATGTAACCTTAGCAAACCAGGCAGCCACCCCAGCAGGGGCTGGTGGCGGGGACCAGCTGCCAGCCTGTGGTTTCATGAGGCTGTTTCAGTCCCTCTTACCACACTTTTTCATTTTGTCATTGTCAACCATAAAAGCTGAAGTGAATGTTTTCTGATAATTATCTCAGACCTTCAGCCACAATCTACTGTGTCCAATGTCTGCTTCCCTCCTCGTGTTATCAAGAATCCGATACCTGCCCTGCTACAATGACTTTGACCCTTCAATTCATTATTGCATTTAGTGAATTAAAATGCTCCAAACAGGAATCTCAAAACAAAATAAATAAAACCATTTCTTGATACTGCTGAAAACTGACCTTCTTGTGCCACCCTGTCCTCCTTCAAGGCCTGCTAAACCGTCAAGAAAGATTCCCATTAGTAAATCACTATTGGATCATTAAACCTTTTTAAGGCAGTATGTGCCTTACCAAGAGAATGAGGATTACGACACAGCAGTGGCTGCTGCCCACCGACAATCATGGGAACCGACCTCAGTAATAAATCCATTAATTATCTGGCTCACTTTGACCGGTTCTCACGCCAGAGCCGCTCCTTTGATGTGACCGTCAAAACCCAAGGATGCCCAAGAGCAGTAGCCACCAACAAAACAAAAGAGAAGTAATGATTCAATATAAATATGTAAGACCTGCTTGCCCATATGCCCAGCTTTTGCAGTGGAGTGTTTCTGTACCGGTGGTTCAAACTGGAGGCAAAAAAAGGGGAAATAAAGCTCTTTTTCTCCTGTATATAGCCTTTAAAGTGAAGAAGAACTAGGCATGTTAGAGATATTTTTTAGCTATTGTTGACATGTGTGACTTTTTCAGTCCCTGTTGCTTTTCAAAATCAGTGTTACAGTTCATCACCAATATAACTTAGAACTTGTCCTGTGAAGGAACTAAGAATGTATTTCTGAGGGAAACAGAGGAACTATTCCTTTTCAGTGTGATTATTTGTATAAACAAAAATCTTTATGCTTTTAATCCCCCTGCAGGACCAAAACTTTAGAGAATGCATTTTTGTCTGATTTTTAAAAGTTATGGGTGTCAAGCTACTTTTTGAGTGTTTAAATACATAGAAATACAACTTGTTTGTTAATTAGCTTCTTGGCTACTCATCTATAAAGTGGAAATAGTGTTAATTAATACTTGTCCTTGATCTTGTCTAATTAGATCACAGACCCCAGGGGAAAGACTAGTTCCTAACTCATCATCATCTTGGGAGCACTTTTAACTCAAGTTTCTATCCCCTACCATAAGCCTTTGGTTCATAGAAGATAGTAGCTCTCCTGGAGCCCAGATGCTACTGAGGAGGCAAATGTCTGATGTCATAATGGATGACATGGAAGGAAAGCCCCTTTGAATGCATGACCAGAAGAGAAGTAGAATTCATTAAATTACATTTAATCATTTGGCTTTTTTTTTTTTTTTTTTTTTTTTGAGGATCAGCAAACTGTAATAAACAGTAGGTACAAGAGATTTTAAGATACCTGGTTTATCTTCATGATACCTGAATTTTGCCTTCATCCACAGCAGAACCATCAGCCACTCCTTTCTCACCAAAGACAGGCTTAGGGGGATCATGATGGTAAACCCAAGAGAGATCATTTCAGAACTGGGTTTGGCATGTGCACAGAGGCTCCCTGTGAGCCTTGTAGCAGGCAGGGGCGTCATGGTGATAGGAGCTCAGGAGCTCACATTCATCTCCTCATGTGCTTCACACTTCACTTCAGCCTGGTTACTTAGGGGAAGAGGAGTGCAGCATGGTAGGAGGGATGAAAGCCCTTGCAGGCTATAGCAAGGAACTCCATTTGGATTGAACCAAGGCCACAGTCCCAACAAGTCTGAAACTGAGACTTACTACCTGGCTTGGGGTAGAGAATGAACAAACTACAAAACATCATGCTGATAGAATTAGGCGGGTGGTTTCTTATCTGAGCAGACAGGAAGAGCATTCTTGGTTTTGCCTTTATTTTGCGGGATCTCTTGTGCAGAACTGCAGCTTACACAACACAAATTATGACAGTTATGGAATACAGAGTTGTAATTTCTGTAAAAAAATCCCTTGCAAAGGGTGCAGGGGCAGTTTGGGTGGACAGCCACAAAGGCACCCTGCTGTAACCACCCTCCATCAGCCCAGCTGCCTTGTCCGTGTCTGGGGTGCTGCTATTCCCAGCTACATGCAGCAGACAACACCACCCACCAGAGCATGTGTTGTAATACCAATTTATAGTCTGTTATTATTTTACTGCTTTGGGGGAAAAACTGGAATCTCCCAGCTCTGTTTTCCTGCTAGCAAGACAAAAATTAGGCACAGCATAATAACATTGTCAATATAGTTTACTAAAGTATGATTATTCAAAAGAGCACATGGGAAACAAAGCATGGAAAGGCAGAAGGTAATGATTGACTGTAGCCACAAGGCAGTATAAAAAGGATCTAGAAAGCAGATTTGCAGCATGCAAGAGAAAAATTCAGACTTTTAAAAGGATCAGAGCTTTCATAATTTCATGATCAGAGTACTTCTTAATATGACATGGCAACTGCTCCTGTAAAAGGACTTGCTGGAAAATGGTCCTTGGACAGTATTATCTAGATTTGGGAGTGGTAATTAAATCTGTATTGGACTTTCAATAACATTACCTTAAATAAACTGCCTTGGTTTGCATAAAATAATTTTTCTTAAACACAATTCAGGGTAAATTTTCCAACTGTAGTTCTCAAGGAACAGTCCTGGCAGGATGTGCAGTGAGGTTGTCATATTTTTTTATCTTAATGTCCAGAAGGTGTTTCATAGTCAATGTGTAGCTCAGGAAGAAATGTACAGTTATGTTTTATGACATCAATATTATACAGAAAGTATTTTGGGATAGATAATAGGATGGGGGGGAAAAGTCTGGAAAAAGGACTGTGTGCCTGAAAGCATCTTTTGGGTTTGTTTTTCCTTCCACCCCACCAGTTTAATAAACACTTTGCCTTGTTTATGTCCTTTGACTGCCATGGTGACAGCACTAATGTCATAGCACAGTCTGCTCCCATGGCTCACCAGCCTTGTGAATCCATGCAGAAGGGAAGGGAATGAAACCAGACCTTATCTTGTGTCCTTGGGCAGCTGATGCCCTGGCATCCTGACCTGGGATGCAGAAATTGTGGTTCCCTTCTTCACCTTGGCACAAACTTTCTGCATGACCTTCAGTTCAAAACCTACAGGTGAAAAGCAGAGGTGCTGCTGACCCCAACAGAGTGGCTGTGGGGGTGAACATGTTCAGGGACACATGGTTCTTTGTCACCTCATCCTGTCTGTGGCATTAATACAATGAGGGCACATACCATTACCGGAGTGACAGAGTCCGAGTCACACTCCTGATTATTCTTTGTGACATTTTTTTTAATGTTATATTAAGACTGTTTAAAGACAGCTTGTAAAGTTTCCATATACAGCGTTCCACTCAGAAACTGTGCAATGATTTACCTTAAAAGCTTCATTTGTACGTGAAATTTGCTTTATCAGCAAATACAAATCCTTCATTCCTCTATAGTTCATTGGAAGGAAATGGGCACAACGTTAACTTAAGGAGCTGAGTCTGAAACCTCCAGAGGAGGGGCTGCTCGGGGAACCGCGGGCGGGCGGTGGCAGACACAGGACCGGGATGCCACCTCGTGGTGTGTTCCTACAATATTTATATCACTAGGCAAAGGTTCGTTGCCTTGGGGAGGATACCACGGAGTTGCACTTGTTTATATCCACAATAAAACAGACAAAAAGGCCATAAGTGGCCAAGAGAATGTCCTGGGAACAGAATAAATCTAACGACTGCATGGCTTTATGCACTTCAAACAGAAGTGAAATATGATGGCAAGTAGAAAATACGCCTATATTAAAAAAAAAAAAAAAAAAAAAAAAAAGTGGGAACTTTAATTTTCTAAAGAATTGCTAGTTGTAAAACTCATGCAAAATTTTATGTTCACTTACAGCCAAAATATCACTTCATATAAGATTGGAAAAAACTTACAAAGCAGAACTGATGTAGGGCTATAACTTAAAGGAGGTAGCAAGAATGAAAAGTTGACTCAGCTGCTGGTTTAAGTTGATCTACAGTTAAGGTATTGTCTTTCTTAGCATTCTTGTTTCTTCTGCAGTTCATTTCCATACACATTTGCTGTGACATGGGAAGCACTTGGTCACCCTTATGACGAAGAACAGAAATGAAAGTGAAAATACTTGTGAGCCAGTACCTCAAAATCTACCACAGTGAGAAGAGAATTCAGCTACACTTTCAAAATGTGTTATTAATAATCTTATATTTGTTTGAAATATTTCTGCTCTAGCCAGATCACTTTTGTCATGTGCTTTTGATTGCACTGCCAGTCCTGGGTAAAACAGCCCACATTTTCTGGGGCTTCAGCATGCCAGCATCATGAATTACCTTTTATGTAAACCAAAAATATTAACAAAAGCTCTAGGAAGGATGATTCTTCTATCATTTAAAAACAAGTACCCAGCTCCTTCCCTCCATCACTAAGATCCAGGAACAAGGAATCAGAAACTGCTGTAACACTCTTCAACACATGCTCAAGGTGAACATTGATCTGGGTTCTTTACATCCCAGACCAGGATATCTTCAGTCACAGTGGAACCTGAAGTGTAAGGAGACCAAGCCAAGAGGATTGGTGCCTACCCCTTGCTGGGTGAATATTTGCTGTCTATGCAAGGGCAAATTTCCAGTCCGGCATTGGACTGATAAGGGATTTGGAAGGCCATTTGATAGCTTCTTCAGAGATTATGCAGCATTCGTAACAAAATATTGGAAACTACTCTTTCTTTGTGTGCAAGAGCTATTCTGGCATTTGTTTACATGTTTCTAAAATATTACATGTAATTATTTTTTCTCAGGTGACTCTACAGCTGGACTTACACTGCTAAGAGCATGCAAATGTCCTACTACAGAATGACTTAAAGAAAAAGGAAATGCTTATTTTGTTCCTATTCTGTAAAACCATATACATGTCTTTTCTGAGAAGGCAGTCAACACCTGAAATTCATTTTAGCTCCTTCTAAAATTGCCCATCATTTTCTGACATAGAAAGCAGCAACTGCTTCCACGAACTTGGTAAGGCATTTCACTGAGATCAAACAGGGAGAGAAGAACTCCAAGCCCTACACAGTTCTAATTAACAGGTAAACTGTTAATTATAGGGGAAAGTGCAGGATGAAATCATATAATTGTGACTTTCAAGATATTAGGAGATCCACTGAGACATTCCTCTTGCCCAGTCTGAGAGACTTGATAACTTGTCCAGCCCACTCTTAAGAACCTCCAGCCATAGGAATGCAATAATTCCTTGGGTGGCAACCTGTGGAGCTGGTGTTTAACTATAATTTGGTGACACCTTTTCTTTATATCTAAAGGGTGACAACAGCCCTTTTGACTGTTTGCTTTCTGCCTTAGAGCAAAGGTGATCCCTTCCCTTTGAATGTCCTCAAAGCTTCTTTTTCATAAAAAATATAGTGGACGACCTTTCCCACGAGACACTCCTATCTGCAGGGGAGGGCAGCCTAGGCTCTGGCACGCCCTGGGAAAGGCAGCCAAAGCCATTATTTCACATCAGGCACCACCAAGGAGAGCCTGGCTCTATGCTCTTGGCACCTCATTTCAGGTACTTGTAGACATTGAAGAAGCTCCCTCTCAGCTGTCTTGGTCAAGGCTCAACAGGCTCAGTCTCCTCATCCTTTCCTCCTAGGAGAGAAGCTCTGGCCCCTACTGGGTCGCTGCTGCCATGGTTCAAAGATTCACGATAGCACTAAGTGACCTGTGGCAGGGGGAAGGTGTGGGAGCACCCTAAGCTGTTAGAGAAGCCCTCCCCCCCAAAAAAAATCCCTGTGAGTGGTCATGGGATGTCTATAGGCAGTGCTGTGACTGAAAGATTTCCAAGCAGATCCTAATGCTACACCTTCCCGTGCCCACCAGCACAGGGCGCTGAGACTTTTTGCACGGCCCTCGTGCGCGATTTCAGCAAGCCGTCAGGTGCGTCTTACAACTCCCGCGCCTCGGGCTCGCAGAGAAGCCGGCCGATGGTCCCAGAATTGTAAGAGCAGAAGGAGAGGGCCGGAGAGAATCCTAAAACAAGACAGATGAAGGTGGTAAAGGTGAAAAAAAATTAAGTCTTCCCTGACCGGGAATCGAACCCGGGCCGCGGCGGTGAGAGCGCCGAATCCTAACCACTAGACCACCAGGGATCCTTGAAACGCAGTCCCTACTTCTTTGCAAAGAAGCAATAACAACGCACTCCCCCCTCCGTCCTTTGACCGTGTTCCGCTGCTTTTTCCTTGAGCCCCCACTTTCTAAGCAGTACCCAGTCCTGGAAGCAGCTAAATGTGGAGAAGGACGTTGTATTCCACCCCACGGAAGAGAACAGCGGCGGCAGGCTGGGGAGGAGAGGGGGCCGCCCAGGCGAGGCTGGTGAAGAGCCCTCGCCGTGGGCGGGAGGCGGGATGGTGGTTGGGGAGCGGCAGGACGGACCTCGGGCTGGAAGCAGCGGCCAGCCCGGCGGTGCCGCGGCGGGAACGGGGGCGGCTCCCACAGCGCCTCAGGCAAGAGCTGCGCGGCCGCGGCAGGGGCGGGGGGGCTCGCAGGAGGGCGCCGGCGGCCGGCGCCGGGTCTCCCTCTCTTCTTCCGCCAGCGCTCTTCCCGCCGGCCCCACCAGGCGCGGGCTTCGCGCGGTTGTTTTCCCTCATTTCGTGTTGGCTTTACAAGCCGATCGTGACACCATCGTCTCCGGAGGTACGGAGTGTCGCTGTCACGGCTGCAGGCGGGGCCCCGTCAGCTGGGCGCTCTGCACCGCACATCCCGGCCGGCGGCAGCCGGGAGGGCAGGAAAGTGGCGCTTCCCCCGCGCCGGCTCGGTCGCTGCGCGGGCAGGCTGTGGAAACACCTCCGCTTGTCCGGGTTCCGGTGCTAGGCCTGCAGGGAAAAGCGGCTCCAAAGGCCCCTCTCAGGTGGGAGCCAGTGGCTCCACAGAGGGGATCGAGGTCGGTGTTTGCTGGCCTTGCGCTGCCGCGGCCTCCTCGCACGATAGATATTAATTTGTGACCTTGGATTTTTTTTGTGAGGTTTGTGCGAGTGGAATGAAAGCGGCCAGTGCTGCCGATGACCTCTGTGTAAAAGCTCTTTCCTCTGGCATGTTGTTTTCATGAGCATAGAAGATCTGGGAGCTGTACTACGAAAAATAATATTCCCTAGTTAGGCAGTGTCTCAACGATACGGGAGGGTTGGCTCTGCCCAAGCAAATTTCGCTAGTTCTCAAGCCCTTTGCTTCTAAAATGCAAAAACCTTTCTGTGTTAAGATAGATAAGCTTCAGACTGTGTGCTTGTGGACTGTGCAAATATGCATTAGCTGATCTTCAAAAGCTTTGGAGTCTGAAAACAAACTTAAGGGAATAATTTTCTTCTGGGAGGAGGGAAGGAGGTTGAAGGTGTTTGGTTTCCATCTCATCAGCATCCCTGTTAAGCTGATGGTTCATTTCATCACAAAACATTTACTATAGCAGTCTAGAACAAAATGTTTGTCTTGATTGTGAAGCTTTCTTTGGTCTAAATTCAGCCATTTTACTGTGCAGTGAGAGATAACAAAATATGAGGTTAAAATCAGGCCCTCTTAGATAATGATTTGGTGTCTTATATATGCAGGAACAGCTTTTCACATGTGTAGGATTGACAGCATCCCCTTTGGTAAGACAAAGGCATTTCAGGCCTTGAGGAGCCAAAGCTGTGTGGGGCTGGAGGCTGAGGTATCACTGTGCCCTGAGGCCACTTCAGAGAGGTGGGTCTGCTTAGGTGAGAGAGGTCAGCAGGTCCCAGCAGGCATCTGTGCCTATTGTTGAAGAAAAAGGCAAAGTGGGACCTACAGAGTGGTTCCTACAGAGTGGAACCTGCAAGGAACACCAGCCAGATATTTAGGTGGTTATACTGCAGAAACTGAGCTAGCCTTAAGCTTGTATACTCCACTAAGTCCACAGTGTTGTGTTTAAAAGCATAGGTTTCTCCACTCTGGGTGCATCTCAGGTGGGTTTTGGAGGGGTACTGACTTCTGTGGCTGTGACGTTAGCAGCATTGGAGACAGCTAGGTTAGAACAAGGCTAGGGCCCCCCCCAGTAGCTGCATTGGCAGGATTGAAGATATATGTTACAGAATGGTCATTGCCACCCTTAAGAGTGTCTCTGTTATGTGACACCTCAGAGGAAGGCAGGGGTGGGCCCCTTGGTTCTTAAGCTGCCTCAATGATGGAGACAAAATACTCCCCCTGACAATTTCAGAAAGGTAGCTGAGCCTATGAAAAATGTGGCCTTATGCTGATGGCAGGGTGGGCAAATGTGTTTTGTCCATGCCCTAGGTAGCTGTTAGTTGTAGAAGCAAAGCAATCCTGCTCTGTTGTGCTTGACAGTTAGCAAATCACTTTCCAAATGAGTAATATACCTTACTAAATTTCTCTTGAGCAGTGAAAGGGTTGTTAGTTACCGCCACAGGAGCAGTGAAAACTAAGGTATGTACAAGAGAAATTTACTAAAATAGCAGATCTTTTCCTTGATGTTAACCTCAGAGGTGAGGGCTGGCCACTAGACCATCAGGAAAATAGCATTGAGAGTCATATGCTGCCTAGTTACTTTTAGAAATGGCTTTCTTTACTGTACAAGTCATGTGCACTGACAAAAGATTGTGCCTCTCCTCTGGCTTCCTGTATCCGATAGAGAAGTGCATCAGTGAAGCTGTCAGCGATTCCGCCTCCTGCCAGCACAGAAGCAGCCAGTGCCTGTGCCTGCATCTCTTGAGATGGTAGCCGGAGAAGAATGATTTTCACAAAGGCACCAGGAAAGGAATGTCAGAGGCTGATGTTTCTTTTCACTTAACGTTGGTGTGCCTGTGAAACCGAGTGAGTAG
This sequence comes from Pyrgilauda ruficollis, assembly GCF_017590135.1. Lineage (NCBI taxonomy): Eukaryota > Metazoa > Chordata > Aves > Passeriformes > Passeridae > Pyrgilauda > Pyrgilauda ruficollis. Next base: position 3,364,501 of record NW_024523648.1, read on the forward strand.
CATTCAGTGTTAGAGGTACTGGATCACGGCTGTCACAGTTTAGTATGTAAGGCTGAATTTTGGAACCTGAAAAATCAGAGCGATTCCTTTAAATGCAAGCTGTACAGCAGCATGCAATTAACTTGTCTGTTCCATATGAATACATTATATATTATTATTACTTTAATTTGACATGCTGATTGATATGTGACAGTAGACTTATGATGTAAAAATTAGTAAGAATAACATCAAAGTAATATGCTAAGTTATGGAAAGTATATAATTTGAGTATGTATGTAATATATAATGGTAAGTGCAAATTTTCTTTAGTACTGGGGTATATGCTTCAGCTCTAGTGAAAACCCTTGATCTGCACAGAAACTGCATTTATCAGTCCTCTCTTTCCTCAACCTGTGTGTTTCGTGTGGAAAGTCTTGGTATCAGATTTTCTTCTCTAAGTTCGCCTGATTTGTAATTGTACATCATCCCAGTTTCAAGGAAGTGGAAAGGAGAGGGAAGGAAGAAATGATGCACAGTCTTTTGCTATTTTGTGTTTAATTTCCATGTATGGTCAGATTGGTGACCTAACTGTTGGATTATAACAATTTTCGGGGGGAAAATGCTATTGTACTTTGCACTTACTATATCTGTTTTAACCACAGTAGTGTTTTGATGGAAATAACGTGAGGAAAACCTGAAGATGCGTTGTCCAGGCGTCGCAGCTGTTGTGGTTCTCCCAGCTCCAAGAGCACATTCCAGGCCGCGCGGTTGCTGGCTCCCTGTGCCTGCAGTGTGGCGCTCGCAGCGCCAGGGGACGGGCAGCGCCACGGCTCGGGCGCGGCAGTCCCGCTCCTGGGGGGATATTGTAATGGTCCTGAAGGACGAGACGGGGAGCAACCAGCAATATTTTACGGTACTTACTTTACAGAAGCACTTTCACACGTTCTTGTATTCTTTTTCTTCAGCTTCCGTTCCTCCCCTGGCACTGCATTTGATATAGTAAAGCCTGGATCCACTTCTCTTCCCCTTTAGCCCATGTTAAAATGCACGTGATTCTGGGGTTTGGGATAAAGTGTGGTGGTGATGTGCTTCATACAGTGTCCACTGAGCTACCTTACTTGAAACAAATAGGACGTTTTTGTCATCTCCTGTTGTATTGCAGCAAATTCAATTTCTTTTTATAGTCTTTCTTCAGTTGAGCATTTTGGAAGCTACTTCTGGTTTGCTCTTCTAGACAGAGAAATAGGTGCGTTATTAGGGGACAACTTCTTATAAAAGTTTCAAGCTATGGTCACTTTCTCATTTTTGTAAAACTTGTGGAAAATTTCAATACCTCAGTCACATTGAGTTATACCCAGACAATCAATTCAAAGTTAAAGGGTGAGTCGGGGACACTCTGAAAATTCATCATTACATAAACTGAAGAAACCAAGCTAAGAATAGCCCTCAGTGCAGAAGGATCAAGCAGAGCCTCAATTATGTATGCATAAAAGTCTGTCTGTATGAAACCTATTTTGTGACTACTTCATGGTGAATAATGGTAGGAGTAATAGGCAAAAACAGAAGGGCTGATAATGGAAAAAAAAAAAAAAGAAAGATTGGTGTCTCCTTTATTTTTATATCTTTTCAAAACTGGACTGTTATAGCAGTCAAGGTTGTCAGTGTTATTCTTTATGGCAGGTTGTCTTAAATAAATGTGCTGTAAGCTAACAATTACAGATGTAAAAAAAGAAAAACTACATGAACTACATGAGCAATACAGTATTTTTTCTGCTATTAGTATAAGCTGATCTGAATGCAGGCCATAAACATACCGTACCTCTAGCAATTTTTTCTCTTGAATGTATGTAACTCTGTTAATGTACACTGAAGCAGAAGATCAAAACCCACTGAAATGTAGTATTTCGGTATCCTGAATCTGTTCTGTCTTTCATGTGTGGTTATATGTGTAAGTTTGTGTGAGAAATATTTTTCTAGGATAAAAATTCACAATTTGGCAGTGATGAAAATAGCAAATTTACATTTTGTCTCCATCAAAATAATGCAAACAGTGATAAAACAAATTTGCCCAAACCTGAAATCAACAAGCAACATGAATTTAAGATTTTCTCCGGTAAAGATATTCTAAGCATTGATACCACAAAGACAATTAATCAAATTATGTTAAGAGCATTTGTATTCGAATGAATTAGCAAGGAACATATTGCCATGGGAAAGAGCAAACTATTCAGACTATCTGCTATCCTCTGTACTGCAGTGAGACTAAAACTAAGTTTTATTTCAAAGGGGATGTGTGTGTGTCTAATCTACCTCTTATCTGTCTATCTCATGTTCATCGTTGCAACAGAAAGGCAGGCATTACTGAGTGCTTCAGACTCAGTAAAATATAAGGGGGTGTGACGTGCCACTCACACAATGACTTCTGCCAATGATGTGAAGTCTGTGGGTTGAGCCACAGGCAGTAACCCACAGTGCCATAACTAGAGCTTGTACAGTGCTTCTCTCCCAGTCCTAGCCTGCTTATCCTGCTGCTCTGACAGGAATTTGAGTGATTTCTCCCCCATGCAGTCTAGAATGTATATTTGATATGCTCAAGTACTATAGAAATGCGTCGTTTCTTTGCTATATGGAGTTCATGCATTGTCTTTATAGAGCTTTCTAGACTGTACAATAGAGGTGACTGTGCTTGGAATGATGATGGACAGCAAACTGGTACTTTAGGACAGGGATGTCTTTTCTGGAGCTAAAATAAGCTGTTAGTCACTGTCATTGTTGTGCAAGTGCAGCTAAGAGATAAACAGGGTTTCCACCACTTTGATGGATAGGGCTTTATAGCTCCTGCAATTTGGCAAAGGAGGTTGGGTAAACAGTACTACTATTCTTCCTCTTTTTTTCCCAGTTTTGTTATCTTAGCACTGCTAGAAGAGTAACTGAGAGCAGGGCTGCTTTCTTCCATGTGGTGGTAGAAAACCCTTGCGCCAGTGAAGTCTTTGGAGATTATAACCAAAGTAACTTTGGGTTTGTCCATCTTTTGCTGGGTAATAATAAGATGTACTAACTTCAGTGTGTTACTAGAACGTATCCTTTAAGCAGCAGACTATGTTTTAAAGAAAATCTGTCCCTCTTAAAAGAAACTGGTTTGGTAAAAAAAAAAAAATCAGATGGAAACTTCAATTTTAGCTGAAAGTGCAGCAGCAAATTTAGTGGAGGAGTTGAGAAAGTTGCTGTTCCAGTAGTGGCACTGAGTGGTAGCAAGCATATGCTACAAGTAGGATAATGGCAACGGTGGGAGATGGCTGTGTCTGTATTGGAGATGCATTTGAAAATGACGTGTTTTTGAAATGAATCTTCTAAGCAGCTGTTAAATAAAAAAAGCCTCTGACAAATCTCTTACTTAAAATTAAAGCTCGTTGGATTCATAACATTATAATTAGTAAAGATATTATTCTTGAGACACCTGTGCGCCATTTGTTATTTTGACACATTATTTTAGCATCTCTTTATATACGTGTACACTTTGTGTCACCTTTTCATTTATGCAGGTATCTGCCTATCTTCAGGCTTGAGATTTTGGAATTTAATGGTGTTCCAATGTCTTTGTTACAATGCCCGAAAGACTGAAATCAGTCTTTCAGAGCTGATTACTAACCTAAGGAAGAAAAAAGAAGCTAGATCTTGTTTAGGCTAGCCACAAACGTTACCTGCAGTTATCTCGGGTAAGGGAGTGGAGTTTCTGGTAAATATAGCGGGTGTTGTTTCCCGGGGATTGGGTGAAGAAGCCTACTGGCGGACAGTGTAGAAACAGCAGATGAGGTTTCTAGGCTTTTCAGTTTCCCACGGATCTAAAGGCTTTGGTTAACCTCAATTTCCAAAACTGGCTGTTTTGTTTTTAGCACCGCCCTTGAGAAAACTCCCATCCAGAGGAAGACCCCGGCTCCTGGACTTTATGACTCGTAGGACATCTGGCTCCGCAGACCGACCCCTTCGCCCAGGACAGGGCTTGCAGCCTGTGAAGCTCCCTAGGAGCGCGGCCACCGCGCCCAGCCCCGGGGCCACCGCGCTCCGGCGGGGCCGGGGCGGCCGGGCGGGCCGAGGGGAGGCGGGGCCCGCCATGCCGCCCGCCCGCAGGTCGGTCTGTGCGCGCCGGGCCGCGGGAAGGGCGGGGCTGCTCGGGCGCGGCCTTGGGCCCTGGCCGGGGGACGCGGAGCCCGGCGGGGCGGGGACGGGGCCGCCGCTGCGGTGGCAGAGGAGCTCTTCGCCCGCTCGCTGGTGCACGGAGCCAGCGCGGCAGCGCAGCCCGGGAGGCGCGGTGTGTCCGTGCGGGCGCGGTCGGGGGCGCGGGGCGGCTCCAGGGACCTGCCCGCCCGCCGCGGGTGCTGCTCCCGGGCACCCGGGGTGTGCTCTGCTGCTGCTGCCGCTACCCAGCCGTGCCGCCGAGATGGCTTTCGCGGCTTCGAACCTCATTTATTTCCTCCCTCTCAGGGTCTTGGATGAATTACTGGAATGTTCCAGGCTCTCTCTGTATATTAATTTGGGTAGCCTTTGGTTGTCACGATTGCGAAGTGCTGCCGGGTTCCAAAGGTGTGTCAATAATTGATTTTTGTCTCTTTAATCAGTGCAATGGACTTTCCTCTCTGTCCTTCATCGTGCGGTGCTTCAGAGTTGGTTTACGGGTGGAGTGGCGTACTTGTATGTTGGGTGATGTGTGTGCAATATCGTGGTGCTAAAGGATGTAGTAACTGTTCATCCCCTAGGTGATGAAATGAGATGATGAACACTTCGACTCAGTAGCAGGCTTTTAGCATGTGTTTACTTTACATGCTACAATTACTCTTCTCCCGTTAGGTAGTCATACATTTCTTGTATTAATGCGCAGTGATGGACTTTTAAGATGGGTAGGTGCCCATTAATCGATTATGGTTTGCTTAAAATGCTATGACCCAGCCTAAGGGCCTGTGTTTGTGTGATACTTAAAATGTGTGTTGATGAACTCTGCCAGCATATTGTATCAGCCAGTGTTTACACAGTATGGAAATAATAATTTCCTGATATTGTTCCATCTGACACTTATGTGTACACACACAGACTTTCAGAAAATTAATGGAGAAGGCAGTAGAAAATGCCAAGAATATAAGTATGCATGAATATATACTTTCTGAATGAAAATTACTTTATCAGGAATATATTTTTAAATGTAAACCATGATAAAAAATATGTAAGTTGCAGTGCATTTTAGACTGCCTTCTCTTTCATCTTTTTACCTGGAAAATGTCCATAAAAATATGTCCATACACACAAAATATTTTAAGGACCTAAATAGTCGAGTAATGTTGATCCTTTGAAGAGTTGTATTGAAGTAGATGCTTGTAGCCAAAATGCTGTGTGATGGCTTTCTGTTTTTTTGTTTGGTTGTTTGTTTTTTTTGGGTTTTTTTAAGTAGTGGATCAAAATCTTGGGCTTGGAGGGAAATTCTGTCTTTTTGGTGGTTTTTTTTTTTTTTTCCGTGTTGCATATTAAGTTATAGAAGAGAAATGCTTCTGGAACACCTGATTTGTCCAAGTTGTTTATGAGGCTGTCTCTGGGTTTCATTCCTTGGCTTTGCCCAATGCCCTGTTCTCACTGCAGCAGTAGCCACACTCACATTTGGATGTGTCACATCTGCTGCTGAAATGGTAAGTGATTCCCTTTGGAGATGAAGTGAGTTAGAATTGATTGGAACAGTCCTTGTCTTATTAGGAATATGGCTTTGTTGCTTTGTGTATCCATGATTTTGAAAGAGAAGGTTGAAATTAGTTGGAGGCTGGCTCTAGTGGATATTTGGCTACCTTAAGATCCTGACTTCAGGGGACAGCTTGCAAATCTCTTTGTTAGAGAATAAACCTCTCTATCCAAACAGAAGTGAATTCACTTGAGAGTGATTTGGATTGGAGGATAACAAGTCTTTGGAAAGATAATTTGAAAAATTGTGGTGATCCTGTAGCTAGTTATTGCAGTCCAAAGTGACTGTCTGCAGTCACCCATTTGGGTGGGTGTTTCAAAGGTGAGAACGTAGTGTGAGCCTCTGCAGTGAGATCTGACACAAGAAATTGCTGTTCTAGGCAGCTGGAGCTGCTCACAAACAATAATTATGGAAATGAAGGACAAAGGGACTCAATTTCCCTTTGCTGTCCAGTAGGCGTGAAAGGAAAGCTGGAACATGACCAATGCTGAGAAAAATGGTAAAGCTCTCTGTCCAGCACCTGGCTTGTGCTCTCTGTGTTTCAGCAGGTGCCCAGTTCAGCAGCAGGCAGTCATGGTCCTCGGCTCATCTTGCAGAAGAAATTCAGTGTCATCACCCAAAAAGCAGTTGACTGACAAACCTCTTCCTCATCATGATCAATAAGCCAAAATAGTCAAAGGCTTTATAGGTGTAGCTTTTGTTTTAGTGAGGTATCCACCTGCTGGGGGAGTTATTGATGGTGGGGTTGGCGTTGGCTGCCTGCCACAAAGTTGATGGCTTCTCACTCCTTCTTGTGAGTGATCTGTACCCTCACGGAAGAAAATGTCCAAGTCATGTTGCTGCCACTTTCTGCTGTGAGTTTGTCCTGGGGGTTAAGATTGTTTTCCCAAAAAGAGGAAATGCTATATTTGATGAGTGAAGTCAGCAGTAAGAGTGCTCACTCAAGTGACCTCCTTTGACTAGGAAAGAAAGCAGAGTAGGACAAGGAAGTCTTCAGTTCTTTCTTCCTTCTCCTCCTTTTTTTTTCCTTTTAAAGATCTTACTCCGTTGTCATTTTTCCCTAGCCAGATTTATGAAACAATGAGTTAGTGACAAAATTCACAGTAGGCTAGAGGAAGTATATTTCCCTCCCCAAACAAAATGTTTCAGATAGATATATTAAACACATACAGAGGAGTATTTTCTTTTTCTTCTTGCTTTTCTTTGCAAACCATTCTACTGTAGGTGGAAAGCTGTATGTCTTTATTCCTGGTCAAAATGTCAGGTGGGTGTGAGTGGTTGTGCTGGTGCTGAAAGTTGTATGTTGGGAACTGTTTGTTCATTTTTGGAGTGGGCAGCACTCTGCAGCCTTGCATGGGACCCTGGCTGTGTATCTGCAGTGTCTCCCCAGCTTGCTGCAAGGGCAGAGTGCAGGCAGGCTTCAGGGGGTCTGCTGGTGCTTTCCTCTGGTTGCAGTGCAGAGTGTCATACTGAGTGCCCACAACCAGGTGCGGTGCTTTGCTCTTGCACTGCTTTGCTCTTGCACCTGCGCTGCTCCCAGTCTCTGACCAGGCTGGGAGAAAGGATACCAATATTTCACCTCAGTACCATTTAGCATCCTCCTGACCTCCCTATACTTACCTGAGAATTAATGACTTGTCATGGAACCACAGTTCATCCTTTGAGAAGACTTCTGGATTAGGCTTGAATTTGTCAATGTGTAGAGTACTCATCATAATCTCAGTAAGCCTTTCTGATTGCTGTTTATCCTGAGAGGTGAACTGCTTTCAGTTGCATGCCTCAAATTCCTGATGCTGTGTGGTCCAATGCCCCTGTCAGAGCTCGGTGAAGCTGTTCCCTGCTCAGTCATTCTCTGCCCTGTAGTACTCCTGAGCTGTAATTAAGCATTTGGCCTTCTCTTTGGTATGCTGTGTGTAGAGCCCACCAAGGTGCCATTTCTTCCCTGTTGCTGCTTTTCTTATGGCTACTCTATGTGTTTTTCAGGGTTTTTTTTCAACATCCTTCTTGAAATGTGGGGTTGTATGAGTACCCATGAAACTGATATGAAACTGATTTACAGGAACAAAAAACATGCAAACTATATTTGTTTATATAGGCAGGATATGTGTTTATCTTTTGGTTACAATGTCAAAATAGTACTGTTTATGTTTCATTTTGTGTTCGCTTTAGGATTTAAAAGCTTTTTATTAGTATTATTTCTAGAAAGGAAATTTTCTTACTTTGCTCTCATCCATTAACAGCTGATTTTGGGATCTTCTCTTGGTGTTTCTGAAGATAACTGAGGGCCATTTCCTCAGAATCTAAGACACTGCAGGCAAGGATCAGTTCCAGTGCAGCAGATGATAGAGGAAATCACAGCTTTGTTTTAGAGAAGTTCACAGTGAGAGCTGTTGCTTCCTTGAACTTAGCCTTATCTTAAGAAAAGGTAATATATTCCCTGACTCATTTTTTTCAAGTAAATTTAACCTTTTCTAGCAGCACTCTCTCTGTCTGCTGTTACTCCAGTCTATTTTTTTCTGCTTTCTGCCCCACATGCCATCTGTCTTATTTTGCAGTTTGTTTTCTTTTTAAGTATTCTAAGGTAATGCAGCAAATAAAAAAATATAAATATTCACAAAGCATCACTGCCATTTTGATTCAGAGGGGAAGAGGTGTGGATGGCTTTCTGCCAGATCAGGTGATGCTGTGTTTGCAGAAAATCCTTGGGCCTGCCTAGGTTGTTACTTTGGAGGAGATGCTGTGTGGAACAACTTTATGTGGTCAGTGGCTTGGCACTGCTTCTGTGCTGTGTCAGTAGGCTTTTGCTGTAGTTAACTGTCTTATGCTTAAGTAGTGCCCCAGTCTGGTGTCCAGGGCTTTATTTTACTCTCAACTTAAGAAGTATCATTTTTTAGAATGCTTTTTAAGCAGCTGTAGTGATGCCGAAGACATGGGTACTTGTGATAAAGCTGGGGTTAGTCTGTATGCAGATTTTTGGTAGCTGCAGCAAACTCAGCAAAACTTTGTAGGCCAGAGTGTCTTGAGTTCTTCCTTTGTACTTCCTCACAAAGGTTCAGATAATTCAGGAAAGCATTGAAGTGTATAATAATTTTACACATGAAGATTTTACACATGATATTTAGAATTTGTATTAAAAATAAATTATTCTCTTATATAAGCAGTATTTGACATTTTGTACTCCTTTTTCCCATGCTGGTTGCTGATCAAGCCTTTTGTAGTGAAGCTGCTGAAGACTCCTAAAATAGGAGCTGTGATAGTCCATGACATAAAGTCTGGTCTGTACCTTCTTTCCAAATCCAAAAACTTCTGAAATGCAGGTGTTGTGGGGTAGCTATGTGATGTAAGTGGTGATATCTTGGTGACAATAGGTGAAGAACCAAGGAAATGAAACTTTTACTTTGTTACAAGTAAACTTTGGAACAGTGTGCTGAAATGTAGCCAGGTATGTGGTGACAGATTGACTTTGCCTGCTGTGAGCCAGTCACTTGTGCAGATCTGGCCCAAATAATTAACAGCTGAGGGACATGAAAGTCCTCTTGCCACCCAAATATGTGGGGTCAAGTCACAAGCAGCCTGGGTCATCTTCAGGCTAGTTAGGAAACAAATTGAGAACCACAAAGGAATGACAAGGGTGGCTTTCTGCCAGTGCCGTGAGTTCTTCTCCAGTCCCCATGGTTAGGTATCCACTGAAGAAATTTCATTTGATTTACTGGTAATTTGGTTTTTGGTTTTGTTCTGTGGTATTGGGTTTTTTTTAGTGTGTGGTGCTGGGCAGTGTTGGCTAGGTGTGCCTTTTAGTTAGAGTGAATAGAGGGTGACATCTGCATTTGTGTCCTGCTACAGTCATACTTACAGGATGGAAAGGAAAATCTCCTTTGTTGGGCTTGTGCTGATGTGGTTGCTCACATCACACCATATCAAATGTCCATTTGTTTCCTTCTATCAGGAATTCTAAATTCCTTAAAAAGGGTCTGTGCTGCTAACTGATCCCTCAGTGGTCAAATTTTTAAGTGGGTTGTTTGTTTTGAAAACTGGATTCTGTTTGTAGTGCATCATTTCTGTTAGTACAAGTAACACACTGTTGTCATGAAAAGAGATTAAGAAGATGAAGGTTAGTTTTCTTTTCTCCTGCACTGTTGACACTGTGCACCTGACCCTACTGTGTGAGAAGGAAGTTTCAGTGTTTTGTCAACTAGCTGTGTCCTTTTCTAGGCCCTGCTCTGGTGGTTCCCAGCCCCAGGCTGAGCCTAGCATATAATGGGCAGATTTTAGGGGTAGGGGACTAGAGGCTGATTTTGAAACCAAAATGGTACAGCAAGACTAAGAAATAATGAATCTTCTACAGGGAGGTTGGAAAGAGCGAAGAATGTGAACCCTAGGGATGAACCAGACCTTACACACTGCCACGTGTTGGAGGATTCTCCTGGCCTCCGTGGGTGGTGAGCTGTGGGATAACACTGCATCCAGGAGAGCAGTTCCTAGCCCTTCTGCTCAACCATGAACACAATTTAAGTTAAGTTTATGAGATGAGCAAGGCAGGTGTGTTTGTTTCTTTGTTTTCTTCCAGGGAAGGAGATTTAGACTCAGACCTGGCAGAGCAGAGTGATGCTGCTCCTTGCAGAATGGCACCGTGCTCCATTAGGAATGAGCCATGATTGAAGGGTGCTGTGGGTAGTGTGTGCAAATGCAAGCAGAAATCCAAGGAGGTTTGCAAATGGAAAGGTGGTGCGGCTGAAGGAGCCACTTGTAGCACCAAACCTGATTTTAAGGTGCTTCTGAGGAGATGTGTATTTCTTTTTACTTGGTGACTGTAACATGTTCATTATGTTGTGAACCAGTGTAGAGTTTTGGATGTAAAGGCTTCAAGTTACAAAATGTATTTCTTGGGAAAAACTGTCATCCCTTAGTAAATGGTAACAATCCTTCAAAAGCCTCTCCTCTGATTGTGGGTTTTTTTTGTTGTTGTTTTGTTTGTTTGTTTGTTTTTGTGGGTTTTTATTTTATTTTTTTTGTTTGTTTGCTTTGGTTTGGTTGAGGGATTTTTTCGGATCTAGAAGCTTTGTAAAGAAGCAGACTTCTGTGGCTGTCACTGGAATCAGGACTTCACTGAGTATGGTTTTCAAATCGTAACTGCTTTGCTGTCAGCATTATATTGCAATTAAAATAAAAAGTTCTACACTACTGTGTTTTACATCTGTTTAAGTTTTTATTTCTTCTTCATGCCATGTACTGTTTTTTATGAATTCTGTGATGCAAGACCTGTGAATGATTTTCTCACTGAAAGGCTCTAGGATGACAGAATCCCATGTTATAAACTGGAATTTATTTCATCTGGTCTTGAAACATATCTCTCTTCCTGCTTCTTTTCACTTATTTTTTGCCCCTTCTTTTTACTTCCCTGAGTCCAGCATGCAGATATCTCAGAAAAGTAATTTTGACCTGTGGAAGCTAGACCTGTTCATGAGATCAGCCCAGCCATGTGTTAGGGATTTTATGTATGAGTTTTAATCCTAGGTCCTATCATAATTATTGGCAAGACATGAGTAGGATATGGTTAAACTTGATGACCTTAAAGGTCATTTTCAGCCTAAATGGTTCCTGATTCTATGAATCTTGCTCTGAGGTAATAGCCTTTTCACAGGTAACGTGTTAGTCCTTTTTAACTGCAGATCATTAATGCACCCTGGTGGGGCAGGTGCAAACTGCTTTTTGTATTATTTTTAAAGTGTAGGTCTCTACCCATTTTTTATTTTTTTTTCAAAGACAAATTTTAACACAAAAATGGAAGGACTGTGGCCCCTCAAAAATAGGTGCTTTAACATGGAAAAAAGCAAGGCCAAATCCAAAACTTGTTAATGCATTATCTGCTTTTACTGGCTTCAGCTTGAGAAAGGGTGAGCAATTACACTGATGTAGCTGTAAGCAAGAGAATACAAAGTTTTGTTGGAAACGTTAGCAGCTGTGTCAGGTATAACCTGCAGTGAAGAGGAATTGGGCAGCTTTCATCTTTGGGTCCCATGTTAGCTTAGGTGTCACAAACATAATCTGTGTGAGTAGTCCCTCTGAATGCACTCAGTATGGGAGTAGAGAGCTCAGAGTCTCTGTTGTGGCACCTGGTTGATGTGGCTGAGATGGATGGCTTTCCTGAAAATGCAGCACTGGAGGAATTGAAGCTATTTGTCATTTTTCTGACTTTATGGTGTTTGGTTCCTCCCCACCCTCCAGCAAAAGGAAATATCTAGCTTCAGAATGCTGAGTTACTTTGTTGATACTGTCAGTGTAAGAAGTTTAAATTTTAGTTTCAAAATTAGTCTGTTTTGTTCAACAAGAGAATCTCAGTTCTATAATAATGTTTAAAACACTTAAATAATCTGAAAGTAAAATATATACTGCTACTGCTTTGCCAGAAAACTTCTACACATCTGTTTTTTATGCAACAGTACTCAAGCTTAATTCAGGTGTATTTTTAACTTTTTTTGTTGTTTAGTTAAGGCCTGAACCATCTCACTGATTGAATGCATGCAGAGTTGAGCAAGTAAAAGCCCAGTTAGATATGCTGAAGGAAGGATGGCATATGACAGTTTTGCTTGAATCATAACATTGATCTATCTTTTCTGTGTACATAGACATAGGTAACTTTACTTACCTGAAACATTTTAAAGAGTTAGCTGTGCACACCTTGTTAGAACGCAGAAAAATATAAAGAACTTTTCTGTTTCTGCTTCTGAAGAAGCAAGCAGCTCTTCAAAGAGTCGCTCCCTAATTAGTAGGTAAATGTGATGTGCTCTGGCGTATAGCGAGGGGAATTCCTTTTGAGAGGGGAGTTTCTGCACTGCTTACAGTGCAGGGTGACTCGGTACAAGGTCAGCAACTGTGTTTAGTGTTTGCAGGAATCTGGAGGTGGAGGAAGGAGAAAAGGTAAGATAATAGAAGTTTTCAGGATATTTCAGAAGGACAAGACAGCTAAATAATCTTGTGTTACACAATGCCTGAGGGGATTTTGCAAGGAAGAAGGAAATAATTAGAAACATTGCTGCTTTTAAAAACAGGGTTCAGTCTATGCAGTGTAAAGAGAGTTTGATTTGTTGTTGATCATTGTAACTTTGATGCACCTTACTCTGCCAGCATTGGAGCACCTATGCAACTGCACAGGTGTAATACAAGGTCACACTCAACAGACTGCAATAAATTTTGCAGGTTAAGCAATTGAAAAATAAATAGTGAAGGTTTCCAGTGTTAATTTTTTACATTACAAATGTACAGGATTTTGTGTTACAATTAAACTGTTCAGTGTTGCTTAATATACAGTGTAAGCATGTGACACAGTTCAGGTTGCTATGGAAACCTGGCATTTTAGTTCTGTTAACAGTGTTTCAGATAGGAAAAGATTTGCATTGCATTACTGCTAGACTCTTTTCTGCCCCCACTCCTCACCTTCTTTGCTTCTCAGTTGGGAGGTAGATGATAGAGAAGAAGCGATGACCTGGAATTTCCATGAATCAGGGTCAATTATAAAAAGAGGTGTTGAGCTGAAACTTAAAAATTTTACCTTCAAGTAGATCTTGTGTCTAGTTGCTTTTTTGGAGTAATGAAGTATTTAAATGCTTATCATTCACAATGCAGTGTCCTGGGTTGATTTGAGGTTCTGTTGATTTGAGGTTCTTTTTCTAAACACTTGAAAATCATGGGGTCCTTTTTAAAGAGATGTTTCCAATAATTTTCACAGCCTCATTATGTATATTGCTGGAAATGTGCTTGACGTAAAAAACTGACCACTTCTAGTGCTTTCTGTTAGACTGACGGATTTGTTCCTCGTGGGTTTCTTGTTGCCTGGTCTTGTCCTGTAAAACATCAAGAACATGTTAATCAAGTTCATTGAGTACAATGGGAACATTTAATATAAACCTTTGGGACCTAAACTAATTAATAATTGTAAACAGAAAGTGATTAATGGAACCTGTGATTGACAATATAGATATTTGTGCCAAGCATCAAGCCACATCTTTGTGATTTAAGAATCTTCAAACACCAGTGTCTTTCTGCTCTGCCTCAGCTTTATTTACATTTCATAAAAATGCCTTTCTTGTGTTGGTGAGAAAAGAGCTGAGAAGAGAGCAAGTTTGTTGTGAAGCTGAGGTCGAGTGTTTGTCTCTTGTAGTCTGTTTGTCATCCCATGAATGCTGGCACTCATCTTTCCACGTGTGCTTGCTAGTGCCCACAGAACAGAGTCGCTGCTCAGGGAGTCACACTGATGGTTTTCTGCCCAAGCTTTCTGCCGCAGGTCTGTCTTATGTGAGGTTGTGCTTGGAATTCAGCCATGTGCAGCAAAGCCTGCTGGAAGGGGGTGTCAGCTGGCGTGGTGGGATATAAACTGAAATGCAGATACAGAGCCACTTCTGCTGAGTCTGCTGCGAGTCATTGGTGTGGTAATTTTGGGTGGAGGAGTGTTATATAGGCAGCTGAAGTGGGCAAAAGGGAGAAAGGCAAAGGGCAGTAATACTTGGAACTGGCAGCTGCTTGCTCCATGGACAGATTCTAACATCCTGAGACAAGGGAAAGCCCAAATTCTTTGGCTTGGCACTTTGACTGGTCAGGGTTGCCTTAATCACCAAAGGGTACTTGCTGTTCATCTGTCTGCTGTGATGCTGCTGTTTTGCCTGTGCAAATCCCACTCTGTGGCCCGTGTAAGCTACTTCATAGAAGTAGCTCTGGAGCGTGGCCAGGCCTGCAATACGTGACACTGTGGATCCAGTGGCCTCGAGCAGCATTCTAAGTGTGGTAAGAGGGGAATCTAAGGAGGACTTTATCATGGCCCTTGTAAACCTGGTAGAGAACCTGTAATTCATTGGGTCTGGATGGGATGTGGTTGCTTGTATGTATTTTTCTTGACTTTATCAAAACAGATGTGCAAGGCTTTCTTTGAAATACTAAACAATTCATGAAATTAGTTGTTATAAGCAAGGAACATGGTAGTGTCAACTAACAAAACAGCAAGGTAGTGCTAAGGGGATTGTCTAAATGCTAGTTGATGTGTTGAATGTTCATCAGTTTGTTCTGTTTTAGAAAACTGCAAATACTTGGTGTTTTAGTTGTATGCTGGAGAGCACATAAATGAGAAATATTTTGTGTATATGCCTACATGCCCCAGGCAGAGGTAGGGGAAAAGTGATATCGTCTTACCCTCTCTGGTTGTGGTAAACTTCATCCTTCTATGGTTCATATAATCACAGAGTCACTAAGGTTGGAAAAGACCTCTAAGATCATCAAACCCAATCTTTGATCAAATCCATATTATAAAGTGCTATGTGTGCTCATTTTTTGAACGCTTCCAGGTATGGTGGCTCCCCACTTCCTTGGGGAGTACAATCCTTAACCACTATTCTAGTGAAGAAATATTTCCTAATATCTACTGTGAACCTCCCCTGGTGCAGTTTAAGTCCTTTCCTTGTGTCCTATTACTAGTTGCCTGGGAGAAGAAGCTGACTGCCACCTCCCCACCTCTTTCTTTCCAGTAGTTGTAGGGGGCAACACTCTGTATACCTGTACAATGTGAGTGTGAAAAGCTGTGGGGTCAGAGGGCTTGGACTTGATGTTTAATTGAATTGGGGTAGGTTGAAACAGGAGATACAGTAAGGTGAAGGTACTAATTATTTTAAAACATCTGCAGCGATGTTCTTGTTGACCTAAAAATGAAAATCTTCCCAGGTGGCCTGATTTCCAACAGCACTGCACTTTAACATTTAGAATAGCATAGCACTCTGCCTGTTAATAGTTTATACTGTGTTTTGTAACCAGTTTCTGTCTAGCACCTGAAGCTGAGTTAAACAGTAAAATGCATTGTTCTGTATGGAAGATGCATCTGGTGATTTTCAGCTGCCAATGAGGGAAGATTAAATCTTGATGTTTTTGTCTTGTGAAAACATGACTGGTGATGTGGAATTCCTGGTAGCGTGTTTGCTTCCTCTTACTCTGTGTGAAACATGGCAGCCTGTATTAGTGGGTTAAATCCTCTTCCCCAATAAGACAGGAATAATTTGTCTGGAGAGTTCTTTGGAACTGAATCAAGTTTTGTTATTGTTCTGTTTCTGAATCAGAAATGTTTCTGCTACGTTGTTTGTCATTTATTTTATTTGGACTTTGTTCATGTGCACAGACTGTTGGAAATCCAGTAGGGGCACTGAAGGTGATCTAAGCTTAGCATCTTCTTACTTCATTAGTAGGGAATGAGAATGCTTGAACTTTTAGTTTACTACACCACTGTAGGGGGGATAATAAACTCCTAAACACTGTACCCTGTTCCTCAAGAGCGAGGGTGTTTGTTTTCTTTGCCTGTCTTATCTCCAGATGTTATCTTTACTGTCCTTGAGAGCCCACAGCATGCAAATAGCCACATTGAATCTCTTTGTTTCTCTCTATTTGGGGACGCAGAAATTGTGACTGCTCTGTGTTTGCTATGAACAAGAAGTCTAGAAATTTCTTCTGCTTACACACTTATTTTTCCGTCTCTTATTTTTTGTATTTTTATTTTTTGTGGTTTCTTAATACACACCCTTGTCACAAGAAACATGGCAGACAATGCTTCAAAGATGAAAGGCATAAAGAAGGGCTATTCACCTGAGCAAGGGCTGAGTGAACCTCAGGTGGAGTAGCTCTCCTGGGTTAGTTTAGTACCCTCCAGTTATGTGTAATGGACTGGAAATTCTTTATAGAGCTTATTAATGTTTTAGAATTAACAGTACACTATACATCATAACACTAATGTAACTATTTAATTGTATCAAAATAATGCCATACTTCAGATAGCTTTAGAAAGAACATTCTTTTGTCCATTGTATTGAATGTATTAAGTTAGTGCTGTGTTTTACTTCTTTCTGCTAGGTACTTTCCTGAAAGCTTCCAATCTCACTTTTTCCTAGGTCATTCTGCCTATAGAAAAGACTAAAATAAATTGTAGCTTACTCTCGTCTTTGCTGGCTGTGTATGTCTGTTATGTTTCATCTTGAGATGCTGTAATGTTTATACAGAAACTTTCATCTTTTTTATTACACCAAGTAAAATATACTAGTAGAACCTAAAAGCAGTAGAACTCAGCCTGGTTAGTCCAGTCAGTGAGGCTTTAATGAAATGCTGCAACATTTAGCATTTCTCGTAAAGTGCAAGTGTGCATTCATTTTCCTGGTTTCAAAAATGGTAGGTGTATGGAAATGCATGCAAGAGTTATTATTAGTGTTTTGGCTTGTGAAGCTTAATAATAGGCATTTATATAGCCAGTAGCAAATTAAAACGTCTCCTCTTCCATGTTAAACTGTTTCTGTTACCTTATTGTTTAAAGATGGTGTGTGTTTATATTTATTTGCATCTGCACAGTGCTCTGGTAACTGCCTTGGGCCCATCAGAGGCACAACTAGCAGCCCCCAAGGGTTCAATTTCCGATCTAATACACTGAATCTCCTTCCCTTCTATATGTGATTTATTCTACAATTTCTTACTCTTCCAACTTGAGAGATATTTTTAATATTGCTCTTGAAGTTTTACAAACATACCTTTGCTATTTTTTTGTCTTAGTAGTGGCTTATTGGTGTAACCCTTGTCATCTCTCGTGCTGCATCTTTTAGGGCACATTTAGCACATGCACCCAGAAGAGTTGTTTTTCAGAAGAAGACACTCTGTTACAGAGTTGCAGACCTAAGCCAGATCATTAGTAATGCCTGGTGTCTGGATACGGCCAGTTTTGAATGTTGGTATACAGCAGGTGATTGGGAACGTGCAGTGCTGTGAACAGATGTGTGTGGTGTTTGTAATCTCAGGGGCAGAGGTATAATAGAGAAGAAAAAATAAAAAATTACTGTTGTGTGGGACCCTGTGCCAGAGAGCAGATGAGAGCTACATGGTGTGTCTGGGCAGCATCCTGCTCCCTCGGCACAGCGGGGTCTCCCTGTTGCATCCTTGCTGTGGCCACGTCTGCTTGGCTGTCCTACTGGGAGTCTTGTACCTTCATCTGCTCTGCCTTCCAAACTGGAAAATTTGTGTGCTTGTTGTTCACAGTGTGATTGTTGCCACTGTCTCTTGCATTATGGGGGTCCTGCCAAGTTATGGAATACACCACCCTTGACTAGATTTTCCTGAAGTCAGTTAATTGCTTTTTTACATACTTGCTCCTTGCTGAAGGGGCTGAGTGAGCCTGGATCCTCAGATCCAGGCTTTTTATTTTCTTTTGTGGATGTGAGCTATGATTCTTAATGTATATGCCCACAGAGCCAGATAAAATTGAGACTGTGCTCTTGGTTTCCAAAGTCAGTCAGTTTAAATTTCACAGAAAATAATAACCATCTCCTTGTCAAAGTAATCTCCTCCCGTGCTCTCATTGTTAAGGCTGGATTAAAGCTACTGGGAGGATACTTGCACACGTTGCTCTTCCACTCTCATTTGAACATGTGGAGGTAATTCTTACAGTTCAGCTCCCCATTTGCAAAGCAGGGAATTACATAATTTTCCTACCTCATGAGAGGTTGAGAGGTATTGACTCTACAGGATTATGAAAAATATGTCTAGAGAATTGCATGATCTTGAATGTTTCTCTGTATGTTTTTCCAGGACTTGGAGTGGGCACCGATGGCCAGAGAAAAGCTATGAAGTCCACTGAATGTTCTAAAAATAATCAGATGCTTCATTGGCTTCTGCATTGCTATGCTGTTGGATGCACTGTTGCTTACATGCACAGTTTTGGAAAGTAATGCCCACAGCTAAAGGATTGTTTGTTGATGTTTTAGGGCCAGCAGACAGGATTTCTGGGTGCTTACTCCTGAGCACAGCAAGCAGGACTTCTTCTTGTTTCATGAAAATGTGAACTACTTAAACTGCAAGTAGCAAGGTACATTATTCTTCATGCATGAGAAGGGAAGGAAAAGGGAGAAAAAATAATTTTGAAAAATTGGTAAATTTATCAGTCTTTGAAGGGTGCTCTATTCACACACTAAGTTATTTTTAATCTTCTGTTCCCTTTTTTTTTTGTCCCTGCACTTGGAGCATCTTCTTCTGCTACTTTCAATGTACCAGTGCAGGAGGCTGCTGTCCTGCAGTGCCAGGTTGCAAGGAGGACAGCAGGACACTGGAAGCAGATTCTGGAGGTCTTGAGAGTGTGGTGACAGTAGAAGTGGTGTGGATATCCATGGTCAGGAGTTCAATCTGTTCTGTGATTATAACATCTAATTTTTTGGCCTTGTTGGAGCATTCCCGTTCTACCTCCTCAGAACTCCCTGGCAGTAACACAACATAGACAAAGCAAGTATCCAGAAATTAGTAAATATAAACTAAAATATCCAGAGCAGTAGGGCTAAATTAAGAAAGAACAGTGTATGTTTACGTATTTTGTTCTTTTCTTTATATAATTATCAGGTGCTGACACTGGCTAAATTTGGAGAGTGGTAAATTTTTAGCAGGGTCCTTACTGAAATGCATTGTTTAGTTTGCCTTGAAAATGCCTAATTAAAGAATTAGCACTGCTGTGGACATGGAATAGAAGCTTTTCACAGTCTACTTCTGTTTCAGTGTGTAGAAAAGGTTAAACTGAGCCTGAAATTTATATAAAATCAGCTTTGTCATCCTTTGAGTTTGGACTGAATTCATGATGTATGAGTAAGTTGTCTGTTTCTCAGCATATAAATATCCCCCAAATATGTGTGGTTTTAATAGTCTGCTGATTCAATATTCATCTGTACCAGAAAGGAGCTGCCAGGAAGCCAAGATTCATTTTAATCATGTAGCCTTAATAACATTTTAAGCAGGTGATAAAGAATACCTTGGATTTTTTTTCTTGTAAAATATCAAATGACAAATAGGGGAGAAATATGGAGTAGGTTTGCCTTTTTTGATGTAATTTTAAATTGTCAGTGACATCCTATAAAGTAAATGTGGCTTTTGTCACATTTTTGTCACATTTTTGTGCTGTTACTGCTTAAAAAACTAAAATTGAAAAGGACTTCTCAGAAATACTAAATACTAGTTTTCTGTAGCAATTGCTGCAAGCTGTGCTGTGTTCCTCCTAGCTGTCAGGTTTTCTTTTTTTGTCCTTTAAGGCAACTAGTGCAAGATTCCCAACAACACAAGTAAACTCAGAAGTTAAGAAGTCAGCATTCCTAATCATTTTGCTATTTCTAGTACTATGTTTTCAAAGTATAATTTTCAGACTTTAATATGCCTTTCTAGAACAACACTGTTGTTTCTTCTGAGAAGGTGAGCTAAGTAAGTTTTAGGTCAATAGAGTGGGATCTGACATTGAATTATGCTCTTATAAAAGTTTAATTAGTGACTGGATATTGTATTGTTGTGTATTTTTATTAGCGAAAGAAAAAAAAAATGCCTGAATGCCTTTGCTGTGCCTGGTCTATGGATAGCATTCCAATTTTTCTGAGTGCCCATCTGTTATGAATACAATTATTTAATTTTTTTGAATTCTTGATTTATTCCTCCTCACCATGTGAAAGGACTTGGAGCTGGATTTATTTGTTATGAGAAGAACAGGCTCCATACCCATGTTGGCATTGCTGGCTTTGTTTGGCACTGATGAAAGCAAGCAGCAAACCTCACACGTGGCGAGCTGAGCAGTGCCTCGCTGCTTTGGTGCTGGCACCTCCTGCAGCATTCGTGTTTAGGTCCAGGCGTAACCTCCTCTGTCCTTTTTTGTGCCCCTTTTTGCTGAAGCAGGGGGTGGCTGCTCTGGCACTGGGCCTGACAGGGCTGTGGACAGGCAGGGGTTTCTCCTCCTGCCTCCCTGGACAGTAGTGCTCTCTTCGTCTGCCAGCCTGGAGCTGGGCAGTTACTTCTCTGGCTGGGGATGTCACATCATGGGAGAGGAAGAGAGTGAATGGAAAGAGCATACCACTGACCCTTGCATGGAATTAGGCAGTGAGGACAGGTCTCTCTTGACTCTGTTCATCCCAGCTGATCTCGTTTCAGTGAGGTGAGGGACTCTTAGCTCTTCCCATTCCCATGGTTCCTGCTGTCCTTGTGGTGATGGGTTTAACTCTATATTGATGCTTTGGGGTTATTTGATAGTTCTTGGTGTCAGTGTGAGACTCACCTCTGGCAGTCAGTGCCCTCCTGGCACATCACAGTGTAGTGAAGGCAAAGCAGGTGAAGGGGGAAAAGTGGTTCCTCTTTCTTTGAATTCTTTTTGTAATTCACTGTAGAGTTTGTAGTTGTACACTTTGAAAGACATAAAGGAAGTGCTGATGAAGCCACCAGTTCTGATCCTCTGAAGATCTAACAGCCTTTCCCAACAGGGAAGATAGAGATGCATCAGAATTCTCAGGAAGTATGTGGTGTCTTCATACAGACTGAACATCTGAGCAGGCCAGTTTGTTCTAATGCTCTGTTATGCTTCTGTCATGTAGGTTTTGGTGTCCAGCTGTGTCCTGCATCATGTGTTACCTTGCAGAGGTAAAATAGTATTCTCTTCATAAAGCTAAAGATGTCACATATTTGCCATTTAAAGAGTACCCATTATTGTAAGACTGCCTGATGTGTGAAAATGAGAGCAATTTGATTCTTTCTGATGCACTGGATGAATTCAAAACTAATGAGTTAGAAAAAGTGCATTTTGAAGCAATGGGCTTCATATGCTATGGACTAATCATCCATCAATAAGGAGAGAAAATTGTGGCAAGTATTTCTAGCATGATTTGTTCTTGGGCTTTTCATGTAGATTAGTCTGTCTTTGCTGCATCATCTCTTTTGTTGACATCTGGCAGTTTGTAGCTTGTGATCTTTTAATGCAGGGGAAAATAATGGAAACTGATTAGGTCCCAGAGGATTTTTTCTTTCTTTTGCTATGAATCATAATTTATGTGGCTTCCATCTCTTTGTTATACAGCCCATTAGACTAAAATGTTTAGTAGTAACTTTGGGCTTGAGTTTATTTTGAATTACTGATAAAAACTCTAAACTTAACTTACTTCATGCATGTGCACAAGCCATCAGGGTAGGTTAAACATATGTTGAGGGGAGGAAAATGATAAAACATCTTGGCAGGGATCTTGGACAGCAGTTTATGTGGCTTGTTGTTAATTACAGTAATTATAAAGCAGTTTGGAAATTCTCAGCTTCTGTTTTCCAAGGGCCTTGGTACAGCATTCTGCCAAGAGGGGTGATTTTCATGTCAAAAACCAGTGCTACTGGTCTCCTTTTTTTTTTTTTCTTTAACTTCTCAGATAACCTAGATAACCTTCCCTACTCCTACCTATTTCAAGGTGATTACACTTCATTGGGAGAGCCAGAGGTCCTTCTTGTTTCTCTCTGTATGGTTGTTTGAGCTTGTGTATTGGTCACAAATACAAAGTCAAACCTTGTACAGAATGTAGATAATTCTTTTTTCTTTTACATTGTTTTTAAAACTTTCAGATCTCTCACGATCTTACAGTATTTTTAGTAATTTAAAATTTAAATTCCAAGTAAGCATTATGTGTCTTACTGGTTATTCTGTTCAGACTGTATATTTCCAAAGCTTCTTTTGATCTGCCTGTCTAGGAAACACATCAGACCTGGAAGATGTTTTGGTATAAACTTGACAGTAGTTTAATCTTTCCATAGTTTTAAAACTTGATGCTGCTCTTTGGGTTACCTGCTTTGCAAAGTATCTCTTCCACTGCTGAGAAACTGGCCTGAGTGCATTTATTGATTTGTCTCCTTGTATACTACATGGACACTTCACAGCAAACACTGGTTAAAGTTTTACTTTGCTTTGTTACTGGGTCCGTTGTATTTCCACAACCTGTTGGGTTTCGTAGGTGTTGTTGACATGTTGATTTATGAACTTCCTGTTTTTAACTGTTCTATACAGGAGACTCTGCCTGGTTATGAGGTGCTGAGGGGAAAAGAGCATCACGCTTGGCTGCTCACATTGCCCATTTCACTGTAAATAATGGAGACCAAGGAGGAGAAGAAGGAACGGCGACAAGGCTATTTTGCTCGGTAAGCTTACAGGGCTTATTTCAATGCTGATTAAAATACAGAACTCCTTATTCTGCCTTTTAGACAAGGCTTTGTGATTTTTCAAGTATGTATAAAAATGAAACCCGTGCTGCAGTACGTATCCAGCAAGTGCTTTCCTTGCTGTATCCCTGATGTTTAAGTGGAGATTTTTTTCTTTTGAGTAGTAAAAGATAGTTGAATTATAATTCTAATTTGTAATATTAAACTATTCTTGTCTATTCAGTTGCAAATTGCATTTGAGCTTCTGGCATCAAGTTCCTGGACAGCGTTGATGAAACCAAGCATATCTGAAACATATGTGTGTCTAAACATGAAGTTTATTTTCACATAAAGCACAGATTAAGTAGTGTTATCTCACTGGGTAAGGCTAGCTAAGAAAGAGTAAGCTGTCTAAACCATATTATCTTTACAAATAAAAGCAATGTTTTTTTTCAATAGTTTTTATCATTTTGAATTAATGATTGGTGATTTTTAAGAAATAAATGACGTTGCTTTCCTAATAACTTGTCTTTGTTAATTTAGCAAGTCTCTAAAGAACTCTGAGCTCTGATGTACAAGAAGAACCAAAGCTGACTTACTCTTGGGAGGGGATAGGAAATAGGTTTAAAAAGCATCTTTGCCACAAGGGTGTTTTCTGTTCTGTTGAAGAGGAGAGTGGTATCCTCTCTCCACTCAGTACTAAATAACTGTAGCCTTCGTGCATTACGAGCTAGATCTAGAGACATGCCTGTCACAACATTTAGAAGTATTGTGGGGAGAAGTGGCTGCTGCTTTATTGCTGTTCAGGTTCTATGTAATGGTGGCTAAAGATTGGAGGAAGTTTTAGTCATGTGTTAATGTCTGGTGACTTGCTTTCTATTTGGAGAAATGCAGTTATGTTGATGTTGGCAGAATGTTGCAGTTTGGTATTCTGAGAAGGGGAAATGGATAGTGGCACCTAAAACAGAGGAGGCATTATAAAGGATAAAGCAGAAGTAGCTAAAGGGATTGGACTAAGGAACAAGAAATTTTGTGTTAAAGAAGACTCAGTCTTTGAGACAGATGTCTGAGTAAGATGCTTTAGTGTTGAGAATGTTTTGTGTTCTTCTAAGTGCTGTCTGCTAAAAAAGTGGAAATCCTCAAGAGGCTTTCAGGAAAATCCTTGACAATTATATTTAATCTGCTTTCCTCTTGTGAATGTTCTCTTTTAAAAATTCACAGGGGCAGCATGTCTTGTATGAGCATAGGACATTGAGCAAGGTTGAAAAAAGATGGGAAATCAATCTGTAGTCTTAGCACTTAGCTGCTGTGTAACTTTGGGGAGATTACCTCTCTCTTTCCCTCCCAGCTTGCATCTTTTTTTTTTATATAGGTTGCAGGCCTTGGTTCTTCTTGTACATCAGAGCTCAGAGTTCTTTAGAGACTTGCTAAATTAACAAAGACAAGTTATTAGGAAAGTAATGTCACTTACTTCTTAAAAATCACCAATCATAAATTCCAAATGATAAAAATTATTGAAAAAACATTGCTTTTACTTACAAAGATGATATGGTTTAGCCAGCTTACTCTTTCTTAGCTAGCTAGGGGTGGTGCTCAGTGTTGGAGTGGTTGTGCTTGCAATTCTTGGAAGGGAGGTTTGAGAATCCCAAAATATGTGCTGACAAACCAGCTCCTGAATTGCAAGATCAAAATGAACATGAAATTGTCTGCATCTCTGTCCCCCAAATTTAGCATTGCTTTCAAATTTGTACTTTAAAATATTTGAAATTCCTCTGTTGAAGACACAGTCAGCCATCATATTTTTCCACTACAGATAGTTATGGTCCTAGTGCCTCTGTTTTCCCAGGTCTTCCCTCCTCCTTGTGGCAAGTGAAGCTGAAATAAAACTTTCCCCATCCATTTTTGCTTCTTACCAAATGCAATTTTACCCACTGTGTTTTGTGGTAAAGAGCTTATTTTTCACCTTGGTTGTCAGGAAACAAAAAAAGTTATTTTTTCAAACAAAATAGAAATGTCTTCACAATTTTTAAACAGTGATTTAGATTCCTTGTGTAGATGAAATGTTACGGCTCGTAGGAGTTTAACGGCAAGAAGTGAAAGTATAAGAGTAACATGAGCATAAATTTCTCTTATGCAATAGGTCCTTATTTAACTGTTACTCCTACTTAAACACTATTCTGTGTAGTTAAGTTTTCTTGCCTTATTTTCCCAAGCATGTTTTCAGGCTTTTCTGTTGCCTTCTGTGTCACTGGCTCCCAAATGGAGCAGTATCTGTGCTGTTATTCAGCAAGTCCAAAAATAAATGGCACAGTGTAATGGGTGTACAGTGGCACATCTCTGTATATTGACTCTGCTGTGACATTTGGTGCTTTTTATTGTGATTATGTATCCATGAACCCAGATAAAACCTATTTCCCTCTGCCTGTGCATCTTCCCTCTCACAGAATGGAGAGTTTTGTTTTCCCTTGGCCATTGTGTAGGCTTGAGTACAGGGGTACTTTCACCTCATAAAATGAGTAGCCATCAAATTTTTAACTTAATTTAGAAAGAAACTACCAGAAAGAGTGTTGTGTATCACATGGAAAGAATTGCCTTGGATCTAAATTGGTAGTCTTGGAAGGCTGAATGTACTGCTTGAAAGTGGAATTGGTTTGCATGTGCTGTTGCGTACTGCTGGATATATTTTGCATGTACTATTATGTGATACTGGATATCTTTGGACAAGCAGTTAGAAGATATGAGAAATCATAAGGGAAGAGTATTAATAGATTTTTGAAAGAATGAGAAAAGGGGCTCTCTCAGGTTCAAATTTTCTGTGTCTCAGCATTCATCACAGCAAGTT
Organism: Pyrgilauda ruficollis; assembly: GCF_017590135.1. Taxonomy (NCBI): domain Eukaryota; kingdom Metazoa; phylum Chordata; class Aves; order Passeriformes; family Passeridae; genus Pyrgilauda; species Pyrgilauda ruficollis. Next base: position 3,390,009 of record NW_024523648.1, read on the forward strand.
GCTGAGCATTTTCTATGCTTTGTACAATCCTTTGTCAAGTAGCTGTCTGTGCTGTCTTAGGGAAAATAAATAAGTGTGCTTTACTTGAAAAAATGCTGCTTTTCAACAAGTTGACCAAAATACTTGCATTAATTTTATTAATTGTTATGTCTTCAACTTGTGGTGACTTAATCTGAACAATCTGTGTGGAGATGAACTGTAAAAACCATACTTATGTTGAATGATTTCTTAATAGTTTCCAAGGGAATTATGAATTTTAGTTTTCAGTTTCTTTTTGGTCAGCACTGAGAGCTGGATTTCTGAAGCCAAAAATGAAGCACTTGTATTAGGGAAAATATTGTCGCTGGGATTTGGGTGCCTTTGTGTTTATTGAGTGTACATTGGTCTTGCTACCATCATTTTGTTGAGAAAACCACATAAATGTCTAGGACATGCTCCAAAGGCCATCCCAGTAGGCAGAGACTCCCTTTAGCTCCAGGTTTTTAATACTTTCTCAGAATCTGAAGCCAGTTGTATAGCTCGATGCTCACCTCCTCTTTCCTTATGATGCCAATATCTAAGGGAAATAAAGGAATTCACAGCATGTTTTAAGTTGATTTAGGTTCTTGGCTTAGATACCTAAATTTACATCCATACAGATGAAGGTTTGTACATTAAACCCAAGATTTAAAGAAGATAAATATAAGTGTTTACTGCAGTTGCTGTTTACTTGTTCCCAACTCCAATTTACAACTTTTTTCCCCTTCTAATTATTTTTAATATTTAAATAAAACCATACAACAAATGATGTACAGCTTTTGAGTCCCATAGCTGGTTATGACCTAACCATAACTTTTCTTTTAAGTATTTACAACAATTCCAACAGTAGGAATCATTGATACATAACTACTGAGCTGTAAACAGCTAGATTCTGGAAAGCTTAGCTGGGGAAGGCATTATGTGTAATTGTCATGTTGTTATGGTTTTTCCCTGATCCTTGCTCTTGGCAGGATGTTGGCTTGTGCAGACCCTTGGTCTGACACGCTGTGGTCATTCCCTTGGTCAGTCTTTTGCATATTGCAAGCTGTCAGATTTATAAGCATCTCATTTAGACTTTTCCTGTCTTCTGTTTTATTCCCATATTTAGTAATTGTGCCTTTCATATTTTTTATTCTTGTGGCTATTAAGACACAGTAGGATGATGAAATAAAAATGCAGTAAGCACAGAGGGACTGTGTGGAAAAGGGTCATTCATCAGTGGTGGCCATAAAAGAGTAAAACCTAGATAAGATATATATATATATATATATATGCATGCACAAAGTTACTTCCTTGAGGGGATCTCATGTGTGTGAGACGTTTTCATAAGTTTTTCTGTTAGATGTTGTTCTTGTTGGCCAGACTCATTATATTTACGTAACAGATTTCAAGTGTTGGGTGCTCTTCAACTCACTATTCCTCCAACAGCTGCCTCCTTGCAATTGTTCTAATTCTGCTGAGCCAATGTGTTGATGTTTATTCAGGCTTCCTGTAGCACCCATATTTTATTTTTTGCTTTCAGGAGGAAAAGTTTTCCACACATTGTTTTTAAACCATCATGGAGGTTTATCTTGGGTGTGAAGAATAGTCAAGCCAAGATCCTGGAGATGCTTAAATCTTTTTTAAATGGCTCTAGGAAACAATACATCATTTCAGTTCATCTGTACAATGAAAATATCTTAACTCTGCTTCCAGATATATAAACATTACCTCATAATTGAGTTACTGAAACTGAATAACAGTATTGCTTTTTATTCATATTGTTTCAGGCAATATCACGTATGCCTGAGGCATTCTATTTTGTAAAAAAAGGATGAATATATCACTACTTCAGATTTCTGGGGTGCAGTTGTTATTATTTGCTCTGTTATTTAGGGTGTATGTATGTGCAGGATAGTTGATTTGCTATAGTGGATAGCTGAAAAAAACCCATAAAATATTTTCTGAAACATACAGTGCTATGACTTACCTGCCAGGTATTCATGCTTGAGCAGTTTCAGTGTTTTTAGCAAACTTTCTATCTTCTGTGCTGTAGGTCAGTATTTTAGCTGCCCTTTGAAAGTGTTGTAGTGCAAGATGTTGAAAAATGTCTAGAATTTTGCTGACAGCATCCCTGGGACCTGTTGGGTGGAGCTTTTGGAGATTGGTCAGGTCCTTCAGATGCTTGAGAGACACTTGCTATTCATTGTTTACAAACTTTTTAGTGTATATATGTATATATACATATATATATAAATTTTTCTTTTTGTCATAGGTGTAAATCTGGAGAATGAGAGTTGGGAGGGAAATTGAACCTGCTTTTTCTGAAGTGTTGCCTGGGAAAAGTTGAACAGCTGTTTATCTTGGGAACTGTTTCCTCATCTCACATGGGTGTTGCTTTCTGGATTCCGAGGTTTCTGTGTTAGCAGTCTTGTAATTCTGTGGTGCAGGATAGAATTCAGCAAAAGGGCATGAATCACCATTTTCTGTTTAGTCTTTAAATCACGGAATTATTCCCAATGTGAGTGCTTCCTCTGGGAAACATAAACAAGATAGTGGTTTCTGCAGTCTTGGTTCTTTCCAGTGCTTTCATCCTCAAGAGTAGGATCCTCATTTAGGATTGAAGAAAAATTTTTTTACTGGTAACAGAATTAGTGAAAGTATTTAATGGGGCCCTGATGCTTTCCTCAGTCTTCTTTAAAACTTTCCAGTACCAGAAATGCTGTTTATGGAGATACAAAGCTTGTGTAAGACAGGAAGTGTGGTTAACCTCCTCACCCATTCACTTCCCCCTGCATGTGAAGTAAGGCTTGGGTAACAGTGTGGCCTCTGTATGAAGAGGCTTTTTTAGGACAGAGAAGAAAGGTGGAGTTTTGTGTTTTTCTTGATTTCTTTGAGAGCAGACTAGGCAGAGAAAAGAGTTTAGTTAATCTCCAAATGTACTGTGCCACACCAGTAATATCACAATTTTTCACCTTGCAAGATTCTTGTAAGGTTGGATTGTTAGACAGAAGCGTGCAATGACCTTAAATTTGCTTTTCCAAAGGGACCTTTGGGTGTCTCTTATCAGCCTTTAAAAAGAAACTTATTTAGCCTTCTTTATAGATCATAAGTAGTTACAGGATGGACCTTTTGATGTAGACATCTGTGCAGTTTGGATAAGAGTGGCTGTCAACATAGTTGCAATGTAATTTTTCTTCCTTCTACTTCCCTTCCCTGCAGCCTACAGCTGGGAATGCCAGGCACTGAGGGCTGTGCTGGACATTCCCGGTGGGCCATGCCATTTACCTTTTTGCTCTTGGAGGGATTTAAAGACATGTATTAAAAATTATTAAATTTGTAGGCTTTACAAGGTGCTTTCTGGATAGATGAGATACAGACTTCTTACTGTATCTGATAGAATTACCTTTTTAGATTGCACTGTTTCTGTAGCGTCTGCAGATACGGTCTTGTCCTTTCAGCTTCCCAGGTGTTCTCTTCTGTTCTTAGGTGCTTTATGTGTCTATTGCATAAAGTTCTGCTTAAACCCAGTGAACTGTTTTAAAATTAAGTCTAGCTTAAACACTGGTGGAAATGTAGCGTAATACTTGGCAGAAGTGTGGTTGCATGGTCGATTTTAAAGTGATGCTGTGTAAGATGCTACTGAAAGGAGTTGGTCAACTTCTCCTTTCTAGTTTTGCCATGTCTCTTATGGATGACAGAGCTGCCATCACTGAGCTGCTGCAGCATGAAGGCACCTTCCAGAAGCAGCCACCTAAAGAGATGTCTGATGGTATTGACTTTTTAGTGGTGCTGTTAATTGCCTTCTGCTTATGCCTTGAGAAATAGCAACGGTCTTACCTCCTTTTGTCAGCAGTCCTGGTCAGCTCTCCTGTGCTTTGTACCACGGGTAGTAGGGAGTGGGCTGTACAGTATTTTAAGGAGAACAGTTGGCATTGTGAGCTATATTAGAGTTTGCTGGATTGAAGAAAACACAGGTTGAAAAGAAGATAGACATGCACCCTCAGGGAAAGTGTTTCTGGCTCACAAATAAAATTGCCTGCCTTTGTATCTGTGGTCACTGAGGCTTTTGTCTGTATGATTTTGCCATGTGCCATGCTACATTTTGCCATGCTACATTACCCTTTTTTTTTCTGGTAAGTGTGCTGCATGTTTAAGGGGAAAGGTATGAATGATACCTGCAGGAACATGCTTTTGGAAAGAGGCAGTTTTCCCCCTCTGTCTGAGAGATTGGAAAGCACCATATAGCTAAGGGAATTCTGTTGGTAAGAGAGGAAATACTGTGGGTCCTCTGTGGGTACACTGGATACCTGTCTGCTTGTTCTGTATCTGAAGTACTAGATGCACGTTCTGTAGTTTTTGCTGTATACCTTTAGGCATTGGTGTCCCTGCTCTTGCCTCCCCAAGGAATTGAAGCTTTTTGCCTCTGCTCTGGGGCTTTGAAGAGGCTGTGTGCATATTCCTGGTGGCCTTAAGCTCCCCATGGTAAACTCTCATGCCCTCAGTGTTAATCCAGCTTCCAGACTGTGTTTGGAAGGGATTTCTTCCACCCCACCCTGCGCCTGCCAATCTGATTATGTGGAGGTGACTTGTAAGTGTAGGTTTTTGGTGTTTTTTTCTGTCCTACTCTGTAGTCTGAGCAAGGAGTGTTTCCTAGGATCATCTGAAATTTGAAGATGTATGTTACCTATGCTCTAAGTCTCTCATGTTATTCCACCGATATCTGTGGGATTTCTCCTATTGATTTATGTGAGAGAACATCCCAAGGAAGGTAGCAGGAGTGGTTAGGAATTGGGGGAGGAGGGAGATAATTGTCCTTATGCTGGAAAACCTTTGTAATGTAAATAAGCCATAAATCAGCTCTCTGGATGTCTTAATACATTGAGTATTTTCCTGTGACACAGCAGTTTCTGGCACAGAGAACTTGTCTTGTATAACACTTAATATACTGCTAATAACTTCAGACTTTTGCCACTATTTTTCTGGACTGGCTATTTTTATTTCAGTAGGTGTAAGCTTAACAGCTAGCCAATCACTGGTAAGCTTAGTTTAAATTATATTATGGTTTTGGCATAACAGTGCATTTCTGTAATGGATTTTGACTTTCAGTACTGCTTCTAGAAATAAATGGCTTGAAGGTGTCAATCACATGTTTCAATCAGACAATCTTTAAAAGTCAAATCGCCTCAAGCAGAAGATTTATCTGTATGTTCACTGTCTGTTAGGGAATTAAATGTTAAAAAGAGGATGCTTCTCTTTCCACCTGGACCACAGCAGGTGCTGCATGTTGAAGTTCTGCTTGTGTGAGGCTAAGAAGGATTTATTTGTTGTTACAAATACTGACAAATCTATTTTTTTCCCTTTTTTTTTTTTTTTTGGCAGTCCAAAACTACAGCATATGACTGGTCCCATGGACAGATGCATTTGAGCAATTTTATGCATGTGAGGAACCATACTGTTAGGTGTTACAGAACAGTGAAAGCTGCTTGTAGGAGCTGAGCTGTCCAGGCACGAGTGGTGGGAGCAGGTCCAAAGCACTGTGGCTCCAGGGAGAAGTGCCAGAGCCCCAGAGGGGAGGGGAGGCCAGGCCAGCAGCTGCCTCCCCACCTGCCATAGCAGGGGTAGGACCCAGCATGCCCGGAAGCTTTCCTTCCCAGCCCAGAAGGGAACGGACTGGTGGGCATAATGGCAGGCAGCAGGACACAGTGTCACAGAGCACCTCCCTCATCAGGCTTGGGCTGGCTGGATTTGGTAGGAGCTTGTTGTCCTTGAAAATACCAGGAGGCTGAAGACAGCTCCTGGCCTGCTTGTCCCCAGCAGCCCCCTGCTCTTGTGCAGGAGGAGGCAGCGCTCAGCCTCCGGTGTGCTGCAGCCTAGGTGCTGCTGCAGGGAGCAGAAGGGCTGCCTGCCTCACAGGGTTACATTCAGGAGCACTGTAACTTCCAGGTTTCCTCAGCTTATTGTTCTAGTTAAGCTACTGCCTCAAGTGCGGTGAGACCTCATGGACTTTCAGAGTCCAGAGAACATGGAGATAGAGCAGAGCCCCTTGTGTCTTTCCATCTTCCATCACACTGACAGAGGGCGAGGTTTAATTTTTTCTTCTTCATTTTCCCTGAAGTAATTGCTTCTTCCCCTTCCAGCCATATACATTTTGATAGCAGGTTAAAAGTTTCAGCTGAAGTGAAAATGAAAAAATATAAACTATTCAGGCAAAAATAAATCCGTAAATAATATTTGATATAAAACCCACAGAGGAGTTTTAAGAAGTAGTAATTAATACACACTTTATCTCTTATGAGTGTAATTGAGGACTGACTGCACTAATGTAATGATATGGCTGCTGAAAAATATCAGACCATGTCAAATTCTCATTTTGAGGTATATGCTTGTTAGAAGTTGCATTTGTACATGCCTGCCATGTGACTGTCCCACGCAGACAAGCTCTCCTGTCATGTCATCTTTATACCTGTGGTTAGTGGTCTTTTCACTGCAGTATTAAAAAGGTGGTGCCATATTATTTTGTACAGAAGATGATGCAGACACCTGTTCTGGGGGTAGATTGATCATGATTCTCACTTACAAAATAGCTGTTGTGTGAGACAATATCAGCCATTATTCAAAAGACTGAAACTACAGATTCCCTTTTTATTCCTCCATGACAGCGTGTCTGTGTTTCTTTTCAGAACTTTAATCCATGTAACAGTATTTTAAGTGAACTTGGACGCTTCTTCTGTGCTGCATGCCAGTTCATAGGAAGCCTGTTCAGAAAAGCCATTAAATTGCTCAATATGCAAAATAGGTTGCAAGTTGTCTGAGAACAATGAATGCAAACACAGAAATGAGATACACAGTTGGTTGGTTGAGATTTGTTTTTTAGCAATTACTCTGAAATACTTTAAATAAAAGCTTTTTTCACTCACATTGCTGTGCTTTTTGCTCTAAATTTGTTCCTGAATAGATATGTTTTCAACCTGTTTGTAGGCCTGTGCACAGCATCTCTTATACTGTGATCTCCAGAATCCTTGAGAAATATGTGGTGACATTTGGATAATTTTGGTGTTATTATGAAAGTTAGCATTTAAAGCCATCAGTTTGGCTTCCATTTAGTGTCTGTCTTTAAAAGAAAAAACCTTGGCCTTTTCTATTAATGGTATAAAGTGTGGATTTTTTGTTTGTGTTTTTATTTTTTAAACTACTTTTGTTTACAGCTGTATTAAATTGATAGTTTAATGTCATAGAGGTTGGTGCAGTGATGCAGAGCACCTTGATATTTAAATAGTAATTTGCAAAGTAACTTTCTTAAGAAAAGCAAAGGCTAATGCAAAGACAGGTACTTTAAAGTACCTGATCCAAGTCCCCTCCCTCTCTAAGATATCTCTATTATTGATCATTTAAATAAGAAAACTGTTGAATTTTTGGCTTAACTTTGGTCACTGACTTCTCAACCATAGCCACTTTTGGATCCCCCCAACCATTTTGGTCAGCAGACACTGACAGGTGACTTCACTTACTGAGTTGTGTCAACTTACTCAACATTAAGATCCTTTTTATGGAGAAAACAACACTTTCTTCTCTCTGCTGCTATTGGAGAGGAAAGAACAAAGTCACTGTTTCCTTTTTGCAGCGGGGGAAGCTGCCCATCTTCCAGCCCTTGGAGTACCAATGTTTATGAAAATTTCCTATCATCAAAGCGTCTTTTCTGGATAAGTGGGAAGAATCTGGGCATGGTGTGGTGTGTGCCTGGCTTGGCTTTCTGGCATCCTCTTTTTACTGGTCTCAAGTAACATAACAGAGGCTGTTGCTTGACAAACCCTTCCATCTCCAGTGCCTGCTTGGAGGAGCACTCTTGCCTCTGCTTACAAAAGGCTGCCTTCTTTTGTGTTGACATCATGCTAGCACAGCCAAGTGGGATCTAATGGGGAAGTGATCCAATTTTGAAAAATTTATTCATCTATTGGTATTTTTGCTGGTTATTTTACCCTTAACCTACATAGTTACCCAGATCTGGTCCCTGTGTAGCTGCAACAAATGGCTTTGTGCAAGAATGGGGGCAGTTCCTGGGGCCAGAATCAGGTGAGCAGAGGGAGAGAGCCACTTTCTTCTGCTAACAGAAGTGGCTTAAAGGTGCTTCTTTCAGCTACAGGCTTTGAAACAAGTCTCCTTTTCCTCAAATAGTGTTCAGCCATGGCAGGTTTGCTGTGCTTTTTGCCTCAGTACTGTTGCACTCACCTTTCTTGATTTCTGTAGGGGCCAGGCCTGGATGCTCAAGAATGAGGGGTGGGGGAAAAAAAGGGAATGCCTGCAGGTATCCTTCAAGAGTCTGCCCACATGTGTACAGCCTTCTAACAGTTTGCTATGTAGATTCCTTCTGAGAAAAAAAAAAATAAACAAGCCCCTGAAACCAAAACAAACCAACCAAATCACCAAAACTGAAAGACTGCCTGTCACTGTGTTCTCCGTGGCCCTGCCATGATGAATTTTCATATTGGCTCTTTGTATCTTTTTACATCTTTGGCAAACCATATGTCTAAACGATTGATTTTTATCTGCATTTCACTTTTATCTGAATGTAATTCTTGAAAGAATTTAATTTGGTATCTTTGGTACTTCTCATATAAGAAGTACTAAGATAGCACTCCTCGAGGGTTTTTTTCCTGGAGGTGCGTTCCAGCTACATTACTGCTGCATGATGTGTGGCACACTTCCTGTGGGTTTTGCTGTAAATGACCATTGATTTTCACCTACTGTTTTATTGCTTCCTTGCAGATGTTTATTGCCATTTGAGTCACTGAGCACTACATTTCTTTCTTTTTTTCAGTCAGTTTAATCAATACTAAAGCTGCTTTCTGTTATCAGGAAATTTTGTTACATAGGTGATCTGAGAAAGTGGGTGTGGAGCAACCACTGTATGGAGCAGCACACATCCCCCAGAGCTGTCCATGTACTCTGTTGTTGCCTTTGGGATTGTTCTCAGTTCTTGCATTTTGTTTCCCTATGTTAATTAAATATTAATTTTAAAGAGCCTTCCTCTTTTTTCATGGAATTTGAGTTTTATGAAGAGTGCTCAGTTGAGGCAGGGAGTGAAAAGTTTATCAAAGCTTTGGAGAAACTTGAGATACTTCAGCCAGCTTGATGAGCTTATTGTCCTCATCAAAATAAAAGAAGTTTGCTATGGTGTGACTCCTGTTCAGCTTCTCTGTAGCATCCTCCCTTGCTGTGTAACTGCAGTTCCCTTTTTCTTGGAGTTTCACTCGGCTGATGTGGAGGGGAGTGGTGGGCTGGCATTAAGTGGGGAGAGCAGCTGGGAGCCAGCACTGTCTGGAGGTGACAGGGCAGGACCATCCCTCCCTTGCCAGGGCTTCAGTGCAGGGAGAATGTCTCGTTGTGCTACTTTCAGAAGAATTCCTGGCATGTGTAGGAGCCGTTTGGGGTGATGAATGAACACCACAGTAGGAGAGAGTATCTGGCACTGTCAGCAGAAGAAAGCAGGAGGAGCACGATGGGAGTGTGTTAAAATTCAAGTTGGTATTTGTGACAAAATAGTTCTGTGGTGCTGCTCTGCCTGAATGAGCCTATTAAGTGAACTTCTGGCAAAGTTAAAGGAATCATCTGAAGGGAAAGACTTCATTTTGCCTTCTGCCTAAGGCTGTTCTTTGAGAGCTTGCAGTAACTAAGGTTGTAAGGGAGAGAATCAAATAGATGTCTAAAGCAAGCAAAATGGCTTTCCAGAATCCTTTTCCTATGGAAAAGATTTTATTAAATTCTTGTCATAGCAACCAAGTGCTAAATACATTATAACCTCTTTTGCTAAGTAAACACAAAAGATGGGGATACTTTTGCTTTTGAAAATGGAAAGTTTGTTAAGTTGTGTGAGAACACTGTAGTCTTAAATTTAGGCAAACAAAACTTTCTGACACCTCAAAATGCTCTTTGAGTTTTACCCAGGGAAACAGGGATTATTCCCACCCCCTAAATAAACAGAAAAGCTGTTAGATGAGATATTTAAAATTCCCTAAGTCAGAAAATTGGGGAGGGGAGATTAACATGTTTTACTTAATCTAAGAACTCGTCAGAAAGTGCAGTGTCTTTAAAATTCCAGAACAACTTTACTACAAATCCTCCCCTCCACATTACAAATGATGAAACAGAGGTAGTGACTTGGTTTTTAAGCTAATGGCAGTATTGGGAAAAAAATAGACATACCCTGGATTGTCACTACAGCACTTCACTCTCTGGAGCATGCCAGCTTTCTTGAGCATTGCTGCTGGCTGACCATCTGTGAAGACTGGTGCTGGTACTTGCTGTCAATCAGTAACAGGAGCTCCAATAAAAGTGGAAATTTCCAGCTTTGACCTGTGCTACTAACATCAGAGCTTTTAGGAGTTGTTTTTTGTCCTTTGGAATGACCAGCTTATGGACACTTTTGAGTGTCTACACCCGCCATACTGGAACCACACGGTTGTCCTTGATAACTTTTTCAGACTTGATTTTTTTTTTTTGTAGTTTTTTCCTCTCTGTGGAAGATATAAAGATATAAAGATATTCTTTAAAAATCTGGCAAAAGATGTGTTCTCTCCCTTACATTTACCTTAATAATCTGTTTTGATAGTAAACATACAGCCTTGTGGCTTGCTTGTTTCCAAAACAGGACATGTACCAACCTGAAATGGCTGGTGATCCATGGGGTGTGCTTCCTTGTGGGGTGCATGCTGTTCAGTTTTAGGAAGATTTCTGGGGGTGAATGGCTTTGTATTTGTTTCTGTGCTGAAGTGAAAGCAGCTGCACTGGGAAGGTCTGGGTTAAGTGCTGTGGTCTGCCAAGCAGTCTGACTTCCTTTGGCTTTGCAAGCAGCAATGATTTATTTTGTCTGAGATTTGCTTATTCTTCAGGTTCCATGGGATGGGATGAGAGCAGGGCCATGCCTGGAGCTGGCTGAGTTGTCCTGGCACTGAGCTGGGTGGAGGAGAGATTGGTGATCTGTGCAGGCTGGGAGAGAAAGACTGATTAAGATCAGACCAGTGGGTGACTAATGGAGATTTTTACTGTCAGGTTTCTGTAGGTAGGTAGGGTTTTTTTTTTGACGTGACATTTGATTTATTTAGCTCTTCTGGATGGGTGGAGAAAGGCATGGAGGGTAGAAAGAAACTAGTATATATTATAATCAGTGCAGAGATTTAAATTAAGATTAAATTTATTAATTCTGAAGCAAATAATTGGGGTGCATATCATTTTTATATAAAGGAATCTTAATAGGAGCAAAACAGATTAAGTTGTTTGAAGTGTTTTAACGGTTTTTTTGTGTAATCTTATTGTATGTATGCACAAATAGATTTTTAAAAACGGTATTTGAGGAACACAATCTGTTTATGCTCTGCAGGATGTTAAGATGATTGTATGCCAGATATCAAGGCACATTTTAGAGGATGCACATTGTGGAAAATATCCAAAAAGGAAAACTTCGGCTTGTCAGCTGAAAGATAAAAAGATTTCTTCTCCCTTCCCCCTCCTTTTGTTTCTATTCTTGGAGGGCCACTTTATTAGATGCTTTTGTTTCCAAAGCAAGAGTTGTTCATGGTGTATGATCTTTATTCATCTAATACATCATAAAAAACATGCCTTACTATCACAGGAGTTCTTTAGAGCATCCTATGATAAGAACCTAGTGCTCTTTGACTGATATTATGTATTGAATGAGGTCCTATTGAATTGTCTGTTAGACACCTCTATTGAATAAATGTTAAGCAAAACACAGTGAAATTTCTAGGGAAAAAGTTACTGTTGGATTTCCATGTCTTTATTGTTTCAGTGTCAGAGTTGCTTTACTGGTTGCTTGTAGTTTCTAGTGGAAGTTGGCAGATAAAATCACCCTCTTTTCTCTGAGCAGTTTTCTTTTTCCCCTAACCACCTACCTTGTAAGTGTAATGGGAAATTCAGGCTGTTTTGTTCTAAAAATTAGTTTTTTGCCTTTCATAGGCAGTCAGATGGAGTTGGGTCTGGAAGATGAAGTAGGCCATTTCTTGGAATCTTTCCTAGCTCTTTTCCTGTAAGTCAGTGCCCAAGGTATTAAACAGTCAGTTGCAAATTAATTTAAGTAAGCACTGCTAACCTTGCATTTTTACCTGCCTACTCTGAGATTGTGTCCATTTCAGATCATTAGTCTTTATTGAATTAAATGATCTTTGTATTGTAAAGTTTTGCTTTTGCTGGCAAACTTTGTATTTGGACAAACTTAGAAAATGGATTACTGGTTGTTGCTCAGAAAGCACTTGAGGGGCTGGAAAAGGATCTCTCTGTATAAACTCAGAAGAAATGTTTTGCCTGTCAGAATCAACTAGCTTGAAAAATGTTATCTGGTGTCTAAATGAAATTACAGATGTGTAAGACTTGCTTCATAAACAGGAGTGTTTCTGCAGATAAGATGTTTGTTTATCCTGCCCTCCCTGTTTCTTTATTTTTCTTTCTTCCCCCAGCAGCTTTCTTCGTGGATCACAACATATCCATCAACTGAAACTGAAATCCAAGCATTTTCTGCAGCAACGCTTTATGAATTGACTGTATGCATCTTGTTTTGCCTAAAAGGCTGATTTAATTGCAGAACAAGATCAAACTGAGAGGTTTAATTTTTTTTGTTGTTGTTGTTCAGCTCCCTTTTACTTTCATAACTATTAGGACAAAACTGAATGTTAGATTTGTTCACAGACATCCCCTTAGAAACTGAACAAACCCACTCAAAGTCTTCCAAAGTAGTTGAAAAACAAATAATTCAACAAACTATGTTCTTAAAACCATCGTTCATAGCAGCTCTTGTCATGAAGATTAGGAAATACCTGAGACCTGAGAAAAGAATAGATTAAACTTTCAGCCCCTACCTTCTTTAGGAGGTGATGGGTTTGAAATCTGAGCAGGAGAAGGACTGGCAGCTTGTGTGGGATATACAGGTCAGTGTGAGAGAAGGGTAAGTGGAGGCTGAAGGAGGTACCTCAAGGGAATGGAGTTTAAGATGCAGTAAAGCCTCCAGCTGTGCTCTTCACAGCCCAGTCTCTGCTGCACTGTACCAAGTGTGCATTAATAATGAATTGTCTTGTGTGTATACAGGACTTTGCTTTAGTAAGAGGATGCATAATGTCAAAAAGCATAGTAGGTTTGAGCTTGCCATTATGGCTTTAAGTGCTGTTGAAGGCTTGTTTTGGTTCCTTGATATATTACAGGCAAGGCTTTTCAGGAGCAGTGAATTAGAGGGGTTTTGGTAATTTTTACCAGGCTTTACAAACCTCAGGAAGAAGCATCTTACAAGCAGAGATCACAACCCTAGACAGAGTTGCAGGTACTCTGAGTACTGTCTGGAATGTCATGGATACTTGGTCTTAATTTAGGTTTTTTTCCTAGTGCCAAGGTTAGCACCTTTGGAATTGGATGGTCATGACCTTCAAACAGAGCAGTGGGCAGGAGGAGTAAGCTTGGCACCATCTGAAAATCTGATACATGACATGGTGATGGAGTAGAAATTATGGAGTCCCCATATTCTTGATCACTTGTACCTGAAGTGCCAGTGGCACTGTCCATTCACAGCAGCAGCGGCAGCTGCGTGCTGGGGATGCTGTACATTGTGTAGTGAGGCCCCAGTGTGCTGTAGGAGTGGGAATGCAGCAGGATTAAACAGTGAGGACAAGAACCAGTCAGTTGCATTGCAGTGAGTAAGTTCAGACTCTCCTTTCTGCTTTTCTTTTTTATATCACTAATGGACCAGTTCTGTTTTAGCTCTTCATTCTAAAAATTGCCAGGGGCATCTTTGAAAACTCCAGTTCAAATGAGAATGTTTTAAGGAAAGTACTGACAGAAGCAGTTAGTATTGTCACAAGGACTGTTGACCTCTAGAGAGGTTTTACTCTTTATTCATTTTTTCCCCTGCTAGAAAGGGTTCTTTGTTTCCACTAGTGGCTCTCCTGTTGTTTTGAGATACCACAATCATACTACAGAAAGCTTACTAAACAGAGTTTGTGGTCAAAACAAATAGACTGGGAATCTGAAGACAGAAGTCTCTGCTGCAGTGTGAGTAGAAGTGGGGTGCCAGTGGATGCTTGCTAGTTCTCATGTACTGAAGCAGGTGATTTGGGTATCCTGTGATATGCATACACACAGGAAGGTCCTCGAGTCACTAGAGTCAAAAGTCAGGAATGTGGCTCATTTAGAAGTCTGTAATTGGGTATAACCATGGTAGGAATATGCCATTTCAGCATAGTGGGCTGTGTTGCCATGATTTACACCACAGCTAAATATACACATTGTGCATGCAAAGTGTTTGTAATGTTTTGTGATTACCACAGCAGCCTTTTATAAGGACTGTGGCTTACTAGTTAAAAATAAGCCTCCTTTACATATGCAAATTTTAATCAGTCTAGTATAACAGTCAATTTAAACACTTCATTTCCTATATAGATATAGTTACTTTTATAGTTTCTAAATCCCTGTATGATGTTTCCATATGTAGTCAGGACTGAATCCATAAATTTCATGTACAGTAACTGTCTCTTTCTGGGCAGAGCATGAGCTATTACTGCTAGTTATCTTACAGATCTGTGACTTTGAGTGAATGGGGAGCACAGCATCCTCACTGGATTGGCTGCACAATGTGAATCTTCCTATTTTGGGATGTATGAAAGAAATATGTATACATACATGTGTGACAGACACCATTTGTAACACAAACAATGCAACAATACTGTTGTATTTTGAAGTGTTTCACTGGAAAATGTTGGTCACATGTACTCTGAGAAACTGACCCTTCTCAGTCTAATCATTCTAAACTTGGAACTGGTTTTAGTATTTTATTTTTTTTTTTAAGAAGTGTGTAGCCTGAAATGTGTTTCTAAAATTTGCAATTGCTCTATGTATTTATTTTATGTTGCAGTCTAAAAGAATACATGAAAAGCATATAAACATAAAAGGTGGAAGAAAGAATCTCTGAAATCCCTGCATTATATTAATAACTTACTGTATTAAGTTTTCACTTACGTAAGCTACTGCTGTGAGCTCATGAGACCTTTTCCCATTTGTGGTGACTCACTGGTTGTCTGTATTTTCTATGCATAATTCTTCCTGTGCACAAAGCAAAGTTTTTGGCATCAACAAGACAAATATACTACTCACTCCCTTAGGTACCTTGTAACCAATAAGTTAATGTACTGAAGATAAGGAGCATTAGATAGATTAGCTTTTAATTTTGTATGGTATGAGTCAGTGATTAACTGGGAGCTATTTTAGTGACAGTGACCCTCAACCCATAAAGTCAGTCTTCGCTCTCACTAAGCAAACTCAGTGCCATAGATGGTGATTTAGCAGAAAATTCTGTGTTAGGATTCCTGAAGCATCTTTCTCACTTGATCTGTGCTTTAAAGTCTTCCAAAAAGAAAATGCTCTTGTTGCTATAGTGATAAGTTGGAAGATCTATAGGCAGCTCATTAAGATTTCTCTCAGAAGAAATCTAGGCAGTTGGAAGAAGTTCTGGCACAAGCAGTTTGTGGCCACATTGATAATGTTGCAGAAGGAGCTCCTGGGTGACACTTGGAATACCAGCTAGTGTGGGTTGTGCCAGAATAGCTGTGGAGTAGCATGAGTGGCCTCTAGGAGATAACCTTGGACAAAATGGAAAAAAATAACAAGTTTATATGAGAACAGATGGTTTGTAAAGCAGGAGCAGTGGACTGTGGAATTATTGTTAGCTGTTGTGTTATAGTACATTGTGATCTGAGGTTTTATTTTATACCAAGCTTCATCTGGAAAACATGAATTCCATATCTTATTTTTACATTTAGATGTATGGCCCTTTTAAAAACCACCAGTTTTTCAGTGGTTTGTTTGTTTGTTTTTCTTTGTTCCTTCTCAGTAAGCAACAGGAAAAACTTCATTGTTATTCTTGAGAAGGTATCTTTGAGATTATGATATAATGGAAGAAAGAGTATAAGGTAGGATCATCTAAGTTACCAAGTTACTGATGCCAAGTGTGTGATTTTTAAAGGGTTGTAAGGCAGGAACTCTGATATTAAATTAATTTTTTTAAAAGATCAATTTAGAAAGTGAGCTAACTTGTCTCTAGAGGTTGGCTAAATCTTAATGTGGGTTTCTTTTCTTTATGCACAGTTTGAAAAAGAGAAGGCAAGTCAAACAAACCACCGAGACTGTCTCTGCCAATTCCTCTGGATCTCCTGTTTCCAAAACACCTTCTGAGAAAGATGATGAAAGTAAAGTTATTTTGGAGCAAATCAGTTCCTCTGAAGACAGCTGTAAATTTCCTGGGGAAAAGGAAACTGCTCCAGACAAGGAAAAGAAAAAGAAAAAGTACAATCAACTGAAAGACATCAGACGCACAGAACTTAAGAGATACTATAGTACTGGTGAGTTATGTTAATGCTGTAGTATTTTAAAATATGTTTGTTTTGATAGCTTGCTAATGTATTTCACTCATATTCTGTAGGCCTTCTTAAAAGGATAATTAGCTTTGGACATCCTTTCGATAAAAGCAAATAGAGTTATATAGTTCAAGATATCTGTTACTAACTTAAACCTTGCATTTTCACAAAAATACCTATATCTTGTTTCTCAGTTCTAAAACTCAGTGTTGTTATAGGCAGTAGTTAGTTTACTATTGTATTTTATTTTTGTTATTTTTAAGATTAGTCTTCAATGTTTTATGGGGTTCAGTTTTTATGGAAGGGCTATTACTTTCAATAATTGATGTATACTGTTCAAGACTTCAGTCTTAATTCATATTCATGTTTGTTGAAGTGTGAGGAAGTAAGTAAATAACTACATATTTTTAAACAAGGTGTCAAAGGACTTGTGTGATGGCTTGTTTCCCCCTCACCCCCCCCAGCTGTCTAAGTAACTCAATTAATTATAAATTCCTTTTTAGATTTTTTTTGCAAGTACTTGAGGAAAAAAATTATTTGTACATTAATATATGAGGTGAGTCATATACACATATTCGCATTTCTGAACTGTAATTAGTTAGACACTCATAATTTATTTTACATATGACGTATGAAGTACGTTTCGTTCCAGATTTTGTCTTGGTATTTTGTTGGAATGAATTCTTAGATTTGGAGAACTCTGGTTCCATCTTGTAAGGAATCCTTTCCCAAAGAGAAGGAATGGAACAGAAAACTTTAGCTATCCTCAAAGCAGACTTCTTTACTGCTCACCCAGTGTGTGCACGAATGGCTGACTCCTAAGGAGGAGTCCTCTTTAGGATAAAAACAAAGGAATCTGCACTGAAAATGTTATATGTTGAGTGGTCGTGCAGACTAGCCCACAGCCAAGAGTGCCTTTTATGAGGCCTTGCCATAGGGAAGATAAACCCTGGAGTAATACATCCTGGGGTTTACAGTGATTTATTGATCAGGCTCTAACTTTTGGCAGATCTGAATGTAATGAGATCAATAATTTGAGAACTAAAAGAACTTTCTTCTCTCTGTCTGAAGTTCTGACCACACTGTTCTGGAAATAAAATCTGTAAAAGGAAAACTGGAGAACAGTTAATGAACAAACCTGTAAATTCTTTCTGCTTTGGTAGTATGCTGATATAAAAAAAACCCCAAACACACCAAAATATAAACTTCTGCTGTATTCCTAATAAAGTGCTTCTTCTAGAAACATTTGTTTCTTTGTACCTAGAGTAATTTAGGGGTTTGTGAGGTAGCTGAATTTTGTTTCTCAAGTTTTCCAGGAGTTAAATTTAAAAAATTCTACAACTGTTGGCACTTGGGGTGGCGAGATGGGGGGCAATGGGATCACTCTCTGTCACTGAAGAATGTGGCAGTGCTAGCTAAGAAGGATGTAAAGGTGTCTTTGATGTCTTTGAGCTGTCTTTGACTTGTGATCCAACAGTCAGTAAAAACTCAGGTTTTGCTTATGTCTGTTTCGTAAGTGTTCCCCGGTTTCATGTGGATTGCCATCATTACAGGGTGACTTGAAATGCTACTTATCATCATGTAGGTGTGCAAAGTTTCTGGGTTCTGCAGAAATACAGAAGTTCTGTTGAGAAATTATTTAATGCTGCTGTTGAGCTGAGCACAGACTCAACTGGCAAAATCCAGAGAGATAAAAACTTGCTCCTTGTTTAAATATCTGCTTTACGATTGTTCCCAAAGGCTTTTACCCAACCAGAGCACCAAATTGCAGAAGTGTAAGTTGAGGCAGAACAGAGTTGATTATGAAACAAGTGCAGTAGCTCCATGTGAAACTTTCAAAATGCAGTCTTTTCAGTAGAATTGTTAGTTGCCATGGCACTGGACTACATGGCTCATACTGCCTTCACCCACTGCAGCTGTATCACAGAGTTACCTGCTCAGCTGCTTGTCACTGCTGCTCTCCAGAAAGCAGACACCTTTCCAACATCATGAGTAGTTTCTGAGAGCTGTCTGCACACCCACAGCAGTCTGAAAGAACTGGACTTGTTTAAGTAGTTTGTCTTTTGCCTGCATATGGCATGGCAGAGGACAAGCCCATCTGTCTTGCCAAGCTGAGTTCTGCCAGGTGTACATTCAGCAGTTCTCTGCTGGAAGACGTGTCAGCTGCAGTGGTGGGAAGGTACTGCCAAATCTGTAATGACTTTATCTTTTCATTGTTGATAGACTTTCATATGAAAGTGTCTATTATCCATGCATATACGTCTGTCTTAATTATTTAATGTCAGGGATACATACACCTCATTTCCCTCTCTCCCCTTCCCTGTCTTTTTTTCCCCTCTGACTTGTCCCATTATTTTGGAAGTGCTCTGACTGAAAAGCATGCACTGTCTCTCTGTTAACCATTTTTCTATTTATGTTTTCTGAAGGGTTTGGAAGTTTTGGCGTCTGTTTCTGCCCAACTATCCCGCTTTGACTGATGTCTAGAACATGGTAGGGGGGTTGGAGCTAGATGACCTTTAAGGTCCCTTTCAACTTAAATAGTTCTATAATTGTAACTTTATGAAACTCTGACACAGTAATTACTTCTTTTGTCCTGAAATGCTTTCTGCACTTTATCAAAATGTTTAACTTTCCTCAGAAGGAAAATTTATTAAAAGTAGCACCAGCCTTGCATATTCCCATGATACAACCAAGCTTTGTGGATTAATGGAGGTTTTGTCATTAGATTATTTGAGTCCAGAGAAGTTGTGTCTGTCAGTCTAACAGAATGAAGACCACTGTCCTCTGAATAATCTCCCTTTCATATTTCACAGGATGATAAATCCTTCTTTATTTATTGTTCTAAAAGGTGGGGGAAGGAACATAACATCTCATTATAACTTGTTCCTTGCACACCACATCCCTTCATTAGAGCCTCGTGGATGTGTTTGCCTTTGTCTTTGCAGTGACATCCTGACTCCCAATTTGAATGCTGAGCTTTTTAATAGATTTTAATAGCTTTTTAATAGATTCCTGCAGGCACCAACGCTGTCAGGGGGATTTTGTTGACTCGGTAAATTCCTCTTCTTCGGTGAAAGGACTAACACAGCTTCTGAAGGCTGTACAGAACTGGAAGTGGTTATCCCTGCCAAGCTTTGTATAAAGGATAGTGGTTAAAAGGCTTGGATTATTTGAGGGCGGTGCAGCGAGGAGCTCCTCTCCTGCATCCAGGTGAGGCGTTGTGCTCACGCCGGCAGCCGGCGGGTGGCACCGCCGAGCCGGGCAGGAGGAGGAGGAGGAGGAGGCGGTGCGACTGGAGCATCCTCTAGGAAGGGATCCTCCAGCATCCCTCTCTCAGCTAAGACTGTTCAGTACAGCATATCGGCTTACACTGTGGTGGCACCCTTACAAATAGCCTGATGGTGTACAGGAATGACCATTTGTCTTGAGGCATTGCTAAGTGGCTGAATAGATCCTACTGCCAGAAAGTTTCTCCAGTGTAGCCTCATAGCTTCCTTTCCTCTTAGCACCTGCACTGTTCTTCAGTGGGTCTGTAGTTCCATAACAATTTGCAACACTCAGTCTCCAAATCCCATCCTGTAAGACATTGCCTTGCAGATACAGCCCCTGTTCTCCTGCCTTCAGACAACAGAGATGCTAATACTGCTTGTTGTTTTCCCTGAAGATCAGTGGAAATAACACTCCTTTCTCTACATTTTTGCCATATCTATTGGCTTATGTGGTAATCTGCTTTTTAACTTTGTCTCACTCTTTCTGCTGTTGTTGCTGCAGTAAACAGCTTTCAGACCTTTGGGGGATATGTCTGTCTGGCACAGTACAATGGTTGTGCAGGTGCTCTGGCTGCTCTACTTGGTGCCCAGGATGCTCTCCCCTTCTTCTTGGGATAACCCAGCTGACCTACTTTCGAAGCCTGGCTTCTTGGTTTTGACATGCTGTCTCTGGGAAGCCTGTTTTTACTGAAAGATTAGGAAGCCACAATTTCCTGTCAGGAGTTGCTGAACTAGATGAAAACATTTGTGTTGTGCTACTGAAGACACTGAGGCAGGTAAAAGGTGTGAGCTTCTGAAAGCAAGCAGTGTAACAGTTGTCAAAAATGACATTGAATTTCATCCATGTATTTATTCCAGCATGATATAATGTGTCTTTCTATCAGATGTGCATAATATTCCTAGATTCCACTGATTTTGCTTGAAAACCTAAGCAGGCAACATATGTGAGGAATCGGTCTCCATTAATGAATATGTCTTACAGAAAAGTTTGGTTCTGGTGGTTTGTCCCACATCACAGAGTTACTTTTGTTAACAACATAAAATCCAGTTTTAAAATTCTGCTCTGTAATCATAAAGCCATTCACTGTGTGGTGTTCAATTTCTGCAGGAGTGGGAGGTGAGAGTAACAAAACCCCCTCTTACGGTAGCTCTGATTTACATCAAAACAAGCAGGACTCCTAAACACCATGAGAAGAAAAGTGGTATATGTCCATTTAATGAGAGTATATCACATGTTGAGCAGGAGGTATCTCCCTACGGGCAGAAAGCAGATACCTTTTTTTTTGACTTGTCCTCCCTGCCATCCCTTGAGCAGGGAGTGATGCAAGAGCAGTGCAGTGTGTGTGCAGTTACCAAGCCTCTGGATGTTCTGGGTAAATGACCAAGAACAAATTTTAGTAAAAAAAGCAGAGAGGGCATAACAATTTTCATTACTCATTACGTGCTGAGGTTGGCCCTGACTGGCACAAAAACAGCAGATGCAGCTCCCATGATACCAGAAGTACTTTGTTTCAAAGATGAAAGTTGCTTGCAATGCAATGAAAATTTGCAGAGAATTTAAAAGTAATGAAATGGTGGGACACTTCCTGAGCACACATTGCAAAATAGTTAGGTCATCTGCTAAATAGACTTAATCTGAAGTGGACTTTTCAATACATATTGAATTAAAAATGGAAATTTCCTTTTGTTTATGAGTCCTGGTTTTGTCTTTTGTATTACCTGGTATTACCTGTTCTGTATTACAGAACATTAAGATGCAGTTGAGGACCTAATTCAGGTGCTGCTCATAAAAGAAGAAGAAAGAATTAATAAAATAAAAGAGAAAATCCATATAAATTTTTGCTTGTGGCTAGCTAACTGTAATCAGCCCTAATCTCTGGGGGCTTGATTTGGTCCGCCCTATTCGTGTAGCAAAGTACTTTGTATTCTAAGTAACCCAAGTGATTTACAAAGTGGGCTGCTCAGTGTTGTGTTAAGTTGTTTAATACAGCAGTTATAACAGGATCTAAATTTTCTCAGGTTCTGAGACCTTGCCTTAGTGTTTCTGCTTCAGCCCAAAAATGACTGGATATAAGGAGGGGTTAAAATGCAAATAATATGTTTCTTTCAGAATGGAGATCTCAAATAAAATTGAGGCAGCATAAGAAGCAGTCAATTTGGTTATAAATGCCTGTGTAGAATACTAAGGGGATTGGAATAACATGCATATGAGGGGAAAATGAAGGTACTGACTGGGCAGTGGCTGGTTGGGAAGTTTCAGGAAGCTGAATTATTAGCACTGATTATAGAAACCATGTGGAAAGAATAAAGTGGACAAATGACTGAAAGCCAGCTGCTTTCAGGTGACTTGTTTTGCAATGAGAACAAATGGTCTTGAATCCCAGAGGATCAGTGTTAAGGCCACCAGGTTATATGGAAGCTGTGCTGTTAACAGATGTTTGCTAGAAACAGTTGCACAGAGAAGGGATTCCTTGTCCATAGGCAGCAGAATTCAATCTGAGCAGTAAGTACCAGTAATAATGTTGCTAGCATTTAAGTTCTGAAAATTTGTGTGGAAATCTTAACACTGGGCATGTTCCCCATGTGTGGCATCTGCTTCAAATTCACATCTCCGTGGATAAGCTTTTGTTTGCTGTTAAACTAAGTAAAGATGCAA
Organism: Pyrgilauda ruficollis; assembly: GCF_017590135.1. NCBI lineage: Eukaryota > Metazoa > Chordata > Aves > Passeriformes > Passeridae > Pyrgilauda > Pyrgilauda ruficollis. The sequence goes on from NW_024523648.1 coordinate 3,412,337, forward strand.
ATAGTTGAAAGCTGATGTTTTGTATGTAATAGGTAGGTATTGCCCATCAACACAACCTTGGCATTATTAGCACCATGCTCAAAGCAAATGAGTGGCACACATGGCACCTAATCTTGAGACAGAAGACCGAGCTTAAGTCTTCTCTTAGAAGGAAATGAAGCTATATGGATATATAAAACCAACTTGTAAACTCACCTGTTGATAGTCAGTAATCTAATGTATGTTTCAAGTAGGAAGCAAGGGAATTGAATGGGAAATTAAAGGACAGAACATGAAAACTGTTCTGGAAAATAAAAAATAAGAGATTTCTTAACTGTGTTAAGAACAAAAGAGAAACTAAAAATAATTTTAGCTCAGTATGTGATACTAGCAGTTGAATTTTCAGTAATTTTCTGGTGCTTCTGACAGCAAGGAAAAAGAAAGGACATAGAAGGAGAATTGATCTATTTATATACTGTGGTGTGATTTTCTCCACTCAGTTAGAAACGGAGGTAAACAGTAGCTTAATAGACACTTTTTTTTTTAATTGACAGAGCTGTTTTTTATATAGGAGTCCTGAGAGTTTACTGATGAATTCATGATAATTGATGTGGGTTTTTTTCATTAAGCCTTTTAAAAATGGTTATACAAAATTTTTATGTTCCTTCCTTAATTTTTAAGTAGTCAATCAAGGCAAATTGCATTGGTAAGCATTACGTTGCTGATGTCATTTACTCGTATTTTGTGAGGCCCTTGAGTTTATATTCTAGAATGTCTCAAGTTTAAGATTGAATGGTAGGTCCCTCTGGTAGGATGACTGAGCGTGTTTAGCTACAAGGGGTCAGTAGCTTTCTGTGTGATTCAGCATTTTATAGGTGAGGGGGGAAAGTGCCCATCACAGGTTACTGATGCTGAGTTACGTGAATTGAGTGGTAACTTGAGTACAGGCAGATTACATGTCTTAAAGGTAGGAGAACAAAGCTTCCAGGATGAATGTCCTGTTAACTATGAAAAATTACTTGAGGCACTTGATGTACTCAAGCGAACTTGAGTTTGCTTTGGATGAAGGAGTTGGACAGGAAGTTCAGGAAAGGAGCCCAAACACAGAGTCAGAATCTGCTCTTCTGGCACTTGGACGTGTTGTCATTAAATGTAGTTTGGGTTTGATTCACAGATTATTTGGAACCTGCCAGTAATTTGACCTTCACTCAAAAATAATGGATTATAATTTGTCCACTGCTAAGAGTCAGACCCAGTCCACTCTGAAGTCATGAGAACAATACAGATACGGAGTGGCACTTCAGATTTTAATAGTACCAACTAAAAAAAAAAATTCTGACAATAAACTTGGAAAATATTATTTTGGAGGCAAAAAAAATCCTACAGTACTTGAAAGTTTTATGCAGATGAGTAAAAGGAATTACTGTGTGACTGCTACTGAACCGCTGTGTCCAAGCCTGATGGTGTGTGTGACTCCAGGGGGAAGAAGTGCTAGAGGGGCAGTAGGACAGCCCATGCCATTCCAGACCAGAGCCCATTTAGTGTAGCATATATTCTCCCACAAGAGCTACATTTGGATGTCTGGGGAAGATTATGAACACAGTGAATTTTGTAAAAGTGTCCACACTCTTGTCCTCTTGTGAGCTGCTTGTAGTTCATGCATTTAGAGTGTTCCACCATATGCTTATCTTGCCTCTCCCTGGGCCTGTGCAGGTTTCTGCAGTATCTTTTGGTGAAGAGTGCACAGGTTTGCTACCATTTTCTTAAAGAGTGAAGCTTGCTTCTGCTGGCTTTGTTGGGTGGCCATGGGTTCTTGTATAAGAAACTGAACTGTCAATCCCTACTCACCATCTCCACGATTCCTGTGATTTTTCTTGGGTGTTTTGTTGTTGTTTTCATGTTGGTTGGTTGGCATTTTTTTCTTTTCTCTCTATAAAATATCCCTCTTTCACAGTTTCCTTTCCAGGCTGAAGATCTTTGGCATTCTTTATGTATAAGCTGTCCATGGGTTTGCTTGTCTTTGTAAGTCTTCTCTGGACCTCCAGGACCCAGGATGCTGAAACAGGGGATGTTTTTACTCTTAATTCAGGCTCTCTGACTTGGTTTACTGTGAGTTCTGTTTAGAATAGCTCAGGGAAGAAGAAAAATGTTGGAGACTAGAGGGAGTTATGAGAAGACTACCTTGGTTATAACTCTCCTTGAGGGAGAAAAAACCCAAGAACCTTATCCTAATTTAATTGTGTGATTGAAATATCATAGCAAAGAGCTTTGACAGGCTCAGCAGACCAGGACATGGAGAGAAACAAGTGGAGATTAGAAATCAGGGATACCTTTTTAACAGTGGTATAAATTATTGAAGCAGAAATTTAAAAAGTGGTATTTCTCTCATGTGGGAAAAAATATCGGGATTTGCTATTTTACAAAGTAAAATTCCACTATAGCAATAACACAAAGTAAGATTTAAGGCAGTGACATCTTGTGATCTATTCTGGAAGGGTCAGACTGTGGACTGACAGGCTGGTGTTTAGTTAGCTAAAACTGATCTCACTGCTGAAAGACCCAGGTGTGTTTCCACGGGCTGCCTGTTTTCCCAAGGCCTGAATTTTCAGTAAGAGTGAGCACTTACGTTCTTCATTATATTTAAACTCAGATGCACTTAACATCTCTGAAAAGTGGTCCCAGAGGAAGAGAGAGAGGCTGTGGAGCAATTGGTCCCATAGCCCATGGTGAGACTGTGACAGGTGTGCGTGTGCAGGAGGTGAAAAGGAAGCGTGTCAGGAGAATTAATAAAAAGAGTTGTCATATTTCTGCCAGGGATAATGAAGGGAAATATGTCTTTGTGGTTAGCAAGTTTGTCACTTCCAGGATCCACTGGCTCATCATGCCTGGGGTAGTCTGGCTTCTCTAGGTTGTGCCAGCTGCCTGCTGAGTCTTGTGCTTGCTGAGCACGGGTGCCCTGTGGAGTTAGCCTTGAGTACCTGCAAGGCACGTGCAGCTTCAGAGGTGATCTTGGTGGTGTATGCTGTGCTGGGATAAAGAGTTGGACTCTCACAGGTCTTTCTCTTCTGTGTTTCCTGGGAGGGCTATCAACCAGGCAGGTTGGATCCTTTGCCTCTTCCCCTACGCAGGCTTCCAGAATCTGTTCCCTGAATGCCTTTGGAGCAGTCCTCTGCAGCACCCACGTGCATCAGCTCTCTTCCCTTCCCAGTGACTCACAGTAGCTCTCTTGGGATTTCTGTCCTCAGGGAACAGGCAGAATATTCTCATTTTAGTTTCAGACATTCTTCTCTAAGACAGGAATATTCATAAGCCAAGTATGTAATGAGCACAATATAGTGCGCTTGAAATCATGTTGCAGATCTTTTGGTCTCCAAGCAGAGGCATGAGGTAGTCATTTTTAGGGTGTCTGCATAACTCAGGCATGGTATCCTCAAGGCAGGCTTTTAATTTCTCTTCTCCACCAAGTTCCCACATTGTGCTTGAAAAGCACTGTTGAAAGTTAATATAAATGCTCTGAAAAGCAGCAGTCTCTTCACGTTCATTTAAATAATAATAAAAAGTTAAGCCAGATTTTTTTTGATTGTGTAACGTCCTTGCTCCCAGCTTTCTCTACTGACATTTCTTAATATCTTCTCAATCTGTTGCGACATCCCTGTTGCAACTTGTTGGGTCACGCTTGGGATTCAACAGTAGCTTGTATAAACTGAGTTGCTCTTTTCTGTGGCTTCTGAGGATCTGCATGATGAAGTGATGACAGTCAGCAGCACATCAGATGCTACCATCTCCAGACACAGGGCATGTGTCCTGTATCTTTAGAATCTTTGTGGTTTTCATCTCTGTTTTTAACCTATGACCTTGTGAACACCATTCAGTAGACAGGACGGTACAGCGCTTGGTTTTAGGAGACATTGTCCTGGTTAACTTACATGGCATAGCCTTCCTTCCCAGGGAAGCTGTGATGTGCTCAAGCAGCAAAATAAATGAAGAAAACCAGCATGTGTAGTGTTAACCGTTTTCTAAAATGTCCATTTTTTCTTTTGTGAGGCCTAAGTGTTTCTTCCTTCGGCCTTACTTTGTTGACAGGCTGATTTTCCTCACTCTGTATTGTCCTTGAGTACTTAAAGTAGGGGATAGTCAGAAATTTTATGGTGATACTTTAGTGAAAGATGCGTTTAGATGCTGACTTGTTCTTGAATAGGATTCACAGGTAATGCTGTAAGACCAGAAAGGAGCTAAAGCCCCTTCTTGGGGATGAAGTAAATAAAGAGGAAATTTAAGTTCCTTAAATATTTGCAGTTTTTCGTGTAGAAGCTGCAGTATGTGAATATTGCTTGAATATCAGTAGTCAAATTTTTACTGAAGTGTGCCTGAAAATACCTAATAGCAGAAGGAGTTACTACCTTTTTTATCAGTTCTTTGAACTGATTATCATTTTTCCTTGAGGTTCTGGATTTTCTGGTGATCTCTTTATTCCTTTGGAAGAATTGCTTGGAAAATAATTAGTGGACAATCAGTTTTTACTGAGAATGGAGAAAAGTTGTTCAAGGCATGGCTATTTCAGAGTCATGTGTCTGGATTTGTACTGTTCAGGGAATTGCTATGTTCCTATGTCAGGAGACGTCTCACTAATGAAGGAGTATAAATGTGGTTGTGATGCATGACAGCTGCCCTTTTGTTTCAAGTGACTTCAGCAGTAGCAAAGGAGGAAGCCAACTGATAGGATTCAGTGGAGTAAAAATATGAAGAAGTAAAGGTTGAGGGCTTGTCAGGATACTCTGGGGAAAGTGGGAAGCATATAAGAAAAACAGATACCTGAGTTGGTGAGAAAGTGTAGGGATGTTTTTATTTCTCTTTTAACACGATAGCAGTACACTACACAAATCTGAGTAGGGAATGTTTCTGTCTTTCTGGTTTACTTCAGGGAGACAAGTGATCAGATGGCCAAAAAAACTTTTTATATGCCCCCTAACTGCTGCAGCTGGCTAAAGGAGGGAATGGGGCTGGGGTGTCTTTCTCAGAGGCTGCTGCAGCTGAAACATCAGAGTGGGTGGAAGGTGTCCCAAACCAAGAATCTGGCCCCTGTGGTGATGGGGTTCACCCACACTTGACAGGAGCTGAAAGACTTTTTAAATAAAACTAGTAATTTTAATGTGAATGCTGTTCAGTTCATCACTTTAGAGTCATGAGAAAAGCCAGAAAGACACTTTAAATCAGAATTACATCATCCTGTGCACAGCTTTGCATATAGCAGAGTTGCTGAAAGTTATTAAAATGTCAGGGTAGAAAGTAGGAATGGAAAAAATTGTTCAGATAAACTCATTTGTCTTCCCCCTCTATTGTCCCAAGTAGGTCTTTCATATTCTTGAGATCTCTGTGTGTAGAATCACTTAAGTGATACTTACTATATTCCATGTCTGTCACCATAATTGGTATCAGGCCTCATTCACTGATAAGGAAGCTACCCCAGGAAGCTCTGTTTACTTAATTGCTTATCAGTACTCTGCTTAGGTTACTCTGAGGGATAACTGTTCTCCCCTGAATTGATTGTGTTTCAGATTCTTTTAAGCTACCTGTAGGTTTTTACTCCTTTGTCCTGGTGCTTCGCCAGACTATATATAATTTTATTTAATATCATTTTATTGCTTCTATAGCAAATCTGTAATAGAGATGTGGGACTGGAATGTCCCAAAACAGCAGTGACATACTGAGCAGCATGGAAAAAATATTAGTGTGTGATGTGGAAAAATGACTAGTTTCATACATGTTTAAGGAAACCCTTTTTTGTGTCACCAGCGTATGTTATTTTTTTTATCATAGCTTAAAATCTGTGTTTGGTTTTACTTCCTCCAACTCAAAAAGGATGTAGTAGGAGAGAAAGGCTAGCAAGAAGAGCAGCCTGTGTGATCAGAGAAATAGGAGAGTCCAAAGTATCACAGTATTAGTCAGTTGGAAAAAGTAATGAACTGAGAAAAGATGCTGGAAATCTGTGACATCATGAATGGCATGCAGAAGGTGAATAATGATTATTTATTTGTTCACCCTTAAAACAGCATTAATTAGGATGTTCAGTGAAGTACGAAGTACAAGAAGGGAAGCACTGCTTTATGAGCACATGTTAGCATGGGGCTCATTGGCATAGAAGTGGTGTGGAGCTCTTGGAAGAACAGAACATTTCAGTGAATGGTGTTACTCTGGGAAATCTGTGACTTGGGGGCTAATCAGGGGAAAGATTTCCCTGCTGACATGCAGCCTAAATCTTTGGTAAGACAGAAATTAATGAGTAAAATGGACTTTTTTTGCCTCTGTTCTCTCAGGCTAATGAGTTTGTTTGCCAGGTGTGGAAAGCGGTCAGTCCTTTGTACCCTGATTTGCTTGGGCATTCCTGCTAGCAGTACCAGACATGAGGTTCAGCCGTCACTGCCAGTGCTGCCACACCTCGCACTCATTTGGGCTGGGCAGCAGCAGTGGTGATGGCATCAGCCTGCAGTGGTGATGGGTCTGTGCTCCATGTGGGCAGCCCAGGAGACTCCTGATGCTCCTTGACCTATTCTATCTACTTACAGAGCTATTTACACAGTTGCAGAGGTGTAATTCTCCTATCATGCGTCAAGGTCTTCTGGGTGATAACTGATTGACCTCTTTATCATACTCCTTCAAAAGTTGGTTTCCAAATTACTCTTAGGTAACTCTTTTTTGTAAGGTTTCCTGTAACACTGCTAAACGAAATGTCAAGAGTCTGCTAAGAAACTGAGATACAAATATATCATTACAGGCAGAAAAATTCCTATTCTAGACCTGTCTGTTTTCAGTAAGCCTGTATTTTCTTGCCTGTTCTCACTTGGCATTCTTCTTCTCACTGCTTATTATTTTACTATTTTTACATAATTCTCAATTTACAAGTTTCCCAAAACCACAGAGAGGTTCAGTCCACCCACTCTGCCTTTTGCCTAAAAATGCGGTGTGAGTGAATTTGCATTAACACCTAGTCACTTCTCATGGGTGTGCAATCCCATCTCCAGTGTACATGCAGTGCAGGAAAATTTGGGATGCAGAACCGTGAGTCATTTCACCACTAAGCAAGTGTTCAAGTTCAAAAAGTAGCCAAAGGCAGTTGTTTAAAGCCTGTGGAGCTCTTCATCTAGTTCTGACTGAAAGAAACGTGGTTCCTGAGGCTTCCATCATGCCTGCATGTGCTCTGGGTGCCTTTGTGGCTATACAAGAGCTGCCTGCCCTCAGATCATGTCAGAAAATGTTTGGCTTTCTGGAGGAGGAATGAGAGAAGATTAGGGGAACTGGAGAGACAGTATATTGTGTGTGTTAAGGTATATTAAGTGTGCTGCTTTGGCAGGCTTGCCAGTCACTCTGCTGTAAACCATTCATGTAGAGCACGATTTGTGACCTTGGCCTCATCACATGAGCAGTACCTGTCAGGTTTAATGGATTCATTACAGTTTTTTCTTCTGAAGGTCTGAAATTTTTATTTCATTATTCTAAATCTTTGTATGCACAATTGAAAACATAGACTAGTTAAGAATTCACACTATTCAAATAATTAGGATGTGGTTTTGAATTGCCCAAACCTGACTAGTAACTACTAGTTAGGCGTAGTGCATGGACAGTGTTCTGAACCCTTTGTTGCTGGGATAGAAAAAAAAACGAGGGCAGTAGCGGGTAGAAGAAAAAAGTATCCAAACACAAAATGTCAGATTTTGGTTTCAGGAAACAAATAAATTCACAGACTGTGACTGCTTCTTTTAGCCTGTAGCTAACCAGACTGTACAACACATATTCTTGCACATAGGTGTGAAAAAAAGTGTCTAATTGTTCAACTTATTTAGGATTTATTAACATTTATTGACAAAAAAGCACAGTATTTTGTTTAATCTAAACTCAACTTGTCTATCAAACTTCATTTTTTCTTGTCTTACAGTTAGAGGTTTTCAGCTATGTCTGCATACTTAGTTCACTCTTCTCTCTTGTACCACGATTGTGTTCAGGACCCTACTAAACAAACAGGTTCACAGTTCTGTCAACCAAGAACTAGAGGATATTATATGTATCCTGTGAATGCAGTATGTATAGGTTATGTAAATGTTATACAGGTTATAGCATTTTCCTGGATAGTATTTCCTAATCTCCAAACTTAGTAGGCAGTGCAATTAGGAGGACCTGGAAAATACTGATATTTCACAGCGGGAGACAGAAGTGTCCTACCTCTCAGGTAGGAAGCTGCAGGGGAGAAAGTTGTCTGTATTGCTATTTTGTGGTCTTTTTGTGCCACAGGGGCATAGTGGTTGCTATTGTGGTCAGCTCTCTATTGTTAAACACAAAGCTTAGGAACAAAAAGTGTTCAGCTAATAGCAAATATTATAAGCTCTCCAGAGAAACTGCTTTTATTGCATATCGTTATTTCTCCCATCTACATACAGACTTAAACTTTTTCCTATTCAGCAGGTGCAAAAGCTCTTTCTCTCTCTCTGCATCTCTCTGGCCTACTTTATTTTTATTCCCACCCATCCAAGTTCTTACTGGTGCATGTCTAGTTAGTGTGAGATTATTGCTCTTAACTGTTTCCTATCTTGTGTACTGTTTCAGAGATAAGTAAGGGTAAAATATCTGAAAACTTGTCTACTTTTTTCAGCTAGACGAAGTCTAGCTGGAAGGTCTACCTTTCTTGTCTTTCTCCAGGGAAGGGTCACAAAAAGTTCATGTAGTTTGCTTACATGTGTGATATGTAGTTGTGATTATAGTTATCCTGGATTAGTTGAAGTGGTATCTCCTGATAGCACAAAACAGTGTGAACTCAGTAGTTGGCAAGGTTTCTTCAGGCAGGATTGTGCCATACTGGCAATTTTATGTAGGTAATGGATAAAGAAAACATCCAGTATTTGTCAGATTTTTTTTGTTTGTCATGTTGTCATTGTGTTTCTCATGGTTTAATACTCTGCCCTGCTGATGCTGCCATTACCTGTTTTTCCACACACTGTTTTCACTTTGATCAGCAGAAGGTGGCATGGCAATGGTGAAAACACAAATGGTCAGAAAAACACAGTAAGAAAGCTAATTAAAAAGTTTCAATATGGGTGTTGTCTCAGAGATGAAGTGTCTGAGACCATTGAGTGATGCTGTGTTTCAAAATGCTGTCAGGGAAAAGCCAGCATCATCCTGATCTTCCCAGTCTCCCGCTGTCCTTCATGCCATGTACACCGTGTGCATGTATTTAAACTGTATTTGTTTTTCTGCCTCTGTTGCCTTATCTGTAGTGTCCCTAACCAATGCACTTCTCATGACTGCATCCCTGGCAGGTGGTGGGTGCGATATGCCAGCAGGAACACCTGGATGCATGTCCAGGGCTCTTGTGAGTCTCTTCTGATCGAGAGAGCAGCACACTGAGGCAGCCCCACAGCATTCATCTTGCTGTGGACATGGGCCAGCAGAAGGCTCAGGTGCAGCACACTGGGCCCCTCCTTGTTTCTTGTGTACATTACAGTGTGGCAGGCGAGTCCTCGCCCTTCCTTTTACTATCTGCCTCTTGCTCTCTGGAAATAGCAAAGGTTACAGCAAAGCCTGAATGCAAGTCAGGAGCCCTGCGCTGCCATTTCCAGTCCTTTCCTCCCTGATCTTCCAGAGCTGCTGGCTTGGACCACAGGAGGAGTCCACCCTGGACAGCGTGTCCCTGCTCCTGGTCCTGGCTGCTGGTTTTGCTGGGCCCAGCCTTGCCTTGTCTTCTTGCCTCTCCCCACTTCATCCAGGCTGCAGCGTCCTGCCAGAGGCAGTGGGGCCTTTCTAAGGGCTTGGGGGCAGGCAGAGCCATGAATTGCCTCCTGGCACCCCATCCCCACTCCTGGAGCTGGGGCTGCATGCTGTCCTCTCCTCCCCCAGGTATGTGGGTCTGGGCTCTGGGTTTGGAGGGGGAGCCCCGTGGGGCTGGGGCTGGCTGGGCAGCTCCATCCTCCCTGAGCCTTGGCTTTACTCACCTGCTGCTGTCGTAAGAATTGGAAATCTCTACCCTGCTCTGGCAGAGAGCTCTGGTGCTGACAGCTCACGAGTGCCTTTTGGGTCCTGCACAGGTTTGGGTTCTGCAGCTGTAGTGAGTTCTGTGTATTGCAGCTGATAGAAAAACTCTCCTGCACAAACTTTCTGCTTTCTCATGCTTGACTGTATACATGCATGCTTTGCAAGACTCTTGGCACACTTTTACCTTCAGAGATTAAAGTAGTGTTTAAATATATTGTACTTGTGAAGTGGTGACTAACCAATATTTGTTGTGGTTGTACCAAGGCAGTAGACATGTGTATATTCACCTGACGGTACAAAGTACTTGTATCCAGCAGCTGAACTGTGTAGGAATCACCTAGAAACCATGGGAGCCATTGTGTATTGCTATGTTATCATATATACATTATTCCTGCAAAGTTCCTGAACGATTACTTAACCTGCTGTGCTTGATGAAGTTTTCTTGCCTTACAATTTAATTTTAAGCCCAAATAGGCATTTTAATGTGTCCTCTTGTTCTTCACAGCTGCAATTTGCACATACTGTAGATCTCTTTCAAAACATGCTGAAAGGTAAACATCTTGACAGTCAATTACTTGAATTTTTTTTGCTCTTTAGATGACAATCAAAACAAAAGCAATGAAAAGAAAGAGAAGAAGATGGTTTCTCAGAAGCCCCATGGTACCATAGAATATACAGTAAGTACTGGTGTGTGGTGTGTTCATGCCTGCTTTTTGAAAGGGAAGTTGTTGAGGTTGAGAGGGGGGCAGTGGCACAAAACTGTGAGCACTAATTCTTTCTCAGTTTGCACTTATCTCAATAGGGATTGCCCCTATTGATACCATTCAAATACCACTGTATGGGGAGAGCTAGGGCCACATCCAGAATCTCTGCTCAACCCAGGATCTCTGCCTCTTGCAGCTGCCAGTTCCATTTTTACTTCTGCATGATGGCTCTCTAATAGAGCAGTGGTTTTGTTATTCTGAAAAATACTCCCATTCTGTAGTGTTGCTTAAGTCATCAAGCAGATGACCTGTGTTGGATGAGATGTTTCTGTAAGCTGGAGCAGGGCAGCAGTGGGCTAGCTCTGCTCTGTCTGTGTGAGCCCTCAGGTCACTAAGTGCATTCCACTCTACCATCCAGAGCCTCTGTGGAAGCTGGTGTCCCAGCTGGGAACTGCACAAATGCCAGACATGCTGTGGCTGCTGGAGGTGTAGTGAACTTTGCAGTGTATGACCTTCCCCGCCTTGCCAGGCCAGTTGTAAATACAGATGTGCTGCTTTAAAGTTTTAAGAGAAAAGGAGAAGGGACATCTGTAACACCTCTACATTTTTTCTACTGTATATTGTGAAAGAATATTTCTGTTCTTTTTTTTTGATACTGGCTATTAAATAGATGTCTGTCAAATCTATCCCTGCAAACAGTCTGTTAAATGGGTTTAGTTTCATGTGTGGTGCTGTGTTCAGTACGGTATCTTAGTCATCAACTCTTTCTTCAGGCTGGAAATCAGGACACCATAAACAGCATAGCATTAAAGTTCAACGTTACCCCAAACAAGCTTGTGGAGCTCAATAAGCTTTTCACACAGACAATTGTGCCAGGCCAGGTAAATATTTTATTTATTTGTTTTTGGGTTTTTTTTTAATACCTGAAACATAATTATTGGCTATGTATTTAGAAGTTTTTTAGTACTTACATGTATCTTTCAGGTACTTGGATACAAGGATAATGGGCACTAATTTAAAATGCTCCCTCAAAGTGAAATTTAGTGGATTATTACTTGGAATTGGTGTGATGGGAAAGCTTTGTAATTACTGTATCTGACTTGTTATTTATGTCTGTCACTAAAGCTTAAAGATCACTCTGAAGCCCAAGAAGATAATACAGCTGTTGCAAGGACGTTTGATTATTGGGAAGTCTGGATAAATGCAATCTATAATGCATTAAAGAATTAGAGAGAGACAGAAATTGAAATGCCTTTGTGCCATTACGCTGGGTATGAGTCAGTCTCCTGTAAAATGAGGAATAAATGGAGACTTTTTAGGAGAGTCCTATATCCTAGAATTTCCAGGACTGGAAATGCAAGTGTGGAGATTGACACTTGGTTCATAAAGAGCAGATCTCTACTTCTGCTTCACAGCCATGAGGAGGTTGTAGTGTCTTGATTTGCAGATAGGGAAACTGAGGCACAGAGAGATGGTGTGACTTGCCTATGAATACCCAGCAGACAAAAGCTGGAATAAGGAAATTATTTTCATTTTTCTGAATGTTTTTAAGGTGTACATTGCAGATATGAGTGATCAGTATTGTGTTGTCCTTCTAATACAACATAGTTAATACCTTTTAAAGCTTTTGCCTCACTGTTTTGAAATGCCTGTTTGTATTTAGATTCTCTTTGTGCCAGATACAAGTGCTGGGAGGCTGTCTTCTAGTCCTGGTGCTCCTGTTTCTCCTTCATCATCAGATGCTGAATATGATAAACTCCCTGTAAGTCAAACATGGTTCACTGGTCTTAAACTCTCAAAACATTTTCTGATTCTGAAGTGGAGAATCAAGGCTGTGTAAATAGGTGTTTTTGAGTTTATGGGCCTTGTGTGTAGTGTCTTGCATTAAATTAGTTTGCTGCACTACAAAATTTAACATTGTCTTAAAAATAGTCCAAATTAAGGGAATTGTGAGTGTGGAAACCCATTACAAGTTCAGTTGGGCCCTAAGTCTATCAAAACTACTAAAAATGGTGTAGTGCATAATCTTTAAAGAATAGAAAGCTAAATATAAAAAATTATTTAATGTTTCCTACTGGAGATTTTTATGCTGCTCTGTAGTCCAGAGCCTTGGTCCTGCACTGGCATCCTTGAACAGGGAGGCTTTTAATTTAGTCTGAGCAGTCAGTTTCTTTCTATTTAAATTGTGGTGGTACCCATATACAGACTTGTCTTTAGACAAGACTGCTGGATTTAATCTTTGTGAAAGGTCTTGGCATGGTTGTCTTTCATTTTCTTTAGAAGGGTGATTGGCCATGAGGATTTTTAGATAGTACCTTTAGGCAGTTTAGCTGCCTTTAGCATCTTTAACATCTGCTGAGATTAAGGAATTAGTCACTTGATCACTAATTGACTAATTTCAATTAGTCAATACTAATCAAAAGTGGGGAGAAGCTTGGAGTGAATAATTGTGTTTAACCTTACCCCTATTCCATCTGCATGGGGAATCACACCAGTGCTCTGTGAGCAGACGTCTTCAGTGTAGATGATGTGTCAGGGCAGGCCCTCTCCCTAATGAGAGTGTGTAATTGAATTTTGATGAATTGACCTGCCTTGGTGTTTTTTAATTTCTTGTCTGTTATTTGTATGGAGTTTCTTGTAAGGTTAAAAGGTTGGGTTTGTTGGTTTTTTTTTCAATACATACTGTATGTATTGAAAATACATATGTATACTGTGGGAAGTGTAAATATATATCTACATATATGACCATTGCTTTTCTTCCTTATGCAAACGGAAAATAATTGTTTGAACCTGGCCTTTTAATTTTCAAAATTCTAGAAGTATATGATTCTGGTCCTGTTGCTCTGCACTGAACTTTTTCTTTTCTAAGGATGCTGATTTGGCAAGAAAGGCTTTCAAACCAGTGGAGAGAGTCCTGTCCTCTACTTCAGAAGAGGATGAGCCTGTGGTTGTCAAATTTTTAAAAATGAATTGTCGTTACTTCACAGATGGTAAGGTAGGTGGAACCTGATTTTTGGGCATTGTTTGAGATTCTCTTTGGATAAGTGAGAGATGAATGTTGGGAGAGTCAAATGTGCTTAATGTTTATAAAGAATGTAAAAGTTACATTGGCTTTATCTATTACTGTTGTGTTTGCTGGTACTGTGATAATATGCTGTATAATTTTGTTCTTTTGCTTGTGTGCTGCTAGATATACAGAGGGAACTACACTTCAGAGTTATGACATGTCAGGATTAGTTGTCCAGTACCATCAAATTGAGCAACAGCTTTATAAAATGAGTACATGCCAGTCTTTTTCATTTATGATGTGAAGATAAATTTTAACTGTTTCCAGAGCAGCATTTCCAAATATGTTTATGTTGCTTCTGCACTTGCTAATGAATGTTGTGCAAGCCTAATAAAAGGATAAATATTACATTATGCAATCTTTTCTTTCTGTTTCTTGTAACATAGGCCATCACTGCAATCCTAAATTATAGCAAGTGTTTTAGAAGCACAGAGCTTGGGTAGTATTATAGCCCTTTTCTCAAGGTTCAAGACACTGTCTTCCTGAACTGGCTACTTTGACATATCTGTCCTTGTTGACTCTGGTTTCAGTTAGCTGTCTGCGTGTTTGGGTTTTCAAGTTTTCTGGAATTTATAACACTGGAGATGCTAATCATTGTAGTTGCAACATTTTTTTTCCCCTTAGTCCTGACTTTTGTAAGATGGATGTGTTTACACCTAGGGTTTCTGGCTTCTTTTTGCATTCAGTGGATGTAGTCTGTATTTATCAATTCTGCAGTTTTACAGTCTGCATTTTGTAGAACGTAATAGGGGACTACTTGATGTCTGGCATGTAATTTAGGGCAGTACTGTCACTTGCTATGTGATGCTTGTTAGGTGTAGGGGATACAGATTGGCAATTTTATGGCTGCAGGATGGAAAAAGTAATTTTCAGCCAGAGCAATCAAAAATGAGATGGCTTCTTTGCCAGTGTAGCTGAAATCCCTTGTTGCCTGGCTTCCTGCAGTGGCTGGGTGGGAAGTCCTACTGATGTATTGTATTCTCACTTCTGGAGGAAGCCTCTGCACTTGTTTTCATTCTGTCATCCAAACACAAACCAAGCTTGAGGAGTGAGTCACACAGGAGAAGCGAATGGGAAATACGAACAGACTTTGCTTTATAAAGGAGCAGGCATTCATGTGCTTATTTGCCAGTGCCAAACCATCAGCTTGATAGAATACCTGCTTTTTAAAAAAGCCCCACAAACCAAGCTTGCAGTCTTTTACCTGTGTGTTCATGAGCCTTCTTTGGCTTGCCTTGCGGATGACCCCATATAATTAATAGTACCTGCAGTGTGGGCCATTCCATTTGATCTCTGTCTCACATTTGTCAGATGTCATGATCTACAAACAGATTCTGAGTTAGTCTGGTGAATTTTGTAGTTCATCTGGAGGAGAGGGTGCAGAAGTAAGACAGTGGAAATCTTTTTAAACCTTGGAAAATGGTCAGTTGCCATGGATTGAGGCTGAATAATGGCTGATGCAGCAGCCTTTAATCAAATCCATTGCTAGAGCACATTTTGAAGAATTAAATGAGTCCTCTGCAGCTGTACAGAATATGCTTGGACCAATCATAGGAGCTGTTTCTAGGTTGGGAAGAAACTTTCTCGTATCAGATCCCTGTATGGAAAAGCTTTTTGCATGTACCTCTGGGAAAGTAGATCAAGGGGGCCTCTGATGTTAGCTTGGCATAGTAACCTGGATGTTTCCATGAGTAAAACTGCGTGCAGTTGTGTTGGTTGCATGTAAATTTATGGATCAAATGAAAGTAGCTGCATCCAGAATAAAATGCTATGTAGTTTTTTTAAAAAATAAATCCACTAATCTCTTTTGTCTGAGATTGATTAATAATCACATTTTTAGCTTGTAGTAGTCAGCACTGAAAGATGAATAATTCAGATGTTCTTCCTTATCAGCCAGGAAGTTGGATGTTACTAAGAATTTTTTTTTTCTCTCCTTAAAATGTCTGACTTGATGCAATTGGAAAGCAAAGTGTTTTGCTAGCAAACACTGCATGACACAGTATAAAGAGGCAGGAAAGTGGTTTTGCTTTTAGGGTAGTAGCCTAAAATCCAACACCCAATGATAAGTGCATTACATGTGATGTGCTGACTCTTTCTTCTCCTGTTTCAGGGCGTCGTTGGAGGAGTCATGATAGTAACTCCAAACAATATCATGTTTGACCCACATAAGTCTGATCCTCTGGTAATTGAGAATGGCTGTGAAGAATATGGGCTCATCTGCCCCATGGAGGAGGTTGTCTCTATAGCTCTCTACAATGACATCTCCCACATGAAGATTAAAGATGCATTGCCATCGTAAGGAGTGTTCTTCCCTGAACTTACGTTTGCAGATTTTCAGTAAGGGTCATGGAAAAGGGGTAGGGAATGGGGGAATAGAGGGGGAAGAGTTTTAGTGAGACAGAGTAAAGTGCCAGCAAAGGAATGATTCACTTGTGCTGTTCTTCAGAACAACAACTTTCTCTTTAGAACACTAAAGTGGCATTAAACACAAATGGGTCACAAATGTGAGAACCCAAGTGCAAAGGAGTACAAACCAGTAATCAATAAAAGCATTTGTAATATGCCACAGTTGGGCTCTGGCACTGACCTGTCTCTAGGGCTCTCTGAGTGGATGTGAAGAGGTTTAAATTTTGACCATTATTGTGTTACAAGGACTGTTCTCAGAGGAGTATTTGAAACTTTTAAAGGTAGCAGCACCTCAGCTGCCATCTTCAGGACTTAAAGAAACACCAGACTGTGGAATACTTGTATCTCATAACCAGAAATGCATTGACAGTTATAATCTATAATACATTATGGACTTTCTGGGGTGGGCTGTTTTCATTTATGCACAGACCAGGCACTGCTACCTATTTGTTCTAAGCAGGAATTTGTTCTTACAGGCAATACCTGTTTGAACAGTGAAATTCACTGAATTTCTCATTTTAAGAAAAACTTTCCAGATACTTGCTACATTCACTTCTGGAGTGTTTAATAACTTCTTAGTAATTTTTAAGTGATGAGGATCTTGTTTTCTAATTCTCCTCAGAATTTTAGCAGTAACAAAGAGCTTAAGTTTTATGCTGATATGCTTATTCAGAATTTTTCATTTTGAAATGTTTTATGATTGTCCTGCTTTAAAAAGAAATATTTGGGGAAGCCTGCATTCAAATAGTATGTTTGAATAATGGAGACAAATAGAAGAGAAAGCTACTAACTGTTTTGCCTGTTACTGTTCTGCAGTAAACGTGTTCAAACAGGATACAGCTTATCTCTGATTTTTTTTTTCTCAAAAATACTTATGTACTGACACTATGGAAGCATGGATGGTTGTAGATGTTGACTCATTGTCAGGTGTGGGAAATTACAATATTAATATGATTTGAATTTAATTCCAGCAGCTAAATACATGTCCTGTGTTTTTTTGTTACGGAACTTCTGATGACTTGCACATTCTTATTACATGTGTTACATTTCTTCACCCACGTGGCATATTCTGCAAAGTGGTTTACTCATTTTATTTTGATATTATACTTTCAGCATTTTTCTCCATTGTCTTTAAAGTCACTTATTTCCAGTAGTGTATGTTTATTTTGGAGGAAGTTATTTTCCGATGAGTTTCACGGTTTAAGTTAAGTTGATGTTTAGTTTTTATTTTCATTTTTTTTCCATTTCCATTTTGCTTTTAACATCGTATGTACATCCATCATTTCCCCTGACAGTGACATACCAAAGGATCTTTGTCCTCTGTACAGGCCAGGAGAATGGGAAGACCTGTCCTCTGAGAAAGATATCAATCCTTTCAGCAAATTCAAATCCCTTAGCAAGGAAAAGAGGCAGCAGAATGGGGATGCATCTGTTGCTCTGGGTGCCAAACAGATAAAGCCTTCAGATAAGGAAAAGTCTGCTGATTTTGAAGTTCTTCAGTCATCAGAGAGTACGGGCTCAATCAAATCCAAGTCTCTGGAGTTTCCCAACAACATCACTGCCACTGAACATTTGGAAAAGCTTGATGCAGATGCATGTACCAAGGACCCTTCCAGGGAAAAAAATGCTTCAGATACCAAAACCAAAGAAAAATCCCTTCTAGGAGAAGGAGAGGATGAGTTCACTGAGCTGGAAAAGACATCATCTCGTATGGATAGAGGGTTGGACAGGAAAATCTCAGTAATGGAAGGCTTGCTGGCTGACCCCAGGGACTTGGGGAGAACTAAGCAGCAGGTAACCAAACCTACTACAGAAGTCCAGGAGCACTTGGCAGTTGATTCTTTGGAAAAAAAGGACAGTGTTGAACCTAAAGCTGACTTAGACTTAGAGCTGTGTGAAAAGCAAGATGTTATTCCAGAAGTAAACAAATGTGTCAGTACCCCTACAGGTAAGGTGGAGACTGAATTGGACACTAAGAAAGAGCTAGAGAAAGATAAACTTATTGAATTTTACCTCAATAAAGATGGAAATGTATCTCAGTCATCTGAAGACTTACACAAGGCTGAAATCCAGAAAGGTGAAAACAATAAAGCAATTGGCATAGACCTTACACTTAGCTGTTCAAAGTCCCAAGCTAATGAAGTCCATACAGTTAAAAGTATGGAGCTTGATTCCTGCTGTGTTGAAAGGAAAGCACCTTCATTAGAAATCAGCTCAGCAGCAGCAGAGGAAAAGGATCTGAAAGAGTCTGTGGACTCTTCATTAGTACCAGCCGTAGACAAGACCTGTCAAGAAACACAGTTAGACAATCAATCAGAAATCAGACTGTGGCTGCTGCAGAAAATTCAAGTGCCAATTGAAGGTAGGTCTCTGGTTATCCTTGTTTCCTCTGAGGCTTGGACAGCATTATGACGGTAACCTTTGAATTGACAGTCTTCTCTAAATTTCTTCTTTCTGCATACCTGGTCTCTTTTTTACTCCTTGTGTATTTCAATTTTATATTACCTGCTGTCTTCAAATTCTTGAAGCTTGTAGTTTGATAAGTAGCTTGTGTTTTCTTTCCACATTCAGTGATCACTGCTTATATAATCTTTACTTCTGTTTGCTGGCTTTAAGGATAGTGAAATGTCATCCAGTTTCAGTATTGGCAGGGACACTTCATGGCCTAGGAATTGTCACTCTGTATTGGTAGCCACTGTTGCTTCATTGAAGTCTGTCAGTTTTGTTTCTGATAGTATCCAAGGTAGTAGAGCATTGCTGTGAAGGGGGACACCGAAGTATTCTTGACAATATTTGCATGTGTCTGGTGTCTCTCATGCTATGGAAACCCTTAAAGAATTGATAAATAGGAATACATGTATAGTCCTACTGAGTGATCACTTTTCTCCTGATTGGTTATTGCATCAGAAATATTGGTTATCATTAGAAGTAATTCAGGCTGTTCCAGGAAAGCACATTCCTGAATGAAATCTCTGTTCAGAGCATGTGCACACATATTACCATTTCTGTGGCAGCCCAGCGCCACTAAGCAGTAGTCTGTCCTGGAGCGTTGATGCTCCTCTCTGGGTAATTTAATGAACCAGTGGACATACCCTTGAGTCAGATCAGGTGGTGGGAGATGATTAAAGTGGAAGTCTCTATTTTAAGAACAGTTGTTCTTAAAATGATTTTCTTCTTTTTTTTTTATAAGGGTTTCTGTTGGTGGTATTTGGCTGTACATGTACTGCTAAAACAAAGAAGGCAACTTCAGTATGACTGAAGCTGTAGTTTAATAAGCAAGTTGGGTTTTTTTTTTTTTGTCATACTAGCAATTTAAGGAGCCTAAACTGGTTCTAGGCTTGGCCTTGTCTTGTGCAGATCAAAGGTGCTTGTATGGCTGTGTGACTGACAGAGCTGAGAAACTGATTGGGCTTTTTGTGTGCGTGCGTGTGTGTGTGCATGCAGGATTACCCTTCAGCCTGGATAGGTTTTCTGGACCCTAACATGTCCCCTTTATTTGCCTGCCTTGTGTTGCAGGCAGCACTTAGCCTGGTCATCTTATCTATTTCTTTACAGGGCTGTTCTGTACACAGCTGCACAGCTGAGGGGGATACAGGCTGTGACAAAATGGGAGTAAATGGACTCAGTTTAGGATGAACGTGGTTTTACTAACCAGTTGTGCGGGTGAAGTGAGGTGTAATTCTGTGTATGGTGCCTCTGAGTATTCCTTTGCACAAGATTATTAATCTTGTCACAGTGTTTTATCTGCTGCAGCATTTGTACTTTCCTGTAAGCAGACCATTTCTTTTGTGTCTTGTTCAGATATGCTTCCTTCAAAAGAGGAGAAGAGCAAGACTCCTCCAATGTTTCTGTGCATTAAAGTAGGCAAGCCCATGAGAAAGTCCTTTGTGTCTCAGAGCACGACCGTGTCTCAACAGTACAGTAAAAAGATAAAGCAACCAGAGTACTGGTTTGCTGTTCCTCGGGAAAGGTAAGCTGCACTCCTGTCAGCACAAACATGTCTGTCTGTTACTTTTTAAATGTGTAGTGCTTTCCAGAGCTGAATCCTACATTACCTACATGGTACAAGTTGTGAAGTGCAGCAGGGATGCTGAGGGGTGTCCTCATTTCGTTGCGTGCCAGCAACATAAAGCAATGTTTGTTGCTGGTCTAATATGGCTCTCAGTGGGAATGAAAAAGGGCTCAGGTGCCACTTGAAGAGGGAAAGAGGGATATATGTACAGCTAACATATGATAAAAGAACTGGGAGATGATCAGGGTTTCAGCTGTAGTCTAGGAAGTGAGGGAAAGGAGAGCAGTGGCTGAAGGTGTCAGTGCTAAAAAAAATAAGTATTTCACATGAGCAAAGGGAATCATGTGGGAAAATGGAGATGCTCCTAACTAAACAGGTGTGAGGATTTCTGTCTTTTGTCCCATTAAAAATAGTCCCTTTGCAGTAAAATTGAGGAACACAAATGTTTTCCTGCAGGTGTGTATTAATGTATAAATAGTACTCTAGAAAAAAGCAAACCAACAAACTAGAGAAGTGGAGGTCTATGATTTTCCACATATATCACTCAAGAATTTTCACTGGCTGTGAAGAATCAAATACATGATTCTTTTGTTGGCAGAAGGCAACTAGAGCAATTCTCTGGTCTGTTGATGAACCAAAATCAGTGATTCTGGTAAATTAGATGCCAGGAAAGAGGAATTTGAACTTGTGATCCATCTCAGAGATGCCTCTTTCAGATGCAGTCAATTTTTTCCAAATAATTTTATTTAATAATTTTAATTTCAAATGTCTATGATGTGTGTTGATTTAAATGTTTATGTTTTTTGTGGCTTGAAAAGGAGTGTTTTGATTGTCTGTAGTAGTGTGGAAGTTGCTGTCTTGGAACTCCTCCTGGAGGAGAGGAAGAGGTTTAATCCAGCTGAAATGTGGTCCTTGGGAGAGCAGCTGGATAGCTTTTGGTTTGCTTGCTTTCTATGATCCCTAGTTTGTGGATTGCTAGTCCTTGGCTCCTCAGGGATTGCAAAAGGGTGGGTTCAGAAAATTCTGGATTGAACTTTGAGTAAATACTTGAAGGAGTTGCAGTGATGCTGTAATACCACACAAGGTCAGTTAGTGCTTTGGGGATAGCGCAGCTAACAGTGAATAAAGCTGCTGAGCTGCCCGAGGTCATCTCTAATCACTGCTGTCTGTAACAGGTAAATCTATCAAGCTTCTAACCACAGACTTGGAAAACAGCTTTTCTGCTTGTCCTTTTATGAGCAGAAACTTTCTGAATGGTGAGCAGACCTAATCCATAGATAAACTGAAGTGTTGACAACTGGTTTGTACTTCAGTTTTTATAATGAGAAAAAAGTAACTTCCGCAGTGAGCTGCTGCAGCAGCACCTGGCTGTGCTGGCTGACACACGAGATCTTTGGTGTCAGGGCTGCTGTTTGGATCTTGATCAAAAGTAGTGGTGAATGATTGGTTGTAAGTTTGGGTCTCTTTAGTGCTATTCATGCCTGTTTTAACACCCCAGAATTGCATGACAGAGCAAGTAGAACTTGGAGCAGAAATTAAATGTGAGACCCATTCCTTTGTATTAATGCCAGGCATGTCTTTGCCTCTTGAACAAGATGGTGTTTTCTCCAAGCTCTTGGATGCTTTCCCAAAGCAAAACACAACACTTCCTACCTTCTGGGGATATTCTTGAATCAGTATTGTGTAGAATATAAACATAAGTGTTGCATCTTGAGAGTGCCATGAACAGTAGGTTGTTTGGGATAGCTTTGCCATGTATTTTAGACAAAATGGGAGATAATTCACTAAGTCTAAAACTACTTGGAATGCAATTTATATTCATGTGTGAAAATATCAAGAATAACACTCTCATCTTGTTGGTCACAAAGCAACATAAATAAAACACTTTCTCCAGTCCAGTCACAGTAGCTTGTGCAGCAGCTTAATGTTTTGTAGTAATTAAAAAAAAAAACAATAAAGCAGAATAAAAAAAGCTGTCCAAATTTGGAGTGAGACTGTGAAAAAATTGGTCTGCATGTCTATATTTAGTGTAAGTTAAATCTTCCTCTGATTTGCTTTTAGTTATATTTTTTCCATGGTCATAATGTTTGCTGTTAAAACAGCTTCTGTCATCCGTTGTGAAAATGTCTCCAACTTCAGCCTGTTCCCATAGCCCACAGCCCCCAGCAGAGCCGCTCTTCCACGTGCTGGCTGCTGTTACTTTCTGGGCCCAGTACTTTTATATATTTTTTTTGTTGAAAGCCTCTGGAAACTTTATTAATACAGAAAGAAGACTTTTAGGCTGATATTCTTTATAAAGGCACTGAATCTTCTGTCTCATTTGCCTTTTGTGCCTGCTGTAGCTGTAGGTGCTCTCTCTCCATGCATGGCTTCCCAGGCACCGAGTGTGTCCCGGCACACGTCGTCCCATGACCAGCACGGTGTGGCTGAGTTAATCAGTGACTGCAGCACGTCTTTCTGCTGCCTACTTGGTCACAGCAGTGCTCACCTCAGCATGCAGAGGGGCATCTTGATTTGCCTTATATACAGATTACTCAGTCTAGGGCAGCTTCTTGCCAGGTTCAGCTGAGCAGAGGGGCACCCATGTTTTGGACACAAATAGAGATTCTGTTTTGCTGGGAAGTTTTGCAATGGGTATAACTTACAGTATTAGAGGGTAAGTCTGTGTGTGCTCTTACTATGTGGATTTATGTTTGAGTGGTATGTAGGTTTCCCACCGTAGTGAATTTTGAGTAGCAGTAGCTCAGTAATTAGGTCACACATTTCCTGAAGACCTTTTACAAGAAAATGCTTTGCACCGAGACACAGATAGTAATGCAGAATTTCTTTGCTTGTAAGTAATAGCACTGACTAGTTCTTTAGTCAAGAAATAAATCTCTTTAATTTTCCACAGTGTAAATTCTGCAAACATGTTTGTTTTATGAATGTATAATTTGCACTGAAGTTGATGTAAAAGACACTGCACTGAGATTGTGCTGCTGAGAGGGCATCCACTTTTTTGCTAGATTTAGAAACCTTTTGAATTAGCCTTTTATAAGGAGAATACTCCTAGACTGCTGATAACAAGATAGCAAACTGTACAGAGGAAATTTATGAAAACCTGTTTGTATCTATAGCTTAATGTCTTATAAAGAGGACTCACAGAAGTCTCTATAAGCTCATAAAAGCATATGAGGGCTTACAATACCTCAGTGCTGAAGATTTGTGAAGAATCATCATTTAGTCAAGCACATTTATAACAAAGTCATAGGATACTTCTGGATTAATGTCTTTCTCTGGGCCAGGAGCATTGGTTGGACTTAGAGCCTTTTGAATATTTTCTTTCTGGAGTTACTAGCTTCAGGTTTCTATAGTTATCTCTTTCCAAGTACTTTGTTTTATTGATGTCTCTCTTAGTGCATGATACACTCATAAGCATGTGATCACCAAAACAGTTATTGAGTTCTAGGATAAATTTTCTCACAGCTGTCTAGTTGACTGTAAGAAAGTTCCTCAAGAAGTGGCTTTTCAATTTAAAAATTGGATCAAATATTTTTAATTTGGTAGCTTGGAAGTACCACTGTAGCATAATGTTAGAATTTTATTAGCAGAGCATCCCATTTCAGAATGACATGACCTCTGTAATCACCTATTTCTATTTTATGCTGCTACTTTTTAAATTTGGATTGTCTGGATTTATCAACTGTCCATTGCAGAGGAAAACTTAGTTATGTACTACTTAAATAAACTGAGCATATACAAATCCATGGGGCCTGACAGGAAATGTTCTGAGTATATTGAGGAAGTTGGTTGATGTTATTACAAAGCTGCTTTCTATCATCTTTTGAAAGGTTGTGTTCAGGGGGGAGTGTTCCTTAATAACTGGAAAGACAAATGCTGCAACTGTTGTCAGAAAAATCACAAGGAAGTATCTGTGGGAGCACAGGGCAGTCAGCTTTACCTCAGTCCCTGGGAAGCAAGTCCTTACAGACACCATTTCCAAGCACACAGATAGAAAGAAGTGATCACGATCAGCTGTCATATATTTACCAAGGACAAATTGCTTTTCTACTGACCAAATAACTTTTCTGTTTGAGATTGCTAGCTCCTTGAGCAAGGAGAGAGCAGGGATTGATACCATCACATTACTAAGGCTTTCAACACAATCTTCCATAGTATCCTTGGAGCCAAATTGGAAAGATATGACCTGGATAGGCAGGTTACTGGTGGTTGTAAAATTGACTGGACCACTGGGCTCAAAGGTAGTTGGTCTGAGTGGCAGTGAGGTACAGGTGGTATTCTTGGGAACTGATACTGCTTCATGCCTTCACTGGTGACATGGACATTGAAACAGAACACACCTGTTTCATTTTGGGGAATGACACAAAATTTGGAGAGTGCTCATAATTGGAGGGCAGGGCTGCTATTCAGCGGGGCCTCAACACAACTGGCTGACAGAAACGTCAGGAAGTTCAGAAAAGGCAAATGCAAAAGTTGTTTACCTGGGATGGAGCAGTTCCTGCAGCAGTAGGTGGGGAAAGGCAGCCTGGGGTGTAGCTCTGCTGAAAAGGAGTTGGGGAAGTTGAAGCAAATTCAGCATGTCAGTGGTGTGTCCTTGCGGTAATGAAGGCTTCACTTCTTGCTGACTCAAGTAGGGAAGTACAGCCAAACAACTTAGGTGGCCATTAATCCCCTCTTCCTTTTAGACACTTGGTTAAAAAATGGAGGGGAGGGGACAAGAAACAAAAAATGTAGGATGGCACCAGACCCTTCTCAGATCATGTGCTGCATGCTTCAGAGGAAATGGTGCTGAGAAAAAAGAGAAAAAAACCACAGAAGACGGACTATGCATGGAGAACTTTTAGAATCACTGTTGGAGATTTTCCAACTCAAATGGACAAGAATGTGCAACCTCCTTTAAATTGGAAGTTAGCTCTGCTATAAGCAGGAGCTGGTGTAGATGATTTCCAGAGATGACTTAAAACATAAATACATTCTGTGATACAAGTGTGCTGCTCTCCTTCATCCACCTGCATAAATGTGCTTTCAAACTGATCTTACCCAGACAGCAAAAACCACTACTTTTATTGTCCTTTCGTAGGGATTTGTAGGAATTAAGAAGCTGTCTTTCCAGAGTAAGACTACTGTATATAAAATACACAGTGCTCAAGTCAGTTGTCTCATTCAATTAAAGCTCAAATTAATTAGCAAAGAGCTAATCAGACTGCTTTTTCTGAAACCTCTGTGAACCATGCTATTTTATTCCTTTTTCATTATTTCCATGAGGAAGCAAAGTAAATTCTTTATTCTTTTTGTAGACTTATTTGAAAAAATCTGGAACTATACTAGTGACCCTAACAAATTGTAACAGTGCTGAAAGAGTATTTTAAGATTATTGTGCATATATATAAATCCAAGTAACTTGAAATATGGTGTTGGGCGGGGGGGGAATGTCTGTATTTCTAAAAGGTTTTTTCTGTTTCCTGTTGATCTAAGAGTTGCTGGATGTAACTTTCTAGTGAAAAGCTGGAGGAAGATCCGATGTCATAAGCACTTACTATCTTTCTATCTGACCTCTTTCCTGTGGGTCTGTTTTTTTTATGGGCAATTCAGCTTCTTGTATAGTGGATCCACTGTTGTATTCCTGTTTGAAAATGCACATGTTTGTTTTAACTTAAGACATAAATTCCTTCTTCAGAAATTGTTTTGTGGTTTGTTATGGATGTTGTCACAGAATATCTTTTTAAAGACAGTGGCTGAGAGCTGACTACATTTATGGAAGGGCATGTGCTGCTGGTACTATATCATTAGCAAAGCTGTCAGTAGCAGCTTATTTTCATAATGCTTAGAGAATGAAGATTGTTTTGTGGCTAGCCTCTATAACTTTTAAAGGGCAGCTAAAACTAGTGTAGACTTCACTGGTGATCTCATTGCTTGTTTCATTGCTGGAGTAAAACTAAATGGGTAAAGTGAATGTTTTACAGATTTAACTTTTGTGACTATGATCTAATATCTATCAATTTGACTTCTTAATATGAATTGTGTGGGACTGGACAAGCCATATTGCTTTAGCATGATTCCTTGGCTTTGCATATAACAAAGAGAGGAGGAAAATACATTGTGGGGAATGCAAGCAGAGAAACCTTGAAGTGGTTCAAGCTGCAAGGTGGAGGGAGCTGTTGCCTTGTGTGGTATGGGAGGGTGGAGGTACAAGGTTATCCTCTTTGTGTAGTGGTCCCTGCTTTGGCATTGGGCAACACCTCTGTGCTGCGTGACAGTGTTGGGTTCATGGACCGCTGAACAGTGGTTGTCTCCTCCTCTTCTCTTCACAGGGTGGATCACTTGTACACATTTTTTGTTCAGTGGTCACCAGAAATATATGGGAAAGATGCCAAAGAACAAGGTTTTGTTGTGGTAGAAAAGGAGGAGCTTGACATGATTGACAACTTCTTTAGTGAACCCACTACTAAAAGCTGGGAGGTGAGTGCCTTCTGCCTTTACATGAAGCATGTGCGTATTGAGTGTGCATCCTCTGCTGAGAATCTCAGCAGTTGTTCTTTGGAGGATTTTATGGTGTTTCCTTAAGGCTTGTATCTGTCTCACAAATGTATTCATATTCCTTCAGTCTTCATTTCTTCTCTCCCTAGAAAGGGCAGGTAAACAACTGGGAGCTCTCTGGTGTGCAACCAGCAGAAGTTGTGTAAATATTTTGACCATGTGATATTAGTCTTTTGCAAAGCTATACAGGAATATGTGGTCAGCATTGCTAAATTCCTAACGTATTTATGTGCTACAAATAAATTCTTCAAAACCTATATATGCATGTAAACATCAACCCAGACTCCTGTGTGCTGGTTGAAATGGATGGGTGTGTGGTGATAGGCCAGACCCTTGCTTCTTGGGTGCACACAGTAGTACTGTTTGAATATTGGGTGTAAGTGGGATAAGTTTATCATTGGACTTTGGCTTTTTCATGTGTGGTCTTCTGCAATCTGTTTTAACCACTTGGCATGCCTATGCTTGTTATCTCCTTCTTCTGCATACAAAGCCTAGTTTCTGAAGGAAATAAGCTTACACACATTTTTTAAAACCACATTTCTCAATGCTTAAACACTTTCTGTGCTAAAGATATGGGATAAATGAAACAGACACATAAATTCCAAAGTGGGAAATATTTTGATGGTGATTAAAAAAGTTATCTGATTATTCATCTTAAACATAAACTTGTTTTCTTTAAATTCTACTACCCTCTTTTTAATTTGTTTGTTTGTTTGAGCATTTTGATCTTCATAGTATGTTCTGTTGAAAAATGGAGCTTAGAAGTGGGACTTGTAATTTTAAATGTAGCAACCTCTATTCCCAAGGAGCTAATATTTTTACAGTTTTATACCTTCTCAATGTTATTGCTTTGTGAGCTGAAATATAAAAATATGGCCTTCCTCGTTTTCCTTAGAGCTGAGTGCAGTCATACATTGCTCTAGATTTTACTGTTCAGTTATTTGCATGCCATTTTCATAAAACCACAGTGAAGGAGAGTCAGTGATCTAAAGACACATGTAGGAGAGATCTGACCACACTGGGAGCTTTCCTCTCATTGTTTTTTTTAGATATTTATTGAAAGGAAGAAAAGCTGGAAACTGCTTTTAAAGGTGTGTCTCTTTCATTTCTAATATATTCCAGCTTCACCAATTTAAAGTAGGTTTGCCAGGAAATCTCTATTGAATAAAGTCCAAATTTGGGCATGATGACTGTGAAAGTTTCACTCTCCCTTGCGGGGAAACAGAAACTCTAATTGTAGAGCAGCATATAAGCAGTTTTATCACAGCATGCTGTGGCCAGTAGCTGTCTGTCACTCCTGGGGCTGAGAACTCTTGCCACAAGAGCAGGGGTAGAGTAGTGGGTACTGAAAAGAAACTGCTAGATGATGAAACAGAGACAAATGCCTTTGAATATTCAAATTGTTTACTGTGCCAGACCGGACCAGGAGGAACCTTTTGTGGAGGTATGTCGAATTGCTCCCATTTGAACAGTGTGGATCTGAGATGGAACTTCTGTCCTGGTAATAAACATGCTCTGTACTCAGGTGAGAGGCATTTCCACCTCAGGTGGCTTCCTTTCTCAGCCATATAAAATCTTTCAAAGACTTTGTAGATCTGGTTTCTGTAGTGGTCAATTCTTTTCATCCATTTCTGCTTTTGTGTGGTCTGTAAATACCTGATCTTACAGATGCCTCTTTCTGCAGTTGTTAACTGAACTTCATTCATATATCCAATTCACAGACTGAATAAATGTGTATGCAGAGAAAGGGGGAGCTTGTCTGTCTCTGGAGCCAATTTGCAATTTTCAACTGTGTTAATAGGTTTTCTCTTGTTACCTAAGTGAGTTTGGTTGTATTTTGCTACGGATACCTCTTGGTTGTTTGCGGTTGTCTGATACTTCTCTCCCATTCCTGGAGTGGGAGAGACTATTCCTAAAAGAAAGTCCTCAAAAGGGGAGTTGTGTATTTTTGATTTAATGTCTAAAAGGTGTTAATTAAAAAATACACAATAATGTTCTGGGATATGGGGAGTGAAGGCAAACCAGTCTGAAGCTGAAAAAAGAACAGTGATACAAGTAGAAAGATTGGGGTTTTTGAACAGTTTGTTGTGGGTGATTTTTAGATTTTTAATTACCTTAATTTTGCAGTGCAAACCTTTCCTGAAATTGACCATATGAAAAATTTTCCAGCACAGGATTATCTGTCGTCTCAGAAGAAGAGGCTGGAGGGTCAGGATGAAGCTGTAGAGCTCTTGCAGTATCGTGGGCAGGAATACCTGTAATGCTCAGCTGTGCAGGGACACATAGTAGTGTTTGTTCTGCAGGCTAGATTTTGCCTTGTGATCCTGCCTTCCTCTCTTTTCCTGACCCCGCACTGGAATGCCAGTGCCCACGTGCCCTGCTCAGCTCCAGGCATCTGCAGGAGAGCATGGACTGCACATGAGTGCATGCAGCAGATGTGTAGCTCTCATCCCGCTGGGGATGCTCGGTGTGACTGAAGGTATTAGGGCTGTGAGAGCTTCTCACCAGCCTGGTCCTCATGCAAAACTTCTGTGCTTTATTGTGTGGTTAACTCCACACCTGGAGTCAGTCTAGCGCATTTGCTTTCTCGCCTGAGGGGCAGGTGTGTGTGGGACCTCCGGGCATCTCTTCCCAGTTGTCTCGACTGTTGACAGCTTCTGCAAGTTCCAGCAGTGATCGTGAAGGCGTGGAGGAATTATGCAAAACTTGATCAGTGCGTAACATGAAAGCCATTTGGAAGCCTTATGGGCAGCGAGGTGCATAGCAGAGCACAGTGGGCTCCGCAGCTGCATCCTGAAATTCCTGCTCCTAGACAAGACCACTGTGGTGATACACATGGCAGGAAAAGACGGTTTAAGGTTTCCTGTTTATTTTGTAGCTAGGCCTCGTTGCTTCCCCTTCTCTTTCTCATCAGCTCCCTTTCAGAGCTTTTGCTGTTGCTTGCTATGTGCCATAGTGGCACTGAGCCCCAGCTAAAGATTTTCCTCATTGGCTTAAGGGTACTTGTGCTTGATAAAATTATCCCATGTGGTGTTTTTTCTCCAAACAGTGTGACATCTGAGGAGTAAGTTTTAAATGAATTGGCTTCAACAGAGAATTGATGGTGTAAGAGCTGTGCTTTAGGTTGGACGCTTGTTCTCTTGCCACAGATCATTACTGTAGAAGAAGCTAAACGACGAAAGAGCGTTTGCAGTTACTACGAAGAAGAAGAAGATGACGATACTTTGCCTATCCTAAAGCATCACAGCGCTCTTCTGGAGAACATGCACATAGAGCAGGTATGGCTGAAAGCCCTCAGGTTTCCTTCTTAGATGTGGTGCTGCCTCTGTTGAATGCGAGAAAGAGAGCAGGCTGGGGCACTGCCTGTGTTGCTTGTGTAACCATTTCCCTCATTGCTGCTCCCTGCCCAGCTTGCCCGGCGCTTGCCCGCGCGGGTGCAGGGCTACCCGTGGCGCCTGGCATACAGCACGCTGGAGCACGGGACCAGCCTGAAGACTCTGTACCGCAAATCGGCCTCTCTCGACAGTCCAGTTCTCCTTGTCATCAAGGACATGGACAACCAGGTAAGGAGCGCTTGTTCCGCGGGGGTGGAGCAGAAAGGGCAGCATTTTGGAAAGTGATCATTATGAAATGCTAGTCATACTATGAACTCATGTCATACCAAAATAAGACATTGGCTTTTATATTTTCTACTGCCTAAACTAGAGTTACCAGAGGAAAGTACTTCAGCACTAATAAAAGTTTTAGAACTGCAGTGCGTGCAGTAGTGCCTTTGGAAATACCTTTCTTAGGTACTTCAGTTAGGGAGCTGTCACAAGCAATGCCTCTCTGGAGGTCTCATTCTTCAGTAGCTGCTAGAGTCAGCAATGCTGCTACCATGGCTGTCATCTGGCTTTTAACTTGCAGGATACAGAAGATGTGGAGGATATAATGAAAATATTGCACATCTGATACATTTCACTAGTTGGTTCTTCTAACATGAAAATCAGCTTAGTTGTTCTTAGAAATTATTTGGACATGTTTGGGGGGTTTTTCTCTTGAATTCTGCACTTTCCACAAAAGTAGTGTAATCATTTTATTCTGACAGATATTTGGAGCGTATGCTACTCATCCCTTCAGGTTTAGTGACCATTACTATGGCACTGGTGAAACATTCCTCTACACTTTCAGTCCACATTTCAAGGTAAGTGGGTGTCCACTTTCTAAAATAAGATTTTTTTGATTCCACTTCTGAAACAGTTATGAGATTTTTATGACAATAGCATGTCTGAGTGTAGAAGAGGTGCCAGATGTTGATGAATGCAGTTAATCATTCATTGCTTCAATGCAATACTTCAAGCAAGTGTGTTTGTAATTATTTGAAGAGAGGACAGTCTGTAAGGGTGAGGAGAAGGTTTTAAGTGAATTGAAGGAGGAAGGACTTAAGGAGTGGACTGTCAAAGACTCACCTTAGAAGGCAATGATATCAAGAACAGGATATAATTTTATGCATTCTTAGGATCACAGTGACCACAAAACAGAGATAAGAGTGCTGCTGAAATACCCCTTGATGCTCATAGCTTACGCACTTTTTCCATATTGAACACATTGTTCCTTTTTAACAGGATACCACTTGATTTAGAGAGGGAAGCATCATTTAAATTAAGGATTAGGGTGCTTTGTTCATAGTTTTAAATATGCACTGATCTTTTACTTTCTACCTTACCTTTTCCTCTTTCAAGGAAAAGATAAGAGGTGACCAAACCTCTTAGCTGCTAAGAGTAGGTACCCAGTAGTTTTGAGATTACAAGAATCCTCAGTCCAAATATGTTCATGTTTTTTCCCCTCCTCAGGTATTTAAATGGAGTGGAGAAAACACCTACTTCATCAACGGCGACACTACCTCTCTGGAGCTTGGAGGTGGAGGGTGAGTGAGTGTTTGGTTTTCAAATCATATAGCCAACTTTTTTTTTTTGTGAAATTTTAAATGGAAATAGGGACAGTTGTAGGTACAAGAAAAACTTTGCAATAAAGTGGCTGAACTTAATTTTAGTAAGCTGTTTAGCAGAGATACCTCAGCAATCTAGTTTCTGTTACAGACTGAGAGCAATTTTGTTTGCTTAGAGTGACTGATGTTAGGCAAGTAGGGTTTGTTGCAGAGTTTGAGTTGTTTTTAGCCAGGAAAAAACCAGATGTTTTGGGTAGATACATCACTCATTGCTAAAGAAGTTTGTCACTGGAAGATAATTTCTAATGGCAATTTTGCCATCAGTTTCAAGGGTTTATCAAGTGGTCCTTACTAAGTTGTTGTTTTTCTGTTGATGCACAGAGCAAGGATACAGACAGGGCATAATCACATCATAGGTTTCAAACGTCAGTCTAAGGCTGTACAACCAACTAAAGCTTACTTGGAGGTTGCACCGTGGGACAGCTGGGCATGGTCTGCAACAGGAGTGGATAACCAGAAGGTGCTCTGCCCACATGCAGACAGCCAGGGAAGGGACCCCAAGGTCTGTGCCCTGGTGTAGCCGCAGCTGGCAGCATGAGCAGCCGGGTGGCCCAGGGCTGCGGGCACTTGCAGGGTCCTGCGTGCTGCCCCACTCGCTGGTGCAAACAAACGCCAGGGGATGGCTCCATCAGCTTCTTGGCGAGTGCTTTGCCAGTACTGAGCTCTTAACATTTGGCCTCAGAGTCACCTAGATTGCTCTGTATCGCTTCTTCGATTGTTTCTACAGGCTCCAGTGCTTTTACTGTTCCATCTAACACCAAATCTGTTCTGTATTTCCCTTTAGTGGCCGGTTTGGTTTATGGTTAGATGCAGATTTGTATCATGGGCGAAGCAACTCCTGCAGCACCTTCAATAATGACATCTTAACTAAGAAAGAAGATTTCATAATACAAGATGTAGAAGTATGGACATTTGAGTGAAACACTGACTGCCTTAAGGACTGGATCCATTAGGCACTTAAAAGCTACCCAGAAGGTGCAGGCTGCCTCACAGTGTTACACGCTTTTTCCTCAAGTTTGTACCAGAGCATGACTACGCAAAAAATCCAACCGAACAACCCAAGAATAAAAGAATTGGTTTTGAGAGGCAGTAAGAGACAGAACAGTAAGAGGTCACTCTGAAGTGTTTTCTACTTCCTCTTCAGCACTCTTCAATTGAAGATACAATGCTTATGAAAATGTTCATGATGTATAAGTTGAAAACTTTTTATGTAACTGTGAAAAAGATCCTGTGGAAGAACTATAACTGTCTAGTACATTCCATGTGTATTTATGTTCAACATGCAAATGCTGACCAAAAATAAAAGGTTACTTTACCAAAATCTACAGCATACTGTTTGCCATGGAAAAGAATCAGAAATAGGTGTACACAGCACTTAAGGGAACATGTTTTTTAAAATTATTTTATTTATTGTTACTGTATAGTAGATTTTTTCTGTAAATGTATTAGCTATGAGGTTTTTTTGTTTAATGTTTCAAATCTCATTTTGATAATTACTGTTGAGGTGAGTTTCTTATGCATTGGCATTTATTCTGAATCAATTTATTTGATTTCTGAAGTTAATTTTTATATTTTTATTTTGTAAATGAGATTTGGTTTTCATTATACCCTAATTAGAGGGTTTGTTTTCCTGGCAGAAACACTTGAGTGCATAATTCTGTTTCATTTTCTTTTCCTGAAATTAGGGAGAGGGTGGATAGTGCTTCTTCTTAACTCTGCTGTCACATTCCTGTTAATGTATAACTATTTTGGCAGTGTATGGAGACACTGGGCAACTGCCCCCTGGTGTAGACTTCATCAGTTCAGTTGCAGTCCACAGAATTGGGATAGCATGCTCTGAGCACCTGCCTGAGTATTATTTGACTGATTATGAAGGAGGTTTCTAAGAGAAATGTTTTTCTGTATCACCACAAAATGGTTCAAAATAAGCCACCCACTGTGCTTTTATAAGCACTTCTCTACAAACTGAAGAATTTGTTAAGGAGAAAATACAGTTGAGATTTAGAGAAGAAAGTTCTTTTCCTTGCAGACCAGGTCATGTTAGTGTAAAACTTGTTTTCCTAATAATTACACATAATTTCCTTTAAAAGACTGCTTCAAGCAGTGGTCTGGTTTAGGATTTGACAGTCAACTAAATATTCTTGTTTGTTTCTAATGAAATTATCAGATACTCCCCCCTCCCGCAGCCAAAGCTGAAAAGAATCTATATTACAAAATCTGTAAAATTTATTTTATGAATAAAATATATTACAAAATTATAAAACATTTGGTAAATGGGGAGAGTGTGAGAGAGGACTGGCAATCTTCACTGTTTGCTAAGGAATTCTGCATTGCCATTAAGCTGTGGTTTTGTTTACACAATCCAGGCCTAACTAATAATACTAAAATGCTGTCCTGCCCTTAGACTTGAATGTTTCATTGTCCTGAGAAAGGCAGGTTTTACAGACAGTAGTGTGCATTAAAACAGTACAATCTAACGTTGGAATATTATTAACTGAGTAGTACAACTCACTTTAGTTACTGTCCTTTCCTTTTTGAATAGATTCAGTAATAATTTAAAAAAAAAAGCCAATTGCTTTTCCTTCAAAAGCATTTCTAAATCTTAATCTTGCACAGAAGTTTCACTGTCTGAAAACCAGTGCTATACACAGTAAGCCTGTAACACGCTGCACATGAGCTTTTCACACTTCCTTTCTTTGTGGTCTAATACAGCCATAAATAAAGTTCTTATTGGTAATGCTTTGAAATATTTTGGACAATGTTAACAGCATAATGCTTTGAAGATACCCAGAATATCTAACACTCTTTGCTCTTTTAAATGGTGGGAGAAGACCACTTAATAGTTTTAAAAAACCCAACCAAACAAACACCCAACAAAAAATCCCCACAACAAACAAAATTAAACCAAGTTCAATATTTTGCATACATTTCACTCTTGCTACCTACAACTTACTCCATTATATTATCCTTGTCAAAGCATATCTAAACGCTGTGGTCTATATTCAAAACAGTGTTGTTCAATCAAAATTCTGTGACCCTTGAAACTATGAATATTGAATATATGTAATGCAGTGCTATCACAATATTTTCAATAAAGGAATTTATGCATTCAGAAACTTGTTACAGGTGCTTGCGCTTTTATTCACAAACTTTAGAACATTTTAAAGATGAAGGGATGCAGCTTAAGTTACAGGTTATGCTGACAAATACCTGTGCCACCTCACAAGAAGAGAATTTCAGCAATACTGTGTTTTACAAACACAGATAAGGAGGGTGGAGATTTTGGTGGGGTTGGATTTGGGGTTTGAGTTTTTTGTATGTGTAGTATGTTGTGTCCTTAAAGAGAGCTGTGTTTTGAATTCACTCTGAGACAGACTCTGACAGAGGGCTAAGAAATGCTAGTAAACAGTTAGCAGTTTACCTGGTAGCTGCTACTCTCAGCTGCAGTGAATGACATGTATACCCTTATCTTTTTTGACCAGCCTCTTCCCAGAAGTCAAAAGTCCACGTGCATCATTTTTATATACACCCTTTTCATATTTCCAAAGTGTCCACATATATTTTTATGTCCAAGCAAAGCAAAGTTGTCTTAAAAGTACCTGGTTCTTGGGTTTTATTGGTTTTCATTGTATACAGCAGCGGCATTAAAAGAAAACAAACTACAATTATGTGTGAAACTGAACAAATGTGCTATCCACGAGCCTTGCTCTGAGTGAAATGGCAGTAACAACTTTCGTTAAAGTAACTGGAAAATTATGGTCACTAGTAATTTTTCTCTCAGAGAGAGCAAGATCTTGTTCTTGCAACATGAAATACATGTTCCTTCAGTGGTACTTGGGTACAGATTTTTGATACAGGACTGTGTTCAAACACAGACTCACAAATCAGGCTTGTCAGTACCCAGGTAATTGCAGATGTTTTATTTGGTGCTGGTTTAAGTGCAGGTTTTGTGTTGGATGTTTTGCACAAAGGCTGGCTTTAGAGCAAAGTCTGGTTATGTTTAGAACAATCCTCATTTGTAAACTCTAAAGATTTGATTTGCCTGTTTGTAACAGAGAAAAGGAGCAGGTGAGGTCATTGCAAAGGGACTGCCTAGCACTCTGCAGGTTGGCACATCTGGCAAGTGAGCTGCTTCAGGTAGAATAGCCAACCATGTCCTGTTTGTACAGGCACAGCGTGCTTTTTTATTTTGTTTCTTTTTTTCTTTTTTCTTTTTTTTTTTTAAGAGAAAAAAAAGCATTTTTGAAAATCTCAGTCTTAATTTTCCATCTCATTCCCTTTTAAAACACTGTAGCCTGTCACCTGTGGGACAAGCGCTTTGTGCATTTGAGCTGCGTGAAGAATACATTTAAGTTGCAGGGTCAGTGATTCTGCAGCTCTAGTCTAATTAACAGTGCAAATTATTTTAAGTACAAACTGTTAAGAAAACATTTTTAGAACTTGAAGGCCAACTACCACTTGCCAATACCCTCTCTTAGTTTCAGAAGTAGTTGATGGGAGGAGGGTGGTGAGGCACCAGAATGGATTGCCTGGAGAAGTTGTGGATACCCCATTCCAGGAAATGTTCAAGGCCAGGCTGGATGGAGCCTTGAGCAACCTGGTCTAGTGGAAGGTGTCCCTGCCCATGGCAGGGGGAGATGAGCTTCAAGGTCCCTTCCAACACAAATCATTCTGTGATTTTATGAAATATCTTACTTTGGCTGTGAAATTAGCATAGTTGTCATGAGCAGGCAACAATTTCAGGGCTGTCAGCTTACTTATGCAGTTAGAACTAACATCAGATTTTAGCCCTCGCTGCTGGGAGGGTTGAAGAAAAAATGTAGACTCAGTTGGAAAAATTTATGGAATTCTATTAGCGACCCCAAACAAACTGCAACAGTGCTGAAATGGTGTTTTAAGATTATTTGTGCACATAGACAAGTCCTAGTAACTTGAACTATAGGGGCAAAATGTCTAAATTTTTCAAAGGTTTTTCTTGGTTTGTATTGACCAGTAAATTGCTGGACATAACTTTATGGTGAAGAACGAGAAGGATCCAGCATCATAAGCACTTATCCTTTTTTCAAAGGATATCCTTTTTCTCTTTACTGCGTGTTTGATTTTTTTTTCCCCCCGTGGCAATTCGAATTTTAATGAACTAAGAATGCATTCACATGGTTTTAGTCCCCTGTGAAAAACTTAAATCAGTTGTTTTTAAGATTTTAAAAGTGTTATAGTAATAAAATGGTTATAAAAATAGTAATATAATTAGAGTAATAAAAATTAGGACAATTTGGATTAGGACAATATGAGACAATAAAAAAACAAAGAGTTAGGAACGTCCGGGGACCTTTTTTCTGGGCAAAATAAACCCGAAAAAGGACACCCGGTAACAGACGATTAAGCCTTAAAAAAATGAATAGCCTGTTGCATATTCATACAATTCATACATGATGCATAAATTCCATTCAAACAAAGGATTCAGTCTGGGCAGTGTCACCTTCTTCCTCTTAATCCTGACGGCGTCTTCAGGGCTGAGCGAGGCGGGAAGAAGTTAGTTTATTCTGATAATGGGGCAATAAATTCCCTTTCTCTGAAGATTTAGGTGTCCTGTGGCTGCTCTCTCGGTGCGAGTCCTCTCTTCAAAAAAATATCTTACATAGCAAAGTTTCTATTTTAAACATTGTGTTATAACCTAAAACTATAGTTAACACACTACTTAAGAAAATTAATACAGCATAACTTTCTAACATAACACATACAATATTCATTTCAATATTTGCGAAAAGCCAGTCATAAAATACGCATTTTTCACATCCCCCCCATTTTTAATTTTTTTTTTTGTTTGTTTGTTTGTTTGTTTTGGGGGTTTTTTTTGTGAAACCTTCACGCCAGCCCCAGCTCCGCCCCGCGTGTGCCCGGCGGGCGGGGGCTCCCGGCGCCGCCGCTCCTCCTTCGGCGGGCGGGGCCGGCAGCGGGAACGGGAGCGGCAGCGCGGCCATGGCCGGGCCGGAGGCCGCGGGTGCCGCCGCCGCTGAGGGGAGCGAAGCCGGGAACGGCGGCCGCGATGGCTACGACGGGAAGTGCGTGTTCTGCAGGATCGCCCGCCGGGAGGAGCCGGGCACGGCGCTGCTCCCCTGCCAGGTGCGTGAGGCGCTCCTTCCCGCTCCCTCACGGGCTGGCCTGGGGGCGCGGCGGCTCGGAGGGCCCTCAGCTCCTGCATGGGCAGAGCGGGGAAACATGGCTCGGGCGGAAAGCACCGTGCCTTCCGTGAGTGCTGGCCCAGCAGCCGGAAGCCTCAAAGCTGGCGCCGGGGAATGCTGACTGCCGAAGGTCAGCGGCGGCCGCGCACCGTGCCCGGAGGCTGCCTCCAAAATACCCTCGGCTTTTGCTGCTGGTCGCGTCAGCTGTGACATTTGGTATCGCATCCGTGTGGGGGACATAGACATCGTTACCTACTCTGTGCCAGTATCCTCGTCCTAATCCGTCTTAAAACGTTTCATCCTTTTTTAGGATGAAGACCTTGTTTGCTTTAGAGACATAAAACCTGGTGCCCCCCACCACTACCTGGTGGTGCCCGTGAAGCACATGGGAAACTGCAAAACGCTGAAGACAGAGCACATACCTCTAGGTGAGGCTGCAAGTGTGTCCTTAACCTCAAGGAAAATCGTTTTTCACAGCCTGAAATAAGGGGTTGTCAAGTAAATTACAACTTTGGACACCATTTGTAAACGTGGAAATAGCTGATGTGAGTGAGTGTCAATTGGGACTTAACTCTTCTGGGAACTTCTATGTGCTGGTCTAGAATGGCACTTTTTTTTGTGCAGTTCTGGAAAAACATTGCTGTTTGCATGGAGTATAGATGCTTCTGCACTTTGTTGGAAGCACAGCTTTATTTTTAAAGCATTTATATGCTGCTTTGTTGCATTTTCTTAGGTATGCATATGCAATTCTAAAAGCTTACAGAAGAATTTTATAACGTGTATACTTTCAGACAAGTACTGCATTATTTGTCAGGAAAAGGGGAATAACAGATGAAAAAGAGAAATGGTGTTTCAATTATCTTTAAAATTTTTTGAAAAAATAAAATTCTGAAATGTTGTAGCCATTATTTAGTGTTGCTAGGCTTATTTTGGGTTTTTTCCCCTTAAGAAGACATTGTCCTGTAATTTGTTTCACAAGATATGGCTAGCTGAGTGTGTTGAGTAACAGAAGAAACTGCAGCCATGAAGAAATTCCACCTTAGGGAAATTTACAGGTGATGCAAGAAAAGAGTTATAATTGCATTTTGCAAATCTTGCATCGCTGTATTTCTCTTGTAAACATAGGGTGGTTTTCTCCAGAGAAGAAACCTTCTGCATGTGTTTGGCTTCAAAGCAATTCCTCTCACTTCTGCCTTGAATTTTTGTATTGGGGTTACTGCATTGTTTAGTGATAATGAAACTGTGTGCTAATAATAAGAAATGCTGACAATTTTATTTTCATTTAAATTTATGTACTGTCTCTGAAACATATGCCAGGCTTGACAGGTTCTGCAGATCAAAGTCCTGTAGCTGTGTAGAGATAGAACACTGGAATTAGTGTAAAGTCATCATTCTGACCAATCAGTACCTGTTGGGTTTTTTAATAAGGGTGTGGTGATAGCATGGCTTTGGCCAAAGTTCTTACAATAATATCACAGTGGAAAGCATTTCAGGTGTGGAAGTTGGTATCAGTAGAATTCTTCAAGTAAATCATTGCACACACTCCCTTGACTGTCCTTTCTTTGGCTAGGAGTAGTTACAGTGTTTATATTTTGAAAAACCCATGTCTGTAGATTATGTAGATTAGTCTGTTGAAGTTAATATTCTGAAGAATACCTTTTTTAAGTGAAATTTATTTGTGTTTTAATAGTGAAGAGAATGATGGAAGTGGGAAAAGCTGTTCTCCAGCAGAATAATTTTAATGACTTGAATGACGTAAGGTATGTACTAGAAACCTTCCATCTTCTATTGAGTGTGCTTTTTGCTTTTCAGAATGCCACTTTAGAGATGGTGGCAGAACCTGCACTGTGATTTATGGAAGAAATCAGGTGTACCTTTCACTTATTGCATGAATTCTCAATTAAAATCTGCTGGCATTGAATATAAACTTTTTTTCTGATGAAGTTCTCACACAAATTGGGTTCCAGCTCCGAGATTCTTTCTTGAACACATCTTGGAGCAGGGAGGGCACTTCAAACAATTTACCAAAGAGACTGCTCTTTTATTATGTGCTGCAAATATGCTCTAAATCCTAGATGCCAGAAGAGAGGTAACCTTTGGCCTTTTGAAGCAGGACACCACATTGTGTTTCAGTCACACCAGAATTCACTGGATTTTGGTGCTGGACCCTTCATTTTAAGGCCCTTGATAGCTGAAATAAACTGTAACATAATTTGAGCACTGTAGAGAAATAGGGAGCCAGCTCTTTATGATGAAAATTGATAGCTGGCTTTCCAGCTGAAAACTAGATAGGATACATTTAAGATACGTTTTAACTCCTTATTTTAAAAATATGTCTTAAATACAGAGATGTGAAGGAGGAGGTGAATGAACTTTTGAAGAGCCTTTTGTGGTATAATGAAAGGGCATGTTTTTGTTTTTGCTTCTGTGTATATCAAAAGTGCAATGAGTTGTTAGTTCTGTGGATCATGTTAAATAACCTGCAATGTTGCACTTCTTCCTGAATTAACATCACCACTGTCTTGTACTTCTTTTCCTTTTCTGAAGAATGGGTTTTCACTGGCCACCGTTCTGCTCCATAGCCCACTTGCATCTCCACGTCCTGGCCCCAGCCAGTCAGATGGGGTTCTTATCCAGGATCTACTACAGAATCAATTCCTACTGGTTTATCACGGTAAGTGTAAGGCAGGTGAGCTTTGCCCTAGGTTTTCAATAGTGAGCTGAAAATGCCATGTCTTTCTACCCTTTTAACTATGTCCAGAAATTCTCTGACCAATTATTTTTGTTGTTGCTTTAATTCTCAGTTATGTATATTTTGCATTAACTGAGAAAAAATAAAGGTAAAAACCTTAATGTTTATGCTTATAAACATTAAGGAACGGAGTGCTAATAACTAACAGCAAACAGTACAATAATTCTGGATCTTGCTTGAGACTCAGGCTCTGTGATGTGCTTCTGTGACACTTTGTAAATATTTGGGTATATTCAAATGTGATGGACTGTTTTGCACATAACCTGGTTAATCCCGTGTAGGTGAAAACATATCATCCACCTAATGACTGCATTTATCACTTCATGTGGTTTTTCTCATCTTGTCATCTTTAGACTAAGCCTAGTGCCTGCTTTACAAAAACATTTTTGGTACTGATTTATGTCAGTAGAAATTAGCAATGAGACTGAACTGACACTGACTAAAGCATTTGAAAATCTCTCTCTAGAGACCTAAACCTCACTCTCACTGCTTTGACACAGCAAAGCACCTGTCCTTGCAAGGTAACTGCAGCATCCTGGTATCATTGCACATCCCCAGATAAAATTTCTGAAAAAGGTCTGTCTCAACTCAAGAATGAACTTAAAGAGATGAAACACAGCTTCTTCACAGTGGGACCTTGCTGAAGTTCACTCCTAGCTCAAAAAAAGCAGATGTGTTATTGAGCATCTTAGAAATATTTATCCCTCAAATACATATAGCTGTTTACTGCTTATTATCCTGGATTAGTTCAGGCAGATCCCTCATAAGTCTGGTTATCCAGTAAGGATGCACTTGGGTATTTTGCCCTGCTGTCAGGTTGGTTTTTTTTTTTGTTTTGTTTGGGTTTTTTTTTTAATTATGGCATCCTGAATGTGGTACTTGTTTAAGAATGTAAAAGAGGGTTCAGATAATATAATTTTCAGTTGCTGCATGCTTTATGTAGCTTTATTTGTAAATAAACTGCAGTCATTACTGAACTCCTCTTGAGCTGCTCTTACCTAAAGTATCTGATTGCATTTTTACTTCTGCATTTAAAAAACTTGAGCTTTTCACCCTAACGTAGTTCCTTTGGAGATCTTAATAAAGCCTCAAGCACTAGATCAAATTAAAAGATGAATTCAGTAGGACTGGCAAAAAAGCCAAAGGCTGGCAGTAAACTGATCTGTTTCAGAAGTGCCCATTGGCCTCCATGTGCCCAGTCTGGCCTGCTTTTTGGCAGACTTCCTCCTGCCCTGAGCCTCCTGAGGGCTCTGTGAGCTGGTGCTGTTATGTGTTCAAAGTACAGCTGCCCCACTTCTGCCCATGATGCATAAATAGCCATCTGTGATGACAAAAGTACGTGTTGGTGCAGTGATGTGACCATGTGGCTCATGACAGGAGCCACGCCCTTGAACGCCCTCTGTCCCTCAGCAGCGTTTGTGGCTGGTGGTGCAGCTGGGTGGGTGATGAGAGGTCACAACACTGTTCTGGAGTGGCTCACAGAGAATCCCAGCTCTCACCACTGGATTGCTCCAAGCACTGCTGCCTTCTGAGGTCTCTGAAGTCACAATGCTGTAATAGATCTGCTGTTCATTTGTTCAAACCTCCTCTGACCTCCATAGCTTGTTTTTCTTCTTCTGATGACCTCATGAGTGTTTGGTGGAAACTAAGTCTGCTGTTGAAAGGAATTGTTGTATTCTGCTTCTCTTGTACACTTAATCTGTAAAAGTGAAAAGCAAATGCTCTGTTAGTGTCACTATTTTTAAAGTGGAATTTTCAGTAAAATGAAGGCCCACGGTGTAGTTAATGTGTTGCTTTCTCTCTTTCATAGGCTGAACAACTGATCGAGAGACTGCAGACTGAAAATGCTGCCAGCTGAAAGCTTGTGTTGTCAGCCAGTTTGGTCTTTGAGCTCTGATTTAAGGTTGCACAGTTTGATGTTGCCAATAATATCCCAGGGTAAAAAAAGCTTTAGTTCCTTATGAGGAAATAGACACAGAATTTGTAGCTGCTAACCTAATTCTTCCATTTGGATATGTCAGTCTGTATACTTCCCTGGCAATAGCGTGATGTATTTTAGTTAAAATTTTAATTTAATTTGTGTAGATACATACATAATACACATACACATGCACACAGGCAGAGAACTCTTCCTATTAAAAGGCAAAGTGTAGCAGCAGAATGTGTTGCAACCAAGGCAACGAGTTACAACTAACAGCATATGAATTGTACCAAAGGGAGTATTTGCTGCAGAATCAAGCTTTAATTTTCAAGATGCATCGTTCTGGGATTGCAGGTAACATTTCAAGCATTTGTTCCCACCTGCATTTGTATGATATGTTACTTATGCCTAGTGATGAGAAGGTACATTGCTGAAAGTACAGTACTGACTTTCTGGTGCAAAACCACTTCAATGTTACCTGACTTACTTCTTTAAAAGTGACACATTAAAGTGAATACAATATGTGCCCAAGGTGATAATGCTGTATAACTTAGAATATAGTTTATGTGTAAATAGACCTAAAGACTTTATTCCCTTGTATGTGCACAATGTTAGAAATTAGTTCCTGTATGTTTACAACGAATGTGAAGAATTCGAAAGAATGGATTTAATATACTGCTCTTCTGCATGGCAGTAGATAGAAAAGTCCAGATATTCTGGTCTTATTCTCACTGCAAGTCCCTTGCAGATTACTAATGCCTTGGCCAAATTTGGATTCTAAAGGAAGTCATAAGAGAAGCCGTTCTGAAATGCAGTGTGTGTGTGGCAGTCTTACGTAAGAGCAATGTGATTTGACTTTGGGATAGCAGGGACTCAGCCCAAAATTGGAACATGCCAAGTTGCTTAAGGAACCTGCTG
The DNA here is from genome assembly GCF_017590135.1 of Pyrgilauda ruficollis. Classification (NCBI taxonomy): domain Eukaryota; kingdom Metazoa; phylum Chordata; class Aves; order Passeriformes; family Passeridae; genus Pyrgilauda; species Pyrgilauda ruficollis. Next base: position 3,455,819 of record NW_024523648.1, read on the forward strand.
AACATTTGCCTTTGCTGCATGACTCTAATCAGGAATGCTAGCACTTGTTTTTCAGTACCATAATAAGGCTGTTTGGCAAGTTAAAACTCCAGAACACATGGAGTGGATTTTCTTTGTTCACAGAGCTTGTCTTGGTGCCGAACTAAGCAAGTGCCCTTGCCTGCTGCATTCAGATGCAGCTGAGGTGAGAACATCTGTTGCACCTGCAAGCCTCCCTGAACACAACAGTCTGTGTTTTCCATGGATCCAGCACCTGTTGCCTTAGTGATACAATGTGTTGTAATATTCTTACAGTACTTCAGAGAGTCTGCACCCTTCTGAAGAACTGCATTTTCTACCTGGCAGAGTTTACACCCCTCTGTCTGTAAGATCTTATTCCTAATGTCTTGTTATTCTTATTAGTGGGCACTTGCATGTTATTTGCAGCCCTTTAGGGTTTTAATTTGTTACATTTGGTAGGAAAAGTGTGACTTAAAGCCATCAATAGATGAAGAGGTTTGAGCTGGCTCCTAACTTAGTGAAATAGCTGTATATTAAGGACTTCCAAGAATTAATACTGTGTATGTGTTCTGATCTGTAATTAATTTGTGCAACTGTACTGAACTGTGACATGTAATATTTAAAATATCAATATGAACTGTTGTCAAAAAGGATTAATAAATGCTAATCTTGGGATGCTTTTCCAGTGCAATGGAATATCTGACTGAGAGTTGGCCCTAGATAGCTATCTATTTGTTCACTCTTCATCCCTTAACCCAGTGGGGTGGGAGAACAGAAAGAACAAAATGAAAAAACTCATGGGTTGAGATAAAGATAGTTTAATATGTGAAGGAAAGAGGGAGAAAAAAGCAAAGGTAATCACTCATGACCTCCCACAGGCCAGCCAGTAGCAATGGCCCCCACAACTCAAAAAAAAAGCCCCTTCTTCAGCTTTTATTACAGACATTATATGTCATGGAATATCCATGCTGGCCAGTTTGTGTCAGGTGTGCAGGTTGTGCTCTCTCCAAGCTTTTTGCCTGCTGAGGGGGGGCAGAGCAGGTGAAAGAAGGCCCTGACATTGTCCATGCACTGCTCAGCAATGCCAGAACTGCTGTGTTACCAGCACTTCCAGACACACCCAAAACCTGGGCTGCTCTGAAGCAAGTTACCTCCATCCCAGCCAGACTCTGTGTTGCCAAATGTGTATGAAGGCACAAAGGCCAACTTATATGTCTTAACTTTGGAGAACGGCCCCACTAATGACAAGACTGGAAATGTAGAAATCTGGGTATAATGTCACTTTCAGAGTTTTGCTGATGAGAAAGATGGGGATATCCCGTGCTCCCTGACAGCAACAGACAGGGCTCACAACAGCTGAAAACAGCAAAGCATTAAACAGAGGCACACTAATTACTGAGAGGAATACTCAGCCTCTCGTTAGTATTTTTCAGCACAGAACTGTGGTCTGTTTTCCTTCTGCATTGACAAGCATTCTTGGACTCTGAAGATAATTGTTTTAATTAGATGAAGAAGTACTTTCAGAAAAACCTAACATAATACTTCCAATATGTTACTGAATTACTGGCTAGCCCCTGGAAGAGACAGTGGGCAGATCCTATTAACTTTGTCACTGTCTTCTTTAGAAGCTTTTAGTAATTTTAAAACTTCAGAAATCATCTGTAGAGCTTTCTAAGGAGCAAAGATCAATAAGGAGCATGAACTCAGCAGCTCTTACTCTCCAAGAGCCTGGAGAAGCAAAGCAAAGTTGTTTAGCCGCTGCTGCTGGCTCTGTTCTTTGATCCAGTATTAGCAGTCTTGAGAAAAGCTGCTTTTTTGACCTCATGTTTAGGAATGACAAAGCTTTATTTGTACTGTTTTGCTCAATTGTTTTACATAAACTCCCAACCTAACACGAACCCAGAGAATAATGCTTTTATGCTGAAAGGATGAGACAGATACACATAAAATGCTGTAAAAAAAAAATTGTGCTTAAATTGGTAATAGTGTCACACCATTCCAAAGTCTTTTTAAGTGTGAGTTGTAAATAAAAGTAGGAGAATGGGAGCAAACCAGTGAAAATTGTATTTGAAATTTAAGAAACTTGTAAACAATAAAATGCTGCATAAAAACTCTTGTCATTTCAAACTAATGTGCAACATTTATTGAAATGGTGACAGTGCCTTCAGTGTTTGACAAAACAAATCACAGATAATCCCTATATGACATACAGTCCAAAACAGATGCAGAATTTACAGACTTCAAGTGGAAAGAGGGCAAAGATCACTGAGGTAATCTGTCACAAAGTGAAGTTTAGGAGAGATTTAAACACCTGAAAGATGCTTAGTAGGGCAAGAACACCTTTTAAACTTGGGGTTTACTTACTATCCAAATAATCTGTAATACTAAAACCCCTCACATGCTACAATTTTTGCAAAACCAATTTAATAAATTCTGTTCCATTTACTCCAATGTAAATTAGAAAAAAACAAGTTGCTGAAAAAAACAAGTCACATGTTGAAAAGTTTAAATTCCTGTTTCATCTGTAGATGTTTATCTAATCACAGATGAAGCATAATTTTGTAAAACTTGTAGCTGGACTGAGTCATGTGCATTAGATATAATGCATTCATGACTGAACAGGCTTCAGGAGTAATTTTTTATACTAGAGTATACCAGTGGGCAAGCTGACCAGTTCCATTATCTATCTTTTAGTCTTTTTTTGAAATACTGGCTTTTGCTGGAAGCACAAGACTGGATTTGTCAACCTGTGTGCTGAGCCAGTTTGGAAGCTGGGTGTTCATAACCATTGCATGGGCACACAGAAGGATTTCAGTCACGTTTTCCAGAATGTTCATCTAAAGCTGGCAGGTTGGCTCTGTAACTGTTTAAAAAAAATCCCTCTACAAATAATAGTTTTGTTATATAGTAATCCTTGGTTCTATTAAAAATATAATAGAGCAGGCTTTTTTTAGTTGCTTACAAAGCAGGTAAAACCATGTCATTAAGGGTTTGCTCTGCTTCTGTTTTGATCAGAGGTGTACTTAAAAAGTGCTTGTAGATGTGCTCAAGCATCTACCACTTATATGACAGTGACAGCCTGGATTGCTGATACTTAACTATTTGAGCCAGCCTTAATTACAATGTAGTAAATTTATGTGAGCTGGACTTGCATCTTATGGTGCTCAGGCTACATACTACCTCACATGTGTCTTGCAATTAATTATTTGTACAAAGTCCAAAAATGTATTATTTTTCCTGATAGTGCCATCCCATTAGTCAGCTGGTGACACTTGAAGTGCCTGATGCTGCTTCCTGCAAGTTATGAACTAACACTACAGCAGAACTGAGTGGATTTCAGAACTGTTAGAATTAAACAAAACTCATTCCATAGCTGCACTGTAAAAAGTTCAATTTGTGTTGAAATCCGAATGCGTGTAAAGACTTCCTCTAATAGGAGCTGAGAAATGAGGTGTGCTTATGTCATTTGGCAAGCAATGCTTTTTCAAAAAGAGCAAAGCATTTAAAATATGTTAAGATCACAAATTACATGTCTTCTTTTTCAGCTGCAAGATGCAGATCTGTTTAGAAAGAAGCAGTTGGTTTGAAACCTAAGGGAGCACACCAACAATGCCTGGTGCAGCACATATTCAGCCTTTTCCAATGTGGTAAAAATTACAATGCATTCTCTACCTGCATCTGACTGCCCTGTTCCCCAGATACACTTATTTCAGCACATTAATTTATTCCTTTTTTTTTCCTCTTTTCATTGTCCTTTCACCATAAAAAGAAAAAAGGAGGCAGGAAAATAATGAAATCCTCAGCCAAAGACTTCGTTTGGTGCAAATCCCCCTTGCATGAAAACATCAAAACAAAGCCCCATTCTTTTAGGCTTTTTGCAACAGAAGTTCTTTTATATAAAGAGCATAAAATTACACATCACTTTTATCAAGTTCCAAATTTATATTAAATTTTAATATCCTTTTGATGCAAGAACAGTATCTCTTACTCTAAAGACCCATCAAGTAGTATAGTAAACACCACACAGAAGCTTCTATTTGCACTGCTAAAAACCAGAACTTTAGATTTCTAATCAGCTTTATTATGATTATGCAGCTTTATTCGTGGGAACTATTGTAAATAGAGCTCCTGATTATTTTTCATAGCACTATTACAACTATGTTATATAACCAATCCTTTATTTTTCTTTCTGAAGAGCTCACAACTGTGCTCTGAAAGCAGGTAAATGAGGTATGGGACTGCTCCTGTACTTTCATTTATGCATTTGGCACTACAGTATCTCTACTCTCCTCTTGTAAAAAACATTGCTACATCTTGGTGAAAGAAGAGCCTTTTTTTTTTTTTTCCTTATGAATGCACAGGTGTCCCAATAGAGAGTTTCTGCTGACTTTTGCATCTTTACATTGTGGCACCCTACCTTCTCTGAAGGGGTATAGCTGACTTCACCAGAAAGGCTGCAGAGCTTTGTGGACTTCTGAAGCGTTACAAGAACAGAAAAAAAAATGGTGTGAGATAGAAAACAAAAAGAACAAGAGACACAGAAGGTTTGGAGAAGGTACGATTGTAAGATTTGACTATTAAATACCAGAACCAGTGCAGCTGTCCAAAATCCAAGCAAGATGCAACTAATTTACAACAATCAAGTATCCTTGCTGTGCTATCTTTGCAGTTTTGGGAATTTCTATCTACTTCATGAAAATAACTTCAGTTTTATCAATTTATTCAGTTTAACCATGTGAGATTGAACCTGAAATTTTGCTATATACCAGGCTCTTTGTTTGAAGAAGTATATGAATTCCCACAAGAGTTTTCACTTCCATGTTTTACAAATCCCATTCTCCCACACAGTAAGTATTTCACAACCTGCAGGAATCTGTGTTGTAGGATAGCAAGTTAGTAATTTATACTTTCAGTAACCCAAGAGCAGTAGGCCAGCACAGTTATTTGAAGAACTCTCATATACTTGTTAGTAGATGATAATAAGGACAATCCAATGTCAGCGTGATGGAGTAGCTCATAATCTGTGATTTCCATCCAAATCTCTACCATTTTTACAAAAATATCCTTCTCGCCCATTTCCTCTCCTGCTTGTGTCCCAGTGTGTAGCTGAGTTGAAATTCTGTAACCAAAGCCTGTAACCAAATTCTGTAACCAAAGATGGTATCTAGATATGTTTGTCCAAATGGAACCATGCAGCAAAGTTTATTCCAGGACAAAGCCTTATTGTAGTAAAGTGATGACCACATCGTCATCTTTTCCTTGCCAAAGCATTTCACCTTCAAAATGAACCAGACCGTGTTTTCTGGCTCTTATCAAGATTCCCACTACTTTATTGGAAATAGTCACATATGTTTCAAACAGCTGCCCGAATGTCACTCTCACATGTCCATCTTCTCCCACCTCTCCAGTTCTTCTGATGATCAAGCACAGCTCTTCTACTTCCTTACCCACGTGTGATTGAGCATCTTTCCCTCTCTGCTCTGTCCGAGACCCTTCAGGGGGTCTCCCATAGGTAGGGTCTCCTCTGTGAGTATGCACAGGTTTAGATGCAAGCCTGTCGTCGCTGCTGAACGGATTCTTCCTCTGATACTCAATGTGATCCTCTGCCCAGCTCTGCCAACTTTTCCTCAGGTCACCTACTGCACCGGTAGCTTTAGCACTTTGCCCTTTTTCTCCTTCCATTTCTGAAAATGTTTTATGGCACTCAAGCAGGAAAGGAATCAGTGACCGGCTGTAACTGTGGTTCCTGTGTGCGCTGTCAGCTGTGAAGGAAGAACAACAAATCAGCCTGATACTTTTTGGAAGAGTTTTGCCCGAGTGAGAGGCATGGTTGCTGAAAAGGAGGTTAAATATCTGAAGATTTTAAGTCCATTCATAATTCTACAGCAATGAAGAAAGTGAAAGTGATTCAGGTGAAATTCAAAAGTAATTTAAGAACACAGGGCAGTCAATTACGCTTACAAGATTACACGGTGCTCCACCGATCCCTCAGTTACCGAACAAACCCCGCAGCCTCCGTGCAACACATAGTACAGTACTCACTCCTCTTGCAATGACGCCTTTCCAAGAACTTTATCCTGGTACCCGGCAGCCCCGCTGGCTTCCCAAGCAATCTGATGCAGTGCTGGCTGAGCTGCGGAGAGAGCAAACCATTCCCGAGCGGCAGCAGCGGCACACCGACCTAGGCAGAGGGGTGGGAAGCCGCTCTCCGGCCTCAACGCTGATTAAAGGTGGACGAATTCACGCCGTGCCGACAAGGTTCCCTCAGACTGCGTTAGTTATTATGCACAGAAAATATTAGCTGGAGCCGAAACGCCAATACATGGTGGGAGCAGGAGGATTTTCCTCATCAGGCTCTGCAAGGAGAAGTAAAAGTCCAGTTAGCCAGCGCGTCGCTGTCTGCAGCACCCTATTTAGTGAGGAAGACAAAGGCAGAATAGATTGTTCTCCCTTAAAAGGCTGTGCTGCACGGCCATGCCTGCCGGCTCCAGCCCGCGGGCACGCAGGGGAGCGAGCGCCTCCCGCTCCCCACCACCTGTGGCATTCCATGCGCTTGGAGTATGGGCTGTCTGAGCAGCACCTGGTTATTGGGGTGAATTAGAGACAGACTTTTGTATCCCTACAGAGATCTCAGTGTCCTATAGCCATGTCTTTGCTAGGTCGTATCGTTCACCTGTTGAAATACGCACGCCGGAGTTTCCAGGTAGCACATAAGTAGAGCTGATACTTCCACCGACAACTGAAGTTAAAACACAGGATTAGTGCTGGATTTTCTACGGAGAAATGGACAGAAATGCAAATTCCGAACAGTTTAACAGCTGAATTACAGACTGGGTACTTCTGTATTTTGAAACCATTACTCTTTTAAAAGTAAGTTTTCATGAGCGTTTGCCCACATACATATGTTGGTGCTGTTGCATGTGAATCCATGAGCAGGACCAGGATTCCTTAAATTCCCCAGCAGAACCTCCAGGTGAGTGAAAAACCACTTGCGTTGCCTCTGGGTCTAGAAAAGTGCACGAGGTGAGCCTAGAGTGGCAACGCAATCACCAGAGAAGGGAATTGGGAATGATTAGCAACAGCACACATTACGTAATGGCTTTTCATTCATGGTCTCTCACTTTTAAACTGAAACTCGTGATTGTTGTACATTACCATTGTTATATGTTTTCTGAGAGGAAGGTGGTTAATTCTAGCTTCCTGGATAAATTTCAAGTTGAATAATTACACTCTGTGTGTATAAAATTCCCCTGTAGGCTAAAAAGTGTAAATTTGTTCCTTTTCCTCCCAAGAAGAGTTAAGAGTTATGTAATGTTTTTAGACGACTCCCCACATCCAGGCTAATAAACCACTTGATTCTCCTCAGTGGCATTACAGGAATGTACGTTCTGTTTCCAAACGCAGCATCTGAAAAGCATTTTGTTTTTATGTGAGAATCAAATACTCCGTAAATCTCAGTAATGTACATTCACTTTCAAACTAAGTAGATCAACATGTATACACTGCCAGAGATTATGCATGGATCCTCAAGTCAAAAGCAAGAAAAAAACCAGGGCTTTTGTTAAAGTCTTCTGTGAAGGAAACAGTATCAGTGAATAACAGGTATTCACCTTGAGAGAACAGGCAGCAACGCCCTGAAGATAAAGCAGCACAGATAAAGTAAGCAAAAGCCAGTTTCAAAGAGATTAAGCTTAAAAATAATACCAACAAGCGCTTTTAAGGAGTTTCTAAAATGGAAGCAATACAGCTAGGAAATTTGAAGTGAGACAGATTGGAAAAATAAAAGCAGACTTCTTCCACTAAATCTCTCTCAGCAATTCCAAGATTTTGTAAGCAATCTCAGACTCAAGAGGTTTGTCAGCAGTTCAGCAATGTGTTTATTGCTGGGTCTCAGCACTCAACTACTGAGGTGAACAAGACAGACCCACATCTACCTCTTTTCTTTCTCTTCTAGGAAAGCTCTCGTTTAGGTGCCAGGTGGCTTTAGATTGCTTTCTTGTCAATCGCCAGGGCTAAAGCTTCACAGTAAACTCAGTTTTGATTACTGCAGGAAGGGATAACTGGAGAAGCTGCAGGATGGGATTATGGAGATGCATCAAGGTGTCCCGTGCAGTGCTTGCAGGTCATGAGCAAAATCTTAGCCATCTGGAAAAATACCCAAAAAACTGAAAAAAAAACCCCAAAACAACACGAACAACATCAGCACATCAAACACAGAACATGAGTTCAGTGCTGAGCTGGCCTGGTCCTAATAAACAGCTTGCCAAAATCTGGCTAAAATGAACCTTTCAGATCAACACAACAGGGAGACCAGTGAGTACGGGATTACAATTATCAAGACCAGATATTAAAATAAAATAATCCGCAAGACAAACCCCTTTTTGCCCCTCTGCCGGACCGTCACACCTCTGCCCCTTTCCTGGGAATGTGCTTCTCTACCTGCTGCGACACCCACGCCGCCGGCGCTGACCTCCTTCCCACGGAAAAAGGAATGCGACTCCTTCGGCATCTGTTAATTCTTAATGTTATTTAAAGCTCCAGGTCCTTAAATGTGGCCGGGAGAGGCCGCAGCGCGCCCCAGACAGTGAAGCACCCCTGAGGGAGCGTGTCCCCAGTGTACACGGAGTTATTTATAAACCACACGCAGGCACTGCTGCACTGACACGTGGCGTGCGTGATACAGCACACCCAAAATATAACTACAAGGAGGATGAGAAGGAGATGAAATGAGCAGCAATTCCTGAAGAGTTCGCACAGCCCCGTATACCCGCCGCAAAGGCCGCGGGGGTCTCTCCGCCACACGCCCCTTCCCGGGCTCCTCCCGCCGCTCCCGCCCTTCCCTGCCGGCGGCGCATGCGGGAGGCGGGGGATGGCCGGACATGGCGCTGGCGGCCCCGGCGCTACGGCGCTACTTGCTGCTGCTGGCACAGGAGCACCTCGAGTTCCGCCTGCCGGTGAGCGCTGCGTGGGGCCGGGGCTGCGGCTGGGGCTGGGGCTGGGGCCGGGGTCTGGTGAGGCGCTGCCCTCCCCTCCGGGGCGCTCCCGGGCGGCGCGGCCCCGGGTGTGCCGCGGGAACCGGACCCCGGCCAGGTCCCTCTCTCCGGGAGAGCCGGAGCGCCCGGCGCCTCTTCCCTCGCCGCTCCCCGCGTCCTGTTGGAAGGGACCCCCAGGCTCCCTCTTTCCCCTGCTGCCCCAGGCTCGTGGGGAGCCTCCGCGTGGTGGCTTTAAGGCAGCACTTTCCTTGCCGCTCGCTTTTCCAGAGCCTCTCAGAGTAGCTCTGGTTGCCAGCAGAGTACCCGGGGCTCCATGTGAGAAGCGGAAGCTGGGGTTACAAAAATGCTTTCAAGTTTTTGGCTTTGGTGACTGATTTTAAAGTTAAGTTACACGTCAGCTCCCGCCGGCGTGCCGTGGGTGCAGGAGTGGCTGGTGCTGGCCTGGGCTCACGCCAGGACCTCTCTCGATGGACTGCCGCGGAGCTGCTGGAGTCACCGTCCCTGCTGCAGGTGCTCCCGGGAAGACTGGATGTGGCACTGGGTGCCGTGGTCTGCTTCACAGGGTGATGTTCCCTCGTCGATTGGACTGTCACGTGTTACAAAATGTTTAGTGTGTCTTGAAGCTTTTATTCTCCTGGTTTTCATTAAGGTTCTCCTTCCTATTTGTTTTGTGGGACTGGAACCTGAGTTCCATTCATGGTCATCCTGGTTTTCCTTTAGGCAAGGTCATTGGATGAAGTAAAAAGAAGATGATGCATATGTAACACAAGAAGTTTTTCTTTTTATCACCCAGGTTTTGGGGACATCTGGTTGATATAGCTGCTGATGGAAGCAGAGCTATTTCTCTTTTTATTTTGGTGACTGCTCAGCTTGTTTGGTTTTGTGATGAGCTGTGCTAGGAACGTGATTTGTCAAAAACTTAATGGAGCAAGCAAGGACAGATTTTTTTTTTTAGCCAGATGATCTGCTGATCCTGGCCCTGGGTCAGTGTTACTAGTGAAACATCACTTTTATGTGAACTAGTCAGAAAAATATTTTATGAAGAGAATGGATAATTTTATAAGAGGAATATTGTTGTGAGAACATTGGATTGCACAGTAAAGATTCTGATGAAGGAGAATATGTGAAATGGTGGGGTTTAATTACTGAAATTTTCCTGACATTTGCCAATGAATTTTGAGAAAGCTGTTTTTATAGCAGGGAGGTTTTAATTTTCAGTTCATGAACAGTACATACAGTCTGAATTTACTTGTGAACATGTGCCCTATCTACCATCTGCATTAGAATTTGTCATGCTACTTCTTCTCTTTTTTTTCTCTTTCCCTTTTCTTCTTTATAAGATTCTAAAGCCTGACCTTTATGTTTTCACTTTAGGAAATAACATCATTGCTTTCGCTTTGTGGTGGACAATTCAGTGGCGAGCAGGAAATTCGTGTAAATGTAAGTGAGGACCAAATATTTTACTTGAGCGTGTGTATGGCCAGCAAGTATGTTCTTTACAGTATTTTTGTTAATTGTAGGCAGCTGAATAAATATTGAAGTTTCTTAGGAAAATGAGGAATCTTCCCAAAACTGAGGGCTTCTCCATTTCAGTAAAGACTCAGAACTCAGGAAAAAAAGATGCAAAAATGCACCTCAAGTTGTCTTCGTTTACCAGCATGAAAAGAAGCAGTGCCATCTGCTGGGAGGCTCTCCTTGCTTTTTAGGATAGCTAAACCCTGGAAACACTCGGCAGCAGTTCGGAATTGGTGTTTGCCTCTAAATCAGTGAGACAGGAGAAGTGCACTTAGGAAGCCATATGATTCTGGTCTCACTGCTTGGCCAGAGAATGTTATTGGGATTTAGTTACTGCTTGTGTGTAACGAGGTGTTTCCAGTCTTTAGCGGATGAATAATCAAGAGAAGTGCAAATAACATTTTACCAAGTCAGTTATGTTGGAAAAATAAAATACAGAACAGAATTTCTCAGACATTCGAGCTCAGTAAACAGTTTTGTCTCAGATTAATTATTTTATCCCCACGTTCTCTGAATGATTAAAGGTGAGAGATGTATTTTTTATTAATTTTTTAAATTTTCAGTATGCATATTCTGTTTTTATGGAACAGAACTGTGTAGTTGTGTAATTCATGTGACATCCTACAGCTGGGTATTTGCATGACTTACCTTCTCTTGATTGCAGTCTCCCTTTTGGATTCTCAATATTCCTTCAGAAGAGATGGCAAGGGGACTAATGAAGCGGACAGTATGTGCAAAGTAAGAGATGAAAAATCTTGTAAATAATAACAGAAGCAGTGGAATTTTCTTCTATTATGGAAAATACAGATTTTTTTATGGAGTCATAAAATACAGAGTCTTTTATTCCCTCTAGAATTGAGAAGGTGTTATTGGAGCCTGTAGGACTCCTGTAGGACTGATTATGTAGCATGCCTGTCTGTCCTCTTTACTCAGTGCATGATCAATTCAGGGTGCTCTTCACTCCAGAGACAGCACCTGTAGTGTTACTCATGTTTTATGTGCCTTGTATAATATTGAGTTAGGGACTTTTTCTAAAATATGTGTGGAATTGAAAGATACAACCGTGATAATGTGAAAACTGACAATCATGGAAGGGAAAGGTTGAGTCACCCTCCCTCAGTGCTGGCATCCAAGCCTTCAGCTCTGACTACTGCAGCAGAGTCCCTTCTAGGAAGTTCAAGAGCACAAGAACATGCTGGAGAGTGACTGTTCCAGGTGGTCCTTTTTAGAGGTGTGTGAATAACATGCTTCCCAGTGAGGTGCGTGAGAGAGGCCTTGAAGTATGGTTCAGGATGAGAAGCAGCACAGGTGTGTTATGTCCCTCTGACCATACTAAACTTGTGGTTCCTGTGCTGTGTTCTTCAGAGCTTGGTCTCCTCTGCAGAATGTTGCACAGTCCCTGTTGAGTGCTTGTTGTCTCAGGTACTCAGTTTTAACTACAATGACTTTATTACAATCACTGCAAGAGTGGACTCTCCACTCTTGCCTAAAGATTGGAGAACTGCACTTCAAAAAGCAGCTGCAGGCAGCTTGGGGAGTAAAATGCGACCAAACAGCTTGCAGATGTTCTGCACACTGTGCACTCTCAGCTAATGTATGCTAATTCTATATAGAAAGCATAACTAGCCCATGGCTTATTTTTCTGTCATGCTGGTTGTGGAGAGATATGTAAGTTTTAGAATAAGATCACTGCAGTACCTCCATTGCACTGCTAATCAATATGAAAAGCTCTGAAGCTTTTGGTACATGTTACCAAACAAAGAAAAGCATCGGTGAAAAATCAGCCTGTGATTAAAAATACTTGTTACAAACAAAAACTGAAACATTAGTCTAGAATTAAATGCCAGCTTTAATACTCCATGAATTAAAGCCTAAATACCTTGGCCAAGTAGGTTAAAAGGAATAAGTATCTGTAAGGCATTTTCCTTGCTCTGTGTGACTGACTGTCAAAAACTTTGTAATTTCAGGTCTATATTTGAACTGTGGGGCCATGGAAAGTCTGCAGGGGAGCTCTATACATCTTTGAAGAACTATCCAACAGACAAGATGGTATGAATATAAACAATCTGGGTACTGTGGTTCCTTAAGCCCACTGAATAGCACTGCATCTGTACTAACTAAAGTGTCCTTGCCTTTTTTTTCTTTTCAGCTTCCATATCTACAGTCAGATTCTACTTACAAAGTACATATTCATACATTTAATAAAACACTGACCCAAGCACAGAAAATAAAAAAGATTGATGTAAGTAGATGGTTTAAAAAAAAATCTTTGTTTAGTTTAATCTGTTCATGTTGTTCTTATTCCATGCTATCAGTGTACTTAAGTTTCTTCAAGATCTTAAGGAAGTTTATGGCTTACATCTTATCAGGTCTAAATGACATATTTGTGTCTGAATTAACATTCTCTCAAAATTAATAACTTTTTTTCCCCCCCCCCAATAAACTGACTGTTTAAGGCATATACAATGCCAAACAAATATCACTGCTGATTTCAGCCCAATGTGCTGGGGAAACTGAAGCTTACTGATGAGAACTATAAGATTCAAATAGCAAGAGTTAGGTGCTAGATTTTTGGAAAATATGTTGATCTCCTTATTAATCTTTTATTGTTGAAGAGTGTGGAACAAGTGACTTCAGCTGCAAACTGTGGATTGTGTGCTGATCTCCTGTTCTTTTCTGTACTTGTGCTCTCCTCCTAACTATGTCAGTATTTAATTTAGGAAATTTTTCCAAATGACTGTTTACTTCACTCTTCCACATTCTATTTTGGCACCTATTTGTTCAATTTACTTCATTTACAGAGACTGAAATTATCTGTATAAGTTGTACCTTTTTTTCCCCGTTCAGTTTTTGTGTAGATGAAATAATGCTAAGTATTTAAACAATTGTAGCTGCACATCACTGAAATTTCACATCCCATTGTTCATCATCAGTGTTGTTTCTATAACTTGAAAATTGCATAATTAATATGCACAGTTAATTTCCTCTGAAGGTGAGTTCCGTTCAGTTAATAAAAAGTGTTATTTGTATATATGTTCCCAATTTCCAAACCGTAATCATTCGAGCTATTTTTGTTAAGAAGAAAGGCATTCAAAAAACCATTGAAAATTGAACTTTTTAGTAGTAATATACCATTTCTCACAAATGGAATTGTGGGTTTTTTTCTGATTTTTTTTTTTTTGTTTGGCTGGTTTTGGTTTTTTTCCTTGGTGGTGGGGAAGGTACCCATTTAAAAAAATTTGACCCTGTTTATTTTTTTACTCTGTTTTTCTTTATTGTATAGGCCCTTGAATTTCTGCCATTCAAAGGAAAAGTAAATTTGAAGAATCCAGAACACATATTTTGGATTTTGGAAGATTATGGAATGAACCCAAATGATGTTCCAGAAGAGCCCATTCATCTGTATTTTGGTAGATGGGTGCGTAAGCATGTTTGCTTCAGTTCTTACAAGCTTGTATTTTCAGTACTTCAGTTTAAAAGTAAAAGGTGTTTTGACTTCTAATAGAAGCCGAAAATACCATTGTCTGAATTTGTCATTGCATAGTACTCTGAAGCAAGTCTCGGGCGTCCTTACTGTGACTAGGAAAAAGTAGCTTTACTGAACAATTTAGAGGTGGAAAACAATGAAGTTGTATCTGGAAACACACCTTTGTCTTGCCATCCACTGAGAGGACTCAGCACAGCAGCCAGATTGCACAGCTGGGGTGGGGGTGTTGTATTTTTTTGGACCTAGATGCAGCTGAAAGCACTTGTTCCAAACACCCAGAAAGATGTGCAGAAGTGTAGATGGCTTGTGGCCCTGCTGAGTGGCATCAGCCTCTCTGAAGCATTCTGTAAGTGCTTCAGGTGATCCCAGCAGGCACCTCCATGGAAAGGTGCAGACCGATCCCTGAGGCTTTGGACATCAATGAGTCCAGCCCACAGGACTGTACCTGTTCCCACAGTACCTGCCCGAGGGAACACCAACAGTGCAAAAGGAACCAAGTACAAAAACTGTTTGGAGCCTCTCATCTGTCATCTTCACTACAAATGTTCTTGCCTGCTGGCCATATTGCACTCTAAACCTGCTGCATTATTAGGATGTCCTGAGGAAATTTGGTCTGGTCTTTTATGTTTTTTGTGAGGGAAAAGTGGCTCCTGAAAGGATATCTCCCAGAATGACACTAGCCACTGGTGGGAATATGTGCTTGCAGTGTCCTGGGTCAAGGGCAGCTGAAAGGAGGGAGAACCACTGCAGAGGTTTGGTAGCTGTAGTCAGTGACTTGTGTTCCAGGGAGGTTAGAGATTCAAGAGATCTGTTAGGGCCTGTGAATATTCTCCATGCCTGTGATTGATGTGTGAGCACCCTGTGTTGTGCTGATGCTGCAAAACATTGCAGCTGTTGTCCCATCTGTGCTGAATTCCTGAAGTGTTTAAAAATGAGTAAACCAACCTGAAAAAATTGGCAGGTGTATTTTGTTAACCCAGTAAGACTGATGCTGAGCAGAGGTAGGGGGATAGTGTTGGATAGTGTTTGAATGTGTTTTGTTTCAGATTGCTTTGGTCTTCTCCAATGTGCTTTGGAAGTCTGATGTAAAAATGCCAGCATTTGGTCTTTGTTTGCTTTTCCCTCAAATTCTCACCTGTCAACACTGTCCTAAGTTTGGATTTTGAGTGGGACAGAAATGACAGTGAAGAAAGAAATTCTGTCTGACCTTAAGCATCCGTGTGTGTACATGCATGTCTTAATGTACATGTGTAATCCTCATATTTTTGAAATCCTTTTAACTCTCAATCTCCAGGAATTGTTTTCCTGATGCTTAGAATAATAGCAAAATTACTCTAGTTGTAATTTCTTAGAAAAAATTTTCTCTCTAAAATATTTGTACATTTTTAACCTCTGTCTTGAAGAATTTACCCAGGTGTTGAATCAAGATATCTGTTGCTTGGAAAGAAGTCTGTCATATCTTCAGATGTCAGAAAGCAAGGTGATGTGTTCTGAAGCGAAATTACCTGGTTTTGGATGGTGTCACTAAAGCAAGTCTGTTAGCATGTCTGTTTATATAGGATCTGACAGGGGTTTTAAATATTTCAACAGATTGCAGATGGCCAAAGAGAACTCATTGAATCCTACAGTGTAAAGAAGAGACACTTCATTGGAAACACGAGCATGGATGCCTGCCTCTCCTTCATCATGGCAAACCATGGGAGAGTAAAACCCAATGACATTGTATACGATCCATTTGTTGGAACAGGTATATATAGATTTATTTTTTTTTCTTCTGCTGGTGGGAAGAACTGGAAGATTGTGTTAATGCTTGCACTACTCTTTTACCTGGTGTCACGACTTCTGGTGCTCAGCGGGTATTTGAGATGATACCAAAGGCAAAATGGGATTTATAAAATTAATGATTTGTTAACCTGAAAGGGATTTTGGAGGAAGGAGACCAAATTCCAAAGATGTAAACACTTTATTTTGAGCTTTTAAAAGGTCTGTCTTCACTGTTGTGTTTTATGCCACATGGCCTAAATACCCATCCATGTCTGTCATGGACTGCTTAAGATCAAAGTGACCAAGAATTGGAATTTGGCTAAGCACTTGCAGTCACTTTCAGGACATTACAAAGGGCAGCATTTTAGAGCTGACTTTTTAGGGGAGCGCTGAGGGCATTTCTGGTCATACAGCACAACATAGCAATAGTGAAATGGCATCATTCCATGAGGAACACTTTGTTGTGCAAAGCCTATGTTCAGGATATTATTACTCACACAAGGTACCCTTCCCCAGCTGAGCTTTCCTTATCTTAGCCAGGAGGGGGAGCTTTTATTCCACATATTGCTGTGCTTGGCACAGAAGTACTTTTTGCCTCTGGTAAACTCAGCTGTATGTGAAATAGGAGATCTATTGTGTCAGCTTGTGCCATATAATTAAAAAGCACAGTATATTGTGTTAAACTACCTATAGTAGTTTCTTCAAGAATGTAGCAAAGGCTGTGTTTCTGTCCTAGAATCCTAGAATCAAATTGTAGAGTATCCTGAGTTAAAGAGAGCCCATAAGGATCATCAGAGTCCAGCTCCTGGCCCTGCACAGAACCATCCCCAAGAGTCACACCATGTGCCTGAAAGCATTGTCTAAATGTTTCTTGAACTCTGTCAGGCTGTGACCACTTCTCTTGGGATCCTGTTCCAGTGCCCAACCACCTCTGGCTATTTTTTAACATCCAACCTAAAACTTCCCAGACACAGCTTCAGGCCATTCCCTCGGGTCCTGTCACTGGTCACCACAGAGAAGAGATCAGTGCCTGCCCCTCCTCTTTACAAGGAAGTTGTAAATTGTACTGCGGTCTCCCCTCAGTCTCCTTTTCTTCAGGATGAACAGACCAAGTGACCTCAGCTGCTTCCCCTCAAGGCCCTTCACCATCTTTGTTGCCCTCCTTTGGACACTCTCCAATAGCTCAATGTCTTTTTCATATTGTGGCACCCAGAGCTGCCCCAACACTCAAGGTGAGGCCACCCCAGTGCAGAGCAGAGTGGGACAATCCCCTCCCTTGCCTGGCTGCAATGCTGTGCCTGATGCCCCCCAGGACATGCTTGAGCCTCCTGGCTGCCAGGGCACTGCTGACTCATGCTCAACTTGCTAAACTTAAGGTGACCACATGTGAAATGCAGAGATTTAAAAATACGTATATTAATGTGAAGATGAAGAAAAATCTCTGCAGTGAAGTTAGGGAGAGAGAAGACTGCACTAGTAGGATAAATTCTTATTAGTATGTGTCTTCTCTGTGCCATAGAAAAAGAGCATGGATATGATATTTTCAGAAGGGTTTGGTGAACTCTATGTTTTTGTCTTAAATTTTATTCTTATAGAACCTGATTTTTTTCATGCGTAATAATATCTTATGAAATTTTCTCCTCTTTCTTGTGCTTGTCCTTTGAAAGGTTCAGGAAATCCCTCTACTTACCTCTTAGCAGTTGGTTTCATTTTGGAGTCTGTGGCTTTTTGTCTTATAAAACCTGATAACTTAAATCATAAAATAAAGTCTCTGAGAGCATTCTTTTTCTTGGGAGTGAAAATTGAAGAAAAATGAAAAGGAAGGGTAAAGACAGAAGAAGAAAAATCACATAAAAATAACGAAGCTATAGGAATTCAAGATAACTGTTGTGTTTCAGTTCAAACATATACATAATTCATATACATGAGTATGTTCATACACATTCATATATGCAACATATACAAAATTTTTCCCAGATTGCCTAGTAGTTTGAATTACAATTTTAATTTTTTTTTTGTTAGACATTTGTAATATAAAGGGTAGGGATTAAGGGGGACACTGGAGATACTGGGTGGCATGCCATTTGTCAGTAGAGTGTATTTATGACTAAATAAAAGTGGCTTTTGCACTTATTTCTTTTTAGTAAACCCTAGGAATTTCAATTGTCTCTTGAGGACCTTCAGAAGATTTTGAGCTTGTCAGTACAACAGTGCCCTGTCACTGGAGTTTCTGGGAAGTGGTTTGGAGTTGAGAGTGATGCAGTCATTTTGAGCTGATGGGTTTGGAAAAATATATATTTGGGATCTGAGGAGCATTTTGGGGAACTGCAGTTCAGATTTCTTTATTAGTGCAGCTTTGTTACCTGGCTGTGTTGCTGCCTGTTTTTTTACACTGAAAAAGTGAAGAGTAAACCAACAGAAGAACCAAACCAGAATGGCCTTGCAGAATGGTTCTTGCTAGTTGCAAACAAGCTGGTTTTTGCCACATAAGCCAAATCATGAGTCTTTCACATTAGTATAAGAATGGATAATTAGCATTTTTCCTTGGAATATAAAGTGCTCTTCATATTCCAGGCTGGCTTTTAGAAGCCTTGATTCCCCTTTTTATTGTTGAGCAGAATTGGAATGGCCAAGACTGTGTTTTTAAATTCCATCCATGTTTAGATATTCTTTCCTCAGGTTGGGAAGCCTGGAAGCTTCTAGAAGAATAAATCAAGTCTTTTGCCTGAATATTTTGTGCTTCCCCCTAGACAGTCAGTTCAGGTTATCTCAGTAATCTTGTTGGTTGTTCTTTTGGAAGATATTTGTGATACTGCATAGTTGTAAATGACAGGAAGTTTTTCTTTGACATCCTGGAGGACCAGGCCTCGTCTGTGCTGCAGAGGTGGAGGAATAGTGTGTGCTAGAAAGGCATGAAGCTCTGTGCATCATCATTCTGCTACAGGTCACAGGGACAGAGTGATTCCCTGATTAACCCTTTCATATACTGATCAAAGGGCTGGCTATGTAAGAGTATGTAAGTATCTGTGCACCTTCTGCGTGTACACAATTGAACTAGTACAAGCTGAGATTTATTAAAAGCTGTAAATTCATGATTTCCAAGCTTCTTTTTTTGCCTGTGATTAAAAATTTTCTTAGATGGGCAAAGGACTCTCTTCTTACTTTTTTTGTAGGACTGGGTGGTACGCCATACTTGGGGGTCAGGGCTAGCTAAATTTGTCTTGACCCTCTGGATGTACTGCCCATCTGTCCTGAGGGATTGCAGCCAAGAAGGGAAATGGGTGATTCCTTTGGGGTGAGTAACCTTGTTTTTCCCTGATCCATTTCAGAAGAAAAAACAGAGGAATATTAAAAGTTTTTTGTTCTCACTCGACTTTGGTTTTGGTAGAGTTTATTAGCATATGGTGCAGACGTTTTCTGGTGCACACAGGGCACATTAGGGATTTGCTGGTGCACAGAAGGCACATTAGGGATTTGCTGGTGCTCAGTGGGTGGCTCAGGACAGTGCAGCCACCTGAGATGCCTCTTTCCACACTCCTGATGAATGGGAGAACTAGTGTCACCCCCCGCCCAGCCAGCTTGCAAATTGTCAGCCCTTCATCCTGCAGCAGTTCTCACTCGACTTTGGTTTTGGTAGAGTTTATTAGCATATGGTGCAGACGTTTTCTGGTGCACACAGGGCACATTAGGGATTTGCTGGTGCACAGAAGGCACATTAGGGATTTGCTGGTGCTCAGTGGGTGGCTCAGGACAGTGCAGCCACCTGAGATGCCTCTTTCCACACTCCTGATGAATGGGAGAACTGGTGTCACCCCCCCAGCCAGCTTGCAAATTGTCAGCCCTTCATCCTGCAGCAGTCATCCCCTTTATTTAGCAGGACTGTTGACATCAGTAGGGTTCACAGCCTTGTTCTCAGTTCTGTTCTCTTCTAAACCATTCTGGTAGCCACAGACCTCTTTATTAATAACTTGACCACACAGGTATCTGTTCATCTCCTGCAGTCTCTCCGTTGTTTCATTTGGAAGCTGTTAATTAATGTAATTTATTCTTTTCTGTGGGCTGCTCAGCTGTTGTCAGTTTCAAGGGGAAATCACACTTTTTTTGGTATAGTGTTCTTTTCTTTTTTAATTTGGAAGGCATGTCGCAATAGCTGTAATTAAAAAAACTGATTTTATTACAAAATAAGTACATTGGTAAAACTACTGACAAAGTAGGCAGCCTGCTCACAGACAAATGCATTTGTATGTAGTTTTCACACTTGAAAACGATTGCAGAAATGTTTTTGATATTTATGTTTACATTGGAGATATTTACATTTGTAAGGCTCTTGACCATTGTTTCTTACAACATGGCAATAGCCACCTTACAGAAGTTGGATTTTTGGACACCTTTAAAGAAACTGGCTTTGAGAACAGACACAGTAGAACTGCCATTTGTTTGGTGATGATTTTTCCAATTGTTTGACAACAGTTTGAAATTCTGCTCCTTGCAAAGTAGAATCAAAAGTTCTGGTTCATATAATGATTAAAGGATCTTACTGCTTAAAATACAGAAAGCCGTAAACAAAACTCTTGAACAATCTCCAGAGATGAGGAGTAGCAAGACATAGGGCATAGCAAGATAAGAAAAATCATGTAGAGCAGAAAAAGGACTTAGTGTTTTCATGTCTGATTATAATTACATAGTGATTCTAACTGGTTGATAGTTCTACTTCTTTTTTTAGTGCTTGTTTTGGCTTTTTTTCTTTTCCTTGGGTCTAGTGTGCTGCTGCTGTAGGCTCCTGAAGTTCCTGATGAAAAAATCCTAACGCAGATGATATTTATGACAGAAGTTTATACTTTACCTCTTCTCTCCCCTGTCTAGGTGGCCTTCTAATCTCCTCAGCACATTTTGGGGCATATGTGTGTGGCACTGATATAGATTACAACACAATCCATGGATTAGGTATGTTACATATTTTGAAGCCACTGAAATCTTACCCTCTGTAATTTAAGAAGACTGGTAGCAGATGACACTTAGTGGATTTTAAAGCAGCATTAATCTTTGCAGGATTTATTTGGTCATGCTTAGTTTTAGTCACCAATTTACATGTACTCTAGTTAAGATATTATCTTATTTTTAAGCTGGAAATATTTTTGAAAAAGAATAATGAAGACCAAAACGAAGTTCGAAATAATCGTTAGCACAGCTGTGTACCCTTTTAACCTATGATATGGGAAGCTCTTCAAAACCTAACCCAGAACCCTCATCTCATTGTTACTTCTTTGCAAATATGCAAATTATGTTTGACCTAGTCACCAGGGTTGTGACTGGTGGATGGAGAGAGCATCTTGCAAACCAACATTTTTGTAAATGTGTTCTTTGACACCCTGTGCAGATGGTGCAGCAGAACTTTTCTCATATATTTTCATTTTGGGATTTTTTGGTGACATTTGATTATTTTCCTTTAATTTAAATGTTAGAGTATATGAAAGATCTTATATAATAGTTTGTTGAGTATGCTATTTTTTTCCTTTCCATTCCCCTTCCTCTCCCAGGCAAGGCAAGCAGAAAGAACCAGAAATGGAGAGGGCCAGATGAAAATATCAGAGCTAATCTCCGACAGTATGGTTTAGAGAAATACTACCTCGATGCACTTGTTGCTGATTTTTCAAGACCAATATGGAGAAAAGGGATGTTGTTTGATGCAATCATTACAGACCGTAAGCTTGTTACTGCCTTTTGTTGCCCAATAACAGTGACTAAAACATGATTGCCTGTGGACATTGATTAAATGCCTGGACAAGTGCTCAGGTCTGCTGTTTCCATGTTTCCAAAGGTGGTTGTTGAGAGCAGCACTATGGAAATTGCATCTGCATTTGACGTCTCTGCATTTATTTTAAGGATAGTTATTAACATGTAACAAAGCTGAAAATGACACTTTCTCCCATGGAGAGAATGTTACACTCAGCAGCAGAAATCAGTATGGCTGAAAATCATCCTTTGAAGAAGTCTCCTTCAGTAAAAGCATCACATGATTGATGCATAGAGACTTCTTACCAGAATGCTCTGTGTTGCTGTTGGCAGCACATTGGAATCTGCCATGCATCTCTGATGGACTTTGGGAGACTTGTTTTAATGTTTAATGTAATGCTTCCAAAGAGAAATTTTTATGTGTTTCCAATACACTTAGCTACTGGAAGCAGGAGCAGTTTGAAAGGATCCTCTGCTCTTTTAGAAACCTATTTACTAAACACTATTTGTCTTGTAAGAGAAGGAAAAGAAACCAAGGGGATAAATGAAAACCTTGATACTGCAATTTCTGATCTCAGGTACTGGCTTTTACAATGACACACTTATATTAATTAGGAATAGGGAGTGTGACTTTTCTTTGTGGGTTGCTTGCTGGTTTTTGTTTGGCCTGTTTGGCAACAAGACAGTGTAGAATAGTAATATGGACTTAGAACTGAGTGTGAAACCATTTGTAAAACTTCTGCAAGTGGTTACATTGGTGCTTCTGTGATGCTGAAACAAGTCTCACAAACTCAAATTTTTTGAACATGATGTAAGTATGTTATGCTATTAGAAATGTGCAAAAAACGTATGAGAAAAAGCCTTCTCTGGTTCTTATGTGTGAGAATTACCATTTGTGTAATGTGCTGACAAGAAATTCTGGTATACTTAATTTAATTTTGAGAAAGGTTAGTTAAGTGCTATAGGGAACATATTCATGTCTCAAGCAAAAAAGGATGGGATTATTTATCACATGTTGGAAATCAAAGGAATATCTTTTAAGAAAAAACACAGCATTGTCCTTTGTCATGTAACAAACATGTAGGCTACTAGAAGCTCTTGCTGCTGAAGGGATTTCATTAAACCAGTTTTAAAATAACTTTTTGGAGCAAGAAACTTTCAACAGGTCTTGAAGAAACTTCCCTTACTGACTTTTACTTTGTAAAAGCTTTCAATGTTTTTAACCTTGTATAAGCCACGGTTTGTGCACTGTTGTGCATGTATGGTGTGATTGTGTGTTATTTGGACAAAGAGTGAGGTTCTCATCTCTGCATTTTGCTTTTGCTTTGTCTAGCACCGTATGGTATCAGAGAAGCTCCTCGCAGAATGGGATCACAAAAGGAAACAGTCAAATCGGTTGAAAGAAGGTAGGGAAGCTGTCTTGTCTGTTACAGAATATAACTGTCTTAATGGACACCCAGTTGCAGTTTTAGAATATTTATTACTTCTTGGTTGGCTGTCAGAAATTAAAAAATGGTAGCAATTCTAACTAAAGAAGAAAACCCCTTTTTATTCTGTTTGCCAAACCACTGTGTCACTTCCTGAAACCTTGGTTTTGTTTTCTCTCATCCCTTGTGTGTGTATTTCTCACCTCTTTGAGCCACCATCAGCATGTGTTTCTTTGGTCCCTGGAGGCTGCAAAATCACTCTAAAATGGAATACCTGTAATTTTACCCTTAACTTTTTTCTTTTGCATTTCCCACTGCTCCTTTCTTTTCAGAGATATTGCATGGCTTCTCCACTGCCTGGCCTTCCTTGCCTTCTGACTTTAATTCCTTTAGGAAGATGCGGTGCAAAATAACTTCTGCCAACATACCTGTGGTTCTTTAGACTCATCTTTAGTATGTGTGGAAGTCAAAGAGACAGTTGGGGGGAACTTGAGAAGTATTCCTCATAGTAGGTTGTACTCTTGGATTGTCTTAAGTAGCTTTGCAAAGCTCAGAAAGTGCTTTTGTGGCTTAGTGTATTTTTTTTTTAATTACTATTATTAAAGTTTAGGTTTTACCTGCGCTCTTGTTTGCTTACACTTGTATGTTTTTTGTTCAGCGCAGAAAATCACTTCTTCGTTTCATCCAGTTACCATCTAAGTGACATCTTTTTTGACCTCTTGAAGTTTGGGGCAGAATATCTGGTGATGGGAGGAAGATTGGTTTACTGGCTGCCCATATACAGGCCTGAGTATGTATGGTTGAATTCTGCTGTGTTGTGTGTCAGAACAGATGCTGCATTCTCTCCCTGCTGTCCTTTGGGACACAGTGCCACCACTTACGAGTAATGCCCAGACTTTGTGTTTTAAAACTTTGTATGAGGGAGACCACATTTTGTAACAGAGCTTTTGAACGGAGATAATTACTGACTGTTACCACACAGAAAATGCCTTTGCATATTATTGTAAATGCATGTTGAGGCTTAAGCTTAAAAAGTTACTTTCAAGGTGCAGATAGATTTCTAAGACAGTAGAAGCAAGGCTAGTATTAGTATGTGTTTCTGCTAAAGTGGTTGATAGAGGTGTGCAAAAATCATCCAAACAGCCTTTGGAGTTTGGCACTACTGATTTAGCTTTCTTCTGAGAAATAAAAGTCAAGTGACCAAGAGATGGCAGTGAGAGGCAGGAAGCATCCGAGAGCAGCCCTGTTAGGGACGAGAGAGGCCAGCAGAGACTGCGGGATCCTGCCTGCTCAGGAGTGCAGCCTGGGATCGGAGCTGAGTGCATCAGGAACACCAGCTGTTTGCATGTTTTATTTCAGCATCTCTTAGATTAGGTTTGAGGGGTTTTTTTGTTTTGTAAAGATTTTTTACTGTAAAGCGAGGAGTTGATGTACAGTAGTCATTTCAAGATGTCTTCCAGATACAGATGTGCACTGAAGATAGTTTCTACAGTGTCATATATTTCTATGTACAGTCAAACTATACTGTTATTTAAAGTGGTGGTTGACCCTGGTTTTACCATGGAAATGGCTTGTGATAGTCCTATATATATCATGCTGTTTTGAAAATTTGGAAATCAAAAGGAGCCATTTCTATTACATGCTTCCGTAATGGTGAGTGCACTTAATAGTTTGTATTTTTTAGTAAACTATAAAATTGGTATTTTAGGCCTTTTTTCTCACAAGACAATTCACAGACAAAGCAATGAATGCCATTCATAATATTATAGCTAATTTTCATGTCAATAAAATCTCTTTGGAATTGCTGAATTTATTTTGTTCATCAAGATACCAGTGTTTTTCTTTCTGCTCATTGAACTTTTGTAAAAACGTGCTTCCTCACTACAGCAGTGTAAAGTGTTTCACTTCAGATAACTTGGGAACTGTATATTTGGGATCAGCTTTAGTTGCTGTTTTGGGGAGGTCTAGTAGAGTTGACTTTTTAAAAGTGAATTTGTACATCATACTATGACTTGAAATACTAAAGCTGCTAGAATTAGCATAGAGTAGTAGGATGGTCACTTTATTTTCAGCTGTAATAATGAACATAGGGCATTCAAGCAATTAAGTGGGGAGAAGATACTTTCTACTAACATGTTGCATTATCAAATATCCCTTGGCAACACCTGCCTTGAGTTTCATTTTTTGAGATCTTTGTATGTTACTTTAAATTACAGCTGAAACTATTGGATTGGGTGTCTGTTAAAATCATTGCTTCTGTATTCCTTACTTGACATGTTCCTGAGTTTTACCTGAAAGAATGTAGAAATACATTCATTAATGCTAACAGAAAAGGCTTTTTTAACAAAGTGATAGTGATCTCTCCCTCTTCAAGATAGCATCTCACTCCAGAGTTTACTCTTTCAGTCAGACATTGAAATCATTGTTGGGTCCAAATTCTTCTAATTCCATTAAAGTCAGCCTCCTGTATGATTATTGAGAGAAACTTTTAAAATATTGTGGCGGGGTGCCTACCTTTGTAAAAGAAGGACAGCTTGGTGGTACTGGATGCATCAAAAGTCTTGTCTAATAGGAAAAGCAGTTGAGAATTAATTTCATTCTCCTTTGCCAAAAGCACGTTCTGACTTCACCTAGCCAAAGCAGATACTTGTTTCTACATGACAAGTGACTGAAAGGTAGTTTTATGATCTGGAAATTTTGGAGAAAAGCAGAGAGGCAGTACTGTTTGGGTTTTTTCTTATTTGCAGATCTGTATTTGGGATTGAGTTGCTTGTTTAATAGCTCTCTGTTATGTTAAGAAATGCCAAGTTTTCCACCAGCACCTAGATAGATCCTATTTTAATCTAGACCAACACCTTTGCTTTTATTCAGGAAAAAGTAAAGCTACTCCTTTGTACCTTTTAAATTCAAGTCAGAGATATTAAGTTGTTCAGTTCTGTGTTTCAATGTCTGATTTCCGTTTACCCCCAAACACTGAATCATAGGAGCAGGTGTTTTGTACAAAATCATACCTACAATACCAGAAGCCATTTTCTGTGTTATCTTCTTCCGTTTACCCCCAAACACTGGAGAATCATAGGAGCAGGTGTTTTGTACAAAATCATACCTAACAATACCAGAAGCCATTTTCTGTGTTATCTTTTCATAACTATTACATGAAAGCTTATTACAAAATCTAGGAATAAATGGCTGATCTATGTTTCAGTATATAGGAAGGATATCTCATATTTATCATACTAGCTAGGTTAATACTTCTTGCTGCTGTAGTTCCCTGCAAAGCTCTTAAATCATTAAATTTCTCTTTCAGCATTTGGAGAAATAGACGGATTGAAAGCAATTTACAGAAAGCACTTTCTATATAGAAACTAGTATGCTTATGAGGTGGGGCATTTAAAACACTGTAACTCTTGCTTCTATAGATAGTAGCAACGTTGGCTTATAATTAAATCCTATCTAATGTTAAATGATGGTGGATTTTATTTTTTTTTTTGCCATTAGAAAAAGTAATTCTAATGAGATAAATTTGTAATACTAAATTTTGAAGTTCAGGAGTGTTACTGTCTAATAAGACCTGGCTTAATAAGATTTGAAATTGAAGTGTTGTGATCTCCTTTTAGGGAGCCAGTGTAAAGTCTCTTGTTCCTGCAACTTCATATATGTTGACTTGGAAAATATTAAAATCACAACTCTGACTAAGTTGTTATTCCTGGTTGGCTGAGATATTTTATACTTGAAATTATACATGCAGGCCCATGTGTACATACATTAACATCATTTAAATACATGCAGAAAATGGGGGAGAGTGTGTCTTTACTTGACACTGCATGTCAAGATAATTGGAATATATGATGTCAAAACTCTGAAGCAGCAATATCTGAATTTATTTAATCAGGTTAAAGTGCCTAACAACTTTCAACTGTGAACCTTTATGTGAAGTGTCTGTAAGAATTTTGTTTCTGATGCAGGTCTTCCACTTGATGAGCCTACAGCACTAAGAGTGATTATTTCTTCCAGATACACAGAAGAGATCATTCCCCGCCATCCATGCCTGAAACTTATTAGCAACTGTGAGCAGCTGCTTTCCAGCCACACATCAAGGCGCCTCATAACCATGGAAAAGGTGAAAGAATTCAAGGTAAGCTTGAATTCTTGATCATATTGTGTAAAATAGTAGCTGTTGCGTTCGTGACAAGTTCATGCTATTCAGCATTTGATCCTTGTTTCAGTCACACTTTGGTTTTTATGATCAGAGCTAGAGCTTTTGTAAAATTGAGCAGTGATTTAGGGGACTGTTCTGGTTTTGGTTTCTTCCTTTTTATTCTCAGTTTTTCGTAAACTCTTCATCCTGAAAAAGTCCCTTGATAGTGTGAAAAAGATCTTTGAACTTATGGTTACTTGTAAATCCCATCCACAGAGGCTTTGCCTTAATGTCTAAGTTTCCATTGATTTCAAAGTGTGTCTCAATGCCCAGGTAAATACTAAATATCTTTGTGGGTCTTGCAGTAGGCCTTATTTAATTCTGTTACTTCATCTTTAGAGTGGTACATTTTATCTTTTGGAATAATATTGAAGTTGTGACAAGTACAGCAAAGCACACTGGCTCTTTTTTCTGTTTTTGTTTTGTGACACACTAAGTGCCTCTCCTGAGGCATTGGGACCAGGGAATATGGCATTCAGATCTCCTTTCCATTCTTGCTACTTCTCTCACTTCATACTGTTAAAAGAAATGTTAAACACATGTGAGGCAAATTCTTAATGAAAATGCACTCAGTGAGCAAGTGTTTTTAGTACCTTGGTTGTCAGCTGGAAGAGCTGTTTCAGACGGCAGGAGATGCAGTCAGGCTGCTGTGTCTGTGTGGCGCTTGCACTGCTGACACGCCAGGGGTTCAGTGCTGCGTTCATGATGCTCGTGGTGACTGCACTTCTCGAGCAACACCTGAACTTCTGTAAACACTCTGTGTGGAGCCCAGCCTCGGAGCTGCCAACTTCACCAGTAGCAAACCAGCAGGGCAGATGATGAAAGTTTTTGACGTGTGCTTGTCAGGGTGTTCAGGGAGGTTTTTTGACAGCAGTTTTATTGCTATCACTGCTGTAGGGTAGCATATTCTAACCTAAAAAATATATCAGCCCTTCTGCAATCAGACTTGCGTCATTTGTTACTCTCCTCTTGTGCATCACCTGTTCTTCAGTTCGTGGTCTGACAGGTTCATGTCTGGAAGTGCTTAGCTCTGAGCACCTGAGAGTAGTTGGCAGACTTGCTGCTTAGATAAGACTGTGCAAGTGCTTACATTCAGTATTCCAGATGTCTGTTAGATAATTTAAAGATACCAGAACCCATGTGTGGTTTCTGAGGATGCAAAACTTGTCTACAGAACAAAATTTATGTTGAATCCTTAGCCACTGCCTGCTTGGTTTAGGACCTTGTTTTGGTGTCTAGGATTTCCCCAACCCAGTGTCCCTTACCTGGAACATGTTTTTTCTTCTGTTAATATCCTAAGCAACCTTTGAATTGAGTACTTCTGACTCACCAGACCATAAAATTTAGTAGTTATACTTTTGTCTGCTTTTCTTTTTCCTAAGTGAGAGAATTTTTATGGATATGCCTACCATTTGAGTTTCTAGAGGGTTCCTGTCTGCATTACTAAACTGGTTTGTAACAGGCCCTCAGCTGCCTTTTAATTCAGCTTAGTGCAGCACTTGCAAATGGATGAGAAATGTTACAAATCATGTTACTGTTATTATGCAGTTACTCGGTTTCCCCAATGTTTGGCACCAATAAGGATATGCAGTTTTTACAGCAAATTTTGATTTCACTATTAACAATTTAAATAAACTCTTAAATGGAGATGAGTTCAGTTGAAATTGGTGGTGCAGTTTGATTGGAATGGTTTGTAATAAAAAAGAGATCAAAGTGAAGGCAAAAAGTGAGTATGTCTAGGTTGATCTATCATAAGAAATCATAAGCATGAAGATCATATGTTGTATTAAAAACCTCACAGACCTGGTATATAACTCACTGTCTTGTAAGCATCCAGTCTGTTCTTCTTAAGTTTACAGTGAAGTTGTGCCAACTGGAGAAGGTTTCTTCCTGAACTCAGTGCTGATATGAATGTGCTCCTCCAGTATGTGCACAATATGAGCAGAAAAGTTCTGGTTTTTTTAATTACTGTTTCAGACAACTTTTGCCACTATTCCTCCCAGCACAGCGTTCACCCCAAAATGCACACTCCCCTTCTGCCTCCCCCAGGGCACATCTGCACACTGTCCCCCCAAAACCCAGGGTGAGTGGGGCAGGGGCAACTGCAGCCTCAGCCCAGAGCCCTGTGTTTCTCCTTCCCTGTGAGGCATCCCACTTTTTTAATGCCAAGAGAGATGCCTAGAAATGATGTAGTAAGATGTAACAGAAAACTTGACTGAAGGACAAACTCTGAGCATATGATTGTCCAGGAAGGGACTGTGAAGCACCAGGCACACAAACCACCCTGCTGAATGGGTCAAGCATTTCCATGTCACGTGCTCACTCCAGAATGGTTACTGGTGTAGAATTTTTCCTGCTGAATTTAGCAGTGTCTGTTCCTGGGTATATGACCCTGCTGTCTCTGGTTTGGTAACTGTTCCTTTTTGTTTATAGCTGTATAACATTAGTACAAGTGGTTTCTATAGCTACTGTCCAGCACCAGATGTAGAGTGGTAGGAAACAGTGATAATGCTAGGAAGACGTTTTTTTTAAACTAAAACTAAATGTTGGTAATTACCTTGAAGCTGAACTGGAGCATGCTAGATGAATAAAAATCTTTAGAATGTCACTTAATATTTGCCAAGATCTAAACAACATTTTCTTGTTATCATTCAGCATCCCCTTCTCTTCCACCTCTTCATTATTTATTAGACATCTCTAAAACCTATTTTAGTGTTGTTTTTAGAACAAATAAGTTGTTAAAGTTTTGTTCACAAGTTATTTTCTCTCTAGAGTTAGATGAAGCTATCCCTGGTGTTCAGATTGTACCCATTCAGCTCCTTGATACAAAACAGTGTAAGTTAGAATTTGTTTGAAAATCCTTAGTCTCTGAAATCCAAGAATTTCAGTTACTTTGATCAGTCCTCATGCTGCCTTTAAAATTCCTTTGACTAGTAAATCTCAACAGTGAGTTCTCCAGGTAGTTCAGGATTTCTTATTTTCTTTTCCCTTTTTTAAGCAGCAATTTGCATTCTTGTTGGTGTTTGTTTGGTTGGGGTTTTTTGTTTGGTTTTTTAAGCAATTGCCATCTTTATTAGACAGTCATGCCTGTACAGGTGAGAGGTAGGGAATGGAACCTCTTAGACTGGAATTATTGCGATGTGGGCCAGAAGCTTCCTTTGTGGTCTCTCCTATGACATCCATGCCTGACTGCAGATCTGTCATTTAGCGAGCAGTGTGTGCAGAGCTCTTGATGAGGATTGGATTTTTGAGAGGAGATTCTGCTGCGGAGTGGTGCACCAAGCCTGTTTCCATGTGGTGCATGCAGATGCCCCTGTTACACCTGTGTTCTTCTTGGAGCTTATTCTTCTACACAGCACATCCTCTCTTTGCCCTAACCAGCTTGGGGGTAGAGGAGAGGGTAGTTTACCCATTCATCTCTTCCCCCCAAATCAGCATTTTGTTTCCTATGGAATCAAGATGAATGTTGTACACATGCATGACCTCTTAGAGGTTGTGGGGATTTGTTTTTATCTTAGAGTATCTTTGATCTGTGTATCATTATCCTTCAGGGTTCATTTCTCATCCTATCCATTTCTCAAAATAAGTGAATTGTTAAAACATCCCAATGATATAAAAATATATGTTTATGTCAAAGAAGGATTTTTGACCTGGAATTTCAAGAGAAGAAAAAGTGCTCTTTTCCAAAGAGTGGCTGGAGAAATGGGTAAAGGCTGGCTGTGAGAGAAGTATGTCTTAAATCCTTCTTGTTTCCTGTCTGTCTATAGCAATTTTGTAATTTTCAATTTTTTCACAAACGTGTTAATAAAGCCTGTTGTTTGTGAGCCTGAGAACAGTCATGGAGGTGGCAGTCTCTCACAGGTGACCAAAAGACAAGAGAGAATACCGTGCCTGCACTGGGTTTCCTGAAGTAATTTTCTACTGCTATTTTCCAACAGCAGTATTTAAATAGAGCTGCTGCTGCTGGTGTACATGCTTTACATAATAGATATCTACATGGCACTGAACACTTAGCAAGTTAATTTAAGCTGGTGTCACATTCCTGACGTCTGCTTTCATAGCAGGGGAGACCTTTTCGAAGTAATATCTCATTGTGTCCAGAAGAGGGCCTTTCTACATGCACACAAGCGTCTTGCTTTGTTGGAAAACCTTCTTTCACTCCCTTAGAATGCTCATTAAGATATCCAGAGCTAGTAAAGGTGTTGATCTTAGTAGGTGAAACCTGGAAAAGGCTACAAAAGAGCTGAAGGGAGAGATTGTCCACTAGGATTCTGATCATGCTTGCATTGTAATACTCTTGTAATACGAAAATACTGACTAAAATCTATTTCCATGTTCCTACTACTGCTAAAACATTCCACAGGAACTTTATTTTTGAATAAGAACAAATAACTAAACGTTTTAAGGTAGTGAACCAATGTCTGTGTTACTGCATTGGTTAAAAACCTGAGAAGAAACACATGGCAGAATAGAGGCTTGGTTCTGTTGTGTGCTTGTTTTTATTTTCTCCTAGTGCTGCTCAGTTGTTCTGTGTGAGGCTCCTTCTCGCTGTTCCTTCCTGCTTTTGAGCATAATGAAAAACTGACATCACCCAGAAGCATAAAACTGTTTTTAGAAGTTGCCATCAGTTTTTTTTTAACGCTCAGATTAAAGTTTGATGTAATGTTTATCTTACAGCATTGCTAATGTTAGCTGACAAGTATCTTAATTGTATAAAGCCACAGTACATGATGAACTAAACCTTTGTATATACAGTGGGCCAATTTTCTAAACTGTGTTTTTGGCTGGTGTAAAATAGGTATTATGTATAGGGATTTACTGTGTCAACTTTAACTTTCAGAAATATATGAATGCTGCACAGAAAAAAAAGTTCTCTGAATGTGCTTCAGTAACTGTACGAACTCATTTTACCATTTGTGTTCATCTTCTGTTTGTGCCTGCCTTCCACAGACCTCTGACTGACAATGCTCCTGAAAATATTTTTTCTGGACAGTGACCTGTGTGATGCATGGTACCTGTGCTCATTTAGTCGTGTAAGGGTGGGATTCTGGTGATGTCAGCTGAGACATTTGAAGCGACTTAAGAGTGTGCTGTTGAACTGTAAAACAAAAACCTAACTGCCTTACCCTTGCACATAATGGTTTGAAAAAGACTGGAGGCAGAGTGGTGGCAGTACGTGCTGAACACGCTCCCCTCGGGTCTAATGTTTGTCTTTTGGTGTCATGCAGGATCAAGATGAGAACTCTTACTTGTTGGATGGTCAGTATATGCCGTACAGGGGACACAATTCTTTCCGGGAGAAGTATTTCAGTGGTGTGACAAAGAGGATTGCCAAGGAAGAAAAGGACAATCAGAAGTAAAATATTATATAAACAGCTTAAAAAATGAGAAAAGAATGAAGACCATGTTTCTTTGTAAGGACATCTGGATATGAACATTCATTTGGATGCTTCAGAAAAATAAATACTGCTTTTAATTTTAAAACAAGATGAAACCCACAATCCAGGTTGGGAGCAGTTCTTTTTAATTAGCTTTGTTTATAGCAGATTTTATTGTACAAGTTTTTTGAGTCTTATTTAATTTATATTTGTACTTTCAAGTACTAATGATGATTGACTAAAACCATTATTATTGTTCTTTCACCATTAACGTTTACAAGAAAGTAGTAGTATTATTTGGCTTCTTAAACTGTGAACATCTGGCTGTTTTAAAAACACGTGGTGGTGATCAGGGATTGCTGATTAAGAAGATCATTTTCATTTGTTTTGGTTTTTTTTGTAAATGGTGTACAATAAACCAAGGTTGGAGTGAGGTTTTTTTAATTCTTGCATGCAATAATTGCTTGTGTGAATTCCACTTGCTCCGGCTGAGGTCACAAGTGTTTAAAGCAAACAACAAATGCAAAGAAACAACTGGGCTCATGCACACCCCACAAAAAGAAAAGCCTCTGTGACCTGACAAACTCTGGAGAGCCTATTAAACCCTGTGAAGCCTGTCCACATCTGAAGCTCATCTGTACCTTGGATTTGCTTTTGCATTCCTAAACCTTGACTCTTGGTAACGCCAACTGTCTTCAATTTTTGGTTCAGAAATCGATAGTTAAACCAGTAACAACAACAGCATAAAATCACTAATGGTTCCCTAATGGTATTAAGCCTAATCAAATCTTTGAAACCAAAGCTGTATTTGTTAAAGGGCAGACTTTGCTGAATCCACACCACGTCCATCATGGAAATACCTCATTTGAAAACCACTAAGCCCATTAATTCAGGATGTTAATGGCTCTGCTCATTTTGGTGGTCAAATATGGTCACATATTCTTCTTGGTCTGCGTTCACCAAGCAGGGCCCTGGTGCACGCATCTGCGCTCCAGCCAGAGGAACCCTGCTTCTCGGTTTCCTGCAGGTCGCTGACTGTGGTCATGTTAATGTCTTTGTAGATCATAATTTTTAAGTGCCTCTCCAAGGAAGGCACAGGTCATTGTGAGTATCTGATTGAGTTCATTAACTGAATTTGCTCTTCTGTGTATTGTGGTCCTCAGCTGCAGCAGGAAAGTTTACAAACTCAGTGACAACTTAGTCTGGCCTTCTGGCGCTAATCTGTGGTGTGTTAAAAAGTTCTCAAATAGTGATTTATTTTCTGTGTTTCCATTATAAATCACTTTGTTTTGACACTTTTAATGTCAGCCATATAATAGTCATTCTGGACTCAACTTGGAGCAAGATCAAAGCTCAGAAAATTTTTCAAAAGCAGAATTTGAATTGATCATTTGAAAATATTACATCAAAAATGTACTGCTTCTGAAAACCTGTCTGCATTTCAGCATTACAGTTTAGCATTCATCTTTTATTACTTAACAAATTAAAATCAATTTCCATTCTTCATAGGCAAGGAATTTTTCTAGATGTATTTATTGTGCACTTAAAATTCCATTTTCGTGAAAGTTACCTTACACATGATCTAAGTGGTTCTGTAAGAGGTAAGGTAGTGGCAAATCTGGCTCTGCCTGTTCAACGAAAATGATTTAGTTTATTTCTCCTTTGCCTGGTCCAACTTCTAGTCCCTTCAGCAGTGGTGGTGTGGCCTTTGTTTAGCAGTCCATGCATACCAGCTCTGTCATTACTGAAGGATACAGTTTTGAACAGAAACTATCAGAGTGTTTGGGGTACTGACTGCATCAACATTGGCTAATCAGAAATCATTTAGAATTGAAATCAGATGTTCAGTCTCTGCTGATCCCCAGCTTTGAAGCTGTCATTTGGAAATGTGCCTCATCTTTAAATTTCTCCTTGCTTAGTGTGCACGCTCCAGCCTGTTGTGCGTGCAGACTTCCAGAGCACAGGCGTTTATAGATCCAGAGCTGTGACAGTCCTGGCGCTCTCCCTAGCGCAGGGCTGCCGGCTGGCTGACTTATCCTTTCGGCAGCATTTGGCCATCGGTGGCCGCGGCCTCTGGCACTTCCTTTCGCTCTGGTTCCATTCAGTCTCCTTCCATGAGGTTCCAGTTTCCTGTCCCTGGCGGGGAGCATCACTTCATGAGCCCGCGCTGAACTCATGCCGTTGTCATTCTCTCCTTTGGGGTGGTTTGTGCCATTTTCCAGTTTTTAAAAAGAAATGTTATTTTTGGAGTGCTTTGTTGTGCTGCGGCAAATTGGATGGAGGGAGGAGCTGAAAACGGCTGCGAGGTCATATGGGCAGAAGCTGTCTCTTGCTGTAGAGAGCAATTTGGTGAGGCAACCAAGGGAAAGAGCTCCCTCTTTTTACAGGATCCCTTTATCTGGTGGTGGTGTTCTGACTGCAAGCCTACCACATAACTGTGGGAAGAAGAAGGGGAAAAGTAGTGGAAGTAGATTTTCTGTGCATTTACTGTGTACCCTACCTGCCATCTCTCTCCAGTACTTTTTATAATTAGTGGCCAATTTGACTGAGTTTAACAGAAGGTCAAGGTTTGATGATGTCTTACATCTGATAACAGAGCTATACTTTTGGTGAAATAGGCAGAGGGAGTGAAGAAGACAATCTCTTCCAAGGAAAAGGCTGTAATACAAGTTCAACTCTCATTAAACATCACAGAACCCACATGGAAACAAGACCTGGACAAAAGCTCTTACCTATTCTTTCTGTTTCTGCTACTACAACCAGTGCTGGCGTTGCTGCTTCTTGATCTTCTCATTAAAAAAAAGAGACTCAAGTAAAAACATACAAAAAAGCTTTTTTAGTAGGAACACGAGGGTCTTGGCTGAACTTCCCATTTCTACTCAAGCTATGAGGCATACTTGCAGAAACTCAGACTCAGTAGTTTCTCCTTATCACTGGGTCAAGCAGATGTGTCAGCTTGGTGAACTTCTCAAGGACAGTGCAGCTCTCCCTCTAAACCATGCTAAGAAATTGGTGTCTGTTAATGGGATGACATCTGGGTCTCTTCCAGTAGAGAGGCAATGTCCCCTTACTGGACATGGGTGACTCTTGATGGTTGGTTTTGGTGGACTTTATTCCTCTCTGCCTGTTCTAGGGGCCTGGAAGGCTGTGGTGGGAGTCCTCAACAGTTCAGTGGCTCTTTCTATTAGACAGGCACTCAGTGTTGTGACTTAACAAGGTCATGGGTGTTCATATGCACCACACCTGCCAGAAGGCAGTCAAAATTTTGTGAGTTCTCAGTCAAGGCTCACCTGTCCAAAATTACTGAAAAACGGTGCTAGGAAGATATAGCATGGGCCTTCAGGCTGCTTTGATATTGGTTAAATGTAGAAACGTTATAGGGAGGAACTGCCTTAATAATTCTGAATCTTTGCTTTCCTTCTAGCTCTGCTTTTTGAGATTTCTTCTTAATGTTTTTTCTCCAATGTCTCCAGGACTATTCCACAGCTTCAAGGCCATCAGCTGGAGAAAGGTATCACAGAGTGATGGCCCTGTGACTTTGCACTGTCCTCTGGCCACAGGTTTTTCACAGACAAAAATGTCCAGTTAGAGCAGGGAAGAGGCACGGGGATGACACACAGTGGTTGCAGGTGTCCCCGTTGGACAAGAAGAGCTCTGGGGTTAGTTGGCAGGTGGTTCAGCTGCTGGCTCAGCTCCCATCACCACCATGTTTCTCTTTTCTGACTCTCCAACCCTTCATAGAAACTGGGAAGAAAAATTTAATGTGTTCTTTCTTTGCTGTTTAGTTTGGTTTGCAGTTTAAACTGAGGTCCAGAGTTGAACACGGCTGTCTTTTCAGTCTGGAAACCTCTTCCTAAAAAAAACAGAATTGTGGGTACCCAAGAGAATAAAAAAACTGGTATCCCTCTCCGCCTTTCTTTTTTGTTTGATATTTGCAAAAAAACCCTATTTCTTTAACCTTACTCTCTCCTGTAATTTATTTTAGTGATCAGTTTAAAATTTAAAAATGCAAAATACATCTTACCTGCCCCTGTGCTACCCTTTTAATATATTTCTCTGATGTTCTCTTACTGGCTCAGTGGGCTATAAAAATCTGTGTTTATATATGTATCCTCACAGCTGTTTTCATTACCGTTCTCTATCCTGGATGCTGTTATTTTGTACACCGTGTTTTGCATTTTGTGCTGCCTCTCACCAGTTCCAGCTTTCCCGAGCCTATGGGTGGGGAGGACACCACTCCAACGAGATGAAAGCTCTCTGTTAGCTAAAATACCTCATGAGACCCAAAGTCCTGGAGGATGGACATTGTGCCTGGCTGCACTGAGGGCGCTGGACTTTGAGACAGGTTTGCCAGGTAAGATCTTTTTTAACTCTTGTAGGTTGCATAAAGTGAGGTGGGCAGCTGAAAGGTGAAGTTCATTGTTAGGAGGAAAATCTCGTTGTCTTTGCTGCTGCTTTTGGGATATTGGCTGCCTGTGCACCCAGGAGGTGCTTCAGAGGTTGCTGAAAACCCACAGCAAACCAAGGCACTGGGGATTCCACTGACTTGTGTCAGGTTTGACAAGGAGTGCTTTGAGTAACAAAGTAGGAAGAGGATATTTTGCTTCATTTAAAACTCTCCAAAAGTTAAGTTTTTTTTAAACTCAGTTTTTAGGTGCTGGAAAAAAAATGATTTTGTACAATTACAGGTTAATGATCATCTGAGATTCTAATCCAAATTTTTGTTGCCTTACATAAAAGAGGTGAAAATAAAAAAATCGAAACATGTTCAAAACAGTGTAGTATCACTGTGGTAATTCTTTCCAAAAGAAAATGTTATTTGAGGGTTTTTTTCTAATGAAAATGCCACTTGATGTATAAATTCTGTTTTAAAATTTGTTCTTCATGGATTCATTCTAATAAATATTTCATTAATAAAGTGTAAAATAACAGGTTATGTTACTATATGTAATAGGATAAGTAGTTAATTATAATCAAATACATAACTCCTAAAAGTCTCATCTCCATAAGGAGATACCATTGGCAAAGTAGCCATAGTTAATTGCAATATTTCCTTCTCTGGAGTCTGTCCCAGAAGATGGGATGTCTCTGACAGATGTCTAGGGATGGATGTCAGTGCCATGACTAGACAGCCCAGATTGTCTTTGCTTTATCCTGAGACCAATATGAAAGGTTTCCACTAAACACTGAGAATTATGCTGTGTATTTTGGAGGCAAAACTAATCCTTGTTCTGTCTTTTCTTCTACTGATGTAGCACTAGGGGGAATGCAAGTGGGTAACTGCAGTACAGAATAAATTTAGTTATGAAAGTTCTTAGCTAATAGCCAAGGTTCCTTAAATATGATTTTTGGCTAGACATGAAACACAGATATGTGGAGAAAATCCTTTGAGTAGTTGGATCTATTACAGAATCACAGAATATGCT
Source organism: Pyrgilauda ruficollis (assembly GCF_017590135.1). Lineage (NCBI taxonomy): Eukaryota > Metazoa > Chordata > Aves > Passeriformes > Passeridae > Pyrgilauda > Pyrgilauda ruficollis. Next base: position 3,493,740 of record NW_024523648.1, read on the forward strand.
GAGTTGGAAGGGACCCATCAGGATCATCGAGTGCACCTCCTGGCCCTGCACAGAACATCCTCAAGAAATCACACCATGTGCCTGAGAGTGTTGTCCAGATGCTTCTTGAGCTCTGTCAGGCATGGTGCTGTGACCACCTCCCTGGGGAGCCTGTTCCAGTGCCCAGCCACCCTCTGGGGGAAGAACCTTTTCCTGATATCCAACCTAAAGCTCCCCCACCTCAGCCTCATGCTATTTCCTTGAGGATTGTCACAGGCTACCAGAGTGAAGAGATCAGTGCTTGCCCCTCCTCTTCCCCTCACAAGGATGTTGAAGACCACAATGAGGTCTCCTCTCAGTCGTTTTCGGGCTGAAAAGACCCAAGTGATTTCAGCTGCTCCTCATGCCCTTCACCTTCCTCATGGCCCTCCTTTGGACACTCTTTAATAGCTTAATGTCTTTGTTATGTTGTGGCACCCCAAACTGCACACAGGGTTCAAGGTGGGGCTGCCCCAGTGCATGGGACAATCCCCTCCCTTGCCCAGCTGCAGTGCTGTGCCTGATGCCCCCCAGGACACACTTGGCCCTCCTGGCTGCCAGGGCACTGCTGACTTGTGTTCAACTCTCTTCTGACCAGGACCCCCAGATCCCTTTCCACAACACTGCTTTCCAGCATCTCATTCCCCAGTCTGATTCTCCAGTCCAACTCCTCACATTTACATACAGGCAGTCTTGAGTTGTTCATGGCTGCTTCTTTGTGTGATTGTATGTGATGGGTGGAATGATGCCTCTATGGTTACAATTCATGGCTTTATAAATTAGGTTTGTTTTGAGGCAGTTGGCTTAAAGCTTTAAGAGCTGAGATGAGGAATGCTGGGCAGGTGCTATGGGTTTATTGCAATAACAGCTGTGAAAGAGACTAGGATAACAGAATCATGAGCAGCACCATAGGAGGAGGCTTCTGTCCTCAGGGGAACCTTGTGTCTCATTAATAAACAGACCCATAGCAATTTAGAAGCATTTTGGGAAGTTCCTACTCTCTCTTCAAAATCCATATGTGGCAGAGTACTTGTGTGCCCTTGCTTGAGCCTCATTCCTTAACACAACACTCCCTGGATAAATGAAATTACATGAGAAAAGGAGCTGGTTTGCTTAAGCAGTACTTGTCAAAGTCAGCATTGCAAAATGTCATGTTTTAGTCTCCACAGCTTGGAGCAGGAACTGTCACAGAAGTGTGTGGCACCTCTGGTCCTGTTCCTGCTGAGGAGCTGTCCCCAGGCAGTGGGGACGTGCTGGTGCTCACTGAGTGAACACGCACAAGCCCCAGACACCACCTGTGCTTGTGCTGCCTCCCTGCTCTGGTGTTCCCTCTGACAAGCTGCAGGCTGAACTCGTTAAACTGCTGCTGTTTGCTACAAGGAATGACCTGCCAAAAATCTGCACAGCCCTGTGCCACTGGGGCCAGGGGAGCTGGCCCTCCCCGCTCACCCCCAGCTGCCCTGCCTCTTTACAAAGCAAAGAAATTAATTCTATAATAATCGTGGAATGGCATTTTTAGCCTTATGTAAAAATGTCGAGGAAGACAAAGATAAGGATTATTTCTTAATTAAATACGGATTTTATTTTGGTTTGGTTTTTTTCTTTTGGGGTTTTTTTTTTTGGGTTTTTTTTTTACTCTAAAAGCAAACCAAAACAAGTTTCTGCCAAGAGCTGTTATAGCCCCCTTCCTATTTTTTTAAATTGTATTTTTATATGCCTGGCAGAATTAATGATGAAAATCTTTCCAGCTGTGACTTTGCCAGAATCCCTTTCTGAAGCTCCTACTAATTTGGATTAAAACTGGATGGATGAAAGCCTCAAACAGCAAATCCTGGCAGTAGATTTGCTGAGGCCCCACAGCATGTACTTCTCCAACTGTTCTTATCTTCTGAGAAAAAAAAGAAAAAAAAAAAAGTAAACATAATTTTGTAATTACACAGTTGTTAGTATTCTCTTTGCTTTTCACCTCCCTGGACTGGGACACAGGGTCCCACCACCTCAGCAGTCTGCTGGGGCTCCCCTTTTCAGGACAGACCCCTGGCTTTTGCAGGGCAAGGTTTTAATTGCAGAATGCTGAAATTTTTAAACACTATCTTGTACCAGCTACACTAAATGTTAACAGCCAGCCTGGATTTTAGAGGGAGTTGCCGCCCTGGGATGTAACAATTCAGAATGGAAATGGTGGATGTGCAAGCCTCTCATTGCAAGGATGTGAAGCCACCAAGCTTCCTGAGTCCCGGCTGCTGGGTGTTCACCTCGCTTGCTTAATTCTAGCAGCGTTGGCGCCGCGTTGTCTTAATGTCCAGGCTTCCTGGAGCCAGCAGCTGCAAGCTTTCCTACTGCCACAGACAATTAAATTAATTTCTTCAAATTGGACAAATCGATCTCTGGCAAGTGGCCCATGTTCCTGCTCCTCTTCCGTCTTGCCAGGAGAGTCTTCTGGAAACTTGTGAGCTTACTAAGCCCTCGCTCCGTGAGTTTCTCCCTTCATGGCCATGCTGAGGCCAAGAAAAGGCAGTGCTCTGAACATGGGCAGTGCTGTGGGATGCAGACAGCCTCTTGCCATGGCTTTGCCACAGGCTGCTCTCTTCACCAGCACAGCCCCTCCAGGGCTGAGGCTGCAGCTCACAAAGGCACCTGAAAGCTACTTGTGAGCACGTTGTCTTAGATCCCAGTGCTTCCTGGAGGGGATGGCTAGAGCTCCTTGCTGCAGATGCTCCAAGCCCCTTGCTGGCCTGCCTGTAGCACCTCCTGCACAGAGAAGGAACATGAATATCACCAGTTATATTGATGGCATAGTCTATTAATCATTAGGAACAACAACAACTTTCCCACTTGCAATTTCTGGCAAATCTGAAGGAGGTGGCCAATTCTAAAGCATTATGGGAGATAGTGTAGGCACAGCAGCATCTCCTGTCTCCAGGCTGTGTCTGCTGGCATGGAAAGACATGCAGCCCCTCTGTTCCTCTGTGGAAGACCTACCCTTTCCACTAATTCCCAGTGAGCCAGGGGCTTTGTTTTTATGGGGTGTCCCTATCCCCATTAGCTGCTGTTTTGCTCCATCACTGTTCAGCAAGTATGAGCTTGAGAGGCTGTCTCCAGCTTCTCTGAGCTTTTCTTTCCTTCTCAGGATACCTTGAGATAGTCATGAGTGTAGTTTCAAGGCACTTAGTCTTTCATGTCAGTGCCATATCTCAAGCAGTTTTGTTAGTCTCCTTGTAGTCAGTGGACCGGGCACTTGTCCATCTGCTCTCCTGGAGCTCTTGCTTGTGCACAACTCACACTTGCTCATTTAGGAGCGACTCTAGTTGGTAATGTTTGTTTTTTTACTGAACTTTGTTTACAGTGAGGCCAGTTAATTCACCTTCATTTCATACGTGCATATAAGCCCCTGCTTCTGTTATGTTGGATGAGAATATGTATGAAATAGTTTTGCCCTCTTCATTTTCATCTACTTTGTCCATCCAAAAATGAACCAATTTGGTTTTGATGTACAAAAAAAACAGTAATTCAAGAAACACCCAGGAGAGCAAACACCCAAAGATCAAAATCTTGCTCTCTTGGCAGCCACAGAAGTTATTTCCTTTTGTCCTTTTGTCCATCTTATCTGGCTTGTGGCTCATGATTTCTGTGAGCTTCTGCCTACTTCTCCTTTTATAGTGGGTTATCTAAATATTTGTGCAGCTAATTTCATTTCCCCTTTCACTAGATTGTTACTTTATATGTGTGATGCTTTGGGGAGCTGATGGGTAAGATACGAATCCTGCTTGGGAGTACTGGATTGCACTTCATGAAAGGTTCTGCAGATGAGTTATTGCTCCACAGCAAGTCCTCAGCCTGTGGTTTCACAAGCATGGATGCTAATGTGACAGTGCAGTGCTGCTGAAAGGAGTGGGGTTTGTGCCTTTTCCCTATTCCCTGGTCCTGGCTTTTCTCACCTTCTCAGCAGAGTTACCCACACTTATACTGACCATAGTTCTTACTGGAGCATTTCTTGTGCCAGTTCAGCATGCTAAGCCATATCCCAAAGGAATGAATTTCCACCTCCTGAGGTGAGCTCTTGGATCAGCTTGTTGTGGTCATGAAGCTGTGATCTCTGTCACATCATGTCCTAGACCTCAGGCTGACTGTGGAGGCTGTGAAGCTCTTTGCTGAATTGCCCAAGGACCTCCTGGCAGAAGGAGAGGAAATGATGGTCTTTTGTGTGACACAGACCATGGCTTCATGACCACCATGCAGCTCACCTCAGAAGAAGGAAATTCAGACCATGCCTTTGAGAAAAGGGATGATACACTGAGGTGAGAAGGGTTGCCTTTGGGGGTTGTTTATTCACTTGAGACTTAATGCTTTATTACATTTTTCCCTTAACTGAAGAGCTATGTTGTGGGTGCTGAAAGCTTTCTTTCCTTCTTGTGATCCAGGGGCAAGGTGTGCCAGAGTTAACACAGAGGATCCATGAGGATCAGTAGTGGAGCTACAAATAGTCCATGGGATTTACCACCTTGAAGGGGCAAAAAGAGATTTGCAGCCCTGCAGTGTTTGCAGTTTCTCTTCAGATTTTGGATGGGTTTTAAGGTGTGGAGAAGTATATGCCACAGAGTAAAAATTGCCTTTTTTGTGTGTGTGATTGTGGATATTTATTTATTCAGTGCTCTCTTTTAAAATACCTCCGAATTACTACTTCTCTTTTCCTTTCAAAATCTCTCCAAGTTGATTTGGCTTATAATAGTCTGCAACACTGTGAAAGTGGCCCTTTTGGAACACAATATGTTTCTCCTTTGTTCTAAAGTCTATTTGGAATTGCATCTCAGTGGCTACTGTTTTTTATTGAGAAATCAGTCCTTTCCTTTCAGTCTGTCAGCTGAGGGCTGTCCTGGGATTCCTTTCATTTGGATGCTTCAATGTATTAACATTTCAAGAGCATGCCTGGGTAGTTGGTGTGAGGATGTGCTGGGCTGTGATTTTTCTCTCTCTGTGGTTTGGTGAGACAGTCCTTGTCTGTGTGGGTAAGGTCTGAGTAGCAGGACAGAAGCCAGACTGAAGATGTGAGATCACTGACTGGTTAATTCCACTCTGAATAATGTGAGGGAGCAGCAGTGTTGTGTAGCAGATTAAATCAGTTACCCACCAAACAGCAGCACACAGAGGAGTTTTGGGAGGTGCCATATGGGGGTATTTTTACTAGATATGCTGAGATGATGAAGTGGTACAAGAGTGACAGAGCAGCAGCTGTGACTGCAGTGGGTAACCCAGAGTTTATATCCTGCCTGAAGCAGGAAGGTGGTTTCTGTGTATGGAATGCAAGAACTTCATCTCTGGGCTGGGGAGCATCTTCTTGTGTGGAACATCTGCTTTCAGGAAGGCAGGGTTAAGACTCTTTGCTGTGGCCCTTCCTTCTGCAAATTATATGGGAATCCAGAACTCCTCATTATGCAATGTTTCCAAATACAGAGCTTACAAAGTTACTTCATGTATTTTTGTCAACCACAAGTTCTCAGGCCCTCAAGATAAGAAAAAAACCATTGATTTGTTCAAGTGGGTCTAGAGGAAGCCACAAAGATGATCAGAGGGCTGGAGCACCTTTCCTAGGATGACAAACTGAGAGTTGAAGTTGTTCAGCATGGAGAAGAGGAGGCTCCAGAGAGACCTTCTGGCAGCCTGACAGTACTTAAAGGGGAACTACAGTAAAGAGGGATTATTTATCAGGGAATGTAGTGATAGGAAAAGGGGTAACAGTTTTAAACTAAAAGAGGATAGGTTTAGATTAGATGTTAGAAATTATTCCCTGCGAGGTTGTTGACATACTGAAACAGCTTTCCCAGAGAAGCTGTGTACGCCCCATCCCTAAAAGTGTTGAAGCCAGATTGGATGCAACCTGAGCTCTGAGCAACCTGGTCTAGTGGAAGGTGTCCCTGCCTATGACAGGGGAGTTGGAAAGAGATGGTCTTTAAGGCCTCTATGCTCCTATGGTTTCATAATTTGAGTGTCTTGGATTCTTGAATGCATTTTTCCTGAGAAGATCCGTATGAAATAGACATAATTCCCATTTTAGAAATGTTGAATAATTCTAAAATTTAGAAATTACTTGCCCAAGGCCATACATGATGTTGTGAAAATTAACATCTCCCAAGTCTCAGGCTAGCTCCCAAACCACTCCACCAGCTTTTCTTCTGGGGAAGATCAGCACCAGCTCACAAATCTGAAATTCCACTGGGATTTTTTTTCTGTGCTAGGGGATCAGGGAAGCAAAATGTTCTGGATCTGTAAATCTCAACCTGATCTATCTGTAAAACTAGTAATTTCATAGGTTCTGTTGTAGTATTTAATATTTTAGTGCTTGTAGGCACTACTTACATTAATTTGCTTTCTAACTGGAAAGAACCAATGATCCATAGGACTGTACTAAAAATATATGAAAAAAAGAATGATTTTAAAATAAGTGGGGAAATGAACGCTGAAATATAAAGTAATTGTCCTCAATACATTGAATGTTCTCTTGAACAAAACTTCCTGTTACCACGAGAAACAATGGAAATGAATTTGTCAATTACTGTTAAATTTTTCTGGACAATTAGTACAATCTTCAAGTAAAACTTAAAAGGTTGTAATCTGCACAATTGGTTTTATTCACTCTGGCTTGTCAATTTTAAGAAAGCTACTCTTTATTTTATAGTAAACTACAGCAAACAGATCAAGACCTAGGAAACTGAGAAAATCAATCCTTTATTGTAGCAGTTATCTTCAAAGCTTGTCTGAAAGATTTCTTCCACAAAAGCCCCATGTGTGTTAGGATTTCCAAAGTAAGAAATGAATGTCTGTGATTGCTAACATCAAGAAAGACTAATTTATCTATGGAGTATTGCTAGTCTGTGAGCTCTGATGGTGCTGGGACTAAAACACACTCATAGATTTTCATTAAAGCTGGAATTGTTGCTTATCCTCCACATCTAAACCAAGTGTCTACCTTTTTTAAATCAGCATTGGGCTGAGATACTCAGTACAAGAAACACAAGAATAACATTTATTTTTTAAGAAAACTTTCTGCTATTAATGGCAAATCTTAATGGGTGTCATATGAGAGCGGAGATGTCATTTAAAACTTACTGTTCTTCCATGTCACCTTCAGGCACATTTTGCCAGATCTGAAATCTATAGCAGTGTTGACAATATTCTCTCACTCCAGAGAGAATAAACCATTCAATCCTCCTCCATCACTCAGCAGAGCTGTGACAAGGTGAAGAGAAAAAATCACAACATTTCAGAGAGGCTGTCTTAGCCTTCTTCACAGGATGCAACACATCAGCGCAAAGAAGAGGACGCGTGGTGAGGTACCTCCAGCACATGCCCAGAAGATTATTTTCAAAGTTTTATGTTTGTTCTTCTAGAAATGAATTCCCATTCTATGATGATGGATATTTTCAGTCTTAAAGGTAAGAAACCAGACTATCAGATTACTGGCTACTAGATATGGATAACTGATCATGTTGGCCGTTCCAGCAGCCTGTGATTTTATGTCTGTGCTTAACTCTGCCTTTCTAGTCTTTACTGCTACAGATGGATACTGGACTGCTGTTCCTAAATGAAGTTAGAATAATAGACTCTAGAGATGGAAAAATACCTAATGGTTCATTTTCCTATATCTGCCAAACAGACTTTATTAAAAAAACCACAGGCAAATATCTTTCATGGCAATACTTTACCATGAAATATTACACCCTCTTTATAGTCTGGGTAGAGAAGAGGTGACTTTACAGCTCCTTGGCTTAAGGTTTTGACAGTCTGTAAGCTTGGTACCCAAGAGTCTTCTGGTACCATTCACCTTTTGCTTTGCAGATTTGGAGCACCTAGAAAATTGGATAGGGCAGTTTATAATGTCCAGCTAATCTGCTGTGCTAATACAAAGTCCTGAAAAAGGAGGTAGAGAACGTTTGTTGAATACCAAATGTGAAGCACCCAGTCCCACAAGTTGCTTTCTTTATAACAAAGCACAAGGACTGTATCTTTGCAGGAGTCCCTGCTGCAGCTGTAGGATGTGTTGGTTTGCTTCACTTGGGACTCACAGCTGCTGGGCTCAAGTGTGGCAAAGGGGGTGCCTTTCTTCAAAATGATCCTCATCTGCTGACTATCCTGCTGTACACATAAGTGCACTGTAGTTTTTGAGTTTCCTCAGAACTGACCTCAATGTGTGACTCTGTAAACCAGGAGTTTCAGCATTCAAAGACGTGCATGTTTGTGTGTTTTTGTAAATTTGGACTCTACAGAAGTAACTAAAATACCTCATTTAGGTTATTGAACCTGTAACGGAAAAAATGCCCTGCAGACACTGCAATGGTTTAATTAGGATTCAATTGCTTGTACTCTTTCAGGCTTTTAAAGAAAAATATGAAAGAATGAACTGTAAAGCCAGATGTATATCTCCAGAGACTTAAATAGTCCAGTTTCCAGTGACATGCTTTAATTCTCCTCCCACTTAGTAATTTTACATTGACGCAAGTTCTTTGGATAAGAAAGGGCAACTGACCCCTCTAAAATTGGCTCTTCTTACATTGAGTTGGAAACAATGAGACCTCACAAAATACGTAATCTCGTTAATTATGAGTGTATCTGCATTAATGTCTTGGAGGTGAGCCAGAGGAAGACTTCAGTCTATGCAGTTTTGCACATGCTTAGGTGCTTAGCTAGGTTTAGGAATTATAGGTACAGCATTACTGATGATCAAGCTTTTCCACTCCTTTCCCTATTCCTTCCCCACTCTTTTCCCCACATTGTTACTTAGATTTCAGTTAGTTCAGGGGCTCTCTGTGTTACATTAATGCTTGCCTGAAAAAAATACCAAACCACAACAAAATCCAGCCCAAAAAGCCTCACACCAAAGTCTGGATTTTGGTTCTGAATGTCTTTATTTCAGACAGTCCTTGTGAGAGGGGGGTCCTGCTGCAGGTGCCTTTGAGGCAATGTACCAGCAGCCTCTCTCAGGTCTCCTCTGAGCACTGCCCAGATGGGCAGTTAAAGGGAAAGGGGATCTTTCCAGTCCAGCTGCCTGAGGCCACCACAGACCTCCGTTCTCCTAAAGTCCTCTTCTCCCCCCTGCAGTGGGAAATCAGCTGCTTTATTTTGTGCTGTTGATACCTCTTCTGCCAAAGCAGGACATTGTGCCTTGTGGTGCACGGCTTGGAAGAACCAAGGTGTGCCATGTCCTTGTCTCTAAAGGTGTCTGCTTTGTGTCAGTAAAACCACTGAGCTCTTAGCAGGAGCAGAGCAGCTGGTCTCTTGGGCTGGTGACCTGGGTTCTCCTGGTGGTCGCAGTTCTGGGAACACACTGGGCTTATCCAGTCAAGTAAATGGTTAGGGCCTCTATGTATAATGTGCAACACAGCAGTAAGGTGGGGCAGGGATTTAAACCCAAAGAAAATAAAATCTCTTTATATGAATTGGAAGGGAGTTTGAAATGCCAAGGTCTCATTCTGGTTTCTTTGTGGGTTCACCTTCCTCTTCACTATTCATTTCTTATGACAGAATGAAGTTTATTGAGATCTTTCATTTTACTGACTCCTGCCTCAGAAGCAGAAACTCAGGATGAGGTAGGATCTATGCCAGCCTCAGTTTCTTTTCTCTTCTCCAACAGTTGTCATCTGATTATTAACAGCCTTGAAATGCATACAATAAGATATATATTGGAGAAACAGATACAAAGTATGGTTTCTACTAATGAAGCCATATAACAATAATGATCAACTTATATATATTTATTATGGAAACTATGATCTTTTCTGTTATCATTGGTTTAAAATATGACTAATTGTTTGGAGAGACCAGCAGTTTAGTTGGATGGCTGGCTAAATACTGTAAGTCGTTTAAGAGTGAAATAGTTGATTCTGATGATAAAATATGCTCAAATATTATTACAGTTGTGTGTTTGCATGAAAACCGAGGGGAAAGGTTCAGGGTGTTTTTTTTTTTATTTCTTTTTCTGGCTGAGTTCTTGGTTTTCTTGGCCAACAAAATTGTTCCATGTCAATCTGATTTGCAAAGAAATTGTTCAATAGAGACCTGTAACAGCTTACTAGAGCTGTTGGGGTATTTTTGAACTCAGTGATGTTTTGTTAGAGACAGAGGACAGAAATTGCTTTTATCCAAGGGTCTAACTAATAGAATGAACCTATACTTGTTATTAATTCTACGTGCAAGAGAAGAAATTGGGAAACCACAAAATAGAAGGTCATTCATATACATTCAGCTCCATTTCTGTTGTAACAAGGATCTTGGGAGAGGTTGATCTGTCTGTTTTAAGGTTCTATTTTTCCCTTCTTACTATAACTTTGAAAATCATATGGCAGAGAACAGGGGGATTTGTAATATTATATGTCTTTGAATATTTTGAAAAAGGGTAGTATTTCTCAGCCTTTCTTTATCGAAGAATGATATAGTCTTATAAAATCTATGAACCTTTCTGTTTCCCTCTCTTTATTTGATAAAATAGTTGGTAATAAGTTAGAAAATCTAGTTAATCACTTCGCAAAATCCTAGCTTAATATTGTAATCAGACAATTTGATTATATTTGTTGATAATAAAAATGTCTTTATGCCAGCCAATAGGTCCTGCCTACACATAAAAATTGGTGGCTGAGTGACTGGCTCCCACTGTTTTCTCCAGCAGGTGATGATGCTTCTCAGCAAACCCCCTTAGAAACTGTGGGTTTGCTTGAAACAAGGTGTAATCTTTTTACCAGCCACCTCCTGGTATTGTAGAAGCCCTGGCGCTCTGTGGACCTTCAACTGAGAAGCAGAGATGAAAGTGAGCAGAGCTTGGGCGGCCTCTCACTTTTCTTGGTTATCTCTCCATCATAAAGTTTCTGCTTTTGGGCTTCATCTGGACAAAGCAGGGTTACATTTGTGTTGCTTCCTTACCAGGAATCGGGAAGCAAGTCTATTGTTTCCCAAAGAAAGAGAGGAGAACAATTCTAGAGCAGGAGAACAGTCTCCTTTCCTGTATTTTGCTTGGGAAGATGATGTACCTGAGCCTTGGAAAAAAGGATGAAGAATCTTCAAGAGAGTGTTGAGCAGCATTTAGCATGCTTCTTCAGTTGTCCTCAGGCCACGGTCTGGCTGCAGAAACTGAAGAAATGCAGATTAACTTGTTCTACAAACCAAAGGCTTTCAGGCTGCCTATAGTAGAACTCCAAGGTGCTTTTTCAGCTGATGGCAGCAGTACCACCCACATAGCTCCCCATGTAAACTAGAAATAAGAGTTTGTAGAGCTGTGTTCAGAGATCATGCGTTAGTCATCTTCCACTGGCACAGGTTTTATCCAGTCTTTAGCTGCCTTGATGAAATTATCTACTTTCTGTGACTCTTCCTATTGAAAAATGAAGTCTAACTTGTTGCCTCTAGTGTGCTGTAGACCTAGAAGTAAAACTGGAGCTTTGAACGTGTATTTCTACCTATGTCCTGAACATAAGAAGAGCCAAGTGCTGCAAATGAAGTTTATTGCTGTCTCAGTGTCTGAGTGGGGTTAAAAAGGAGGCATTACAGCAACCTACTATTTGGAGTCTGGCACTCTGAGTATACTCATCATCTCTTAATTTGTCCCTGGGTCGGGTTATAATTTGCATCTTGAGCAATTGTATTGCATTCTGCATTTGCATTTGTGTTTTCTTTTTCTATTGTTAAACCTGTTTTCATCTTACACGTTTTCCATTCTTCTGCAGCCCATAGCCAGTGATAGATGACAAGGTTCAAATGCAGAAGGTCAATTACATCATCCAGTGTCCATCTCTGCCAGCACAGGACTATTGTTTTTGTGGTCTATTTGCTATTGTTTGGTCCAGCCAATTGCTAAATAGGTCCTGTGTATTCGACAAAGTTTTGCCACCAATAATACCCCACATACCCTTAATTATAACAAAGGAGTTGTCTGGGGTGCTGTTGGGAGGTGGTCTCCTATGGTCAGAAAAATTGTCTATTTTTTGATTCTTTTTACTCAGACCAGTTTGTGTACATCGTTCTGAAGCACATTCCATTAACTGGTAAGTCAGGCTGCATCAGCAGCACTGAGTCCTGCTTGTCTCAATCCTTTCAGTCTAGAGTGCCTGGCAGAAAACGAGGTGGCTATTGGCATTCATCCTCATTAACTCAAAGGTTGTTTTCTTTGTTTCCTGCCTGCATGTTTACAGTCATTCTGGGCAAAGAGGTTTGCAGTTGCTTCCCTGTGGTTTCAAATTAAGTGGTTTATCTAGCAGGGAAGCCTGTCTTAAGGAGCTAGATAAGACACTAATGAAAATTACTTGTCTGCAGAAGGAAGGGTTCACTGGCAGTCCCAGAGAGAGAAATCTGCTGGATCTGAGACTGGGAGTGATGCCATATTGAAAATTAGTTAGTGCACATTTATCTTAAATTTTAAATAATTTAAAAACCGTAATACAAGTCTAAAGCATATATAATTCATGTTGGTTTCAAAATGTTGGGTTTTTGTTTTGTTTTGTTTTGGATTTTTTGTTTTGGTATTTTTTTTTCATGAGGTTAGACTGTCAAGATTATTCTTAATTGGACAACAAGAAGCATATTTTAATTATTTTCAAGCAGGTTTCTCTAGTGCCTGAAGGTTTGCATACCAACCAAAATCAGTGGAGAGGTTGCCTGCAAGCAGTATACAGTTGTCATAATTATAATATTACTGAAATAGATTCTGCTCATGCAGAAGCATTTTGCTCTTAGCTGCATAAAATCGCATACATATTCTTTGGGATAGTTGTTCCTTGGATATATCAGCTGGTTTCACATGAATATTACTCTTACACACTTAATAAGTGGGCATAAAGAGAAGGTCGATTTCTGACAAGAGTTCTGATGCAAAAGAAATATACAGCTGCACTTTTCTTCCCTGGGAGAGCAGAGTCAAACATAAGGGAATACAAGAAGAATCTGTCTGTCAGTTTTCCATGCCTAATACAGGGGTGAGAAAATCCTGACAAAGAGCTGGCTATGAAATTTCCTCATTGACCTTTTACAAAGGTTATCTAGATCTGCACATTTCCTGGAGGTAATACAGGCAGCTATGGGACTGGTGTGTTAGTGTCAGATGAGTGGATTTCTCATGGCACCGAAGTCCTGATTTCTAGGCACACTGGAAAGGCCATGCTGTCCACCTCAGCTTCTGTCTGTTGTCATGCTTATGGCAGCTGCAGCCGGTCTTTTCAGAGCCCAACTTATCTCTGAGTTTTTGCAGAGCGAGCTCTCAAAGGGAGCACACCTTACCCAGCACAGCTGTTTGCTGGCCTGCACACTTATCCTCAGACTGTGCCGTGCTCCTCCTCGCACAGCTGCTGGGGGACAGAGAGGGTGGGGGTGAGCCTGCTTTGATGTGAGTGCTTGTGCAGCAGTCAGCACCAAATCCTTGCTGCACATCAGGCAGTGTGGGGGTTTGAAGCAGGTTTTTCTTCTCTGTTAAGGGTGACCTAGCTACTGAGATACTGGATGCAATGGAAAGTGAAGAAAAAAGCAAAGAATCTTTCTGTGACAGACTCATCTGAACTTGAACTCTTTTCCTTCAGGGAGAGATTTGGGCTGAGCAGAGAGATATTTTTGCTGTCTGTGGCTGTGGTCCCATTCTGTTCTTCTGTGGTTTCTCCAGGGCAGTGTGAATAACTTCATACTCAGTGTGCTGGTTTCTAGGAATACTCTTCTAAGGCACCTAATTCTCCCTGGGAATTGTATCTCAACTGTCTAATTCTTGGCTGGGGAGTCTGCTAGGCAACAGGAAATCTGCAAATTAAAACATTGCAACATCTAAGTCCCTGGCTGTACCCCAGCTTTGCTCAAAGGAGGACCAGTTTTCATCTGTTTGCCTATGAAAAAATATACTCAGATGTATATAATTTCTCTTGCATCATTTAAATGATTCCTCATGTTTCCCACTGGCTATTATTTTTATTACCCACATGCAGTCACTTTGCTGCTTATTTTGTTCATTGTAATGCAGACAGTAGCACTCTTGTTTCTTGATCCCCTAAAATGTGTGGTGAAGGTCCCACATTAGCAAAAGCTGGTTAAAGTTAAGTGGGTGTAGCCCTCCAGCTTCTGCTGTTTTGTGGTAGGAGCTGGACCAACTCATTTACTCAATGCAGAGATGGACTGTCCATCCTGATTTACTGGGCTGGATGGCTTCTCCTGTTCCCTAGTCTTTTACTTTTCCTTATAAAGATGTTGGGAGGGACTGTGCTCTGAGTCACTTGCTGACAGCAATCAATATGATGCCAGTCATCTTCACATTTTCTCCCATTTACTGATCACTCTAGGGTCATCTCTTTATCAATCTGAGAAATCTTTCTTTTCCTTTGCCCACAACATGAGCCCAAAGCTCACTAAAAGCAACACTAACCTCGTGTTAGGAGGGAGCTTTACTGCTAGCTGCATATTCTTTGAGAAGACAGAGTAATCCATGGTTCCATGGCCAGAGCCAATAAATTGCAATATTTATTCCTAGGGATACTTTTTAGTGTGGCCACAAGTGTGTGTGCCCTCTCCTATTATTTGATATCTCTGTCCTTCTATAACAGTATAACGCTCAGCACTAACCAAGATTTTCTTTCAGATGACGTGGGCAGAAATATGAGAGGGAATCACTAATATTCTTTCTTGTTTTCTGATGTTGACACCATAACCCACATTGCTCTGGGGATCTTTCATCAGCCTTTCACACCTGCATTTTAAAAATCTTACCAGAAAATCAGTGTTGGTCTGTAGGATTTCTTGGCAATATACTATTGAAACCCTGGAGTATTGAGCAGAGTTTGGCGCCTCTGCCTGAAGGTGTTTGGTCATCTGCTTCACACAGAATCAGTATTCAAAGACTGGCTGACTACCTCAGTTCGTAGCTCTGATGGTAAAGCAAGGCACACCCAGAAGGACTGAGAAGGTATTTTATGGAATCACAGAATGGTTTGGGTTGAAAGGGACCCTAAAGATCATCTAGTTCCATCCCTCCTGCCATGGGTAGGAACACCTTTCACTAGACCAGGTTGTCAAAGCTGCATCCAGCCTGCCCTTAAACACTTTCAGGGATGGGGCATTCACAACTTCTCTGGGCAACCTGTTCCAGTGTCTCACCACCTTCAAGGTAAATAATTTCTTTCCCATATCAAATCTAAACCTACCCTCTTTCAGTTCCAGCTCTGCCTGCTTACCCAATCTGTGGGACACATGGTTTGAACACACACATCTTTACCAGGGAGAACCAGGGCTGTTTAACCCATCTTGTAGGAGAAAAGGGGTTAGAAAGCTTTGTGATTGTGGACTTCAGTCTCCCCATTGCAGCTGTCATCCTCAGGCTCAAGGATTTAATTATCACATTCAGAGGAAGCAGTGGAAGAGGCAAGGCTGTCTCTCCAGTTTGCAAGACCTATCTGGCGACCATGGAGATGTAGTTCCCACTCTCCGGCTGGGTCAAATCTTTAAGACAAAGGCAGGAACCCACTTCTCCTCTCCCAAGTGACTGTCACAAATACTTCTTTAGTTCCCATAACGCAAGAGAACATGTATGTGAGGGGAATTCCCTACAGAACGGAGGGAGCACCCTGTTTTGGCAAGGTAAGATGTGGGAAGGAAGGAGACACTGAACGGAGAAGGTCAACATCTTGCAAGAGGAAGGGGAATCATACCTGTTTATGCTAAAAAATGTATTCAGCCCATGCATACACAGTGTCACAGTGCAAAGCTGGACCTCTGGTCTGGGAGACAGATAAATTCTGGATTTAGAAGGACTTGTCCTCAGCCACAGGAATAAAAGCTTGTTTACAGTGCACACGGTAAGATTTACTGAGCATTGTCACTATTAATAGCATGGACCTATGTAAGATTTTACTTCTTTCTAGATGACAGTTCCCTGGCCCAGGCTGAGAGTCCTGGACTGTCATCAAGGACTATGTTATGGATAACATCTTAACAGCATTGCTTCAGATGATTTCTGATTACAGCTCTCTCTTTGTTCCTTCCCAGTTTTCTTTTCCCAAGTCTGCTCATTTCCACTCTGCTTTCCCCTGTTCTTCTGGCTGTTCAGCTGCCAAATTTCTAGTCCGAGTGTGTTCTGCCCTGTAATGTAAGCACTGCACCCAGGGCCAGCCATGAAATCCCAAAGAAAGGGAAATGTTGGGTTCCCACTTGGGTGGCACCACCAGCATCCCCAAGGGGAAAGGGAGCTACTGCCCCTCCAGGCCAAGAGGGGAAAGTCTGGCCCTATATTTGTGTACCAGAGCTGCAGGCTCCTGGCTACTGTCACTGAGTGTTGAACCAACCAGGGGAGTTTTACAATATACATTGGTGGACGGTCTGCTTCAGAAATTGTGTTAGATTTAAGGGCGTAGAAATTCCTTCATTATTGGAATTCCAGCAGTCAGCAGATTTCATATGCTAATAATGTTTGTGACAACAGGGAACCTATGTGGGGATTAAAATGAGGCTGGAGGTAGAATTAACCCAAATTCCTGGCCTTTGTCAGTTACAAATAATGCTGCACTATTGAAGTTTTCATCTTAAGGATTTTAAGAATCACAGCACTATAGCCAAAGGTGATGGGAGCAAACTTGCATTGCCCTACAAATTCAGCTGACTAAACTAGGAGGTCAAGCTGCATAATTAGATTTAATCTTTTCACAGAGTGGTGTATAAAGTGCATTAGGAGAAATCGTTTTATTTCAGATGCCATCTAAAGCAACTGATTTTGATAATTAGACAAGTGCTGAGCCAAAGGCATGGATTTTTGGTTTATCAGCAGATTTTTGCTACTTCATATGCAAATTTGATAATATAATGAGTGTTGAGACCTAGTTTGTCCTGGAGCATATGTGCAGAGCTGGCTGACCCCAAGTATACAGGATACGTGCCTCCAAAGGCATCAGGGGCACGCTTCATTTACTTTACATAAATCTCAGTCTTTAGCGACTTGAGAGAGAACGCTCAAATACTTAAATGAACATTATTCTTGAACATGAAGTTTTAATAGTGCACCTTTTAAGTTTGTCATCAACCTGTAAAAATTTATAGCAGATGAGAGTCCGTGCACAATGTGTTAACTGCTTTGAAGTGAAAGCCTGTTCCACGGCTGAGGAATCCACCCTCAGTTCACTAGATCCCAAAGAAATCAACTCCCCAGCTAGGACTTGCTGGGAGAAACTATTGATGAGCAGGATGGATAAAAGTATTCCTACTGCAATTATCTGTAAGCACTTTAGGAGCAACAGCTTCAGCTTCCATTATAATTTTGCTTTTAACTTTCTGTCAGTATAATGAGGAAAGAAAAGTCTGTTTTTAACTACAGCATTAATTTTTTAGGCTAGATGTTAGTTGCGTGTCAAAAACGAAATCTTTGTTGGTGGAAGTGACATATTCACTGGACGCATTTGAAAGCCTTAGAATTCAAAACAATACCAAAATAAACTAGTTTTAACTATGTATGAAGTCAAATATACTTTCAATAGCATGGAATGTGTAATAGAGCTGCTTCTGGTTTGATTTCAAAACAGCCAGCTTTTGTTTTCTGTCTGAAACTGCACACCGTTGTAGTTGGGTGACTTCCTCAAAGGGTAGGATGGAAAGGAGCCATGGAAGCATAAAAACCCTCTTGCAGCCTCCTGTGAAACAGCCAGTAAAGGAAATCCAAGCATGGATGATCTTAGGTGCTTCTGCTGTCTGTGGTGGGACACCTGTGGGGCCAGCCGGGACTGGGAGCAAGGATGCTTCCCTGGAAGTGCCTGTCTCTGAGTCACTGCAGCAGCTGAGCTGGGGCTAAATTGGAAACAGAAATACACTGTCATGTCACCCGGATGCTCTGACTCCAGCCAAATGGTAGATGGAAAAAAATGCTACCAGATGTTCTTATGTTATTAATATTGTTATTATTGTTATTATAAATAATATTACATATTGGCTGGCGTTCAGTCCTAGCCCATCTGGAGCACACATGCTTGGGAGGAGAGCCCCAGCAGCCTGTGGGTCCCCCAGTTCCCTGCACACCTGTAAAAGAGGCTGGGCAGGCCTCCCTCCCTGTGCTGGAGGATGGAGGATGGAGGGGCTGCTGTGTGACAGGGTGCTCCCTGCCCCACTCCCTCCCTCTGCTAGCTCTGCTGTCATTCTGGCAGTGCTGCCTCAGCTAGGCCTTTGTTCCACTTCTCTCTTTCCATCAGGGTGGGATTCTTTCCCCCACAGCCTGTTTTGGGAGGTCTGTATCCATATGCAACCCTGGGTTTATGTGAATGAAGTCAAGCTCTGCTGATGTTCCTCTCACTGGACATGTTGCAATAGGAAGTGCAATAGGAAGTGCCAGCCTGATATTCCCATGGTCTGAAGCACCTCTGGCCAAGGAGGCTAAGGTGCCATTTCAGTGAAAAGTTCTCTGGCTAAACCTGCCTATCTAATGTTAGACTAGAAGCTCTTTAAAAATGTTTCTAACTGCTCCCACTCCATGTTAACAGAAAAAAAGGACTGGCTCTGTAGGTGAATATGGAGAGCATGGCATCACTCCAGCGTGGGTTTCACCATAAACTTCGGAATATTGTCTGTCTCAAGGGTGCAGCAGCTACCAAACAGTGTATAACTAAGTGCCAAACTATTGCTGGAGTGAAAATTATCCCATTATACCCATTTAGGCCATCTGTCTAGGAATACAGGAATGAGAAAAAAATTACTGGATGAGGTGATGACAGTGGCTCATTAAAAAATAATAAAATGCTAGGATATTAGTAAGTGTGGCATACTGGTATTTGTATATATCTAAGCTGAGGAAACATAGATCCAGTATAAATAGATGGAACTTTATAAATGGACTTTTGTGGTCACACTAGTTGTGCAGTAAGACAGTGTATTTTTAATTATTACATTGTGGTAACGTACAGAATTGGTAAAGCACTTCACAGGGATACATGAAAGTGTTGTGTCTGTCACTAGATGTTTGCAGCCATCAAAAAGTGAAGTACAATCCTCTGAAGGTCAAGTTTGTCTGAGAGGGCTGTACACACAGAACATGTTCCTACATGTGGTTCTGTGCCCAGGCAGCTGAGGGCCCAGTGTGGCTCTCAGTCCCCTACCATGGGTCACAATTCCCAGCTAGGGGAGCACAGACCCTCCTGTGGTCCTTGTACTCTTGGCTAGAAACAGGAGGAATGCAGATTTTGGCAAAGGACAATGATGACAGTGGCTGGACCGTCTCTTCCCAAAGGCAAACCTGGACTAGGGACAGCCTGGCCAAAACAGCCAGCTGTGTTCTGGGTGAAATCTCAGCTGTTGGCACACAGGAGCCAGCTACAACCACCACAAAACCAGTTATCACATCTGGCTTCAGTTGGTTTGGGTCTGTATTGAAGCAATTCCTTCCTTCAGTAATGATCATCAGTCTTTATCTCACTTGGAGCAAGGCTCATCCTATGCAGTGAGATGTCCACACAATCATGTTTTCTGGAGGGCGTCTCTCCTTTTCTGGCTGAAAGGTTTGTCCAGACAGAACAGAAGAGTTTTATGACACTGGCCATGGGTTTTCTGTCCATGACTACATGGAGATATTTAGGCTTCTGAAAATGTAAAAATTGTAGAGAAAGGGCTGGGGGGCATGCACAACCTCTCCATGCACACCATGAACTTCCCAAGCAGGTCATGCAGGTGCTGCCAGCCAGAAGCCCTCCTGGGAGCAGCGGAGATCCTCGCAGGTCTGTGGTTGCAGACTAAGACCTTCATTCCTCTGCAGACTAGCTTGGTATTTCTGCTTTCCTCCCACACCCCTCCTTTTTCTTTTGCACCCCTGGGGAACAGAATCAACCAAGAATATATTGGTGGAAGTGGCTTTTTCAGACACTTCACATTCCCCCAGCATGCCGCTGGAAAACAAAACCGGGACTAGTCTGAATCCATAACGAAACAGCAGGAAACCTTTTCTCTATGAAATCAACAAGGCATTGCCACTGATGTGAACAAGTCACAGACTTCGTGCTCGACACCTGAGAGACATCCACTCATCCTATGGAAAAGAGAGAAGCAATTAGTCTAAACTGTGGGCAAATTAAAAGATAAGGGTGTTTTCCACCTTTTTCTTTCCCCACTATTTTAGAACCCAGGAGTTTTCTGCCCTAAGTGGAAAATAAGGATCTTTTCTGTGTTCAGCCTTGGTTTGATTTTTTTTTAAACACTTATAGCTCTTACTAATTAGCTGTAGGAATCATAAAAGCTCTGCATAATGTTTTAATCATAAGCTCCTCAGGACACTGATGTTCATGTTGTTCCCTGGATCCTCACTTCCATGTACAAAGTACTGTGCCCATAACACTTTGGCAGCTTGTCTCTCATGCCAAGGATATTTTCAACAGAATTATTATTTCAGTAACTAAGCCACAAGCTTACACCTGCAAAAAAGAAAAATAAGAGAATAGCAACATGCAGTGGAAGGTCCCTCCTCCTTGTACTGGTAGGAATATTAAATCTTCTTCAAAGTAATTAAACACAGGTTTCAAGTATAAAGCCTGGCTGACAGATCAGTGAAACAATTTTCTCGTTTCCAAGAAGCTAAAGAAAATTCCCCAGTCAGCAGCTGAGGAGGATAGGAATCCATAAGCAGCACACTTAGATATCAGTGCTAAAACTCTGGGAATTTCTGGGGCAATACAACAGGTCCAAGGCATGGTGGACACAGCTGTGAAATCAAACCTCGCTTGAATTCTTATCCAAATCACCATAAACGAGGTCAGCATCTGCTAAGACACTGGATAATAATAGCTTGCTTAATTATACATTTTGCCTGTAATTTATTCCAGATCAACTTTCCTAGTGGTAAAGAAGGAGGGTATTCTCCAGTTCTTTTATGTTCCTGTGATTAGTGAATAATGCCCTTGGTGTATGTGTATGCATCTAATTTTCACTTTTGGCTTTAATGCAATTTAACATCATCAAAATAAATATTGTTCTTCACTTTTCCAAATTTTGTTTCAGCGCTTGTAAAGTAAATATTTTGCTTAAGAATGTGGAAAGCCTGTGCCTGCTTACTGAAGCTATCTCTGAGAGGGAGAAGGAGCCAATCTCTCTATCTCAGCGGCTCAGGATCACCCAACAGATAATGGTGCTTCTTTCAAGGTGGACAAGACTTTCCTAACCTGTGGCAGAGGAGCAGGGTGGATGTTCAGGGATACCTGCTTTAGCCACTCTATCAAATTTGCCTTAGATTCAGCCCAAATAGTAAAGGATTAAGGGATTAATGGGATAAAAGCTTTTTTTTTTTTTTTTTTTTTTTTTTTGTTCCTTTACATGAATTATCAAGCTACACTCATCTTTGAACCACAAGACATCAGTCACATTCCTTTACTGTCTTCATGCTGACAATGTCAGTCAAATTTCTGAGCAGCTCAGAGCTCCTATGCTGGGCATGGCTGCAGAAAACTGAGCTGAGCCAAGTTTGACCTTTGGAATCCCCCACCTCTGCAGTGGCATGGCTGGGGTGTCACAAGCCTATGGCACGGTTGAGAAGAATATCTTGGTTTGCAGCTGCAATGGAAATATGGAATTAATGGGAATATGGAAAGCACATAGGATGTGATCTGCTCTGAGTGTGCAACTCCAGCCAGTGCTGGGGGAGGCTTAGGTGAGTCATGAGAAGCTCTGTGACTGCTTCTTTGGTCAAACAAAAACACCCCTCAAGACAGATGAGTTACATTTGCTAAAAAATTGGATGAAAATGTCACTGATCATGAGTTTCTGGTTAAGTCTTATTTTCTGAGCTATTTTTTCAAGCAAAAGCGAAAATTGAATATTGGCAAACCTACAAGATCAATAGGGTTTACTTAAATGACTCACCAATTAGCATGTCTGTGGCTTTTAGTAACATTGTATTCTTGCCAATCACACTGGTTTAAACTTTCCCTCATATATAAATTACACACCCAGATTCATGACTCCTCTCCTCTCCTCTCCTCTCCTCTCCTCTCCTCTCCTCTCCTCTCCTCTCCCTTTTTTCTCATCTTTTCTTTCTTTACTTTTTTTCTTCTTTTCTTCTCCTTCTCTCATCTGCTCTCATCTCCTCATCTCCTTTTCTCTCCACTGAATTTTCTATCCAGTATCTCTCCACTGAGTTTTTTTATCTAATATCTCCAGGGAATTCCGTCTGTCCAGCAGGTGAGAAGTGTGTTTTGGGGACAGATGCCCTGCAGCACTGGTTGCATGAGGACTGAAACAGAGATCGGGGAGAAATCACCAATCTCCCTATGAGCTGTGTAACCAATATTTCTTATTTCAAGTTCAGTGGTCTGCAGGGAGTAAAGGATCTTAATAAATGCATTTTTTAAGGGACCAGGTGAGAGTATGGTCAACACTGCTCTTCTGTCTCTGAGTCTGGCTGGCAGAGCAGGCCTGTTCCTGTTCTGGAGTTATCTCTAGCTACTGTCATCCGTGCCTTGTCCCCCAGTGGCTCCCAGGAGGCCGGGGAGGAACAGGCGCGGAGGGCAGCTGGCCTGGGTGGCTGGGCTGGGCCCGCCAGACTGGCCGTGCGCAGATTAACTTGCACAGACTCTCAGATCGAGTATGAATTCCCAGACTGAGCTGAAACATCTGCAAATAGCTCGGAGCTTGCGTGCCCGAGAGGCCTGTCTCCTTGTGCCTTCCATTTGACTTCGCTACCCGGGAGAGCGCGCTGCGGGCGCGGGCTCCTCTGGGAAGCTCCCGCTGCTTTGACGCTGGCACAGGAGGCACGCAGCCGCCTTACTCTGCTTTTGTGGAGGGGCTGCGGCCGCCCAAAGGCAGTGCCCGTGCTCCGGGCCCGTGTGGCTCGGCAGTGCGGGGTCCGGGCCCGTGTGGCTCGGCAGTGCGGGGTCCGGGCCCGTGTGGCTCGGCAGTGCGGGGTGCAGTCCCGGCCGCCGGGGCCGCGCTGCCTCCCTCACGCGGCGCTGGCCCCGGCTGCTCCTTGGGGCCGGGAACCCGATCCGGTGTCTGAGCCCTGCTCGGCCTGAAACACGCCAGACTTGTTGACCTTGCAGGCACGCTGCAAACCACATTATTCCTCATAGGCTTTTGCAGAGGTTATGAGCCTGGGGAACATGTGGTTAAAAGGGAGCTAGGCCATGTATCTACATGGGTTTATTTTATTCTTGTCCTTTCCTGGTGCAGCACGTTATTTTATTTGCTGCAAAGTTGCCTTTGGCAATTAGATGGACGCTTTTCTGCGTGTGAGAAATCTAAAGAAATTAAAAGTCTTTGAGGTGCTTAAACACCGTCTTGTGTTTAGCTAAGATGAAGCTTAACAACATCCCGGACTGAGATGAGTTTATCCACAGGCACACAAAGCTCCGGGGTGGTCTTAGTGGGTCTGCTGAATCCGCCCTTCATCTGCAGTGCTCCAGCCGTGTTTCCTGCCGTGAGTTTGCACAGGTGTCTGCATAACTTGGCTCCCAGTGCACTTATTTCTTGTGATGAGACACCAGACTTTAAAAAATCACATTACAGCAGCTTAGCCTGAGATCAGTTTGCTGGACTGACAGTCAGGGGAAAACCTTTGGTGAACTGTGCAGGTCTGACACAGGAGTGGGGAGATTGTCAGGCTCCGGACCCCTCAGGACCATTTTTAGAGTTGTGCTTTGCAGGCCTGACCTGCCCTGAGCATGACATAAGGGAGCCCACACAGTGAGTCAGTGTTGGAACCGAATTCCTGGCGCTCAGTCCTCTGCTCACTCTGCTAAACCACACTGAGATTAAACCAACAGAGGCAAAGAGGGAGCCTGGATATAAGGGAATTTAGCAGGGAACCTGCCTTGACTTATTAATGGAAACTTTTGAAAACAGGCAGCAGCAGTAATTTTATTATATTTTTTCCCCATGCTGAAACAATTTGTGTGCAGTAGAGTCATTCCCTGGAAAAACATTTCTTTAATTTATCTTCTTTAATTATCACTCATCTTTAGCAGCATCTGTTTCTGATATTTTATTAGAAAGTTTGCATGTTTAAACCAGGCCTGGGTGGTATTTCATTTTTTCTTGTTTCCATTTTCTACTGTGCTGGTACTTGCCGTGGTGGGAAGAGATTGGCTTTGCTTTATTTCACAAGGTATAATAAATCATATGGCCATTCTATTTAACATCATTATTACCATGTAAGCATGCTCACAGACATATCCTGCAGATTATGTGGTGTATTTACTTGAGGTTAGAACGCCAAGCATTACAAACAGCAGACTGGGTTCCTGTTGTGAAGAGATGCATGCTGCTTATGGCAAGATGTACTTTCTACCCAAGATCTTAGCATTTGACTGGTGGTGCTGAAGAGCTTATGATGTCCAAAACAAAGACTGATTTTTGAGAGGACTCCTTAAAATTGGACCCCTGTAATATTTCTCAAATTGTGCTTCCAAAGCATGAGGTACTTGACATCCAGCTCCCTGCTGAGATTTTAAGCTGTAGTTTCTATGAGAGATTGTGGACAGAAGAAGATTGATGCTCTTGTGGGCCAGTTCTTCCTTTGTTAGTAGTGCTTTTTGAGACTAGGTCCCTGCTAAGGGCCAAGGTGCTGCTCAAGCTGTCTAGGATTCACAAACCTTTTGCTTCTGCTGCTGATTCTTTCTTCGGTTAAATGTCATTTTATGATCATATATTGCCTTCTCTAAAGTAACTCACCAGTGTTGCTGGTGGATTGGTGAGAAATCATCTATCAGACAAAGATTAATTCAACTGTAACCAGAAGATACATACCTGTTTTTCAGAACAGGAGAAAAATGTCTTTAATTGCAGATAGAAGCCATCACCACTTTATATCAGAAAGGATTAAAAGGAGATCATGGTATCAGGTATTAAAGGAGAATTTTAGACAGAAATAAAGAGGAGCAGATGTCAGTTGAAGGTTTTCAGCACCTACCTTTTACATTGCGTTTTCCTTCCTGTGGCATCTGCTTGCTTAACATGTGGTGTATAGTTAGTTTGTGGTCTGCCTGTTTTCCCTGTCATGTAGTGTTTTCTTCTGGTTAGACAGAATTATGGTCTGTGTGGTAAGGGGAAATGAAATATGACCTAGCAGTCACTTGTCCTCTTATACACAAGCCAGCGAGTCTTTGCTGTTGTCCAGCAAGGGCTCTGTCCTCTCTTACTGGTGCACAGCTATAATGCCCACAGGAGCCTTGATGAAATTTCATCTAAACTAGCAGTTTGGTTTTGGAAGAGAAGAACTGCTGGTCTTGATGCCGTGCAGATAGGGCTCACATGATCATGAGCAGGGCATGCATTAGTACTCCTTGGTACTGCCCTGGAACTGGAATTCAGGAGCTGAGCAGACCTGGCACACACTCTATTGCAATGTAATGCAAAATCACTAATATGCTGATAGGTATAGTATCAATTTAGGTGACTTAAACAAGCCTAGTTTACATATTTGCAGCAGAGCAGAGGATACTAGGCCCTGGCAAAGTGCCATTTTCAGCACCAACAGGCAGTGCTTTCTCCAGGTGAGAGCTTGCCCCATTGTGTCTGTTCAAGCCCTTGGACAGCAGGACTGGCAGCACTTCTGCCCCTCTGGTGTCTGATGGGTCACAAAGCCCACAAAAGAAAAGGACAGGTTGGCTCAGACACCAGGCACTGTCTGATGCTCTCAGTGGCATGAGACGGGGTGGAGACAACTGCCAGTGTCTGAACTGTGGGGCTCATATCCATAGTTTAAGCAGAGTTTGTTGCTAGAAATGGGATCTTGGCCTCACCTTGGCCAGCTGGGGCACATTTCAAGAGTCTGGATCTCAACTTTCTTTGAATTGCCAGAGATAGTAATACAGGGAGGAAAGGCTTCACCAAAAGCCATGTTTGGATGCCTGTGGACTTCCCCTCAAGGATACTGTGACAAATCATGCCCACAAAATGTCAAAACCACTCTCTCAAAACGATAGTATTGTTTCCTTTTCCAAAAAACATTTACAAAATGAGCAGTTCTTCCCTATCCTCCAAATTATCCACAGCTCTGGCCCTTTGGCAACTGAGGCAGGACTCTGCTTCTGCAGACACTACAGCGAGTGCCTGCGTCTCGGTCTGGTGCCCCTGAACAGCTCCCCAAGATCTCCTTGGCTCTGAAAAGGGAGCCCTGCTGATGCAGCCAGAGTTCATTTGTGCTTCTTGCTTGTCAGACTTCTGGCTCTGTCTTTCCCAACCAGTTCAGTAGGCCCTGCAGGAAGCTGAACCAGACTCCTGGGAGCCCATGACTTTCCCATTGTCCTGTGCTAACTGCAGGGCTGGCTGAGTTCAAGCCATTTTTCTTCCTTTCTGATTGTTTTCCTTACAGTCTGCTATTAAGCATAACCCAAATATTTGTGCAATAAACAGTTATTAGGCCAGTGCATACTGTTAAAATTATTGTGGGATTGCTCTGTGTCTATCACACCATATACTAGCCAGCAACAGGCTGCTTCTTGTCCATCACATATGCACATGACCCCAGGACATCAGCACAATGAACACAGAGTGACACCTGCTCTGACACCTGTGCTCTTCTGGTCAGACTAAGCAAGCTGCAGCTTCAGGGATGTCTCCTAAAAGGTTTTATTATGAAGATTTGAACTGAGGCCATGTGGCAATGCTAAGGGTTTGTTGTGGCTGGCTTTATCTTGTTTCACTGATTTTGGAACAAGGGTGAAGAGATCACCCAGCTCTGAGGTCAAGTATGAACAGGCAGCAGCTCATTTTAATCAAGGATATAGCACAAAGGTAGTGGAAGGTTGTCTTCATTCATCCAGTGGACTGTATTAGACAGATGACATCAGAATTCTATTGTAGTGACTAAAGAGTGTAACTGTTTTATCCGGGTAAGGAGAGAAACATCTCCAGACTCTTTGCTGGATCTTAGCAGGTAACTGAAAAAAGAAAATGCACATGGAGACTCATGTGATCTTCCATCTCCAGTTGAGTCCCATCCCTGCTCCCTTCTGGGAGGATGGTCCATTTTTTGTGGAGGTAATTTTATGGGAATGTGGAGACAGGAAGGCATTATGGAGAGAATAGCAATCCCACTCAGGCTGAAAACAACCTGGCCTCTGACCCAGAGGGGACAAGAACTGCTCCAAAGACATTCCTTCTGTCCCAGCTACCCCATATTGAGGAACAAGAGACTTCATCTTCCTAGAATACCAAAAAAAAAAGTTCTTGCGTGGATAAAGCCACTGAAACAGAAGGGGAAAAAAACCTTCCTCAGAAAGGTGTAAAGTCATCATGCAATTATCAAGCTGTATTTCTTTTTTTCTGTGCTGTATTCTTTGTCTCTCATGGATGTAAACTTCGCCTTGTTGTTGAGATGGCAACAGCTGTAAACTTCAAAGAACAAATTCCTCCACGCTTTTTTAATAAGCATCTGCCCTCATCAGCAGACACAATCTGCATGGTTCAGCTGAGTTTCTAATTGTCCAGTACTTTCATGCACGAAGTACAAGCTATGGTTTCCCAGGCTTGTTTTAGGGCACAGCACTCACCCATTAGAGGGAAATTTTTCCATATTGCTCACTGACAGGATGTGGAAGGAGTGAATATTTTGCTGGAAAGACCTGGGGTTATTCCTTAACAAATTGAGTGTGGTATCTGTGGTTTGGCATGAACATCAGCACTGATTTATCTCCCTGTAGCCCAGAATCACCGTGGGCTATCTGACTGCTTCAGCCAACGCATAGGAAGGTTAGTGCACTACTTCCAGGTATTTTTTTCTCTTGTATTCTATTGATTCATTCCCAGGAGTATCCTAGAACTGACCCTTAGTAAAGCACACAGTCGTCTCTTGCTCTGCTTTTCTTTTTAGCCACTTTCAGCCTTTCTATGTCTGAAATTAGGTGGAGAAAGGAGTAAGTTAGGCCAGAGGCCCATGGCTCACTTATTTGGCAAGCACCTGTTTTTACTGCTGAACTTTCCTTCTCTTTCCTTTCCTTTTAATAAATTTTTTCTCTCTTAAGCCTAAGTGATTGGGTGCTGCTGAATCCTCTTGTATTGCATTTGGGTCTTGGATCACACTTTCACAAAATTTGGAAAGAGCTTTCTATGCCCTGGGCTTCCAGAAACAATAACAAAAAAAAACTTTTGCGTTAAGTCTGAACGATGTGACTTTGCTGTGGCTGACTTCAGGATCATAATTCCTGATTCGTGTCTAATCAGTGCCATGGCCTGTGATTTGGGGAAGTTCCTGAATACACTGAAAAGCCATCAGAATCCAGCTGCCAGCCCACTGATGTACTGAGATACTTGTTCTTGTGTCAATAGCAGTGGATTTCTTTTTCAAAGGGGCCACTTCCCATTTCTTCCTTATCCTCTTTTGGCTCTTCTGGACAAAATAAAGGCACCAGCCTTAGCACTGCGTATCTGATCCTAACAACCAGTACTTCATTTGTAACTGATAATAGAAATATAGTTTATTTCTTCAATAAAGCATCTTTGCAGATAATATGTAAGTGAGCTTGGGGAACCCAGCCATTTGGAAGGCTGGTAGTGTGCTTTGAATTAATTTCCTTGCCTTACTATCCCTTAACATCTCCATGGCTTGACCTTTATTAGAGATTTTAAAGAACAAATTCAACATATGCTCTCAGCTGTACGTAGCCTGCCTCATACTGGCCCATGGAATAAATGGCTTCCTGAGATCCCTTCCAGCTTTGTTTCTGGGATGTTTATAACTCTCACTTTACTGTGACACACTATGAAAAATATTACCCTGTGTTTTACATATGCTGCCTGTGAGGCTGTTTGTTCAACTGGACCCCAGTCCAGGCAGGACACCTCTGGCTGTCTCCAGTCTATATATGTGGAATGGTCTGCAACTCAAATTGCTTATTTATGCCTGCCGGACAGTTGTCTTTTAGTTGTTTTGTCTCATTTTGGATGCCCTCTTATGCATTTCAATATGCAAAATCAGCTTCTTATTTTCCTGGTTCTCTTTTTAATAGCTGCAAGGTGTCTTGTAGGTCAGTTCGATAGTGCTGAAGGAGAAAAAGGGACAGCTTTCATTTCTCTGAATGTAACACTTCTGGGGATCCAACTCCGCTATTTTAGGCACTAATAATGGGTGAATTGTTCAAAAATCCTGGTTTTATTTTTATGGATCATTGTGAGCCTGTACTGATGCAGTAAGGCTGCACAATGGCACGAATAATTGCTGTTTCGATTGATCTGAATTTCCATGTGGGATCAAGTAAAAGTCTGGATGGTTGCTTTGGATCTATTCTATCTATTCTATGGATCAAACTAGAGATGTTGGGATTTTTTTCCCCCCAACTAGTTGTATCAAAGTCCTGGACAAATTCACAGAAGGTGTGTTTAAACGGCCCATTCAGAAATATCTGTTCCTAAGGAGAAAAAGCTTCTGCCCAGGGGAACTGGTTGATGTACTTCTGGGGACACAGTCACTGTAGTATCAGTGATGTCTCATTTACTGAAATGCTGGAATTATCTCCAAGACATGTAAAAAATATTAAATCTGTCTCTAAAATTCAGACAGCTGACTGCATGGATCACAAAACTCTAGTTTTGAATACCTTAATTTTGTGGGAAATTGTTTCATAGGGATGTTTCTGCTTATGTAAAATAATTTTTGTTGCTATTTGGTGGGGAAGCCAGATACCACTGTCTGCATAAGAAAATGCTAATTTTTTGGCACACTGGGATGCCAAGTAGACATGTTAATATATGGCTATATGTATACATTCTGGTATCAATAGTGGATGAAAATAATATAGATGTATCTACTGGAAAATCTGTGGATAATCAGAACAGTTTTAGGAAAAAAAAAAGAAAAAAAATGAAAAAAAGGTTTAATTTTGTATTCTTGATCAATTAGAAATACAGTCCAAATCCTCTGGGGGAAGAAACAAGCACCAAATAATACCTCAACTCTATAAGAGCAATGAATGATCAAGCTGCAGCCTCTATTTTTTTCCTCAGGGAACATTGAATGAGATGTTGATGAATGCCTTCTGCTAGTCTGCTTCAGCCACAAAGGCTGTGGGAGTGCAGGGTGAGTTCGCTCCAGGCACACACTCTCTGTTCCCATCAGGGGAGCAGCAAGGGCACTTTGCAATCACCTCCTGGGCCATAAGCCAGGGCTCCCAGCACATGGGATGGA
Organism: Pyrgilauda ruficollis; assembly: GCF_017590135.1. Classification (NCBI taxonomy): domain Eukaryota; kingdom Metazoa; phylum Chordata; class Aves; order Passeriformes; family Passeridae; genus Pyrgilauda; species Pyrgilauda ruficollis. The sequence goes on from NW_024523648.1 coordinate 3,523,837, forward strand.
GGAAACTAGTCTGTAGCTCTCAACATAGCAGTGGATGTGGCTGGCGTGAATACCTGGGCAGAGGAGCTAGGAGGAACTCCTGGGTCCTGCCAGACAGACATGGACAAAATGCCCGGTGCTTGTAAGGAGTTTTGAAGCAGGGATAGATGATAGACAGCAAATCTTGCATGCTTATTACTTACAAATTACCTTTCCAAAGACACACTTCCTTCCCTTCAGCCAGCTGTTCCGCCTCAGCACTCTTAGCTGGTAGATCTCCAAAGCTACAATGCTAGTTTAAAATAATTTATTGAAAAATCGTCCTCCTTGTTTCAGTCAATCAAATCTGCTGGGCTATATAAGAAAGAGGTAGTTGAACTAAGATTATTTTTAACAATTCTTGCTTTATTTCATAATAAAACTCAATGAGAGAAAGACTGAACAGTCAAATATCTTCTCTGGCCTTTTCTGTCCATTGTTGCTCTCAAAACAAAATGTTTTTGAATGTTTTCATTTGTATGACATGGGTTTAGGCAAGGGCTCAGTCTTATAAGGCAAGAATCCTGTTGTCTACAGATTTGTGTGAGCATTGAATCAGCCCCTAACTGCCCCCATCTGTATTTTTGCTGTGGAAGTTGAAAGCTTAGAGCTCCTACATAAGACCCCTCACACAGGAAAAATAAATAGGGAAAATCCAAGGGGTAGACATGGGAAATCTACTTGAACAGCATCTTTACCCTTCTTCTATTTCTGAAAATCTGGAACTCTGAGACAGAAAAGCATTTTGAGTGATGTAGATACTCAGCAGTGAGTACTTTCACTGCTCCCACTTATCCTGGTGGTATCCCTATCCCTCTGTAAGACACACATGGTCCACGTGTGGATAATGTATGGTGGAGAGAGAGACAGACCTCAGCCTGGCATGTAGGATAGATAATGTGCTCAGATTGCAGTATTGTCAGTCTGCTTGTCTGATCATTCATACAGGTCTTTACATTTTTATATGCCTCACCTTCTTATACATAAAATGGGAATAATAACATCTTGAGAAACAACCATCGTCTGCTGTGTCAAGTATCCATCCATCCACCCATCCATACCATTATCTTCTCTGTCTTACCACCCAGCAGCAGATTACCAAAGCAGGAATTCTTGGTCACAGCATTGGTGATTTATGTGGGAATTTTTAAAAGGTGATTGAAGATTTTTTTTTTCTTTTTAATTTGCCATCCCAGCTGTCATAATTCACAGCCAGGCACATGAAGTTAAATCTTGTTCTCACTTCACCTTAGTGCCCTGGTCTGTGACCTGCAGCAGATCAGTACTCTGACCCCTGGTCCCTGCTGCCTGGTGACTGATGGCTCGCGGGAGCAGTAACCCCTCCAGCCACTGCCACTAGATTTGGCCAGGGCTGTGAATCAGAGTTCCAAATCTAGGGGAGATCAGTAGACGTCTCTGTCCATCTAGCGCTACACACTCACTCCTGTGCACACCATTCACACAGCCTCTCTCTCTAGGTTACCTGCGTAGCACAATCCTCCCTGTGTATTTTGGAAATGTTTAACCTTCCCAGTGTGATCATTTTATTCTTAATTAAAGACAATGGCTGTGAAGCATCATGGATGAATTTATTACTAAAAATGCCGCCTCCAACTGTGCAATGCTTTTATTTTAAAGTCTGATGGTCTTCCTTCCCTTCTCACTATGCAATCTTTGTTAGGGTCTTCCATGATTAATTTTGGAGCAGAAACACGAAAGGGGCAGATCTCCAAGAATGGCATTGTCTGCATTCACTCTCAGATGTTTTTTTTTTTTTTTAATTTATTTCTTTGTTAAAAGATATTTCATTCAGAGAATCCCCACTGAGCTTTTTATTGCAGAAAATTAGGGATAATAAATCGTCTCCCAGAAAACTATAAATCCAGTGCTATTGAAACATTCCATGGGCAGATCTTGGCTCTTTGATGAAATCACTCCTTTTTCTTGTATAATTTATGAGCTTTTTTTCAGCATGGGGGGATTTATGCTTTTAAATTGCTCACCAGGGTTTTATTGAATATAATTTGCTAGCAAATTTATATGAGCCAAATATATTGCATTTTATCCACAATTATGAGCAATAAAATTGATGGGGCTTTACTTTTCATTTTCTTCTGGCAAGCAGAGGAAACATGAGTTTATCCTGAACTTGGAGTGAGGTTTCTCAGGGATTCACATGTACAATTAAAAAAGAAAAGAGTGTAGTCAGCAAGGCAGAGGTGCCATTTTGGAAACTTTATTTGGTGTATGGGAGGGGGCAAGTTAAATTTCTCTTGCTCCAAAGGGACTGTAAAACACTGAGGAGCTGAGTTAAAACCACTGAAGCCTATGACACACATCAACTTTTGCAGAGTTTGAATCACACTGTTGGGAGGCAAGGTGTGGATAATCTGTGTAAGAGCTGCGTGTCTTTCACAGTCCCCTTTGATCCCATTTTCCTGTGGTATTCCGATTTTCTTTTGATTCAACCTGGTATATTCAAAGGCACGAACAAAACCTCCAGTATAACTCTACTTTCCATGATTAATTTTATTTACTGTATCTGAGTTATGTTCATTCTGGTATGCCCATATCCCTTGAGGACTTTTATGACTGACAGAAGAGAGGAATAAAATTCCATGTATCATTAATCTCTAGAAAGCATAAGGAGCCACAAAAGTGTTCCATGTCCTGGTTCTTAACAGGCTCTTATTTCCAAGTACTGATTTCTCAAAATAAGACTTCTAAACCACAGGAACCTTCACAACACAGTCAGGTGCAAATATTGCAGCTTGCTGCCAAGTCAGTGTGTGTGGGTGCACTGGGGTAAGCTAATCACCACACTGATTAGGTGATAGGATTTGGAATTGGAAAAAAATTCAGGTGCAGCACTACACCTGGGCAAAACATCCCTCCATGCAGAGGCTTACACTGCTTTGAGCTTTGTTCCATAGACTCTCACCTGCTCTGGACAGCTCTGCCTGCCTTTATGCCCATCTGCTCCTCTCTCTGTTGGCTTCATCCACTCTGAATCTTGTCCTTACAAGATAATCCTGTGGTCTGGGAGAAGAAATCTTTATTCCAGTTTAGCTGAACTGGGGCAAGCTGGTTTGTAGACACACATCACAGAGGAGTAAGGAAAAAGGCTGAATTTAGCTGCCTTCCTTTAAAAATGGAAGTAAGACTTCAACATTTCAACAGCAGGGGAGCACCAGTCCCTGGTCCGCACCCTGTGGCAGTCCAGGGAACAGGGAACTGACCTCTTTCTGTCACCTCACTCCTCACAGGAGGGAAACCATCTTCTGTCCTGAGAGAAGTGTTCAGAGGAGAGGTCCTGGGGAGGATCCTTGTAATTTATCCCTCCTTTTTTGGCCTCCTGTTTCAGGTTTTACAGCAGCAGGGCTCGTTTTGACACAGAGCAGGTACCTTGAGCTTTTCTTTGCACTAAAGGAAATTAAGGCTGCAAATTGAAATGGGCAAATCAAAGGAAATTCAAAGCTTAAGACACACATAACTCTTTGAGCTATTTGTCCCACCAGAGCCCAAACTGCTGGTACGGCCAGTGCATTAACAGTGAATATCCTGTGAATATCCTGTCTTGCTCATGCCCATTTTTTGCCATAGCTGTATTATTATTATTATTATAACATTCTATAGGTTTTGGACTTAATGTACACAGGGTGATGATTACTGAAGCCATAATAATGAAATATGACTTTCTTAATGAAATTTCAGTCCCAGCTCATTTCACTGCTGACATTGAGGTGACTGCAAATAAACACTTTCCAGAAGAGTCAGTTAAATGGCTGCATAAGCAATTTATCAAATACTGTAACATTTAAATAAATAATAAAGAAGTATTCAAGTGTGCTATATTACTGCCTGTGGCTTTGTTCCCAATAACCTCACAACTTGTCTTTCTAATAGTTAGATTCCCACTGACAGAAAACAAATCTCTCTCCAACTTGGAGAATTTTATCAGATTTATCTGAATGCCAGATCAATGTGTAGGAAACAAATGGAGTCAGCAACATGATTTAAATTAGAAGTCTAACAATTTACAGTCTCCACTGGTTTCTCATAAACCTTATTAACGTTTGGCATTGGGTACCAAGGAACTATAAATAACATTCCAAAAGAGCATTTATATCTGCTTAGACTCTCGTTATATGTCTTCAACACAGCTTAAATAATGTCAGTAATACCTTCATCATGAACAGGAAATGAAAAAGTTGCCCCATACATGTTTTGTCTTTTAATCAAATATTATTTTCTCCTTAGAACTGCAGAGCTGGTAGGGGTTTTTTATTTATTTTATTTATTCAAAACTTATGTCTGCAATTTCCACTTGTTTTTCTACATCTCAGTAGGGTACAAAGCTCTCCCATCCAAATAGAGCAGAACAATTTTTTCACATCTTTCATGCAGTACTTCTCTCCTACCCCCTCACCTCAGCTGCTGTTAAAAGGCTGAGCTCACTCCTCAAAGATGTGGGTAGGGCAGCACCATGATGCCATGAGCTGCCCGTGGGAAGAGGCAGCACAAGGAAAGAGGGCACTATCTAAAATAAGGTCTGATTACAGCAGAGTAGGATATGAGAGAGATTTATAGACCGCCGTCCCACTCTTTTTCTTTTTCTTTTTCTTTTTCTTTCTCTTTCTCTTTCTTTCTTTCTTTCTTTCTTTCTTTCTTTCTTGCTTTCTTTCTCTCTTTCTCTCTTTCTCTCTTTCTCTCTTTCTCTCTCTCATTTTAGGTTTTTTTATCTTGTGCAAAGATTTCATTTCCTTCCGTAGAAGATTGAACCCAGATTTTCTTTTCCATCTAACATATCCAAACACTCCTGTCCAAAATTCAGTTCTGTTCTGAAGTAGTCTGCTCCCAGTCTGCTGTGTGGTCCTTATTATTTTCATGAAATCATAGAATATCCTGAGTTGGAAGGGACCTACAAGGATCCTCAAAGTCCAGCTCCTGGCCCTGCACAGCATCATCCCCAAGAGTCACACCATGTGCCTGAGAGCATTGCCCAAACACTTCTTGAGCTCTGTCAGGCTTGATGCTGTGACCACATCCCTTGGGAGCGTGTTCCAGTGCCCAAACACCGTCTGAGTAAATAACCTTTTTCTAATATCCAACCTAAACCTCCCCTGATGCAACTTCTGGCCATTCCCTTGGGTCCTGTCACTGGTCAGCACAGAGAAGAGATCAGTGTCTGCCCCTTCTGTTCCCCTCAAGAGGAAGTTTTAGACTGGAATAAGGTGTCTCCTCAGTCTCCTCCAGGCTGAACAGACCAAGTAACCTCAGCCACTCCCCATATGGCATCCCCTCAAGGCTCTTCACCATCTTTGTTGCTCTCCTTTGGAAACTCTCTAATAATTTAATCTCTTTTTTGTATTGTGGTGCTCAAAACTTCCCCCAGCACTCAAAGTGAGGCCACCCCAGTGCGAAGCAGAGCACAGCAGAGCAGAATGGAGCAGAGCAGAGCAGTGCAAAGCAGAGCAGGACCATCTCCTCCCTTGCCCAGCTGGTGATGCTGTGCCTTATTCTCCACCACTTTTGGCCCTCCTGGCTGCCAGGGCACTGCTGACTCATGTTCAGCTTTCTGTTAACCAGGACCCCCAGGTCCCTTTCTGTGGCACTGCCCTCCAACATCTCATTCCCCAGTCTATGTGTACATTCAGGGTTGACCCATGCCAGGTGCAGGATCTGACACTTGTCTTTGTTAAACTTCAGTTTGTCTCCCTGCAGGGCCTCTCTCCCTTCGAGGGACTCAACAGCTCCTTCCAATTTAGTATTGTTGACAAACTTACTTAGTATCCCTTCCAGTCCTGCATCCAAGTAGTTGATGGATACATTGAAGAGCACAGGGCTCAGGATGGAGCCCACGAGTGGCGGGTGAGCCTCAGTGGCTGTGGCGGAAAGGATGGTGCCTTTCCTACTGTGCTGGGAGCGATGACACCTTGACACATCACAGGGAGCAAAGAAATGGGCTGCACAGCCATGGCTCCATGGGCACTGGTACATCCAGTCTCCTGGTGTCAAGAGGTGTATGATGAGTGAACCCATGTGATGGGAGAGAAACTGCTAACATCCTGCACACAGCACTTCCCTCCAGCAGCTCCCTGTGTGAGATCACGGAAGAGTTGCATCCTTGTAATTGCCTTTAGCTTGTTTTCAGGCAGCCAGACTCCAGGTCACCTGGCCTGCTAGACTCTCATCGTGGCCTCTTGCCCTTCCCACAGCACTTGCAGTGCCCACAGCTAGAGTTTGGAACCCCTCAGCCAGCCAGCTTTGTAGGGTTGCTCTCTCCTCTGTATCCTGCTCATCAGCCCCTGTCCATACATGTCTGTCTCCAGCTGTCCACTACACCTCTTTCCACTCAGGCTGTTACACCTCTGAAGCAAATTCCTGAGGCTGCATCTCCACCCAGCCACCCACACTCCCCCTCTCAGTCCTGTGGGACAGGTGAGACCCTTTTCTACAGTAATAAGGAAGTCAGCACACAGTGGTGAAGCTTCACTTGCAATTTTTGCTTTTAGCTTGGCTCCTAACCAGGTACTTATATTCAGAAGGGTCTTTGGAGCCAGAAAGGGAAAAAAAAAAAGGAAAAAGAAGTGCCTAAGGCAGAAAAGGAAAGAATACAGACAAGAATTAAAAAGCCACAGAAATGCTAAAAGAAATATATCAAAGAGGTGGCAATTAGATTTAGCTCCTCAGAATGATGTGACAGATTCAAAGGCAGAAATATTTTACATTCAGTCGCATAAGAATTGGTGGAAAATTAATTCCAAGAATGTCTAGCCATGAAGCCAAATATCTCTTCACCTACAGATGCCAACTACAAGAAGAACAGAACCTTTAGCCTGACCTTCAAACAACAGTTAGTGCTGATTTATTGACACGATTTTCCAGAGCATGGACAATGCTTATGAAGGCATTGAGAAGACTGTATAATAAATTATATTTTCTTTGAGCTTCATGGGATGTAAGCAGTTTTCCACTTCAAACAAGCTCTGCCAGGGTGTCCTTTTGTTAAGTCTATGAATTAAATTCAAACAAAAAACAGCTTTATTGTAGCATGTGATTTAGCAATAGACCTGAGGCTACTATTCAATAAAAAAAGAGGAATAATTACACACTTTGTTATGAAAATTACATGATAAGTTCCTTAGAAACCTCTCTGAAAATTAATTTAAGTACATGGTAATTCAGTTTTTCCACTACCAAGCTGCCTCCTCACTGTGACTATTTGAGGGAAACTGTAAGCTGCAAGGTTCCATAATTCCTTCAGTTGAGGGAAGGAGAAATAGAGTTACTTTTTATTTTTGATGCCTTCTTTTTCCTTGTTCTCCAAGCATAGTGATTATTGGTAGCAGCCATCTCTAAAAGTGCCTCCAAAGTTATTGTGGCACTCACAAAACTGAGTTTAGGCTGCCAACATACATGTGAGATTTGTGTATTTTTTGACGTGCTTATGTTCAATTTTGGAAAGAGATTTGGGAACCAATGAGCCCAATCAACCCCACAAGCCCTGCAGCATAGCAGGTCACCATGTGCCTGCTAAGCTGCCTTAACTCCCTGTGTGCCTGCTTTCAGTCTGTGGCAGCTCTGAATTTACCTCATAGCACAAGAGGTTTAAATTAGGTCAAATTACATTGTGCTTGTGTGCACTCAGACACTTACTGCCATTCAGTTCATGCACAACCCCTGGTAACTCCTGGCTGGACAAGTCTGAGTGACCTGACTTGTCACTTTGGTCTCTAAGCACCACTCAAAATCACCAGGGCTTAGAAACAAAGGTGCTTTGAAAATTGGGCTCAGAAACTGGCAATTGCTTTTGAAACACCCATATCTCCTTAACCCTGGAGTTAAGGAGATCCTAATAATTCTAGTAATACAGGAGTAGACAGCCTTTAAAAAGACAATACTTGACAAAGGAGCTGCTTGTCATGAGGTGGTCAGCATGGCACTGGCCCTTATACTACACTATAAGATTGATTGTCCTTATATAGAGATTTACTGATTTAATTTTTTAAAATATCTTCTTTATGGAAAGTGTGATGATGCAGATGAGGGGGATGAGTTTCATTCTTCACAGGCCCACCAATAATCCCTGTCAAGGAGCAGCACCCAGCACAATGACATGTAAGGAGACCTCAGCCCCAGAAACTTCTCCATACGCCACCTGCTTGGATGACAATGCTGGATACAAAACAAAACATTCTTCATCTTAGCACTGACAGGTGAGAACCGAGAGGAGAAGTCCCTGGGGAATGTCTGGCAGACCTCAGAGGAGCGAATGTTTCCACGTGGTTGGTTACCTGTAAAATTGCAAATTGTTTTCATGACACTTGTTTTCTGAATTGCTCTCATTCTGGACGCTTCTCACTTTGCTGTAAGGAAGCTGGGGAGCCCTTTCATAACCCCACCATTTTATGCAGACACAACAGAGCAACAATGGCTGAAAATAAGTGAGTGCCTGTGATTCATGCGAGTGAAGTCATCCGAAGCAATCGCCAGAATGTGGCTTTATTCAGAGACAGCTTATGCTGTAAGATTTTTCTTTTGCAGATACACTCAGGAGTTATTAAACCCCTGCTGGCTCTATAAGATTTGGTAGTAGATCACAGATTTTAGCAATTTCCTACTGCCTTGCTACTTTGTTTGACTGGATATTGAGCTCCCAGCTGTCCACAAATCCTGTATGAAGGCTGCTTGGCACAAGTGGCAACAGTCAACCTGTACATTTGAGTTAGGATTCTTGCACCTGGGACTTGTTGGATTTGCAGTAAACACTTCAATCAAATGCCATTAGAACTGGGCTGAAAAAGAGACCATTCTGGATTGCCAGCAAAGGACAGCCTCCTTATGCTGTCTATATAGCACATGTACATCCTGATTCAACCTGACTTTAATTCTGTATTGAAATAATAGAGACTAAGTATGAACTGATTCAAAGTGGACATCAAAGCTTTGTTTAGATTTTACATAGTTGATTCTCAGTCTTTGTTGATGAAGCAGATTTATATTAGCATATTGCATTCTGAAATGGGGAAACTGATACAGACTTTTAGGGCCAGTAACTTTTAGCTAAGTTGTTAGGTGAACACTTCAGGAGGAAAAAAAAAATTGACTTTTTACAGCAATGTTAAGAGAAGGCCTACAGTGTTTCACACTAGCCAGAAGCTCTGCAGTCCTGCTCAGAGGCTGTTTTAAAAAATTGCTCCAGCTCAGCATCCAAAGCCACACAGGGAGTCAGTGAGAAGAGCCAGGTGAGAGCTAAAGAGTTTCTAATCACTGCTTGTGTTTTCCCACTTCTAACCCAAGCTTCTGGATTAAATATAAAGTGAGCTGTCAAGTAAATCATAGAATCATGGAATCGTTAGTTTGGAAAGGGCCTTTAAGATCACCAAGTCCAACCATTAAAGGCACTCGCACCATATGCTAGAAACATCACACAGCTTTGTTGGCCATATAAAAATTGCTGCACATGGGAACAATAACTCTTTCTTGAAAACCAAATAACTATTCTAATCTAAATCAATCAGATCTTAGAAATACAGAAAATCCAACCCTTTCAGGCTACAGTCATTGTGCAAGTGTTAGGCTGTAACAGAGATTTAAAAACACCACAGCCTGTGGTACCTGCCCTTTTCAGAGCCATTGTTTTTACGTGTGAGCTGTAAGGGCTCTTCTGCCAAGATTTTAGTCCAGAGGAAATATCCCTCTCAGTGCTGTAACCCTTTACAGGTCAGAGTCCTTAACTGAAAGCCAGTCCTCCTGGCTGGTGCAGTGACCGCTGTACAGCACATAGTGAAGTGTCAGCCAGATCTTTTCTTGCACATTTTCTCCTTCATTCTTCATTTTCAGTGTATGATAACTTCAGAAATAAACTCAAGATCTTTTGTAGAAAAGTAGGCAATCACTGCTTTTTCAAAGGTGTAATGTAAAATCTAAAGATAACTGTATGTCTTCAAATTCAGTTTGCAAATTTATTTGAAAGCATAAAGACAGCTATGTCTGGGTAGATCTAGTTTGCTGTTTATATTTAAGTGGACTGTCAGAGGCTTTTGAGCATGCTGTTGTGCAAAAACCCCAGCAAAACAAAGGAAGACAGCACATCAGAAAACCTATGCACCTCGTAGAGAAGTGACAGAGGCATATATGAGGCAGGAATTTTTATTTTCATTTTCACACTACCTTCTGTGATAAGCATAACTAATTTCTGCCTAGGTCTCTCAAATGCAACAAAAATAGGAGCCAACAAAACCAACAAGCTTCCTCTGTCTTGCCAAAGCATTTTCTGGTAGGACAGGGGCGCTGAGGGAAGGGGGACACAGGCTTTTTTGCAGCCCTCATTTGCATTTGGGTCATTCTGAGATCCATTTGTGAAGAGCAGCCATGTCCCCACTGACATCCCAGATGAGCCCAGCTGGGGCCACAGCCACTCCATGAGGCACTGGGATTTACATGGCTCTCTTTAAAAACAGCTGGCTCCCCATGGGCTGGAATGAAGGAGCCTCACTTGCTGTGGTTGGTACCGCGTGGCTGAGCAGGCACCAGCCCTGAGCAGAACCCCTCCTGGCAGTGGGGCAGCTCTGGGCTCCTGTGGGCTCACCCAGCCGTGCTAAGGGCACCCTTTCCCTCCACAGCCAGCCTGGGGGAGCAGCCAGCACGCAGCTCCAGAGTGGCCTGAGTGCATTGGAAAGGCAGCAGATGAGTGTGCACACGGGTGGAGTGGCTGCAGTGTTTCCACGGCAGCCAGACAAAAAAAAAAAAAAAAAAAAAAAAAAAAAAAAAAAAAAAAAAATCAAAAATTTTATGATTTGAAATATTACAAATGCAAATGTGGTGATCTATGGGGGGAAATATGAAGGAGAGAAAATGGGGTTATGAGGTTATCTGGAAGAACACAGCAAAGTTAGAGAGGGGTTTGGATTTGCAGCCAGGCTCTTTGAGTTCAGCCACCAGTGTGGTTATCATTAAATGTTGCAAACAGAAGCCAAAATAGAATCATGTGACAGGAAAATTCAAATTTTAGAGATAGTTTGGGTTTGTTTTCTTGTTTGTTTGTTTGTTTGTTTGTTCATCTAGCATTGTTGTTCAGCTAGCACAGCTTTATCCTTATAACTCTGCCTGAATACTGTGGGTAGCAGTATTAGCAAGGCCTCAACAAAAAATCTTGCAGTGATCAAAGCCAACAAAGGGAAAAGGTCAAAGCAGAGGGTATAATGCATGCAGTGCCAGGGAGCTCTGTGTCACATGTGCTTGTGTGTGTATAAACAAAGTCCCCTCTCCATGATGCAAGGACAGCAGATGAGAGTCATGGAGTGCACTAGTCAGGAAGCACAGACAAAACTGTGTGGTGGCAGTGAGATAAGCAGCGCAAAATGACCAGCTGCAGAGCAGAACCTTCCCAGGCAGGCCTGGATACTCATCCCCATGCTGAGACCTGGATCTTACAGCTATATTTTACATACAAAAATGGGAAATGCTTCAGATTTTTCTTCAATGGTGGCATAAAAAGTGACTGCAATAGCCTCACTGCTTGGCTGGTTGTGACTTTCCTTGCATGGCTCCTACCTGGCTTTTCCTTGTGTGACTCCTGCTGAAGTGCTGCTGGAGCCACAGTGTATCTTGCTGGGCATGAGAGAGAGCTGTGCTTTCAAATATGAATTCATATATTCAGAGATTCATGAAGTGCAAGGCCAGCTGAAAACATCATGATAATTTGTTCTGACCTTCCTCACCACGTGGGTTATGATGTGCCATATATATATATATATATATTTATATTTATATTTATATTTATATTTATATTTATATTTATATATACACACACATATGTATATATACACATACACACATGCACGCACACACACACACACACACACATATATATATACATACATACATATATATATATATATATACACATACATACACGTACACATACACATATACATATACATATAAGAATCACCAAACACCACTTCATGGAGCTTTAATTTATTTTATCTGATTAAAAAAATCAGACTAGCCTATTACTTATCTTTTCATCTTCACTGCTTACGATCTTTATTTGGCTCCAGTGGACTTGCTGTGCTCAAACTTACCTCTACATCCCTGTTAGGTCTCTGTGTGTAGATGCACCTTCAGGCTCAAAGTCTCCTGCCTGCCCAGGACCAGGCAGAGTTTCCTGGGGGAGTCCCCCTAGCCACACTTCATGGCCAAGGCCAGCTAAGCTTGCTCCCCAGTATGAGCAGCTGTACTTTGCCTGTGTAGTGTCATTGAACAGAGCTGCTCGGGGGAACTCTTAAGACTGGGAGTTTGCCTCTAGCTCTGCTTTGCCATTTCTTTCCCCAAAATTCTTTTCCTTCTTCTCCTTCTCACTGTCTCTGTTCAGCCCCCAGTCACTGGCAATACATCCTCCTTTGCTGCCTTGACTCTACTGCTTGGATGTATTAGTGCTCAGCTACCTGATTACTTTTAATTCCTTTCTTCATTTCATTGATTTTGCTATAACTGAATCCATCTGCTGCATGTGATCAAAGGGAGGATGGGAAGGCTGTTTTTCAGATGGCTTCTTTCCTCCTTAAAAGGGTGGTGTTTTACAGAACTCAGCATGAGAGTTTTGGTGCTGTCTAGAAATTTCCACAGAATATGTTCTGTATCATTTCATTACCACTCAGTTATTTACTGGTTATTATTAACAAATTTGATTATGGAAGGTCAAATCATATGTGAAATATACAGTGTTTCCTTTCCCTTGTTCCTCTGCATAGCTCTTTGTGCCAGTCATGTACCGTGCTTCAAGCCAGCGACAGTCCCACAGCTGCCAAAACCACAGCTGGAGCAGGAGTCTCCCATATTTTCATCTTTCCATTTGGTGACAGTATCACAATGATTTGCTCATAATACAGCATACATCTCACAGAAGGTTTGTTAGTATTTTTTAATTGTGGTTGCACTGAACAGAGCTTCCTGCCTGATGGTCAAGCATAACCTTGAGACCATGTGAAAAAAAAAAAATCAAAGCTCTGTTTCCACTGTTATTAACTGCCCTGAATATTGACTTTGTGCGTAACAGTGAGGAGTTCAACCCATGGACTGGGGAGAAGCTTTGCATTAAAAGTTGCAGAAGGATCTAACACCTCAAATCTGCGGGTGGGACCACAGAGTTGGCCATTGTGATTAAGGACATCTCTGTTATGGCCTCTTCCCGTGTTCCTGTGAAACAGGGTCAGTGATGAACCCCAGCAGATATGCTGCCAGCCTTTTGCATCCTCCCGTGCCTGCAACAAACCTGCAGCTTTTTCTCACCTCATGGTTTATGGTAGTGGACAGAGCCAAGGACAGTGTAAAGGTGCGTTAAGGTGGAGAATGTTCAAGGATGATGCCAAAGTTATGGGAACTTATCCCAGGAAGTTAAGAGAGCGCCTTAGTGCTTAAGAAAATTATCCAATATTGCTTTAGCCTTCTGGCTGACATTTTGATACAACATATATGATGGAATTAGCATCTTAATTTCTGCAATAACTGACACAGTCCAAAAGCATTGTTCAGAAATTTTCTATTACTGCCTGGAGTGTTACTTTTTATGGTGCCATATACGCGTGCAGTATAGACAAGTTACAGTTGCCATGGGAATGTTAGTAATGAAATTCTTGAGTTCTCAATGTTTAAAAAGTCTCAAATGAGTTATAAAGGAAACTTGTTTTCATTTAATTTCCTTTGTGAAAGGCAGAAAAAAACCATGCCCACAACCCTTTTAGACAAAATTTGCCAAACTAAGACCCTTGTCTCAAAGCTTTTTTCACTTTTTTTTTTTTTTTTTTTTTTTTTTTAATTTTGTTACCTGCAAAAAGAAGATCTCTCTGTTTATCCACCTTTTTGTTTCTGTTTTCATTTTTTTTCTGAGTCTATGCAATACTGACCCTGGAGTGCTACTGGAAGTCTGAAAGAAGTTGAGGTAGGAAATTGGAAAAAATCCACGTTTTAATTCATGCTGTGTAAAACAGTTGTGCCAGAATATGTCAACATCAGATCTGGTTTAGGAATTACAATTAGAAAGGATAATTTTCCTTCTCATAAGTATCAAAATTTTCTGGGGTTGTAGGGATAAATGCAGTGTGTGAAACAATTACAGAAGCTACAAAGTAACCCTTGGTTTCTGTGTGAGGGGACACGCAACTCCTTAGAGCAATTTGCTGTCATTATAGTGCAACAGTATAATGGTCAGGGGTCCACGTGAAGGGGTTAAGGTGGGCGTTTGATATTAAGGATATATATACATACATACATTTATAAGGATACAAGGAGAAAGAAGGGATATAGAGGAGTTGTAGTAAGAGATGGAGGGAAAAGGGAGTAGTCTGAAGTGAGTTGAGAAAAGGGAAAAAATGAGGCAAAAGGAAAGACAAGAGAAAGGAAAAAATAATGCATAAACAAGAGACACTGAAAGAATTCAGAAAAAGTATAAGGCAAGCTACAGTAAGATTGATCAATATAGTCACTGTGACCAAGAATGGATAATATGACAATGATCACACGTGCCTCCAATGCACTTTGTCTTCCAGAGTGGTCCTTTACAGACTCGAGCATTTTGGAAACATGGATGTACTGAGGAGATTGGTCAGAGAACTGGAGAGTAGATGTGTGTGCTGGCCCAGCTCTACCTGTGTAATCATCATCCACTCTCAGATTCTGGAGAAGAAGCAGTCATTTTTGGGAAATTAATATGGAGGACATGAGTGTGAAAGAAGGGTTTGGATGAAGAGGTATAAGAAGAGGGATCTAGTGATCAGATGATAGGAAGAAGATGTCAGAAATGTTTTACCTTTCATTAATATAGTCTCATTTATTTACTTGATAGGACTACACTGACATGTAATTGTTGATTGTGGAACTGATTCAACACTGATTTAAGCAAAGGAAGTATCTTCAATGAGCCTTGTATTGACTTTTTTTCTGGTCCAAATAAAAGGAGTACCTAAATTTAACTGCTTGGGTCTGATTCTTAATAAAATTGACAATGTATATATTCATATAAATATACATTTATATAAATATATTATTTTTTAATTTGCTGAAAATAGAGCAATCAAAAAGGAGGGAAATTATTTAGAGAGGACACAACTAGGATTAATTTCTGAGAAAGTTCACAAGTTGCTTTAAAGTTGAACTTGCATTTGAGACAAATCAATACAGAGCCAGAGGAAGTAGAAGAGAGAATAATAAAAATGACTGAATTACTCTATGAATAGTATTGTTTAAATAAATTGTTTCATAACTGTAAATCAGATGTTCTTTTTCTGATTGTTCCCAACACATGTCCTGTACTAGACAGTGCTAAGATTTCAGCTCAGAGAATATGATATCTCAGTTTCAAATGCCCTCTGAATTGCTAAATCTCTAACATTTTATAGCTCTAATTACTTCTATCCAAGCTGACTGACTTTATGAATGGGGCCTACATGATTGGTTGCAGCAGTGAAATTTGGCTCAGTGGAGCAGATCCTTGGCTCTCAAACTTCAGGAGCATGGTGACAGCTCTGCCAGTCAAAAGCCTGACTTGTAAAGTGCTGCTGGCTCAGACCCCTACAAAATATTCTGTGCTGTCAAGATTTTCTAAAGGTGCCAGCAGCTGTGTTAGCCTGACAACTTGCACAATTGCTTAGCATCTCAAAAAAACCGGAGTCCTAAACTGATTTGATAATCTTTGTTTTTGTTGTTGTTGTGGGTTTTTTGTTTGGTTGTTTTTTGGGGTTTTTTTGGCTGTTTTCCTCTGTCTTCTGAAAAGTCACAGGAAAATTTGCAACAGTGCTGTTAAAGTTGCTGCTAAAGCTGGATATGGGGCATAACCAACCCCATCCCCTCCCCCATAGTTAGTGATTCAGATAAAATGGAATGACATCCAAACCATCCCCAAGTTGTTTTTGTTTGTGCAGAACCAAAACCTGAGTGATGAGGTTTTGCAGCATTTAAACCCAAACCACTCCAGTTTGTCCATTATAGACGTGAGACTAAACTCAAACCCTTTTATCTGGGCTTTCTATCCCCTCTGGACTTGGGTGGTTTGGCTAAAAATGGAACTTAGATTTAAACCATCCCCTATTTGGGTTGTGCAAATCACAACCTGACTAATGTAGTTCTTCAAAACCAAAACCATAACATGGCCTTCTTGTTCTATCCCTAATTAAATTAAATGTTTTATGTCCAGAGCATAATGGAGACTGAAATATACAGAAGAATGTTATCAGAATAACACAACCTTCTATTTTATTCATTCCCAGAGGGTCTGGTCCTGAAATCACAAAGCCCTCTTGTGTCCTTGTGGGCACTGAGGAGATACTTCTGCTTTGAAGAGGTTGTTTCTGCTTTGTTTGAAAACAGTGAATTAACCTTCACTGAATTCCAGAGAAATGTACCCTTTCTCTGTATTTTCTGGGTACTTTAATATTTTATATATTTGCAATTCATTAAATTTCTTCTCTTTCAGGACAGGCTGAAGGAGAGCAGAAATGGCCATGTCCCTGTAATGATAAGAGAGCAGCTTTCATTATTGAACAATTGTTTTGGCTGTCTGATCTCATACAAGTCTTATACCAGAGGAAACAGGCCTCCCTATACAGCATCTTCTGGCATTTCTGATAGACTCTACCATGCTGTTGACCTTCCTAAGAGAATCTCTCCTGGTGTAAAAGCAGCCACTGCAGCTCCTAGGGCAGTCCTAGGCAAGCTCTTTAAGGATTCTCTTTCAAACTTTGCCCATCCTGGAGTTTTGCTTGTGGTGGATGTATGCTTTCTCTGCTTTGCCACTGTCCCTGTCTTCCCTTGCTGCCATAAACAAGGGGCCAAGGGCAATGGTTTTTCTGCCTGTGGCCTGCCTTGAAAAGGCCAGTAAATAGTAGGTAAGGAAAACAAGCCCAGGGGCAATACGATGTAAGGCAGTGCCATGCACTCTGCCTCTCCAGCCTAATATTTTAGGGTGTCTACAAATAAAGACATGCCTGGAAATCATCATCAGACTTTACAAAGAAGTCTCCTGGAGATCTAGGAAAGGATGTATGTGCTGCCAAGAACTCCAGCCTGGCTCCTGAAGGAGGCAGAGTGTCCCAGCTCCCCCACCCAGGACCTGTCATTTTCCCAGTAGCTGTGCTAACAGACCAAGAATCTTTTTTTTCCTTAGATCTGTAAGAGTGTTGCAGGTTAAACTTCAAAAAATACTTCACTTTATTTATTCAGCTGGAACCCATTTTCTGATAATTTCTTACAGGTAAATGGTTAGTCCTCTGTTAGTGTTTTGCTGTTGCTGACATTCTCTGCTGAATGTTTCTTTTTTTTTTTTTTTCACATTTGCATTCCAGTAGGTAATTTAGAAGTAATAATCACAAACCAGAACATTTTAAGAGCAGCACATGCAGATCAAAACTACCCTACCCTTTAAATACTGAAACCCGTGGACTTAACAGTAATAGTTTTTCTTGTCTCTTCCAAGTGCTAAGATTTGTACTCTTTTCTATACAGCTACAAGCTACTCTGAGGAGAAACACTCACAGAACCAGAGCAAGCTGGACATTTAACTAGATAACTGGCACAATTACAATTGTACCACAAGCAGCTTGGACTAATAAGTTGAATGAAACTCAAAGCCAAATGTCTTTTTTTGCCCTAAGGAATGACTTTTATCCAGTTATATTCTCTTAAAAAGAAACAGGCTAAAAGCATAAATGCAATCCTGTAAGTTAAACAAGGAAAACCTGTGCCAGCAGTGCCTCCTTACCCTGCCCGGGAGCCCGAGGGGAGGGGTTGTTGTGTGTTCATCATTTCTTTTCATCCAAAGTGCAAGGTACAAGGGAGAGGGAGAATTTTGTTTCATAACAGCAAGAGAGGATCTTTTTCCTTTCTCCTCTTCAAAGTCAGGAAGGAAATGGCAATTGAGATGGGAGTAAGAAAACACAGGGACGCCACAGCAGATATTTGTACCTTCTCCTTGGCATCATGGGCTCCCTCCAGAGCATCCCACCAGTTAGTTATTAAAGCAAGTAAAACTCCCTTCCTCCCATGAATTTGTATTTGCCTGTTGACCCAGAGCATCTCCCTCCTAGTCTTCATGTGCATAGATGATCACCAGCATATATGATCTCCTGCAGTCCCACCTGTTGGACAGTCTGCAGGGCTGGGCCAGAACCGTCAATGTGCATGCCTCATGTCTGGGGCTCTGTCACACTCTGTGCTCACTGCACATCTGGCTGGCTTTAAACAAAGCCAAGGGTGGGAAGTGCCAGTATCACAAATCGTATGAGCCTTAAGAGCTCAGTTGAGAACCTGTACATATGTTTTCAATGCTAATTTGAAGCAAACCTTGTCAGATTCATGCTCCAGTGTCTTTTTGCAATGTCTAGAAATGATGTAACTCCAATGCCTTTCATCCTTAGGACCGCCATTACTTGACCTATCCTGCCCAGACTGTTAGAACAAAACTGCTTGCAACTCAGACGTTTTCCTGTCAGAGCAACTGTCCCTGTACAGCTTTTCATCAGGCTGCCACTGGACATTTACTCTGGGGTGGAGCCAGAGCCAGACCTAGAAGTCTTTGGAGGTAAAAGAGCTCAAAGCCAGTGAGGTCCCTCATATGGCCTTGGCATGGGTCCTCTGGATGTGCTGGGCAGAGACGGCTGTGAATGTTTTGCTGATGAAGCCCCCAGCAGGTCCCTGGGCTGAGGTCCTGCTGAGCATGGCAAGAACTGAGCCCCAGTGACAGACTCAGAAGTGTGCCTGGAAGGAAAAGCTGCTCCAGAGGTGTTTCTGCCTCCTACCATCTCGTGGCACTCAGTTACCCTTTCTGTGTGGGGAGTAAGTTGGGCAAATATTGAACCATGTGAAAAATATTGCTGTTTCAAAACTTGCTTCTCTGGGGCAAAGGGAATGTAAAAATACTGGGAGATTTGTAGCTGCACTAAATCTGTAGGTTGGTTTTACAGCATATTATTTTTCCACTCCCATGTCCTCCACTTTTAAACAAGATCAGGCAAAGCTCCAAAGGAGATCCTCTGGATCTGACCTGCCAGCTCAGCTCCATGGTTGTCCCATAGCTTTCCTTTGTTGCTCACAGGTATGACCAGAGAGAAACTGAAGAAGCATCACAAGAAGAGGGAAATGAGGAAGACCATGACTGTCCTGAAGGACATTGATGTGGCAGGTCAGAGAGAAAAAGTTTTGGGTGTTTATATTTTTAATGAGATATTAAAAAAAAAAAAAAAAAAAAAAAAAGAAAGAAAGAAAATGCTTGTGAGAAAATTCCCCTTCCCCTCCAAAGACAGTCCTGGTGGAAATATTTTTGAGAAGCCCAGTCTTCAGCTCTGCTTACTACATTTGATTGAGTTGCACTGCACAGCTCAGTTCTCAAAAGCTGTTAAAAGCCTTCCTTCTAAGAAGGGCTATCCTCCCTCCTATTCATCTGCCATGAAAAACAGGTTTCCCACCATCAGAAGCAAAACCTTTGAGGCAGAACTGGCTTGAACTATAAAGTTAATAGCATGTCCATAAATAAGTGAATTATCCTCAGACATTTTGGTGGATCCCTTAAAATATTTACTTTTTAGGGGCAAGTTGGGTAATGGGTTTTCCTCAAACCCTAAAGTTTTAGTGGGCAACAAAGAATGCAGAATGGAAGCTGCTTACCAGATGTTCCACAGCCTGGAGAGATAAAAGGAGATTGTTTTTACAAGTATAAATGGTGACATAGTAGCCTGCAGTGTGTAAAGTATGTATTTTTATTAAGTCATTATGCAGTTGGATGAATAATTTTCCATATTTCCCAGTCATAACCTGCCTTATCCATGTTGAATATTTTGCCAGTTCTGACTGCTTCTTTTTCAGTTTACAATGCTGGCAAACTTTTTAGGGCTTGGTTGGCTTTTTTTTCCTGTTTTTTTTTGTTGTTGCCTTTTTTTTTTTTAAATGAAAAAAACCTTTTGAATTTTTCCTACAATGTTCACAAAGTGAAAAATCTTCAAGTCTCGTCTCTCATAGAAAGTAAAGAAACCCAAGGAAGAAGAAATATGCTGTCATCAAAAGCACATGGGAGCTCTCCCACATATTTCTATCTCAAACAGAGATTCCCCAGAAGTTTGTTGTCTTCTGGAGTCTGCAGGATTAGTCTGGTTGTGTGTGCTTCTCTGTGTGCATTTAGTCCTTTGAAATAAACAAAAAAAGAGAAAAAACAAAAATAATATGCACAGGATCTATTTTCTCTCACCACCTCCCTCAGGCAAAATTTTTTACAGCCTTATATTGTCAGGATGCACAAATTTCTCTCTTTTCAAACAGCTTTTGTCCTACAGATACTTTTCAGAGTTCCAGGTGAACGTGGAAATCATTGCTTTTGTCCTGCAGAGGAGGGATGACAGGAGCCCAAGCAGACAGATTAGTGATAAGATCTTGTAATAAGTCATCTTTTACAAGACACACAAAATACTTGCTTTTATCAAGCACTGGATTGAGGTGACACAGACCATAGCAGACAAACCAGCCTGGCACAACTGACTCTCCTGTGCTCCTGGCTGCAAAGTGCAGGTTATTTCCACAACTGAAGCTGCTAAAGCAGTATGATGCTGAAGCACTTGTAACTTTTTTTTTTCCTACTATTCTGAATGTGATCATACTTCATGAAGTCCTTGGAAACTGGTGGTAAGGTCTGCTCCCAAAGGATTTCTGATCTCATACTGTGAATTTTGTAGCTTTGAAAAGGCCTAGATTTGAGAATTAACCAAAATAGAACTGAAATGACAACTATCAAAGAGTGGTCTGTTGCTGGTGTTATGAATTAAAGCAATATTATGTGTAGTATATCCTTGTAGCCTACACAACGTCTGATTTGTAGAAATTGCCAAAATACCTTGTTCCTGAAAATACTTATCCTGATTTTAACATTGTGAGGCCATGCTGCTTGAGTTGGGTGAGAACATTTGACTCTCAATTAAAATTTATAGTAAAAAATAAGATAAAATAATCCAGTAAAGTGCTAGATTAGACCACCTTAAGTGCACCATCAAATGTAAACCCCAGCCATTTGAAACTTAAAGCTCTGTTTCCTGAACCTGAACCTGTGGGACTATACTCTGCAGATCTGACTACATTTGGGTCTGTGAGATTTAAAGCAATTTTGTGTTTTCTTTCTTTTCCTTTTTAATCTAAATGAGAAATAAAGCCATGGAAATAAATGGAGCGTTATTCTTGGCTTTGGTTCAGTTTCAGATCCAGACCCTGAACCCCAGCTGAAATGTGCCATGCATCTTAAATGCTGCTTTCTTGAACTGCCTTTGGTTGGACTCTGCAGCATTTCACAAGGATCAATGCTGTTACTACCTCTGAATTTAATGCTTCAACAACAAATGGAGTTTTAAAAATCCAAAGCCATCTCAGTTATTGCAACCTGCACAAAAAACATCATAATATATTACTTGCGAACATAATCTATATAATTTTGAGGTCCTGCTAAAAATGAGTGGCCAAAGCATAAGGTGAATAAAGGAATCCTTCCTTTCTCCCAATCATTTAAAGAATTAGCTTAAAGGTTTCAGAAAGAACAACAAAAAAAAAAAGTTAGGCTACAGCAGAAGAAGAGTGGGTTTCCTCCCATGAAAACATAAAAATAGGAGGAGAGATTTCATTCAGGAGAAAAAATAACCAACGAAAATTTCTTATTGAAATGTAAATCCACTTGTATTTTCCACAGATGTTTAAATGGAAGCCAGAGAAACTTTAACAAGCAGTGAAAGATAAAAATAAAAATATTAGAGACATCCTAAAATAACACCCATACTTATATCAGTGTTATATTTCAGCAGGGGAAAAAAATGTCTGAGCAACAAAAGGAATTTAATTTACAATTGAGAGATCTGTAAATAGCATTAGAAAAATACATCTGCTTTGAAACTGCATATTAAATGACCCATGGGTGAGGCAATTTTTGGCATATGATTCAGGAGAAGTATCATGTTTTAGAACCTTGAATTTTTCAGTCTCTGCTTTCCCTAGAGAAGGGTGTCATCAGCTCTTGCCTTGGTCACAGTGTCACATGGACAACAATGAGTCCCACTGCAGCAGTAGCTGGTCTGTGGTGCAAGGCACTTCATTACTTTTACTGAACACTCCTGTGAAATAAGCCTTTTAGCTTTGTTCCACTTCAGAAACTGCTGTGAAAGATGGATCCACTTCTGCGTTAGCAAGTGCGTGAGGAAAAGTTGACTCGTGCAGAACAATTCTCTTCAGTAATTGAGCAACACTCAATATGTTTGAGTTAGCAGTCTGATCTCATTTGTATGCTATCCTGCCAAAAATGCTTAGCAAGATGGTGTTTGGGTATAAGTCCAGCCTGAAGCTTTGTGGCAGAGGTGTCTGGAAGCTCCTGAATGACCGCAGGGGATATCAAAACTCCAGCAGTGAGATCCTCCTCCAGGAGGGTAGGATTTAGACAATACTTTATTTAACACAGTGACCCCATGTCCTGCTCCTCTAGTAGGTACATAATTGATCTGTGAGAATTACAGTCACTGAAACCCTGATGTGTTGCTTTTCATATTCCTCATTCACTGAACTCTACTGAAAGTCTTCCCAGCAGTTAAAATTTCCAGTGTTTTCTATTGTTTAAGTGCCTCAAAGGGCCCAGCCCCATCTGGAAACATGGGGGTGTGGTATTAGCTGCACAGGAATTTTGTAGGAAATTCTATACATTGTAAGAAATGTAACCTACTATATTAAATGTAGGTGGAATTCAGGCTTTGTGGACTTAAGCTATTGTGAATGGTGGTTCGGTGCCTCGGCATCTCGGGGTTATTCAGCTGCTCTGTACAAACAGATGAAGATGTTGTCTGACCAAGCCAACACCAAGAGGGCAGCCAGAGCAGCTGTCCAGGCTCCCCAGTGCTGTCTGTTTCTAAGGACCTCAGGTGCTGCTGAAGCTGGCCTCTGTTGTGTAAACACCAAAGGGTAAATTCAATTGCCGTGTCTCCTGCTAGAGTGAGGTAACCAGACATCTCAGACTCCCTGCTTGGCCAGAAGACCTGGGATTTTTAATAGCCATTAAAAATATATTTATTTTTTGCTGTTCTTGGCCGATCTTCTCCTTTCATGCTGATTAACAATGCTCTGATCTTTTACTGCTGCCTTTAGTAACATAACAGCCTTCCAAGATGGAAGAAGGCCATGCTATTCCTCTAACTAGTGTTTATATACCCTGCAATAATTTTTATTCCACAGTTGCTGCTCTTGCTAGTTTTTTTAACATCCTAATCCACACATTTTGTTTTAAATGTTGGGGTGCTTCTTTTAATTTTCCATAAGGCCTTTTATTTGTTTAATTTAGAATTTGGAGTATTGCTTCTCTGCCTGCAATCCTTGCAGACATTTGAATTACCATCTGCAATTTTATAACATTGATAATAATTTCTCCTTTTGTTCTAAATGGAATATTCTATGATAGGTATTCTTTTGATTAATCTAATGTTCTTTTCAGTTAACAAGGGACAGCATGGCTCAGGGACTAGACAACTGGATGTGAAAATGCCACTATCTTGTTGCTCCATGTCTAGACTAAGTTATCAAAATAGTTTTGTATGAGATGGGTTTCTCTCTCTTCTCTTTTTGTTTGCTTTTTTTTTTTTTTGATTGCTCTAATTTGATCCTCAAGAAGTGATTTTAATAGCTGTTGAGAGAGTGACGTTGCTAATGAAAACGAACAGATTGTTTCTTAATTCTATAATAAAAATAAGTGCCCGTAGAGATATTATTAAAGGAGAAATTGTGCATCTGTAATATTTCCCTTCCCTATATTCTGTTTGTTTATAGTGTAACAAAACAATTTACAGCTAAAACAAATGCATGGAGCAAGCAGACTGTTTTAAATGAAATCAAATTTGTTCTTCCAAGAGGCATGCCGTAACAACCAGTGAAGTTTTGAGTAGCAAACGCATATATATGGATCCTTTTAATGTGCTTTTTTTTTTTAATGAAAAACCCTACACGGATGGAAACTTGTAAAAATTAACTTAATCACAGAAATGCTTCAGCTTTTGCAGGTGGGCAGAGGAAATTCTACTTCGCTGTATAAATCACTTAAAATGGCTTGGCTTGCAAATCTTCAAAACTCTGCTCTGTGCAGTATCAAAGGATTATGAGTGTTATGCAAAGAGAATGTGGATTATGGGTATTAAATAGGAAGACTACCAGGGGGTCACATGGCACAAACATGAAGAAGACCATGTGGATAAAAGGATTTATGCAGTGGAAGATTCTTAGGCTCCCCTTCATGAATCGATGCCTCCACAAAAGAAAACAAAAAGCAATAAATATTTCTTTCCAAAACAGGTTGTTGGTTATTGCTGTACTCAGTGTTTTATCTCCCATTGTCTTGGTTCAGCTTTGTATCAGTGGGTTTCAGTCTGGTTAAGACTACTGCAGCTCTGATGCTTTTGTTTTTACGAGAAAGAAGTTGTTATCTTAATACCTCTATTAATTTACTGGGTAATGACACGCGCTGGGGATATGGACACTAGTGGGAGAAAGAGGCAGAGAGTAGTATTATCTCTAGGAAAACACTTTCAAAAAGATCTTTCAAATAATAGGACTACTTTTGGTTAGTCCTATTGGCAATGACCCCAGTTACTTTTGGAGTCATTTGGGGATACTTATCTGAAGCTAGCAAGCTACTGCTTCTGAAGGCTCAGGGAAGTTCTACTTTAAGGTCAATACTGAATCACAATTAGAATGTGTATTCTGTTTTGACTAATCATATGCTTGCTTCATGTTTATGAAGCCTTTGCTGGGGCTGCAGCCTTTCTGGGCTGAATATTGCATATGCCCAAAGGAAGTATTCTAAAGGCCTTGCAGAGAGAATTGAGGCCCAGGTCCTTCAAAATGCTTCTTGCTTTATGTACCTGGATCTGACTGAAATCAGTGTGAGCCAAACACACAAGTGACTGGAGCATCTGAGATTTCAGTGCTGGGGTTGGTCTGAGATGGCACTGCTCAGTGTGGTGGAGGTGAGGGGCAGATCTGGTGGGGTGGCTTGGCTTGTGGAGCAGCATCTCTGAGCCCACAGGAATGTCTGTCCATGATGCACCATCATGATGCTTTTCCTGTAGCCTTCTGGTCTTTCATTTCGTGTTAGTCTTTTTAGTGTTTGGGTTTTTTTGGTTATTTTTTCCAAATTTTTAATGTAGTGTTAATGGAATCAGCAGGGTCATGTCTACTGACCTGTATTAGCATCTTCCTAATGACTGATACTTGGGCATTTAGGAAGCCTGGAGCTGAGCCAAAGCCATCTGAGCATCAGTCATTTTTCAGTGGCACTATTCTGTGTCCTTCCTAGGTTCTTTCACAAAATACTGTGTACAGTGGTCCTCTGTAATGGCAGTTGTGTTCTTGGGATGTATGTTTCTTGGTTTTGTTGGGGTTTTTTTGGTAATATACCTCAACCCACACAGTGTCTAATGCAGGCACGTGTGTACAATGATGTGTTTCAAACCAGCCGGGTGTCACAGCACAGAGGCAGTGAAAGGTCTGCTTCCAATTGGAACAGTGAGTCAGCTCCACTGGAGCTCACAGCAGTACTTCTGAGAGGTTTCCTGTGCCCTATTCACAAGGATGTGCCATTAGTCAAAGCCCAGATTAACTGACAAAATCAAGCTAAATGAGGACTCGAATGACCCCTGAACCCCATTTTCTCTGTGGGAATGACTTTTATCTCTGGTGAATAAATCTCACAGGATCAAACCTGTTGATAGAGAAAAGTAAATAAGATGCTAGCAATTCACTTTAATCACACCAGAAAGTTGTTCGTAACAGAATTGGAGAAAAAAAGGGACAAGTTATGCTATCTTCCTTTAGAAACAAAATTAAAAGAAAAATTATTTCCATTTGCTTGAGCTGCTCTTTTCCTATCCCGCTGTCTTCATCTGTCAGCTGCCAAGGGCAGAATGATGTAATTCATAGACTTTTTAATTGAAGCTGCATATGGCCAAATCATAGGGCTGCTGCTCCTTTGGAAGTCAATGGCAAAATTCCCACTGCCTTTTACAGAAGAAGCTTGGTCTATCAATGGGTAGAGAAAAGTGCAGCATCAACCTGGGTGATCCAGACAAGGGGTCGCTTACATTTGTGGGACCATGCTCTGGTTCATGTCCCCTGGTATGTCACTGGCTCTTGTATAGCTGCAGATCTTGTGGTTTCATCTGTCTCTTTTCAGAGCCTGAAATTCTGCCCAAGTGATTTTACAGTTAAGTTCTAATGTTTAACCTAAATTTGTCATCTCTGTGTGTTAGGCTCTTCCAGCATGTCCTGTCCCTTTTGAAACAAGGACTATTTCCCTTTTGTTAATTATATGTTGAGTAAGATCTCTTAAAACATCTGGTTTGAATGTTTTCTTTATTATCTTTAAAGATTATACCAGTGTAACTCTATTTCTGACCTTCTTACATCAAATCTTCTGTGATTTACCTACTCATCTATGAATATCCATCACCTTTTCTTTTCCTAAATGCAACTCTGTGTCAGGTATTGCACATACAACCGCAGAATCCAAGTTTGCAATGCCAGGTCTTAGGTGGTGCTGAGTGGCTTGGTTTGCTCCAGCAAAGCACTTAAGAATTGCTCAAAACCAAAGCGAGTGATCCCAGAAGCAGAAGGCATGCTGTATTGCTGAGTGGAATTCAATGGACTTGTCAGCCTCCAGCTTAATAAATGGGAATGATTGCAGAGTAGCTGGCCATACCAGGGCTGTCAGACATACAAAGACCAAGGGAGACCAAGGGAGTCTGTCAAGCAGTACTTTTACAATACTGACAGAAAGAGGACCTTTTTTAAAGAAGGATATGCTTTAGTTAGATGTGTGCTTGAAATCTACGGGCGGAGCTAATTATTTTGTCTCGTTCTGAATATTATTCAGATGCCTGGCTGATCAGTCAGCCTGCTGGAC
The DNA here is from genome assembly GCF_017590135.1 of Pyrgilauda ruficollis. Classification (NCBI taxonomy): domain Eukaryota; kingdom Metazoa; phylum Chordata; class Aves; order Passeriformes; family Passeridae; genus Pyrgilauda; species Pyrgilauda ruficollis. The sequence goes on from NW_024523648.1 coordinate 3,550,811, forward strand.
TACTGTCAGTGATCCATGGGCAGTATAAATGGGTTATCAGCCCTTTTACCAGTCATGAAAGATGCCAGATTGATTAGTGCCAGAGACAGGCTCTCTAATGCAGTCATTCTCAATTTCTTCCAGACTGTGACCACAACTCACAAAAAGAGGGGACTTTCAGAATTCCTCTTCTCCAATTCTAATAAAAGAAGGGTGTTTCTTGCACATGTGTATATATCCCTGCAGAGTCATCACATCCAGCAGACTGATTTTACTATTATTTTCTTGTTGAATGGATCAGGCATCTGCAGCACTGCAGACATCATCTCGTTCACATCCACTCACTGTGAAGTGCTCCATGGCTTTGTAAGCCAGTGATCTACAGGTCTGCCTTGCTGCATGCTTTTGCACCTCCCAGTTTGAAAGTGGCCTCTTCAGCTACTCACTTTCTTCTTGGCTTCTTTAAATCTGCTTTTCTATTTGAAAGACATATATCATCCTTGCCAGTCTGGGGGAATGGGAGAGAGATGGTTCATATTAAAAAAAAAAAAAAAGTGCCTGCAATGTTTATATGAATAGGTTGTATGATCAGAAAATGAAGGTAAAAATAAATTTGATTTTCATGAGCCACTAGCTGCACACTCCAATTATACATGATAAGAGATCTTTTCAATTAATTACAATTTCTACAAATTTTCAAGCTCTAGTGATCAGTTCCACTGAAAAAAATCAAGTTAGTTCTACCAAATCCTCCCTGCATGTACATCTGGTGAGCTGGGCAGCACTGTGCTGTTGAAGAGCACTGCACTAAACATCTGTGCAAATTGGAAATGGCAAAAATTACTATTATCTTCTAGATGAAAAATTCCTTATAGGTCATCCATTTGTTCTTTTTTCCTCAACTTTTGCTCACTTTATAAGTGTAATTTAGACTATTTTGGCCAGAGAGTTCACCATGTCATTTATTCCAGTCTTCTTCCTCTTCCCATAATTTCCATGTTTGAAGCATTTTTCCTTTAAAAAAGGTATTTTTTCCCATTTGTGAGCTAGAAACTCAGGCTGCAGACATCTGGGAGCAAAGTGGATGGGGGCCGGCTAGCTTGAAGGGAGAGAGTTGGCACAGGAGGAGTTCTAGTCCTGCCTGTTCGTCCTCTCACAACTTTTGGGACTGAGTTTTTTAAAGAGTAGTGGCAAGCATCACATAACAGCATATAGAGCTCAGCTATTCCTGCTCTGTAAGAGGGGATAGATCTTAGGAAGACTTGTTCTTGCTCACCATGGTGACATTGCCAGGGCCACACTTCCTTCTCCTCACTCTGGAGTCCCGTGGAGTAGCTTTGGGTAGACTCCCAGGTGTACTTTTGCTGTGCAGGAGCAAAATGCATGGCAGCAAGCTAGCAAGCTAAAATTTTGAAACATTCCTTTCATGACCTGCCCCTTCCCGAATTTCAATTGCGGCATCAGCAGTGCTACATTTGTGTTGACATAACTCAAGGCACTTTATGCTGATTGTGAAATTACATAGAGTTGCTCTAGGTGGTGTTGAAATTTCATATTTTGGTTGCACACTATCACAGGTGAAATAGGACAGTTGTTGATCTCTTTTAACCAGGTAAACTCTCTCTGAAATACTTCTCTGAGCACCTGTTCCACATGGAGTAAATAAATCACAAGGAAGAGGAGAATGATATTATTTTACTCTTTTACTAAAATCCTAAACCAGTTTCTAATGAGCCAGACATTAAATCTACATTTACGTTACTGTGCTGAATAGTGCAAGATTTTTCTCTGGTCTTCTTAAACTTATCAGTGGATCTATGGTTGACAGTGGCAAGCCACTGTATCAGATCAAATGACTAGGAAAAATGGAGTTTTAACTGGACAATTTCACAGTGATTTTCTTTCCCCTCCTCCATCCAAGTTTTCAAACAATGCTATGTGATTGACATTTCCCAGTTGACTGGACAATAAATAACCTGTTCAGCTGAGGTAAGTCTGATGCAAGGGAAAAGAGAGATGTGAGAAAAGATGCCTCTTTGTGTTTATTCTAAAATGATGCTCCAAGGAGTTAAACAAACTTAGAAATTTAGATCTTACCAACATCTGGTTTGTATCAACAGAAACCAAAAGCTTATAGCAGTCTGGCTGGATCATTATTCTGTGTCTGTGAGCTTGTGTGTCTTAACTTCTGACTTTACCTGAGAGAGTACTGAGCTGGAAGCTGCTCAAGAAACTGGAAATTTCTTCAAACACACACACCAGCATGAGGAGTATTCTTCATCTGCTTAGCCTCCACCTCCTGTTCAGTGTCAGTTGTGTGAACAGCACAACTTCTTATGGTCAGTCAGGTCACCTAATTTAGGCACCTACATCTTCCACTGAGAAAACAGCAGACTTTTGAGAAATACTTGGTGCTAGTCTGTACTCAAACAGCTTGTCTGCAAAACTTTCTTCTGAGGACAGGTACCTCATGGGAGAGGGCAGCAGAGGGATGTTCCTTTCACGCAGCAGAAGACACAGCGCTCCCACAGGCGGTGGGATTCCTTGAATGCTGGGTCCACTCAGCTGGACAAGGACCAAACTTCTCTTTTCATCTCAGAGAAATAACTGAGCTGCAAGGCCATACAGCATGGCCATGAGAGTATCCCTTCTGTGAAAGTTGAACCACAGGTAACAGCAGCAAGAGATGTGTGGCTTCAGCTGAGTAGTTAGTTACTTGACTGTGAAGGGGAGGGTAGGCCCTACTTCTTGGGAGAGTATGAATTTCCCTTCAGTTTGTCACTGCAATAGTTGTGGGCTAAAGAAAATGTAGAACAGACCTGGGAAAATGGGCCAGGACTTTGTGCCCTCTGCCTCCAAGAGGAGTGGCCTAACCACTTGCTTGCAATGATATTCCTTGTTGCCTTTTCTCTGTGTCTGTAGCTCTTGCATGCCCAGCTGCACTGTGGCTCAGTTTCAAGGAGGACATGGAGGAATGCTCTCCTTCACCAGCATACCCCATGATCTGGTGGTTAGAGCATTTTTAGAGAGTGAGTGGGCTTAATCCCTCTTAGGCTGCTCAGTCCCTTTTGCTTTCTGCTCTAACCCTTTGCTATCCAGAGGCAGATACTGACTGTCTTTAATTCTGCATGCTTCTCCTAAAGACTTGTGCAATGTCCAGGTGCAGTAGTCATGCACTGAAACGATCCCGCTGCAGAGTTTTGAGTGTCTATCTCCACAGAGCATAGCCTTTAAGACATAAGCGGGACTAAAGATAGAAATGCCAAAGAACATTTAAGAAAGGAACAAATGAATCTCAGTTAAATAGTGCAAAGAGAATTGGATTAACGTTTGGAAAAACCTGCTTGTGCCTGCAGGTAGGATTTGAAGAGCAGGTTGCCACCTAGATCATCTGCAGAATTTAACAGACAGTGCTGCTCAGGATGTCATCCTGAAGTGCTCTCCAGTCCTTGGGAGCAGCTGTCACTGTTCCCTCAGGAACTCACACAAGCTCTTTCTGGTTTAAAAAGAGGTAGGACATACTTTGGAGACCTATTTCTGTATGCCAGCAACTTCAAATGACTACATGTCAGGCTTCTGATTTCCACTACTTCAATTGCATTCTCCTTGTTTGAATACTGGCAGGACTTTTGTTCACAATCTTCTTGTTTTCCTTTCCTTGGAAATAAAAATTACAAGTGACCTGTGAATCTTCTGGATCCTTATATCAATAAAAAATGGCTAAATCTGATCCTAAATCTATGATGTGTAATATGCTTCCAAAATTCCTCTGTAACTGGTCAGTTAAAATAAGTGCTAAGGCACAATCTGAAAGTTTTTAACATCTTCTGTCTCAATGTTTGCAAAGTTAATACTATAGCTTAGCCAAATAAAATCATCTTCTTATGTTACAGAGTGTTTTAATTTCTTTCTATCTTTGCAGAAATGTTTATGGAATAATGAGCTGAGGACGTGCTGACAAAATTAAACATCTTTTTATCCGGATATCTTTTACAGCAAACAGCATTTCAAAGCTGCTTTCAGTTTTTCCCTCCTTCCAATGTGAAGTATTCTTAAGATGTAATGATCTCCTGGTAGTTGGAGACACATATGCACATGTGGTCTTGCTTCTTTTCCTCTTTTTTTTTTTTTTTCTTTCCAAAATCACTGTACTATTTCTCCTCCTTGATGCCAGTTTGCCAGTTGCTTTACTTCTCATTTTTGTCCACACTACTTTTCTAAAGAGAGACAGAACCATAGGATCACAGAGTAGTTTGGGTTGGAAGTGACCTATAAAGGTCATCTGGTTCCAACCTCACTTCCACGGGCAGGGACATCTTCCTCTAGACAAAGTTGTTCAAATCACTGCCCAACCTGTTCTTGAATGTTTCCAAGGATGGGACATCTACCACCGCTCTGGACAACCTGTGCCAGTGTTACACCACCCACACTATAAAAAAATTCATCCTTATATCCAGTTCAAATTGACTCTTTTTTAGTTTAAACTCATTACCCCTTGTCTTATTGCTACTCCTGCAATGCAATACTGTGTGGTTGTACAGAGAAGGAAATGTGATGGACTCGTTGACTTGTAAACTCTGGCAATTTGGCTTCTAGTATCAAAAAGATGTAATCAGTAAAAGCAAAACAGAATCTTTCAAAGCTTTTGAGACCTCTTTGAACAGCCTCAAAGTAAGTTGATGGAAAGCAGGAAACATCCATTTCCTATCATACGTTTCTTCCAATTTCCCAAACATATATAATTATGGTCAATCCTGTTTAAATTATGCTCTGGAAAAATTATTTAAATACTAGAAGATTTCACTGCATTAGGAAATGCTTATAGTTGCATGAGAGAGGATGATCTGTCTAGCTGCCTAGAAATGTGGTTGAAGTCCACACTGACCTTGCCAAAAAGATAAGAAATCTGCGCTATCCCATGATCTGTCTAGCTGCCTAGAAAGAAGTCCACACTGACCTTGCCAAAAAGATAAGAAATCTGCGCTATCCCTGCTAGGTGGTATTTCCCTACATCTGGTCAGGGGCTTATTTACTGGGGAAACTAGAGGAGTAAAGAAGTATGGGGGTAACAGTGGCTAAGCTAAAATATTTAGAATTGTGAAAGCAAATAACCAGCCTCCCTGGCACCTCTGTGATATAAGATATAAGGGCACCTCTGTGATATAAGGAAGGGTCCATTTCACACCTGCTTGACTAGAAAAATCCATGGGATTGTTCCCTTTCCTGTCCTTCAAAATACTTTTAAGAAATGTGAATGGAAAATCATACTTTTCAAATGGTTGTGGTTTTCAATTCTTCACAAAATGTTTTGCCATTTCTCCATCCATTCTCTTCTAAAGGAACAGGAATTTCTGAACCCTTCTCTCCTGTTAGCATTAAGGGGGTGAAAAGCCTAGATAGCAGCATTTTCATTAGTAGGCTTAGATAAAATAGATGATTGAAATAATCTTATTCTGGCTATATTTAAACAAAGAAATGTAGAAATTATTACTTCAGCTTTTTTTTTTTTTTTTCAGACCTACATATTAAGCAGATGTGGCAGAGCAGTAGAGAGAAGACTCTCAGTTGGATGCAAAAAATATGATCCTGATTATGTGGATGAGTATGGTTAGATTTATTGCTAATACAATATTTAAATAGATATTGCCAGTGCAGTACATAATATAAGCAGGTCTAAAGGGTTATAATTCAAACAGGTTCAGCTAGAAATGTATAGGTGTACAGCTTTTGGCTTTGCAGAGTGCACAGCTGCACTCTGTGCAGGGACAACTGAAAGGGAGAGGATGTGTGTGTGTGTGTGTGTGTGTGTGTGTGTGTGTATGTGTGTGTTGAGGACACATGTAAAGACTCACTATTTTTTGTTGTGGCCATAGCAGAGCATAAGGAGTAAACTAGTTTCAAAGACAAACCACTTACCTGAGTCCCAGCAATAGGACTGTCCTGTAGGACAGTCACATTTTCAAACATAAATAGAAATATTTATTTTCTTTCTGACAGGGGTTGGGAGTCTCAGTCTCAAGAGTCCAAAGCATTGTCTGACTTTACTAGGACTTCAAATTTTCACATGTTTACATATAAACTGTGTCAGAGTGAAGGAAAAAGGCTGGGAGTGGATGAGAATTGAGGCACGGGAATACTTAAATGTTCCTTGTTCTCTCCAGGCAGAGGTGAGCATGCTGAGGAAACCCATGCCAGCTGTTTCTTGCTCCAGGCTTATGCAGCATTTGGAGACGTGTAATTTACACAGTACACAGGTTGTACCTATGGTACTCCAGGTCTGGCCAGTGACAGTCAGAGATTATGATGACTGATGACATTTGATGACTGTGGGATGTTTGGGTGAAATGATTTGCTCTTAGCCTAAATAAATCTCTCACAGCAGGGTCTTTGGGATAGCAAGGGAGTGAGAGACGAGCTGTAGTTTGTGGTACTGCTCAGCCTGATGTTCGTGAGGTATTTTGCTGGGGTTTTGCCTGAGGAAAACCAGGGCTATTTCTGCCACACTGATGCAGAGAGGGTCTTGGATAGATCAGGCTTTTGTTTGGTTATCCTTAAGTTATTGGATAAAACCCATTGATTTAGGCTAATAATATACTGAAGCAGAAGCTGATTCTTTGTGCTGGGTTGGATTGATGCTATAAGGAGCACTAAATGATTTGTATTCCTTCTCTTCCTCCTTTTTTAAAGTGGTCAATATTTTTAGAAAGAGCACAAAGGAAGCAATGGTGCGAGGAAAGAGGAAACTGGTCCCAGTGCTAAAACCTTGGTTTGAGTTGTGTGTATAATGATGAGATGAATTGCCTTTCCTGGGTTTCTAGATTAATGATTGATTTACCAGGAAATGTGCTGTTATAAATGTGGGGCCTAATTTGGATTTTGTTGCTTGGGAGTTGCCTGGGTGGGGAAGGAAAGTGGGATCCAGCCTTTATTTTTACTCCTTTTCTTAGCCTTGGGAATGCACGTGTTCAAAAAACATCTGTCTCGCTCCTTCTGCACAGTCTGCTCATCACTGCCTTTTGCTAAAGCAGACCAAACACTCTTGGCACAGGGGAGCCCAGTCTGCACACTTACTCTGCCCTGTCAGGCAGTAGCTACATTTTAGAAGGAAACCGCAGTACAAAAGTGGGATCTCAGGTTCCATGCAGTGTATGCAAAGCAGTTTCATTTAAAATGTCACGTTTACCTTGGCAGAGCCACTCTTTAGTAGGGATTAAGGCTGCAGAAACCACTGAATCATACTCTCTGTTTCTATATATGTGCCAGGTCACAAACATAAATTGTAATGTTGGCCCTCATCCGTCATCACATAACGCTCTGGCATACTTTTTCATTCCCTGAATATGAGTGGAATGAGAAGGTTACTTGGAAAGTCATCTGTCTGAGAAGCTGTCCTGTTATAATTAGAGGGCAATCTTGAATTTCATCTCTGGAAGATTATGAAGTGAAGAGGAGGGAGAGAGGGATGTATACTGTAGGTTACCAGGGCCTCTGGTAAACCAATCTGATCATGACTTTTGAAGGGCTGAAGCAAAAAAAAAGTTGGGGGAATCAGACAACGCTATTTTTTAAACAAAAACATGTAAAGATGACGTCAATAATCCAGATCTAGATCTAGATATAAGTTTAAATTTCAAGCAGTTCTAAGGTTCAGGGATATTTAGAGGTGGCAGTTTAGTTTGGCTTGCATCTGGTACCAAAGATTCACTTTTCTGTCTAAAGGCTTCTTAGACACCAGAGTGAATGAAAGGTGCTCAAGGTGGAACCATAGAATAAGGGAAAATAGCAGACAATTGGATGGGAGTTGTAGCTGTCAATTAATCACGTGAAGTTAGCGATGATGATCTTGCAAGCTACCTGCAGTTATTTCCTTCCTCTTCATATTTGTATTACCAGCTAAGGGCTGCTGTCTTTAGCCCTGTTTCTGGCACAATTCCTGCACGTTTTGTGCAGCCTGATCTGGCCATACTTTTCAGAGACCTGCAACAGCCAACTTAAACCACCCTGGTGCCGTAGTACGGCAAGGAGGACCTTTTTTCATACACTTATGTTTCTTTCAAATATGTGGAGGACATTATCCTTTCAACAGCTTTCAGACAGACTGCTAAAGAAACATCGGGCTTTTGTGATAAATACGTCCTCTCTCTCTCTTTCCCTGGTCAGGAAATGTGTTACTGTTTTTCCACCGGCTGTAGTGTGGGATATTAGATGCTCTGAGAGGAAAATAAATGCTTAAGGCTTCCTTCCTCTGGCACTTCATAAAGGCCAAGAAGGAGGCTGGGTAGGTAGTGTTGCTTTAATTAACAGGCTTTTGCTAAAAGAAGTTTTTGCAGCTACCTGATTGCAGTTTTACACAGCAAAAGAAACACAAAAATTACTTCCTAGTACAGAACATTGCCTTTAGGGAGAGCAGGGCTTTTAATATATTAGGCTGTATGTGTCATGCTTCACAATTTTATTCTTGACTTCTGCTGGGGACTGACTTAGACCTTGAAATAAGGAATATGTTTCCTATATGAACTAACTTAATTTCTTGATGACTTGGCGTCACTGATTTTTATTGCCTCCTTTCTAAACCTCTGTGTTGTATAGACTTTTGTAGGACAGATTTATTTAGATATTTTTTTTGTGAGACAACAAATTAGAATATTTTTTATGGTGCTCTAAATTTTTCATTGCTTGCCCAGTTCTACCTGAACTGCTTTCCTTTTGTGTTTGCTCAGTCTTTGCTCATATGAGGCAATGCTGAATATCACAGTGTTTGGTCACTGACAGGGGAGTAGTGGTCTGAGTGAATATTATGTTTCATCTCGGATAATACCCACAGAATTTCACAGGTGTCTGGTGATGTGTAGATGAGCATGACTTGGCTGCATGGCAGGAATTTCTTTACCCATTTCTGTGGGGGATATTGTCAGTGTGCATACAAAGGCATTGCTTCATGTGTTGAGTATATGTCCCACTGTAAGGTACTTCTATAGCACATTGTTCCATGAGAGAACTTTATCCTGAACCCTTGCAGCGATGCCTGGGTTGCTTCCTGTAGTATGAAGCTCTCTGTTTCCTCTCTTTTAAAATTCTTAGTACCATTATTGCTGATTTTTTAATTTATGTAATTCTGGCTTGAGTTCCCGTGAGCTCTTCCCCAACATTGTTCCAGTTTGGTCTGCAAAGTACACATTAGGCAGCAAATCACAAAAGAACTGTTTCTAAATGGAGAGCATTTTGAACAAAAGAAGAAAACTGTAATTATTCCAATGAGGATTTGAGCAAGCCATCAGAATTAACAGTGCTGCTTTTCCAAATGTGCCACTGTTTTGATTAGCTTATGTGCTTATACAATCCCTGCCGTGGCAGTGACCGTAACTGAATGCCTGTAACCGCAGGCAGAAAGCTATTAGGGCCCATCCACACAAAACCAGCTATTTCAGTTTTCTTCTCATCAAAAGCCTACAGTGCCGAAGTGATGCCAGCTAAGTGTTTGTTTCCGTGAGATTTTTATCTCTTTATACCATTCAAAATACTTTTTTTTTTTTTCAGAATGGTTTAAACTTGATCTATTAATGTTTATAAAAAATGCATTCTTCAACACATTCTTTGGGCAGTGTCAGAAAACAACCCCTGAAGCAGAAAAAACAACCCTAAATTTGCTGACCACTTGAGGGAGGTGGTGTGTTGTCTGGATGGTGGAATTGAAACCAGTGTTGTGACTAGCTTGCAGTAGAAACAGCAACGTTTTAAGTCTTTTGTAGGCAAAAGGGAATACTGGACTTCAGCAGTGGCTGCTTTTGCTCACAAAGCCATTCCCCATGCAATCTATGATGATTCATTTGTGACTATCCCAGCTTTCTGAAGGGCATACTGTTTACAGAATAAAGAAAAATTAAGTCAGATCAAGTAAATATCTTTGTTCTCACCAGAAACAAATTATAAAAAGCTGGCAGCAGAAAATGTGAGATTTCAATAGCTGTTCAACATATTTTTCAGAATAAGGATGTTTGCTGACTGGCCTGAACTCAAGTAAAATTATGAATGCAAAAGTTCTTCATTCCCCTGAATGAGTTATGTGCAACACTCGGAGACCCGACCTTTTATCCCTTCCTCTGTCTCCCCTTCCGTCCCACCGATGTTTGGCCTGGCGGTGCTGCAGAACTGCTGAGGTAAAGACAATACAAATGTGACATGACATTTTCCTATCTGAAGGGCTTGGAGGTGAGCCTAGAGTTCTGCAGAAATTAGGAACAGAAACTAGTGTCTGATGTGGGGTTCAGGTCTAACTCCTCAGATGAAAATGAAAAAACCCAAAAAAGCTGCGCAAAACGAGCAGCCCAGTGCCCTTTGGGGCACTGCGTACAGTGGAACAGCAGAGTATGGAGGAATGGCAGAAGCCCTGCTCATTTTGCATGTCCTCACCAGCAGTGGCTGGCCCAATGTCTTCCAAAGAAGGTATTCCAAACTCTAGAGTAAAAATCATCCTAGAAAATAGAGCTAGAGTGGACTGAGAAGCGGAGATACCAAAACTGGCTAAAACAGAGCAGCAGGTGTTATTTTCTGAGGAGAACAGAAGCTGCTGCATGTCTTTTCTTGTGTTTATAAGTCCTAGATTAGTGTTTGGCCTGTCCAGAGCAGGATGACGTGGCTGATTTGTACTCAGCCAGCAGTGCTTTATAATCCCAGGATCCTCTTCTGTCTTTATCCACCCAGCCAGTTGTTCCCAGTCGAACATCTGAGAAGCTGGTTCCTCCTGGCCAAATGCAGAACTTTGTGTTCTTCCTTCTTGAATACCATCTTGGTTTTTTTTCATACAACTTCAGTTTTCAGGATCATTTTGGGGTTTTCAGCACATCTGAAGCTCCACTCTTCCTATTGTCTGCAGATTCAATAAGGAGTTACTGTTTTCCATCACCTAGACTGTTCATGGAAATACACTCACTGAAGGAGATTTCCCCCAAACCCTGGTTAACAGGGGCCGGCTTAAATTTAAACATATCCAATCCTTCTCCTAAAGCTTTATGACTGCCTACTGTAACTCAAGATATTCAGCATTTAATGTAAGCATTACAATTAGCTGAACTTTCTGAAATATATAGCATCATCTCTTCAAGAAAGAGGGTGTTGCAAACATGGGTAAAGACCAACTAAGTCCCTCTAACTGTGTGTCCTGTTTTCTAATAAGGTGAACTGTCCCTTACAGATCATCAGGCTTCCTACCTAAAATACGCTAATTTTAGAAATCTGTGCTCAGTAGTTTGAGCTCTGTGAAAGGTTTCTATTTCTTTCTGTTTATCTGCCACTACTCTGGCCTGAAAAAGAGTTTGAATCTCAAAATAAAAATAACTGCACGAGTTTGCATATGGTTAAGAAGCTGAAGTCAGCTGGGAAGCAAGGGCTGCAAGTGACAATTCTGACACAAATAATGTTCAGCCTCCTTGTATTAATAACAACATGCTGACAAAGTGTCAGAAACAATATCCTGTAGCTAAGTAAGTTACAATAGTCTTTTCTTCACCAACAAAATAGATTTTATCCTACACACTTACATCATGTTGACTGCTAATTTTGACAAAATCTCTGTTGTCCTACATTTAGCTGGAAGTATTTTAAGAAGCCACAAAGCCTCCTGTTTATTATCCTCTTTTGCTTTTTTTCCCTGTATCCTGTCTACTTGACTGATATTTTTTTCTATGTGAACTCTTCTACCAGAGGCTTGTAGAATCCCTTTTCCATGTAGACCCAATCAACTCTGACTATTTCGAGTTCCTAAAATGCAATTCTGAAAGTATTGAGAAGGGCTTGTTATTTTCTTGTGAAGGAGACAATAGTAAATTAGCTGACTGGCAATGAAAAAAAACCAAACCAAAATATTTGATGATCTTCATACAAAAAAACCCAACAAAACAGGAGCTAATACGACTTTTAAAATATGCAAAATATATATTACTTTTCAGATTTGTTCAAGAATTAGGAAGAAGTAAAAAGAGATTAAATACAATTAAGTAGCTTGTAAATGACAACTGCACTTGCAGTATTTCCCAATGCACTGGGTTTTTTAGGATACAGTTCTGATTTGTTAAATACAGCACTTCTTATTAAATGTTAACTGTTGTGTTTCTTTATTGTTGTATTATTTCCAAGTGATCACTACCTTCTTTGCTGCTGAATTTGTCTCTCAGGGAAGAAACAGCTACCTTTTACATGATAATGCTTAAATAATGCATCCCTTTAAGCAAAAAGATGTTGGAATGTGGAAGTCTTTTGGTAGACATTAACAGGGAACTGATTAAAATGTTTAGAATCTATTTTTATTGCATTAAAACCAGGACAATATCAGAAGGTTGCACCTATGGAAGGTGAAGGCTTTAGGTGGCTTAGATCTTAATTAAAAAAAAAAACACCAGCAAAACCACCTTAGTCAAGCAATTCTGTTGTAAATATGGCTGGGAGTGGCAATGTATAAAATAAATATAATATTTATTATCCCCTCTTTCGATTAGCTTGTTCCTTCATTATTAATTTCTGGTGATTAAAACAAAAGTTATATTCACATCTACCCAAGCTAGTAGAGGGAAGAGAGACACAGCAAAAGACTTGCGCTGCGAGTCCCAGTGTGGTGAGATTGGTTAGGCAAATGCAGGCAGGAGCACAAGCTGTTAAAATGCACTGCAGTTCACACTCTGTTTTCAGAACTGATTGATGACATTTCCATATATAGTTAGGAGTAAGACATTGCTTTTGAAAATAGAATTAAAACTTTCCCTTTTTAGGAGCAAGCACCACTTTGGCAACACAACCATCCCCAAGTACATTAGTTCTTTTGGTCAAAACATTAACAGGGTACTTTGTTAACAAAATGTTCAGGTCATGATGAGTTCAAAGCATGAACTGTGAGGTTTTTTATGAGCTAAATGTTTCCAAATAGCACTCTAAGTTGAAAGTGCTGAAATTAAAGCTTTTCTCCTGTAAACAGGGTGTTGCTGAGCTGAGTATATGTTGTTTTTTTCAATTACTCAGCATAAGGTGATGGGTCTGCAATGACACATGTTTGTTGAGCTGAGACAGATGTCACCAGAAACATCTGGATGGTAGGAACACTTCAAAGAAAAGATTATAGAGATGCATTCACATTGCCACTTTCTGTCCCTCTTTCCAACTTGGCAAACAATTGCCATTTTTCCAAAATGAAAACTCTGAGCAACAACTGACTGTCTCAACTGTAGACAAGAATCTGATATTCTGACCCAGTTAGCAAAATAACAACTTCCCCCCTTGTATTTGTACTTCTCGATTCAGGTCTAGATTTGCAAATGCCCATGGACACACATTCCCAGCAGGATGGGCTATTGGTAGGTGAAAGATCACCAGCTGACCTGAAGGTGTGTACTACAGGCTACCCCATGACATTCCCATGAAACATGACATATGATTTTTATTGTTTTAATGTGGAAATTATTTCACTTTGTTGCCATTTTTTTTAGTGACGCATTTTGCAGTATGGAGAAGTTGGATCATAATTAAAATTTGAAGGACCTTTACAGGTTGGAGAGATGGGCAGAGAAAAACTGTCTGAAATTCAACAAAGGCAAATGCAGGGTCCTGCACCAGGGGAGGAATAACCCCAGACACCTATACAGGCTGGGGATCAAACTGCTGGAAAGCAGCTCTGTGGAGAAGGACCTGGGGATCCTGGTGTCCATGTGCCAGCACTGTTGCCATGTGGCCAAGAATGCCAATGCTATCCTCGGGTGAATTAAGCAGAGCATTCCCAGCAGGTTGAGGGAGATGATCCTGCCCCTCTGCTCAGCCCTGATGAGGCCACATCTGGAGTGCTGTGTGCAGTTCTGTCCCCATCAGCACAAGAGAGACATCAAGCTCCTGCAGCAGGTCCAGCAGAGGGCTACAAAGGGGATTAAGGGACTGAAGCATCTCTTATGGGAAAAGGATGAGGCATCTGGGCCTATTCAGGCTCAGGGAGAGCTGACTGAGAGGAGACCCCCACCAACAAGTGTCTCAAGGGAGGGTATTAAGAAGATGGAGCCAGGCTCTTCTTGGTCGTGCCAAGCAATAGGAAAGACAATGGGCAGAAACTCATGCACATGAAGTTCCACCCAAATATGAGGAAGAACTTCACTGAGCAGTGACTGAGCGCTGGAACCAGTTGCCCACAGGTTGCCCGTGCTGTCTCCCTCACAGGAGATATGCAAGAACCATCTGGATGTAAGCCTATGCTATGAGCTCCAGGATGACCCTGACTGAGCTGGAGCTTGGACCAGATGCCCCACTGTGGTCCCTTCCAACCTGACACACTCTGTGTGAAATTCTGTGAAATCTCTGTGTGAGATTCTGTGAAAATTTGCATATTATCTGCAGGAGTACAACATAGTCCTTATATAACTAAATCCATAAGAACACAAAGTGGCAGCAACAGTGCAAGGTATCATTGTGAGAGAATTTCGAAAAGACATGGCTGAAAGCATCTGAATTTTGAATAGAGAGAAATAGAAATCAATGCAACACCCTAAGCTCTGCAAGCCAGGCTGTCATCCATTCCGAACATTTCCAAACTTGCATGTGAATCTGTGTAAACTTTAGCTATCCAAAAACATTCCAGGTTTTGTTTTGTTGTATGAAATGACTCAAACCATGGGGAATGCTTACCCAAATGTTTTTATGCACATTTTTCTAGAACCTTGAATGAAGCATGACCGTGTTAATGCTGAATACCCCAGAACTGCTGCTTGCATCCTGAAATGCTATATCATTATATAAGTGCCTGTAATTTGCTTTGTACACAGGAGAAAACTGGGAGAAAAACTGCTGAAATAAATCTCATTGAACCAGAACTGAGCCACAGGTTTTGCCTGTCAGGCCATCAGTGGCTTCACAGCAGAAATTACAGGAGACTTCAGCCTCATGGCCTTAACAGATAGGATCACAGGTTTGGAGATCCTGATCTGTTTGGTCATACATGGTGAAGGTGAAGATTGCGTGACATAATTTGTGCAAGACAATGTTTTGAAGAATGAAATATGAAAATATGGCAGTGCTGAGAGAAGAGGTTTTTTTTTTAATTAAATACACTTTATTATATAATCTGGAGAGTTCTGTACTAAGTGTTTATTCTTCATTCAATCCACTATGTTTTAACAATATATTGTTGGTAATATAAAAATCTGTTTTTGTGACTCAAATGCAATAACACTGCAAAAATGAGCTGAAAAGATATGTTTTCCACAGTTTATTTGTCATCTCCTAAATTAAAAGTAGTATATAGAATTGAAAACTACATTAAATCAAGGTAATGTCAAATATAAATTTCAATTTATTGTTAAAACTGTCACTGTGGTTCAAACAACCTAAAATTAGATCTAGCTTTAGCAAAAGTATAATTCCATCCTGTCCTAATTCCTATGTACAAAATTCTGTATTTCATGGCGGATCTCATTAAATTTGAAAAAAAAAAAGATTGTGACATGGCATTCTAATAAAAACAAAACAAAACAAAACAAAACAAGCCTAGACAAAAGCGGGGGATCTGAGGAATTGTTGGCAGAACCATGCACAATGGAAGTGCCACCACAGATGGGAGGTTATTCTTTGGGGTCTCCATTTTTACCTACTACTTCAGTACACTATTTTGAGAAATTTTAAAAAGGCAGTAGGGAAGAACTGCATTTGGAATATACACCTGAATATAGCCAGGGACACATGCCTTCAGCTCAGACAGGTACAGCTCCTTTCACAAGAGACATAGCTATATATTTTTATCTATCTATCTATCTATCTATCTATCTATCTATCTATCTATCTATCTATCCATATATTTCCATGCTGACACAGCCAAGATACCAGTGGATGTGCTAGCTGCATATATGAGTCATGGCCAACCCACCACAGAAACACTGAGGAGAATTTCTGTATCCGTAAATCTACAGTTGCCAGATTCAGATATCTCCTCTATCACTTAGCACAGAGTGGGAAATGTGAGTGATTGTCAGCCTGTGGTAATATGGTGAACTAGAGGGATAAAATTATATGGATATGATGGACCACTTTTTATACATTATTTATTTATAGAATGAATTTATTTATTTATTTACAGAATGAATGCTCAACATGGTTTTGGGATCTCAGGGATTAATTTCTGGTAGGCCAGTTCTGGGTGAAAATTATTGTATTGTAGTTTGGGCAGCAGAATAGCTACTTAACATTATGCTAGCTAGAGACACATTGTCTAACCAGTGCTCACAAATTGGGTCCTGAAAATCTGAGTCCAATATTACAAGAATAAGTGAAGAGAAATGATGTAGTGAGATAACCTTAGCAATGACTACTGATGAAAAATGTATGAACTGGATAGACAATGTACTGGAGCAGTTAAACAAAAAGTTCCTACTGCAATTCAAAAGGAATGTTAAAACTCTGTGTTACAATCAAGAATACATGCCTCCATATTAATTGATCTTAAAAACCTTTTTAAGAGGTTTTCAAGTACAGATCTAAACTAGAATTTACCATGCTTTAGAGTCCTATTATCCCAGTTGCTTCAAAGTAGTTCAAAGTAGTTCAGGAAGAAACAGATGGAGTCTTTTCTTTCTCACACATTGGCCACAGAATACACATTCATCCTGTTTATGGAGTGTCACTACATCATTTTCATAGTAATTTGTGTAGGAAAATGCATTTGCACTGTAAAGGAGAGATTTGCAAAACCTGTGACTTTTCATGAGGACTGATAGACCAAGATTAGCAACGACATCAAAAGACTTTAGTTAATAATATTTAATACTTGTTTCTCAAGAGCTGCAAAGACTTGAGAAGAATAAAATTTGACATGAAGAAACCAAGGTGCCCAGAACAGAGCAGACTTGCATAACTTCACCCACCAAGTCCACAACAGCCTGAGGAACAGAAATACAGCTTTCTTGGATGTTGTGGCTCTTGTTCTACACAATCAGCAACTGAGAAATGGAGCAAAACCCAATTAAATACAGTTATTTTTTCCCTACTTCTCTAACAGGAGCCTTCAATGAATAGACCCAATGCTCTGCAGGCCCATGCCGGCTCTCTGCCAGCCTTTGCAAAGGCAGCATATTTTCTCTTCTAAATCTTTTCCTGCAAAGCACAGATTGTGGCTGTCAACATCTCCATCTATGGCATATCAAATATGAATTTTCAGCACATAAGGACTTCATTATGCACCACAGGCTTTGGTTTTCCACTCCCTCCGCCCTTGACCTCCCCGGCGGTAGCTGAAGTTCAGACTAGATCTGTCACTGGCAGGATCACCTGGAGCGGAAAAGCAGAGGCAGGATTTCAACACACTCACTCCCTTGTTCACCACCCACCCACACCTGCTCCCCACCAGTGGGACAGGGCTTCACCACCCATAGCAGTGACTCAGCTCCCTCCTCCAGCTCCACCAAGGTTATGGCCAGTAAGAGTCAAGAGAAATAAAACAAAGAGGAGACGACCTCCTTTGACAAAAGGGCCTCTCACAATGAACAGATTCTCTTTCAGAGCAGATGAAAAAAACCAAGAGGAGTTTTGTTATCAGTCAGCTCAGCCTGGAGGGATGGAGAATTAAAGCAACTTTTGAAACAACATTGTGAGGCAGGAGGTAGAGCTCATGGGGACAGTTCTAGCACAACTTGCACTCTTCTCATGATGACACTGCTTGGAGGTGCCCTGATATACCAAAGGCTAGATGGTGTCTGCCTGACCACAGCTTTGTTTGGCAGCAGCAGTGGGAAGAGGTGTGAAGAATTCTCAGGAGAAAGGTGCAGCTTGCCCCTCATTGCCTCACCAAGCTGTATGTCTGATTTCCAGGTCATCTTGTGTGTGGAGTCTGGTGTCCCCAGTTCTCACCTGAGAAAGAGACAACCTATTTCTGCTCCTTTTCCCCATTCCCTGTGCATTTGGGTGTCTGTCAGAATTGAAGAAAGTCTTCCTAACAGAAATATCCAAACCTGTCTCCAAGCTGCGGACTGGAAGGCTGCATTCCTCTATCTGCGGGATTTTCCTTTTCTTTCCATGAGCTAACAGCTAAATCCCACAGCAAGGCATGAATAAACAAAAACTAGGAAGGATTAGGATGTACTATTTAGCGAATCATGACTAACACAGCCCTGTCTTGCTTCCTCTGAAAGCGTGCCACAGAAGTTCAACAAATATTATTGTGAAATGAACCACAAAGTCTTTACACACTTTAGAAATGGCATCTTCACCCATTTTCTCTGGCAAAAACCAAATGGATTTAGTTTCTAGTTGATGGGAAAATCTCTAAATTTAAAACGCTTGATAATTGACAGAAGACTGGACTTTTTCAATTCTTTTCCTCCCTCCTACACCCTTCCTGTATGGCAAATATAATTTAGCAGAAGATTCCAAAAGTCAGAGGGTTTTAATCAAGATGAGAGGCTACTTGCTTTGCCTTTTGCTAAGAAAACACTTAGCAGTATCTCCTTTTGTGAAGTGAATTGTTTCAAAATATCAGGACATGCCCCTCTTGTGCACATAATTGCTGTAGATGTCAGGGGAAATGGAGCATATATAAAGAGGCGTTCTCTGGTGCACAAAAATAGGAAAAGTAGAAATACTTTCTTGCAATGTGGCCTGTGGTGTTATAACTGCTGGCATATGAGTGCCTATATGTGTATGATGCTATTCTTAAACATAGACACGTGTATAGTTTTGGGTTGTTGGCCATAAGCAGGTTTGTTCTAAAAAATAATTGTCTTAGTCACTAGCCTTAGGATAGATTAAAAGACCCATTTCTAAAAGAGTGCAGATAAAATGCTGGAAGATGAGGACAGGCTGCAGTTCTAAAATTGCTGATTGCAGTATTGCTTGTAAGTATTTGTTATAGTACCTTTAAAAAACCCAAATCCCCTAGGCAATACAGATAGATCCTTACCCATGTACATAAATTTAAATAAAGACAGAAGGAAAGAGCAATCATACCTGGTATTGCTGCAAATCCAATTCCTTTTAGTAATGAGGGTGCTTTATTCCTCTGGCAGCTATGGATAATTTTGAGCTCCATGAAAATCAATCACAGGTTTTTAGCATTTTAGAAACTATGTCTATGAGTGTCATGGTCTTTCAATATTGGGGAAAAGGCCTAGGAATTTTGGGTTTGCTCAGATATTGCCTACCCTGCAGATGAGTATTTTTCTTTCACACATGGGATCAATTCCTTTGTGCTAACAAGGACCCACCCACTCCCATTCCTTGTTTCCTGGCTTAGTATGTACCTCAAATCCTCACATGCGGTTCCTCGTGCCTGCAAGAACCAGATTTTGCAGAAGATAATCCTGAAGGATGGGGAGGGAAATGTGAGAAACTAGTGCTAAAAGTGGTGTGGAATAGAAGTTCTGGTTAAACCACTCATTCTCGCTGGAGCTTTAACTCTTCCAAATGTCAGAGCCTTACTCCAGACTTGTTTCCTCTAGGTTTGGAGGAGAGCTGTTGCCCTTTCTTTCCACAAAAGGTGTACAGTAACTACCTTCAAGCTCCATTTAACAGTAGCCCTTTTGCTATGCTAAGAAAAATTATTCCCTGTTCACAACTCAAGAGAACCAGGGGACTTTTTTGTTCTGATGACTCTGTTTTAAGTGAAAACACAATAAAAGACTGAAACAGATGGCAATTTATTTGTCTCTAAAGTTTGCATGTGTGTTCCATGCTATGACATTTTTATAAGACTTTAAAGATTCCTCTTTTTTCTGTCATCAGTAATCTGAAATTGCTTTTTTCCAATAAAATGAATCTGCTTGACTCTCAGTGATGTTTCAGTCTCAGAAGATAGCTGCCCTTTCTTCATAGCTTTGCTGTGCCAACAGAATTGCTGTCTTTCTATGTTTGTTAAGACTGCTGCACTCTTTGATATTCAAGGGTTAGACCTACCTGCATGCAGCACCCAACTTTCATACAGTGGCCTAATGAATATTTCCTCTTCACCTCTATTGCTTGTGCCTGGAACACTGAGCAGACACTGCTGGAAAGCTCTTTGCACACTCACTTGTTTAAAGGAATATTTAATATTTAAGCTTGACTTTCACCAAGAAAAGCAGGTCTGAGTCTTCCTTACTAAATAAAATCTTTCCACGTGGCCACCAAATTTAGATTTTATTACAGTTTCCACAGTTTCCTCTATATAAAAGTGAGACTTATTGATCTATACTTCCCCAAATCATTCCTGATGGCTTAAAAATGGTATCGGCATTTGTTGCTTTGAGATTGATTTTAAGTGACAGATTACACAAAACATTTTCACATTGGCATGTGTGTTCTTTCAGAAAACCCGTGTGAACACCATCTGGTCCTTGTGATTTCCTACTCCTCATTTTATAAATTTTACTCAGAAATCTCTTCTGACACTACAATTTAAAACAACGCATTAGATTCAGCCCTCTGTAAAGAAAAGCTGCGGGCGGGGGGGGAACCTCTTTTACTAAGTAAAAATTTCATTAAGTTTTTCTTTAATGATCTTATCTTTCTGGAAAACTTCTTTCACAGCTGAATCTGTCGACTCTACAGACTCTTTGCCACGCTTCTTGATTTTGATGCATTTGAAACCCTGTTAAGTTTTTATTTCATTCCTTCCTCTATTTCATAAGAATTCCTCATGTTTTGAAAGCTCCCATGAAACTTTAGAGCTTAAGTATGCAGCAAAACACTGCATTTATGACAAGAAAAGCTAAAAAAAGACATGACCAAAAAAAGAGAGAATATGCTAATGCCTTCTCTTCACATCTAACTCATTACATTTTTTTAAAAATGAGTGTTAGTAATGTACAACATATAATACAAGTAATATAATCACTCTACTGAGAAACTGCTAAAAATATTGATTTTTCACAAATAAAAAATAGTATTATTTGTTCTCCTCTTGGCTAACAAACCCAAGGGATTACAGATATCACTGTGTGTCATGCTCCATAAATGAAAATGTTCCTTTCCATATGCACTGCACATTACATTAGTTTTGCAATTCATATATGAACTTTCTAGTTTGGCATTAGATCACATATACACTCAGAGACACAGGCAGAAAGCTCAAATATAAATACACAGCTTTGCCCCTTTCCAAATGCAAATGCTGAAAGCTCTTCCAGCATCCATTGCAGCCAGTTCCAAAAGTAAGTGTTCTAGTTCATAGGGCTCAATTTGTCATCAAGGAAAATACTGGAGACTGTCATGGATGAGTGCTGTTATGGGAAGCTAATCTGACTTGGACAGGAGAGAAACTGAATATTAGCTTTTTGGTGAGAGGGAAGAAAGAAAACATGCAGTTTATGTTGTTCCGCTGCAAGGTCTTCCCCATTAAATCTGCTTTATCACGGATGTACCTCTAGACCAAAGAGATGAACTGCCAGGAACTCTATTTGGAGGCCACATGCAGGCTCACAGAAGGAGCTGGATCACAGCAGCTATATACACAGACAGAGATTTATGAACCCTCGCCTCTGGTTTTATTGATTTAGCAGGTTTAGAGCAACTCTGACAATGTTACTGGCTGGAGTTCACATTTCCATCTTGCTTTGCAGCCATAACCAGATTTAGGCTTACTGACAAAGGAGATACCAGCCAGAAAATTACAGGGTAACCATCAGTTTAAATATCAATCACTCATTGTAGAATGGGTTTCTCCCATAGGACTTAGAGATCAATTACAAAAGCAGTTAAAATGGGGCCGCCTATCTACTTCCTACACTTCCTCAGATCATGAAGTTAAAAACAGCATCATGCCTTACACCTCTGTGCCCTGCTCCAGCACTGTGGCTCCACTCACACCAGGAGCTGCTGTTAGACACGTTTTCTATGGACAGTTGGATTTGGTCCTTTTTAGCTGCACAACTACATTGCACACATAATACACACACGCATACACAAAAACTCCTGGATACTCAGATCTTTCAATTATAGCTATGCTGCAATGGGGTGTTTTAAGTTGCAGGTATTTCAATTATAGCTATGCTCCTGGATTTAACAAGGGCCTGTGTAAATTATAGAATCTAAATATTCTATCAGTGGTACCTCCAGAAGTGAGCTTTCCTATGATATAAGGTTATTGTCAGCTTTTGGCATAGAACTGGCTGTTCTTCTGCTGATATCAAAGACTGCTGTAGGTAGACCCACAAAGATGTCTCAGCCAGAGTGTTTGTGTATTTAATTTCAGTTTTCCAAAAGCAGAAATGATGTGTGAGATGCCTACATCTCCCCAGTCCCACTCCCTCTGCCCCTGCCATCATTCTCTATTTCCTTCTTTCACTCCAAACAGCCATAAATGCAACAATCCCTTCCTGGTTCAACACAAACCTTTTTTCTACCTTGGCCTTTCATATCTTATCCATCTAATTTATCTGACAGAGATGTTGAAACAGAGCATTCCTTCATGAACATTCCCTAGAGAGAAGATAGAACTGCAAAGAAAATCACAAGGTAAAGCAAAATTTTTCATATTATATTTCATCGCTGGAAAAACTTATTTTTGCATGACAATGGTCCAGCATTACTTTTGCATACTGAGACAAATTGATTTGTGGAATTAAAAATTTATGATTTTTTGCTTGTAGAAGTTAAAGTGTTAGGAAGGAAGTTGAAAACAAACACAAAAAAAGCCAGCTAATATTCAACCAGTTATCTATCATAAGCTCTAAACATTTCTAGTAGTCTCCTTGTTGAAGATAAAGTGAGTCCTGAAAAGATGTCCTATGTTTTCCCTAAGATTTAAATTTACCTATGCTCAAGAAAATAACATGGATTTGAACCCTACTTACCAAGATGGTCCAGGTCTGTTTCAAAAGTCCTTTCTTTCCAATATTTATATCTATATTTCCAGTATTTATATATATTGCCACTATTTGTGTTATTTAGAGATTGTATAAATAATGATTTAAGGTTTTCCCTGGCTCATTGATAAAAACTGTTTACATTACTGGGCCATGAACTGATTTCTGTGACAAGGGACAGCTCTTGCTATTTCACTGCAGCAAGTGAAATAAATTTTGCTGTGCACTTATGCATGTTCATAGGAATTCAGACCTGGGGAAATCAGTTTGTTTTACCTATGCTGTAATACTGTAATGAAGATGCAAATCAATTAAAAGGTCACTTTTATATTTAGAGTTGATCTAAGAAGAGCGATCTTTTCAAATTTTTTAACAATAATAAGAAATGTAATGCACTATAGGAAGAAGAGGCTTAGGAGAAGGCCGTCTAGTAGTCCCCCCAAGCACTTAGAACTCATTTTTGAAACTCAAAAGCCTCATTTCTACATTTATTTTAGTGTGTAATAAACATGCTTCATTCTCCAAAACAAAATCAGTTGACTGGGGTCTTGGAGAAGAATGAATTTGATTAAAAAAATCTAAACCCCTGTGTTACCTTTGTTAACTAAATGCATTTGTCCTACAAATTTTTAACAACTATTTCAGGGCAATGTACTCTGAAAAGATGAAGCCCACAGACATTCACATTGTGAAAGGGGTATGAACATATAAATGCTGATCAATTACATCCTTTTTTTTCCTTTCTGTTATCCTATGTAGCCGTGTAGTCTGGCCCTGTAATACACCAGCTTTTCTGAGACATCTGAACCCTCAACTCCCTTTCATTGCTTCCAGCTTTGAAATTTCACTTGAAGTCCATTATCTAGTAATTAGTGCATTTAATTTGACCTGTATGCTTCCTATGCTGTAGTGCCTCAATCAAAAAGTTCCATGGTACTAAATCAAATATCTCACCATGGAAATGATTTTAACTCTAGAACTTTTATCAAAAGACCCCCAAAACTTTATTTTTAAAAGTCTTTTGAGATAGACTCATGGGAAAAGGCTATGCAATAAGAATTCCTTTGTCAGGTCTTCTCTTCATTTTCTTAGGAGGGTAGCTTGGCAGGCCTGCAGATACCTCATCACCTTGTTTACCCTTTTGAGTAAGCCCATCAGATGGCACTGTTGCACATAATCTTGTAAATGCTCTCTTAACCCATTTGAGCAAAATTTTAGCCCTGTAAGAAAAGGGTTTTGTTGATTCTTTTTTCCCCCGGATCTATGCTCCCAATGGGATCCATAAGATGCAGTCACTGCTATTTCTGTTGGACTGTCTGCCACAGAAAGTCTTTCACCAGATGGAATTATCTGACCTTGAGAATTGGGCATAGGCATCTGAACAGCGGTCCTTGAAAGGAAAGAAATTCTTGGAGTGGTATGCAGGTGTGTTACAGACCTAGCTGCATTAAGACAGGATTGTGATACCATAGATAACACTGGCAAGGTTGCAAAGCCATTTTAAGAAGGAATGTAATTCTCTCCTTCCTCACTTCTTCCACTCTTACATGCCATGTCAGTGGATCTCTGCCATAAAGGTGGGCCAGTTCGTTCTTTCCAGCCTCTGGGGATACAGCCTCCCTGGATCAAGGAGGGGGTCAGAGTCTTCATTCAAGACAAACACAGAATATTTGATGTAAGAATCATAGAAAGAAATAGCAAGGTGCAGCTCAAGAAAAAGTCTGGTTTATTCTACGTGCTTTCAGCCTTTCCCTTGTCTGCCTTAAACCAACTGGCATCACACATATGTTCATTTTTTATGTGTTCTTTATGTTTGCTTTGTTATTTAAGGGAAGAGGCATTAAAATTGATTAAAAAGTGCTGTGTTAGCACTGAGGAGCACATGTAGAGCTGTATCTTTGCCTATGCTGTTCAGAAATTTTATTAAGTTAGAAATCCAGCAGCAAGTTAGTGAACAACCAATATGACTAGAGCAGTCATACTACCTGCTAGCAAGATCTCCTTCTTAGGCTCCCTGTTCTTGGTTTCTTCACCTTATGAAAGCAAACAGGCTTGAAATGTAACTGACAAAGATTCCAAATGTCCCACAATTTTAGCACATTTCCTAATATAGTATCATATTGTTATGATTATATTAGAACATTCTCTGTGGCAGATATTCAGCATCTCAAGAAAAATCCCAATCATGCAGTATCCTAAAATAAAACTGAGGAAATGATGTGTGTGTATGCACATGCACTGTGAGTATATAGATCATCTTTTGCCTGAACACTGTATTTTAATATATCCAGTATTTATTAATCCAATCAGAAGATCAGAGGTTTAATTCTCTTTCTTATTTATACCCAGGAAAGATGCTGAGCTAGTTGGAGAAAGCACAAAAAATAACCTATACAGAAATGATTTAAAAAATAACCTATACAGAAATGATTTATTCAGTCACAGGAGACTTTAGCATTCTTTAAGTGAAGCCTTCAACTAGTTTTGATGATGAATGAGAGAAATTAAAGTTGAAAATACTGGGTCAGTTCTTCAGCAAGCAGAGTAAGTGCAATTATATGAATGTAAACTGGGAAAGAGCTGCTTTGCAGAATAGATGACATACATAAAAATAGGCTTAGTTGAGTGCAGTGGGTCAGACAGTAATATTACCATGGGTTTAGATAAAACAGCAGTCAGGCTACTCTTAGTTAGACTTGCTTTAGTCTGACTTTAACCATCACCTTCATCCATTTGTTTCAAATGAATCAATTCTGGTTTACACCATTGTGGCAGGAGGAACAGGTTCCTTGCTGTGGCCAAACACTTCAGTGATGGATCACAGAGTTATTCTTAAGCAAGAAAATATTTATAAACCATTTGTGGCCCATTTGTTTTGTCTGTAGTCTTGAATTTAAATTAATTCCATGCTCCTTTGTGAAACACTCCTTGACCAGGAAGAGAAGATTGAACTTTAAAATGATCCCATAACTATCCAGTCCTGTGTGGGAATTGTATTACTTGTAGCTGGAGGAAAATGATTTGCTGCATCTAATTCACTTTTTTTCACCCCTGAGTTTAACAAGGATCTTGCCATGTTGCCACTTTCACAGGCCAACATGAATGCTCTTCTTTCATGATGCCTTCTTTGAAACAGAGCCAGGCTCCGGGAAGACCCCTTGGAAATGTGAATGTGTCCTGTGACATGCTTTATGGGGAAGCAGGAACGCCAGGGTGACTGATGGAGGGTTTGTGTCTTAATGTAAAGGAAGAGGCTTCCTGCAAAAGGAAACAGAGGAACAGGCTTTCTTTTTCCGTATGTGGTCTCTGCTAGGAAAGGTGCACCAACCTTTCCCAACAGTCTCACAGTAAACCTGGATCCCTCTCTTCCCACCAGCCCTCAAGAGCCGTCAAATCTCAAAACTGTGAGCACAGCAAATGAGTCACCACACATAAGTTAATGTTTCAGCAGTCTCACAGATGGGCCCACAAGGATGTGAGCACTGCGTGGGGCAGGCACAGTGCAGCTGCCTCGTAGGGTTCTGCTGAGCCCACGGTGTCCTGGCCCCAGTACCAGCCATTTTAAACTGACTGTGACCTGAAGATACGAGGCGCTCATTAGAGGCCTTAGTAGCCTAATATCATCAGTAGATTGAACCAAGCTGTTCTAGTCTTTGCCAGCACAAACATTAATAAAAGGGACCATGTCAATAAAACTTCCCAAGATGAACCCATAGAATGAGGCACTTATAGACTATTACAAACAATTTGCCCTTTGGTGGTTGTCTGTTATCAGGCCCAGTCAAAGCCTTGATAAGTCTTGCCTCTTTAGGAATCATTAATTTCCTTGGAAATTTAAACAGCTGTCACTTGTGATACTCTTCAGGTGTACATGTGGGAAAGATTAGCCAGTGTTTATAATCCAATCTGTTCATTAAGTGCCTGCCCATGTGGAACCTCCTTCACGAGCGAAGAGTCCGGCCTGCTAAGCTCCCACAGATAATTGGAGGCGACCATGAATTATGCGAATGAGCTGTCGACAACAGGGATCATGAGGCCTTACTGGTATCAGCTGGTCTCAGGACAACTTTTAATGATTCCTGGCAAACAAGATCTGACTTCCCTGGGCCCATGTACTCCCCGTTAATGAAGAGAGCCAGGCTAATGGCTTGGGCTTTCTGCTTGGGTTTCTGTCCTTCCAGTTTGCTCCTGCTCTCTGAGATGGCATCTTTCCACAACACAGTGAAATGACTCCTCTTGGAATCAGGGACATATTCAGCAACCAACTGGCCTTAGTGGCCCCAGCTGGCCTCACTCAGGAAGTTCACCCACATTTCCTCTGTCCAGGGGCACTCTGTCCGAGATAGTCTGAGCGAGGTGTGGCTATCTCCAGCCCTGCCTCCACAATGGACCTTAGTCCTACTCTGTAGCTAGCTGGAGTCCCTCAGTCACATGTTGCAGTTTATCTCCAGCTCTGTCTGCAGCTCCTCCTCCTTCTGCTCCTTACTGGAGCCCCTGGCTGGACCCTGGCCCTGGTTCATCTCTTATGTTAGGGGTTGTGCTACGGACCCTGTGATATTGTGCCCTCTTAGTGAGGGTATGATCCGTGCTGGAGCTGCCCTTGGCTGTTGATCTGTCTGACTCCATGGTACAATCCTGTTCTTGCTGCTGTCTGGTTGTAATTCCTTGATACGACAAGCTTCAGGCTTTGTCTGTGCTGCTTCATTGCAAGCACTCTTTCTCGCTTGGGAGACAAGAGATGAGCACCCCCTGGGTCACACTCCAGTACTGAAATCTTCTGAAGGTGCTGGTTTTATGGCCACGGTCACAGTCAAGGGGATGGGTGCCATTGGGTACCAGTGTTTTGTAAAACAGTGCCATAACTCAAGGAGTCAGGGACTTGCACAACCATGCCCTTAAGAACACAAGTACTTTTAAACACCTACTTATTTCCATTCTTGCTCGTTGTGCAATTCCACTTGGGCGGCCAGATCAGACATCATCACAATAGCTGGCATATGACCATTTAGCATGAGATCAGTGTTTCAAATGGCACATGGTTTTGCTAAAGACATGGGGAGCAGCTGGCAAAATATAGCCTCTCCCACTGAACCTACTGAGAGTGGAAGCTGCTAAATGCTTTGCAGAGGATGCAAGTAATTTTCTTAATTTACTCCTTCTTCATTATTCTCAAAAGATAATTTTCATTTTTTCATTCTCTGCCACTTACCCTTTCTTGAAGTTCCTAACAGTCAGCTTGAATACAATTCTCACTTTCCTTCTCTTTTGCTGCTTATATTTAAACCATTGCCATCATAATGAAAAGAGAGACTGTATCTCATTTCAGGGTCCACCCAAGCCTGGTTTAGGCAGCCTGCAAGAACTGCTGGGCCTTCAGCCAAGGTTTCTCATCTAGGCCAGGGTGGAAGGTTTGGGTTTTCAGTGAGAGTTTTTGAAGGGATGGGTGGAGGTGCATGTCAATACTTCTAAAAGTCATGCTCTGGCTTTGAAGCATTTTTCTGGAAATTAACAGATCATGCATATACCACACATTGATTCTGGAATTTGTGCTACTTTCTGACCTACTTGACTAAGGACGATTTTGGTCCTCATATTTGATATTCAGATGGGCTCCCTTCTTATAACAAAAGTCTACTCTGACTTGTCACATAGACCAGCATCATAAGCCTGCAAGTTCTAAAAGCATGTCAAGTATTAGACTGGCTCAGAAATGCTCAGTTAGAATGAATTATTTTATTATTTTCTGTGATGTTCATATATTGAGGTAAATAAGTTTGTCACTGAAAAATGAAACGGTGGACTCTGGGGTCTATCTTCAAAGAGCAGCCTAGGTTCTCTATGTCATTACAATGATTGATTTCAAACAATGGTTAGGTATTTATGTTTTAGAGCAAGGACAGGATTTGACTCAAGAACAAATGCGTAAATAAGGCAGACCACATATTGGACAACATTAAGAGCAGCATGGCTAGTTAATTACAGAAAGCTAAAATCAAACTTTACTTGATGCTTGGGAGGCCATACTCAGGATACAGCATCTCATTTTAGCCCCAGTTCAAGGACGAGAAGCTGGAGAGAGACTAGAGGGGCTTCCAAACAGGTTAGGAGCCCAGAACACACCACCTCTGAGGAGAGATTGTGCAAGCTGGACTTGTTTTTTCCTGACAAAGAAAAAATCTAAAGTGTGATTCCTAACAATAGAACTACAGTTACAAAGATGTCAGAGCCAAACTTTTGTCTTTTGGCAAAGTGGCAAAGTACATAGGAAGGATCAGTGAGCACAAATTGTGGCTTGGGAGGACATTAGGAAAAAATTTTTGATTGGGAGGGTAGAATAGAGGAACAAGGTAGTGTGTTGAAAGCCAGATGCTTCCCATTAGTGCCCAGTGAAAGGACAAGAGGCAATAGGTGCAAACTGAAGTACAGAAAACTCAATTTAAGCACAGAAAAAGCTTTTTTTAATGGTAAGGATGATCAAACATTGGAAAGGTTGCCCAGAAAGGCTGTGGAAACATCTGTCCTTGGATATTTCAAAATCTGATTAGGGAAGGTTATGGACAACCTGCTCCAGCTGACTCTTCTCTGAGCAGGGAGAGTAGACTAGATGATTGTAGAAAGTCACTTCAAACCTCAGCTGTCCTCTGAACCCCTGAAGTTTATCTGTTGTTGCTAGATTGGTCAGAATTTGGAACTTTTTTTTTTTCTTCCTCCTGGCATATCATAGATACAGTCAGTTTTTGATCATTCAAAGGAAATTTTCAGGTTGTGCATTAACCATGAAACTTGTGCAGAGACATCAAACCTAGCTCAGTTTGAGTAAGGACAGTCCCTGAGTTTGTGTGTTGCCATACCATCACTAAGCTGGATTGGCACTACTTGAATGAATTTTCTTGGAGATACCCTGAAAGTACAATATGGTAATTTGCATCAGCTGTATTTTGATATTGTCTGGCTAGGATTAGTTCTGTAATAATCTCAAGACATTAAGATACATCTTTATTTAAATCTCCCTACCGATATTGAAACGGCTTGCTTAAAAATCAGCTTCTGTTGGTGTCACACCTGATTTTCCCTCCCTACATGTATCAGATTATGCTCAGTTTTTAAGAACACAATTTATGAAGGAAGCTATTTCTCAAAAGGTGATATAAAATGTAATGTACATTGTTGCCATTCTAGAACTCTTACCTGATTCTTCTCCCAGGAGTACCAGTACTGTCACAGATGTACCACAAAATGCTTCTGCTGAATTTTCTTGTAGTTTCTTAAACATAAAAGAAATAAGCTAGGCAGTTTTACCTAGTCTTCAGTAATTTTTTTTCTAGATTATTTCAATTTTAAGGTGCCCAGTTCCCTTTAAAATGTACTGCTTTGACATTGCACTATGCACCTGCTGAGTTCCTGAAGCTGCAGACTTCCTAGTGGGAAAAACTTCCCAAGGCTGCAGCTATATTGTTATACTGCATGTATACCACAAAACACAAATCTCTACATATATATTGATGGCAATACATTGATATTTTACTACCTGTTGGAAGGTACCTCATTAAAAAAAATAAAATGAACTGACTGTGCAGGGTAGCTAGGAACTAGTGCGAGCACAGCCATTGAACTTGCACAGAGCAATTAATGTCAAATGTGAACAATTAGGAGGCTGAGCCCAACCCCTCCTTTTGACCATGTGCAAACAGGTGGCCAACTTTCTCTCTGCCACTAAAAACCAGTATCTTTCAGGAAAAGCAGCTTATATCAAATGACCTTAAAAAATCCCAGTTGCCTCCCAAGACTAGCCACTGTGCCCTAGAGAGAAAGCTTGCCTTAAACTCTGTTTACTCTAACAATAGTAAACAATTTATAAGAACAAATTGGCTGAAAGAGGATCTAACTCTTTTCTTACACTAATGGTATCAGTGCATTTGCACTCAGTGGTGCTGCAGTTACTGACTTGGCTGCTCTGGGAAGTCTCCATCCCAGCTGGAACTCTGTGTCTAAGTGTCTCCTTTTGGTCTTTATTGAAGACTAGCAACTAACCTTGTAAACTGAAGGAAAGACACTGCCTGACCATTTTTTTTTTTCTTTTTCCTTGATAGTGATTATTAATTAGCCCATAAGGGCATTACATATTTAAGGCTTAAGTCAACCCTAATATAATGTCAGTGACTCAGCTGCATTATACTGATGATCTTCTACCTCACCTGCAGGGTCAGACTCCTCCAGGCTACATTAATTTTGTGTTCTTTTATGGCCTTTGCCAGAGCATCTAAAGGAAAAGCTGCTGCCAGCACTGGCCATGTTCTTGTGAGTAGCTGGCCATGCTGTGCTACGTGCCGACCTCAGCACACTTACATGTGCTGGAAGCAAACTGTAATGGACTGCAGCTGCAGAGAGACATCCTAATTTCTGCATCATGGTAGAGCACAAGTGAGAACACGCCTCACAGCTGAGGACCTGCTGTGGCTATGCAGGCACTTGGGGAGCTTTAAGACAATGAAAAGACATAACAGAGGAGCCCACTAAATTTCAGATGCCTCCATGATAAGGAACTGCTGGATAATAGTATTCTTCATCATTTTTCTTGGACCTAGGTTTTGTCTACATTGCATTCAACCCAGCTGCTCTCAATCCTTCTAAACAAATTGGAACAATTTTTTTTTTAAATAAATGAGTTATATTTTTATACATTCAGTATAAGAATTTTAATGAAGTTTTGGAATTCTGTTTCCAGGATGAAGTTTGCAATATTGATGTATTTTCTTTTCAGTTCCTCCCTTTCCTTGGCAAACCCCTGCTAGCATTAGATTAAAGTATTTGCCTTTCTGAATTGTAGCCTAAATGGTTACAGCTGTTGAATCATCTCAGGCTAATCAGGATGAATTATGGCATCTGATATTTGAATAGACTTAGCTCTCTCTTCACTTGGCTTTGTAAATCACTCTGCCTACGTCTACACAACCTTTGACATGAAACCATGCTTATGGCATGCTCCCTGACATAGCTGCCTTGCAGGAGGCTCACAAACAGCCTGTCTGGGCAAATCAGGTGGTGAGACCAAGACTGTGGGATGCTACCTGTTGGGATGTTCTCCAAGATCACCTGGGGTCAGTCTCAGAATGGCTGCCTGTCTGTGGGAGCTATGGAGCTCTGCCATGGCTGGCCACAGGGGAGTTCTCCAGGCTGTGCCAGGAGCAATGATGTCCAGTGACAGCAACCAGGGTCGTCCAAGAGTCCAGAACACCTGAAACATCCATATACAAACTTGTACAGATGTTGAATTTTGAACTCTGAGGGTGCTGGAACTGTGCTTCTGCATTTTTATTTACAGGCTACAGTGATATTCCTGGTGATACACCAAAGAGTGACTCTGGACCGAATAAGGCAGATTGGCCTGTTTCTGCACTGCTTAAATCTCAGCCATTTGGAAGGCTAGATTTTATCC
Source organism: Pyrgilauda ruficollis (assembly GCF_017590135.1). Classification (NCBI taxonomy): domain Eukaryota; kingdom Metazoa; phylum Chordata; class Aves; order Passeriformes; family Passeridae; genus Pyrgilauda; species Pyrgilauda ruficollis. The sequence continues at coordinate 3,583,016 of NW_024523648.1, forward strand.
TTGCTGCACATCAGGGGTGTGCACTGTGCTACAAGTACTCTTCCTCCCTTTCCTCACAGACACCATTGGACATAGCTAATGAGTACCAGAGTCTTCACTCACCACAGAAAGCTTGAGCCCCGACTCGTATGAGATGTGGAGAGAGATGTGGTTGCCAAAACAACCAAGACTGAGATGGATGATGCTGCCTGCCCAACATGAACTGGCCCCCATTGGTGCTTAGATTTTTCATCCAAAAGAACTTTGGTAAATACTAAAGCAGACAATGAGTGCAGACTATGCAGTATTCAGGGGGAATGTGGAGCTGGCATATGGATGTAGATGAGTGTTGCATAAATTGGTTTATAAGGTTCCTGACTTTCATTGAGAGAGGAGTTCTGGCATGCATGTGCTTTCAGTGCACAACCCTGCAGTTCATCTGGGTTCTTCAGTTCTTGAGGCTGTGGCTGCATTTCTTCCCTCAGCTTCTCATTTGCAACCTCCACACCTGAGGACCCACAAAGTCACAAGACTTTATCATCAAACTCCTCCTGGCCCTGTCTATGCTGGCTGTTCACAGCTTCTATGGCAGGAAACTTGATGGGATCTAGTGTTCCCTCACTCTGTCCCTTCCTTTTGGGAGGAGCACCACTGAGCAATGCCAATTCTTTCACTTAGAACTGGATGCCTTGAAGGAGTGGTGATAGTATTGGCATGCCTCTGCCCCACCCACATGTTCTAATTTTGACACTTTCTTCCTCTTTGATGATGCTTATATTTTTGCTGACTTTTAAATTTCATCATCCTTTGCTTTGGGTGGGTAGCTGGTATTAGACATGAATGAAGTATGTTTTTAGGGGGAAATCCATTGAGAACAATGGTCACAAGCAGATGACTCGGGAAAAACAAAAACAGAGCAAGCAAACGAGTGTGCTATGAGGACTCCCAGTTTTACACAACAGCTGAGAGACTTCCAGAATCAGCTCTAGTTTCTATGCATATAGTACTCTGTAAAGGGTTTTTCTTCCATTACTTGGTGTAGTGTCCCCTCAAACACATCTCTCTACAATATCCACTACTGCCCATACTACAAGAAGACCCTCCCTATCACATTTATTTGGATCAGAATATGCAGTCTTCACTTGATGCCCTCCTGGCTTTTCACTGGAGAAAACAGTGAGCAGCTGATCCCTATTCACCTCGATGCCTCTTATGATTATGTAAATGCCTCCTATTTTCCTTTGGTGGTTTATTTTTCAGAATAAAGAAGACTGGCCTACTCAGTCATTCCCTATACCTGAGTCACCATTAAAAAATACAAGGGCTTTTGCTTATAAGCAATTTATACTTCCTCTAGATAATGAATCTTTTATGGAAGTAGAGCCACCATTTTTAAATGTCATCTCCTTGTACTGGCTCTATTTACAGAGAAAAATATGCCTAGCACTGTCACTTTAGAGGTAGTAGTTTATGGTATCCTTTGAACTGTCTTGTAAACAAGGATAACATGAATCTTTTATCCTCCATCACAGAGACATTCCTATTTCTATAAACTTGGAGGCTTCCTGTAACACAGTACAATAATTTCACATTTTAATAGAGTTTTCAGTTTCACTGAAACAACAAACTAGGGAAAAAAAAATTCTAAAAACTCTTGGAAGGTACAACTTGAGCTACAGTAAGCACAAGCCAAGTGTCTGCAAATGCTTACTTGTGTTGTTTCTCCTGCAGCAATTGAAATAACCATATAATGTGTATGTGAACCTTCAAGGAGGCAGGAACGATGGTTCAAGTGCTCCTGCCCATAAATAACATTGCCTCCCATGATTCAAGTTCACTGGCTTTGAGCCTTCTGCTCTGAGTTTTACTTATTTGTAAATGTAAAGCCCACGCTGTCAAAGAAAATGCGTGGATGCTCTAAGAGATTTTTCTTAACCACAATAGACTAGAGGATCTATTTTGTATGATCAGACTTTTCTGTAAATGATGCTTCTTTTCATTGGCACATGAAAGTCTATTGCTTTTGTCTCTTTAACTATATGATGTGTAAATCATCTTGCTGATACCAGCATCCCAAAAACCAGTTATGTGAAAGAGCTTTTGCAAATAATGCTTCTTGCCCTTTGACCATTTAAAACCCAACCAAAACAAACAAAAATCCTCCCGTAGCTAAGATGTGATCTGTTTAACCCAACAGGAGGTTTCCAGGACTTGGGTGAATTTTAACCATCCTTTTTGACATGTCAAGCTGTGCAGAGCAATGAAATTCTGATTGACGTGTGCTGGGATGACTGGATAGTGTTACAGTTCCCTCATTAAGAGGTACTGGAGTTAAGCAGGGGGAGTTGAACTTTCCTCTGTATTAAAACAACAAGCGTGGGAGACGAGGAGAGCAAGCTGGAGAACAGGAGTTCACCTTATAACAACAAAGACTTAACATGCAGTATATCAAGTCTCCTGAACTTTGTCCTGCTTGGTAGTTTATCAGACACCAAGATGAACAAAACAGCAAAGAATGATTTAAATCTGCTCTGATTTCAATCTTCTGGCCTAATTTTCAACTTCATTCTTTTTCTGTTCTATCATTTCATTGTTCTGTGTTCCCCCTTTTCAAGAGACATTCACAGTTTATATTAATCTTAGAGTTCAAAATATATATAGATCCCATTAGTGAAATAAAACACAGTGAAGATGGGTGAGATGTAAGACAGACGTTTTTCTAACCTAGTGATGACTTCTCTTTTTTCAGCATTGTATCCAATTTACTCTAAAACAGAAACACGGCTTAAATAGACTCCAGTAATTTTTTGTCAATGCTAACAGTACCTAACTTCTGTTAAAATCCATGCCAATACATTTGTGGCTTTTTTGAAACAGCAAAGATTTTTCATACCACCAAGATGAGAATAAACCCTATAATATGAACTGACACTCTGAATCAAATTTTACAGAAAGTCTGTATGAAAATTGGAAGACATGACATTTCAATTGACAAAGTTAAAATAAGGCTATTTTGATTGTGAGGGGTTGGTTCAAGAAAAAAGACACCACAACTCACAAGACCAACATCCAGCCTTGCTGAATTATTTAGAAGCAATCAGTCATAAAATAGTTTGCCTTGAAAAAATCAAATTATCGAAGTCTTGATGTTGAGGTAAACCCAAGACATTGAGAAACACTTCTGTTGATTACAGCTGAAGAAAAGCAAGTGAAGGAAGATAATAATGCAGTAAGTGAGCAATGGATCTGGAAAACTTGGTTACAAAAGGAATTTTGCCCCAGGTTCTGTTCTACTCTCCTTGGGAACTGCAGCTCCCTCTTCATACCTCCTTAGTTTTTCTTTTCCATGTGCTCAGGCTCTGTTATGGCCATGTATATACACTGATGGCTCCTCTACAGATTGATTAGGTAACAGTCTTTTAGTCAGAAACAGTACTAATTCAAGGTTTTGGAAGTGATTTTGCTAGGACAATAAAGTTAAAACACACTGGGACATTGTGGTTTATATAGAGAAAATGGTAGAGAAAGGAAGGGAACCTGGCTCCCTTACAGTGAGTGTGAGTTCCAAACACTGTCAAAGCTTGAGCAAGGCACCAGTTTTCCCAGCCAGACTGTATGACTTCCCAATGGTGCCTGGAACAGCCAGCAGCTGCAAGAGTCATCGTCTCTTCTGTCACAGGGCCTTGAACAACACATTCCTTTGTGCCTAAAACGTGGCATGGAGTTTGAATTCAAGAACAGAGAGCTGAAGAGCAGACTATAGCACCATCTTAATCACATCTTCTTTTCCAAGAAAATGGAAAAATTTTGCTCAGTGACACTCCCTCAATGCTTGGAATCATTGTGTTTTTCAATAAACTTAGTGGTTAACTAAGTTAACCCACTAACTCGTGGGTTAGATAGGCTAATGTCAAGGCTAATAGCCAAAGTTACAGGAGGAAACAGCAGCCATTCACTTTATTTTTCCTTCCTAATTTTTCTTCTTTTTGATTTATCTTGGTAAGAGTTTCATTATGGCAAATATATGTACTTCTCCAACTACTTAGCCCTGGTGTGGAGTGTTTGGAACAGAGACCTCATGCTTCTCTATGGTGCCTAATTCAATAGGGCAGTAGATTAGCTTCAACTCCTGGACACTGCAGTAGCATAAATATTTAAATAAAATGTTACTCTATTATGCTGTATGTTTGAAGTTTGGCCCATATACATCCTCTCAGCAGTCTGCAGAGTTTGTGCTGAGAAGGCAAATTAATAGGTTTCTCCAACAGAACAATAATGTATTCTCCATCGCCTTGGGTAACATCACCTGATAAATTCACTGCAAGCACTTCCAAAGGTATTGTGTGAGTGGAGTTACTTGCAGTGTTACTAGGAAAAACAGAGACATTTTTAGCCTGGATGTTTGACCTGGTAAATACTTACGACCTAACATAAGCCCCAATTCAACAAGGTACTTAAGCACATACCTAAATACCCACATGAATAAAGTCAGCCATGCTTTTAAGTGTCTTCTTGAACCTGGGCCATACAGAAGCTGAACACATCAAGCAACTACCCACATCAAGTTTCAGTAAAAGAAAATTGATTTCCAGAGTGTATTCCCTCTGACTGTTAACACTGAAAAAGAGAGAGAAAATTTCTGCTGCTTCTTCTTGGACAGAGACTGTGCATGTTCCTCCTTTCATTGAAATATTTTCTCTCTGGTATCAAAAGTGATTTATGAATTTTTGGACCTAGATTTTTGTTTCACTATAATGTGAAACAAAACCCATGGTTTTTGGTATTATTTAGTCCCTGAACCTTTCATAAGATCAGAAATAGTAAAACAGGAAGATTCTAATAAATGCATTAAATAATGAAATAGATGAAAATTAGTAACAGGAAAGCTTGTTGAATTGGGTTGATCTTTGTGGCATGTCTCTTCTCCAAGGGGTTTTGCAGTCAGTGGACTAGTCAGACTTCTTATGTGTGGAATCTACAGCTTCAACAGTGGGGAAGAGCTGCTCTGGGATATAATGGCTGGTTAGCCAGTATTTGGTCAGTATTTTGATGTGTGCTTTGTTGCCAGTTTGAAAAGTATCAGTGCACTACAGCTGTCTAACTTATCACTTACAAATGCTTCCTGGATGCAACCAGAAAACTCTATCTGTGGATCAACCATTTATCATACATTCAGAGATAAGTGGAACTTCAGACTACAGCCTTTTAAATTTTTTTAAGGTAACTAAAGTTCTCTCTTAAAGTACATTGAGTGCTACCTTGAGATTTACACAGGCACTATTGTTCTACAGCATGAACACTGTCTTTATACTTACATTGCATTATAATAATAATAATTACTTACATTGCATTATAAAATAGTCTGGCTACATGAAATTGTTAATTCAGAATGCCCCCCAGCTAGTCTGTCTCCAATTAAACCTACTACTAGATCAGATGATAGCGATATTCTAACTTGCTCTATGGAGCTCAGGGCAATCTTGCTATACAGCTGTGTAGACAAGTTCATGGTTACCAGGAACACAACAGCACTACCACTGCAATTTTATCTGCATTGAGATAGTGCCTATGGACTGGGGAATCATAATTCTCTGTTCCAGCCAAATACAGCTGGCTGTCAGTCCCTTCTCAAAAGGGTTTAATCATACACTTAAAGCACTGATTTAATCAGTGTGTTGAAAGCAGTGGTGATAGCAAAGGAAAAATATGGTTATATGGTTTCTTATGATATGCATTTTTTTTAATGTGTAATCTAGACATAAAAAGCTAAAAGACATTAATGACTCTTTGGATGGGATGATAGCCTGGTACCTTCAGGGATTTGATAACAAAGTGACCTTGTGGATTATGTATGTCTGTAAATGACTGCCTGAGAGAGACGATTAAATTATTTGGATAAATGATTTGGACTTCAAAAATTGCAAGAAACATTCTTTTTCCATGTCTTCAGAGGAAGTTCTGTTGCTTGCTCTCCTCAGTTATCTTCAGAGTGGCCCAAGCTATATCTATGCCTTCATACTCACGTCTTTGAACTAAGCCACTCTTAAGCCATTCTTTTATCAACAACTGCAGTATAGCAATTCTTTATGTAGAACATAGTTGATCAGACACCTAAGGAAGTATTTCCTCACTGGCAGCCAAGGTGGACCTCATGCCTTACTTCCCTGGTCTTAAATCAAACCTCAAGGGCTTCATTTTGTATCTTCTTGTTGACTCACTGGGCTGGGGAGATCATTTCTGTGAGGGCACTAGTTTCTGCATTGAGAACTGCCAGCTATCATTGACTTTGAGAAACAGCAGCTTGGAAAACTGGACTGCTGAGAGGCTGAGCAAGGACTTTGATCTCAGCTTGTCAAATAGTGTTCATCTGTCTTGTTATGAAACCTGAGCGCATTATTTAGTTTCCTGTTTTACAGTTATGCAATGTTTTCTTAAGACCATTACTTGAATCTTCCTCTGAGATGTGAACTAAAAGGTAATTCAAAGGTAACATCCATTTCACAATTTCCAATGAACAGGAAGATTTTTGGACATGAAAGGAACTGGTCTCACATTTTTTGGCCAAGGAGTCCTGAAACCAGATGGTATAGATTTTGTACCTAAGCTTATTCAGCATTTACTGCTGGCTGCTGTATTAGTCCTGGCAGCTGCTTGGAAACCTCCTATCCCCCTGAAAATTAACACCTGGTTTCAGAAATACTGAATACAAGTGATGGAAAAACTATCTAGATTCATAAAAGGAAAATTTATGCATTATTACATGGAAATGTGTTAGCCCAGAAGTAACTCTGCTTCTAGAAGAAGTAAAAGGCAAATCTACTAAAAAAAAGGATAAATTTGTGTCATGGAAGAAATATTCTAAAAAATAAGCAACTTTAAGGGTTTATTAAATATGTTCAGACAAATAACTACTACTGTTCATGCTTTAAGTGTTCGGAAACTAAATAATAATTTATACAATGTTTTCAGACTTGGGCATGTATTACCACAGACCTAAAGTGATACTTCAAAGTTTTCAGTCCCGATAACCTATTTGTTATTAAGTATGCCTGTAAGTGTTCAGATTTTACTGCAATGGTTTGGTCTTGATATCTTAGAGTCAGGTACCTTGTCCACAAAATGTGGATCATGATTTCTGTTATCAGCTTTACTGTAGCTCTGTGATGACTTGACACTTGCTTGCAAAGGTCTCATAAGTTTTGAAGCCACCAATGTATGTGTACTGGGGAAAAAAGGACTAGATTTCATTAAAGCATTAATCACATTCAAGTTTTCACATTCAATTAATAACCATTCTGGATTTTAAATATATTCTTTATATGAATTTAGATCAGAATGAATCCCTCTCAGTTTCATAGAATAAGTAGATTTTATGCATGTGATTGTCTAAGGTGTCTTTCTGAAATTCCACCTTCCTAAAATCTGCATATTCTCCCATGCCTGCTCAGTGCCTCACACCCCTCAAGGCAGTCCTGACAAATCGTCAAGTGCAATGAATGCCAAACTCATAGAGCTTGTGCCTCAGAGACTGTAAATATTTACAGGCTCCTGCGTGTCAGCTGTTGTCCCTGTTATAACTCCAGCATTTTTTTCACCTCAATTTCCAGTTGTGGAATATGGGGCAAGGTCAGGTTTTACTGGTGCCTTGAGGGTGAGGAAATGTCTCCTTTTGTCCTCCTTTCCTCTTTTTGCCTCCTTCCCATGATTTACAGAATCACAGAATCGCAGAATGATTTGGGTTGGAATGTACCTTAAAGATCATCTAGTTCCCACCCCCCTGCCATTGGCAGGGACATCTTGCACTAGACCACGTTGCTCTAAGTCCTATCCAGCCTGTCCTATGAACCTCAGACTCTCTCCAGAGATTTTGACAGTGCAGCACATACTCCTCACATGTCTTTTGGCAGGCAATAGGGGATTGTGACATTGTTTGGGTCCCCAGACTACTTCTTCTGAGTAGGTAGGCATCCACATCACAGGCAGTGTCTGAAATTTACAGATCTCTACACAACTTGATTTTGAACTAATCACTGTTAACTACCAGTGTATGTCATACAGCTAAGACTTCAGAAAACTTAAACGCCACCGTTAAATGCACATTGTCTACAGCTTGCAAAACGTAATGTGGTCAAGATCACATTTAAAACACAGTTTCACCCTATAAATAAAGCTTTTAGATAACCCAGTAAGAAAAACACGTGCTATTTCATAGCAGCTGCAATTGTTCTTCCAGCTGTGCAATACATCCACACACTAATACAGGATCTGGTGTTTGGCTCTGCATCTGCTTGCAGAAGCCACACACATTCCTGAGTTGCATTCGGGCACTGTTTTACTGAAATGTAGTTGAGCTGCACATGAAACCAACAGAGAAGGTGGAGCATGGTACAGTTTTGTAGTACATATTTGCAAGAATGCCTTTCCAGCATTCTTGTCCTTGTGGTTCACTATGAACTATGTTTTCTGTTTTGGCTTTGACATGTGAATGAGTGCTAGCGCCAAACATTTTATTGATCTCTAGAGTAAGTGGACAGCTACTCATGCAGCTATTGAGGATTCTTTTTTTAACATTTTTGTTGTGCTTCGGTTGGAAGTCAATAGGAATACATCTTGTAAAAGGCAACACATTTAACACATGACATAGTGAAGATGTTTGTTTACAAAGATAATAGATGCTGAGGTTGCAACTAATCCTACAAAATTCAAAAAATGTCCCCATTTTTTAGATACTTTGAGACTGGTTGTGTTTCAGATTAAAACTTTATTAATGAGAAATGCAAGGCATGGTTGGGTACAAAACTTGTACTTGAAGAAGAATTAACTAGGGAGTGAAGAAGTTAGCCATTAGAAAAGTATCCTCGGTATCCTCACTGTGTTTTGCACAGGTACAGGGTATTGCACAGGTATTAGGAACTTCACTAATAATTTTCAGATACTTACTAAAGATTGGAGGAATATTTGCGAGCATGTGATGTTCTTCATGTTCTGAAAAATTTGTTAAAGTATTAAAATTTCATTGAGATTAAGAAAAGGATCTATATGCTTAAAGCAACAGTTTCAGGAAGCATGCTAAGAGATTTTCCTGTTCTTGTGTATATAGATTTGTGGATCTAAGCAGATAACCGACAAATCAGGGCTGATACTTGAAAAGCATTTAAGATATGCCAGAATCATATTTATGAATCATAAGAATATGAATCACATTTATGATATGCCAGAAGAGGTAATGCTGTATGAAAATGCATTAATCATCTAGTTATGCGTACAGCAAGTCATATCTCTAATAGGTTCAGGCAGACTTTTTTCTATGCATAATACAGAAAATTCCTATACTGGAGACTTCAAGCTACCAGAGAAATGTTAGAACTGGAAATATGGAATCAAATCTTTCTCAACACAGAATTTCCAAACCCCATCTTGTACTTTGTTATGAGTAGGCAATTATGGGCACAAAATTCAGAAATCACATTTAATTGCTAAATTCAGCTTTATATACATATGGAACAGAGTCTCCAGAGGAACACAATCTAAATCAAAACTTCATGTCCAGACACTGCTGCTAGGAGAATTCAGATCTTTTGTATGTGCAGCTGTACAAATATATTTAACACATTCTCCCACAAATTTATGCTCAGACCTATAGTAATTTACTTGCAGGTTTAATTTTGTTGCTCTGCTATTGCACTGTTCCCCACTGGAGTAAGGGAAAATAAAATTTTGGAATTAAGCTGTTTCATAGAAGATTTAATACATTTCTTATTCTGTGCTTGCTCCCTGACATAAAGCAACTCTGAGTGTTAGACAACATAATTCTAAGCTCTGCTTAAAATGCGAGAACAATCTAGTTCCACAACTGATACAGTCCAAACAAAACCATGACAAAACAAGGAATGAATGAAAAATAATTCTTGAAAATGGCTGAAGCACAGAGCAGAACCTGTGGACCAGACTGTATAATCAATTGCTAACTTTCTTCATATACATCTCTATAATACGTTTGTGGTGAGTATGTCCCAGGAAAAGGATTTTCAGCGTATTTTCACATTAAATTTTGGGACTGAAGACTGCATTTCCCATCTCCCAGACGCATGCCCTAAGGCTGTGGACATGCAGAGATGCCAACTTGCCATTCTGCATGTTGAAATACTGTTGTAGCAAACAGAGCATGATTAAGGACTAGAAAGAAAAAGCACAAGTGGCTGATACTGAAGGCTAGCGGTCAGGACAGCCTCCAGGGGTAGTGGAGATTCATACCTTGGTCCTGCCTAGCTGGAGGATAAAATAAAACCCAGAAACAATCCTGACATGTACCAGATTCCTTGTTAAGTCTGACCACCGAGCTTTTCTTATTTTGGCATACAACTCCTTGTTCAGGACTCAATGTTCAGCCCCAGTGACAAGTGCCACAGTCATTGCTGCATTACTCCCCACCTGCATGCACAGAACACTAAACCAGGGGCCAGGCACAAAGTCTGGAGGGCAACAGTAGTAACTACTGTCTTCATAGCATGACATTAGCAGGCAGCAGCTCTGGTCTGAGACAACAAGCACTCTCCCAGCCAGCTCCTGCATACAGCCCAGAGGCTGGTGCATGGCATTGTCCCCAGCACTGGGGATTGACTAGATCATCTTATATTTAGGGGAGAATTTTGCCTTAAGTACCTGAGGGTAGCATGCCTCTTGCTCTCAGACCTGTGGCTATGTCTAACACTATACTCAAAAGTACAGAGCTGGCCTATGAGGTCAAAAAGAAGAGTTTTATTCTCAATGAACAATCAGATCCTGCTGGGCCTGCTAAAGGTAACTGACTCCTAAAAAAAAAGAACAGATTTTTAAAAAGTATAAAAGGTAACTATTTAAAATTCTTCTTTCTGCTGGGAATCACACAGAGAAGGAGTAAGGCTGTGAACTATACATCTGGGTACTGGTGTCTGTGGATCTTTACACAAACAGATGTATTTCACAACCATATTTCAGGCTTGTAACTAAGGGCAAATAAAGATTTGCCATCCATTTATAGAATTAACAAGTGTAAGAACTGTTAAATTGCAGAAGGCAATTGTTAAATTTATTTTGGAAGTAAAAATAAGTTTACTTTTTTTTTGTAAAAAAAGTAATAGGCAAGTACAATGCTGGTAATTACTGAAATCACTGAGAGTACTGAGTTCACAAAGAACCCAAATTGGATTAATCTGCCCAAAATATAATGTTACAAAAAACATTTGAAGCGTATGCATTTGTTAACATATGTTTGTATTGGGTCTGGCTGAGATGGAGGTCATTTTCCCATAACAGTTCTCACAGTGCTGTGCTTCGCATTGGTAGCTAGAAAGGGGTTGGTAACACACCAGGCTGTGGGTGGGCAAAATCCTGGGAGGGGACACAACTGGGGCAGCTGACACAAATCAACCAAAGGGATATTCCATACCACATGATATCAGCTCAAGTATAAAAGCTAAGGAAAGGAGGAGGAGGTGTTATTTGTTATTTACAATGTTTGCTCTCCTGAGCACTGCCATAGGTGCTGAAGCCCTCCTTCCTGGGAAGTGGCTGGACTTGGCTGGCTCATGAGAAGTAGAGAATAAGAATATTGGTGTTTCTGCTCTTTGCTCTGTGCATGCAAAAATTTTTGCTTTAGTAAACTGCCTTATTTCAACCTAGGAGACACTTGCCAGGAAAATTTCCCACTTATTTTCTCTCCCCTGTCCAGCTGGGAAGGGGGAATGATAGAATAGCTTGGTGGGCACCTGGTGTACTGCCAGCATCAACCTCCTGCAGTCTTTTTGACACGTAATGCAAGGCATGAACCCATGACCCTGGGATTAAGCGTTCCATGCTCAGCCAAGGCTGAGCCAATCAGGAATGATACTAATGGCTCTGTGATAATGTATTTAAGAAGAAACTAGAGTTACTGTGCAGAAGTAATTGAGGCCAGAGAAGGAGTTGAATGAGCACACATGAGAGGAACAGCTCTGCAGACACCAAGATCAGTGGAGAAGGAGGGGAGGAGGTGCTCCAGGTGCTGAAGCTGTGCCCTTGCAGACCATGGATTACTATGGGGGTGCAGAGATCCACCTGCAGTCCCTGGAGGAGGCCACACTGGAGCATGTGGGTGCCTGAGAAGAGGCTTTGAACCTGTGGATGGCTCATCCTGGAGCAGGGTCCTGGCAAGGACCTGTGGAAAGAGTAGTCCATGCTGGAGCAGGTTTCCTGGCTGGACTTGTGACCCTGTGGGAAATCCACATTGGAGAAGACTGTGCATAAAGGACTGCACATCATGGAAAAGTGACCCCCATAGCAGCAGTTCATGGAGTGCTGTTGCCCATGGGATGGACTCACGCTGGAGAAGTTTGTGGAGAACTGTCTCCTGTGGGGCAGGGACCCCACGCTGGAGGTCTCCTCTTCTCGGGGAGGTAAGGACTCCTCTCTCTGAGCAGGGGCAGAAACAATGTGTGATGAACTGACCATAACCTCCACTCCCAGTCTCCTTGTGCTGCTGGGTGAGAAGGTAGAGCTTGGGAAGGAGGGAGGGTGGGGGAAAGGTGTTTGACGATTTATTTTACTGCTCATTATCCTGCTCTGATTTTGTGAGTAATAAATTCAAGTACTATCTCTAACTCAAGCCTGTTCTGTCCAAGATAGCATTCAGTCAGTGATCTCTCTCTGTCTTCATCTCAACATGTAACCCTTTGTTAAATTTTCTCTCCCCTGTCCATTTTTGGAGGAGAGTGACAACAGTGGCTTTTGTGGGTATCTAGCATCCAGCCAGGGCCAACCCACTGCAGTGTTCTATGTTTTTATTTCGTTTAATCTTCAGAGGCCTTTAAATTTAATTTTAGACAAACTGGAAAACTTTTACCTGACTAAAGAATGCTAAATAAAGCCTAAAGAGGGATGGTTAGGATCGAATGACTCCTTGCCTCCATCTACTTCATTCTGCACATGTATTGTAAAGATGTTACAAATGCTGTTGGAGAATTAAGCTGTCTTTATAGCTGTTTCACTTACTCATAGCACTGCAGAACAGTTAAGCATACCTATGAGCACAGGCTTTCCACTGAATAACTTTTACAAAGAAAGTCCTCCATAAAAACTAGGCCATCCCACATTCTTTATATGCTTGGGTTTTTTTCCCCTCATTCTCCTGTCCTGGCTTCCTTCCAGGGCACTTTGCAGACAACAGTCGGCCTAGTGATATCACTACATCATCAGATAAAAGTGGGAAGAATGCTAGAGAACTGCAAACATATTTGAAAACAGCAAATACTTCTAGACCAGTTTGAAAAACATGATGGAAAAAATTCTATCCTGATGACAAACATAAGCATATTTTTATTCCCTCTACAGGGAAGAGCATCATTCAGTATCACTGTATTACCCTTAAAAAAAAAAACTGACAAAAACACTGGAAAAGCACACACCTGCCAAATTTTTAGGCAAAGAGCTGCCTCTGAACAGCAATTTTATGCTTTTCATTATGTTGTTTTATGGCAGCACTGAATAGTTGGTTTGTACAGGGGCAAAACACCATCAGTCAGGGTGACAGTGAGCAGCAGGGTGAGGCTACTGAGCTGCTCCAAGGGAAACATTCCATGGTACAACTGGTACTATTGGTGCATCACTGGTTAAGTTAAGGAGCCACTGCTCCTACCCAGGTGAAGGTACTTAAAAAATATAACAGCATCCTTACTTACTATGATGAACATCACTATGCACTGAAAAACAAAACTCTGCCACTATTCAGGTAAGGCAGCCTAAATACAAAACCTAAAATACCCAGGGTAAAGATGAGAGACCTTGGAGCTGACTTCTGTTTTCCAAGTGTCAGCTCACATTACAGAATGTTCCATCCAAAAACATTTTGCATTTGTGTTATGATTCACTCTGTGTTTTTATGGTATTAGTTTTGCTGTAATTGTATTTGTGCTGATGCAAGAGGTGTGGCTTCCAGCTTAAAATAGATATTTTTCTTAGCTTTGTGGAAGTTAAGTTACCCTATGTAAGCTCAGGTAGGGAGCCTCAATGTGGCTAGAAGATCAGTATTGCACCTCTGTTTACTAAGCAGTTCTACTGTCTGTGGCATTTCCACATACATTTATGCACTTAACAACAGGCCTACACAGTCATGCAGGGCAGGGGAAGAAAACTTGATATGGGTTCCCATCCCCACAGTCACTATGGTTATTCTTGGGTGCAGTGGGCTCAGGCTCTGATGCAGTCTCTTACAGCAAAGAGCAGCATCTTGCCTCTGTGCAAAGCTACAGCTGCTATCATTTAGTTTAGTTTTATTAACCTGAGGCATTACACCCTTGCTGTTTTCCTTTGTGTCAAGCACTGTTTGAAAAAAGTGTATTTGTTCTGTACGGAAAGAAAAAGATTGTATCGGCAGTTGTTTATTTACAAAACTGTGGTCAAAGTTACATTTATTTAAGTAATACTTAAGGCATTGTTTTACATTCAAAGAAGTATATACACTATCTTTCACTCTCTAAACTACCACTTCCATTTAATTGCATATGAAACTGCAAATAGTACTGTCCCCAGAAGGCAGAATGATTCTAAGCTACTGAAAGAATTGTTAGCTCAATAGATAATTAGTCTTTGAAGCTTCTTTCTAAACTCTGTATATCAAGATATTAAAAAAAAAAAAAAGCCCAGACCCGAAACTACATTTCCAATAATAAAATTAGCAATTAACTAGCTGAAGGGAGAAGAATTTAGTACATTTAGAAATATGTACTTCACCATAGTCTCTGAAGAAGTACTGTTCCTTTATGCTACAGCAGCATTTTTAAACTTTCCTATTGGTACCTTTAGAAAAATACTGATTCTCAATGCAATCTAGAAGAATTTCACAGGGGTTTATATTTTGCTAATAATTGCTGTTAAAAAAAAAAGTTGTTTGTGAATTTGCAGAAAGCATGACAGAGTCAAAGATTTCTGTGTACTCAAAAGAAATTTGAGCATTTCTGTAATGATGGAAACTAAAGAGTAATGCTGTAGCTCTCTAGACTGCTTATTTTTTACTAATACAAGTCTAATGTTCTCAATCACTTTTCTTTCCATAGAAAAAAAAGTAGGTAGTTGAACTTTGCATTCCACTCTTGATAGTTTGTGTTAGATCATTAATTTCTTACCATAATTTTGGAGACAAATGATTTCATGTCTGCTTGCTAAAGAAAGCAGATCACTGAGGAACCATTTGCAGCAAACTGGCATATATTATATTACTTCATTCTCAGGTGACTGTATATTCCTTTTGGCAGTTAATAAATAACTTCTAAAAATCTTCATGAAAAAACCACATTTTGATTGCAGTCTATTTGAATTACTTGTGTTTTATCTGAAATGTTCCTTTTTTTAACTCCCTTATTAATCACAATGGTAAAAGAAATAAATACAAATTACTTATTTTTCTCCTCCTGTCTTCTTGACAGCACAATAAATGCCAATTTTGTGGGCTAATGGCAATTCCTGTTGTAGTATACGTGTATTCCACGCACTCTGAAGGTAATCTTTAAATTCTTGCTTCACTTCAGTGGCCACTTTTTGTTTTCTATCATGTTCACGCATAACAATAATATTATGGCTTGGCTTCTGTCACGAAAAGTGTGATTTAAGTGATGAGCAATTAGTTCACCTCATCTGAAACATAACCTGTCTGTTACTTTGTTGTTTCCCTTTGAATTAATTTGCTGAAGTCTGTCATCAGGGTTATTGGTGCAAACCAGGTGGCAGGCATCCCACTGGCTATCACCAAGCATTTATTAATTAAAAAATATAATTAACTGTATTTGTTTTTTTGACCTGAGATATAGATGTGATCAGTTTTCTAATTGGCTTTAATGTAAACAAATATGCATATATATCCCTTCTTTTAGTATATTCATGGGGTATGTAGGCAGTACCAGGCAAGAAGTGGGTATTTTTCATTTACATGGGCCTAATGACCACTTCCACCTCTGCTTTGGGAGAGCTGAGGATTACTGACAATCTGAAACATCAGCAAGAGATTAAGTTTTTGCTTCAGGTGTGGATATCTCAAATTGTAATCACCCATTTTCCTCTGCAGCCGTGGCCAGGAACTGGTAGAATGTTGTATAGCTAGGCAGACCATTCCATAGCACATCATTTTGTGTTTCAGAGCTGACACAGCCCATGGGAAATTAATGAAGAGGTAGGAAAATGCTGTTGCATATCACACTTCTAGGGCTTTCTGACTGAAGAAGAAGTCAACAGGGAAAAAACATGGTCCCTGTGGGAGATGAAGGCCAAAAGATGTTGCTACCCTTCATGTGAAGAACAAAGCAAAGAAAAAACAACCATCAGTCTCAAGACTTCTTGTGGTCAACTCCTCTGATTCACTGTCCCTGATAAATATAATTAGAAGGTTGGCAGTTGGGTAATAAGTATACATCTATTAATCTTTGAGGTCCTTATTGGTGGCTATTGCTATCACATGTTATGCTAATTAGGCCAGTTTTTAGTAAAGTAAAATCCCGGGGAATATCATTAAATTTTGCGCTCTCTTTCCTTCTCTGTTTGTAACACATTTGCATAAAATATGTATTTTTAAGGCAAAAACCAGGCATTTTTCAGAATACTGTCTAGGTTTACAAAAGTTTCTAATAGAAGGGCGTCTTTTTGGCAGGTCTGGATTAGCTGATCAGAGCACAGGTGCTGGAAGATTGTTCTAGTTTTTATGTAGTTGTTGCAAGCATGACATCTGAAGAGAATAATAACACTCTGTTCCTTCTGGAATTTCGGGGAAGAAATAGGACTGGCATTAAGTGGGTCTATTAGATCCAGGAGCAAAACACAAATAAAGTACAAATCTAAAAAAATAATGAAAAAAGTTACATGAACACAGATAAAGTGGGTATTTGAAGTAGTTTTTTCTGGGTGCAATTTATTAAGCTTTATGGTTTTCATTGAAAACACCTAAAATAAACATTTTCCTCTTACATAATTTAATACAATGATGGACAGTTCTATCAATGTGATCCTGCATCAAATTACTTCAAAAGCAGTGAAACTGATACACGTTTAGCTGATGGCATGTGAAATGCACGAGGAGTATCTCTGAAGGTAAGAGTGACTGCTGAGCTGTGATTTACATGCTTCAGCATGAATGACATCCATTTTATGAATGCAATCAAAGCAGTCACAACAGACAGATGGTGTCTGGCCTGTGGAAGTCAACTGACTTCAGACAGGTTCTTAGAGCCTGACATACAGAGGGCTGATACACAGAACGTCCTGAAAAATGAAACTGAAGCTTAAATTGTAAACCTTAAAATCAGCAAATAGTCATAATTTCAAATATTCAATGTTTTGCCCTTCCTGTTTTTTAGTGTTCTCGGTCTGAAACACAGATAGAAATAGAACTAAATTTTAAAAAATGGAAAGTAATGAAAATAATTGATTCGAGAGAATTCTGTAGTTTCTTCATGAAAATAAAAGGTGAATTCCAAACAGAGTTTTGACTAGTATTTATTACTGCAATTAAATTATTGTCATTACATCAATAGTGACAACCACAAGGCAAAAGTTTCTTGTTAAAATTGCCATTTCTCCCTCTTTTTTCAAGCAAAAGGTTTTCTTAAGTTCCACAGAGGAGAAGAAAACATACAATTTGCTCCTTTGTATTATCTCTTTTCCTGTTTCTCTACAAAAGTATTCAACCACACCTGAATTATCCAACAGAAAGAATATACAAATGTAACAGGAGAGTCAGTCTGTATACCCCAATCACTATGATCAAGCCTATCAACTACACTATAGAAGAGTTTACATTTGCTGAATTGTTATGTTCTGTTTTAGAGATATCTTTTCATCACCGAACAAAACATCAAAAGATTTTAGGCTTTGACATCCATATCCAGGATATGTTTCAAAGTCTAATCAACCACTGAAACTGGATTACCACCAGAAAGTATTTAACAGTCTCTACCTGACTAGAGAAGAAACCGACGGACCTCTGGCTTAGCAAGAATTTATAAAATGTGATTATTAATTTCAACATATAACACTCTTTAAATGGAATTCTTCAGCATTTTTGGAGAGAAGATTGACTTTAAAGTTATGATTTGATGAAGAGCTGATGAAAAATTTGACTGAAGATAATGTCAAACTCCAGAAACAAAACAGTTAAATTAACAGTTATGAAGTACAGACTGGGAGAACAAATTTAACAAGTTAGGATGTGCTTACAAAAGTTTCGGGACAGAAAGGAAACATGGCTTTTTAATTTCATTTCCAAATATTACCCTTATTTCAACTTACAGTGCACCAGAGCAGTGGATAAAATTAGTCTTTAAGTTCACCTTTTTCCTTACAGAAAGAGAGAGCTAAATGTTTACTGGTTTGCAGTTCAGCAGTGATGGCCCCAAACTTGGCCTCTTTTTTAGCCACTGAAATGTATGGAAGTGTTTGCAAGAAACCCACATGATCTGGAAACAAAAGTGACAAAATACAATGTCACTGAAATTGCCTGTGTTAAAAAAAAAAAATAAAGCAAATAAAAAGGAACATGAAACGACTGTTTTCCTGAAGAAGTCAGACCTGGATGGTACTGTTTTAATTACTGAAATGTCCTTGCTCTAATCATGTTCCATATGATGCCTTTAGTTCTAAAACACAGCTCAGCATTGCTGGAAAACTGGGAAGATGTTGTGCTGCAGCTGAAGTTCACAAAATGAACTAATGTGTGTTTAAAAACTGCAATTGCTAGAAAGTGGAAAAATATGACATTCTTGAAACATTATTTGAAAACAAGGCAATCACTTGTATAAAATGGATTCAAAACTCCTGCAGCTTTTGAACAGGTAAAATATGAAAATCTGCCTATAAGGCATGGAATTGCCTTTTTTATAAAGCTGCATGAGCATGAAAAAAATAGCAATTTCAATAATACTTTCAAATTATTAATTTAAGATACATTTTTCATTAGTCTTTTACTTATTTAAATATTTCATAATATTATAACTGAACATTATGGATACTATCAGAGAGACAGAAAACAGTCATGTTCAAAATCAAAAATATAATGAGACTGCAGTTTTCTGATTCACTGTAATCTAAGCATTAATTCCTCTGTTAATAGAGACCAAATAATTGAAACAGTTGTGATTTTTTAAAAGAATTTATTTAGTTAATTTATGAAATTATTTTTGTCCATTGCAATGTATAATGTACAGAGCTACAATTTTTTCTTTTTATACAATATTTGTGCATTAAAATTAAGCTACTAAAATCATAATTACAGAAATATTTATTGATAAACAGCCTAAAATGTAAATTCAAGGAGAAATCTGAAATACTGAATTTCACGTTTGTTCAGTAAATCATAACCTATAATTTACATACATTTAATTCATTACATGTACATTTGACTTCTGTTATCAATTGCTTGAAGTAACTATTGTAATTTTTTCAAAACCTAAGAAGTTAGGAAACCTGGTAAATGTGTAGATTTGAGGCAGCACTTTAAATTACTATTTTCTGTGGCTAAAATCAACACCAAAAACCCCCTAGTCCACTAGAAATATAAAACCATCAGAACCAACAAAACTCTAACAGCATTACACTTAATAGTAGATTTCATTATTCAGTCATTGTCTACATAGCGAGCACATGACTAAAAGATACAGTTACTAGTGCTGAGTCTCAGTATCTGCTGTTTTGTGCAGGTCACTGCACGGTCCCAAATTTGTGTGGTATATTTTAACAGTTTTAGACCTACAGTACAGGCACCTTTGCAATTCTTACGGTTTGTAAAATGCTTGCCCATACCAGTTTCCCACCAACAGTGTGAGATACTAAGGCCCAGTTCTCAGCTCACGTAAGGTCCAGTGGAACTGCTGATCTATCCCAGCTGTGGATTTGCATCTGTTGACATGCTGAGTTACTGTTGATCCCGATGCAAGTTTCTGTGCGTATATTATGAGCATTACAGTATATGACCGTATCTAGCTCCTGAGTCAGAGCCATTCAGTTAACCAAAAAAACCCCAAATGTTTACTTGTAGCAGTGCTGCTGAGCCATTAACTGTGACTATTATTAAACTGTGCTGCACAAAAAAGTTCTGCGTGGTAGTGCGCTTATTCTTTCACAGAAAAAAATGTTAAGACCCTGACTTTAAGATCAACATTGCTGTTGATGATTAATGGCAAGTGACAGTCAGAACTGAAAGAAAAAGCATCGTTTTTGAATATCTGAAAAAGTATGAAGAACTGGCAAATCTTATATTCTCTCCTGCTGTCAGATATCATACTACTATCTGGACTACATTTTGTGCATATTGTAAAATTAACTAAAATACTAAATCATACAGACTTAAGAACATACTTCAACAAAACTGATTCATATCTGGGTGCTGGTATTTTGAACATATTAAGACGATATATTTATCTTATCAACATTTAAATTTGCAAGCATCCCATAGGCCAAAGAAAACAAAAAAACCCTAATAAATATGCTGAAAAACCCCATACCTCAGTATGAAATCCTGACCCCTTCTCCAACTAAGTACACACCGTCCAAATACACTGAGAATGCCAAGCTACAGGGGCCCCTCTGTGGGGAAACCCGTATTTCAGTCAGCAGCATCCGTCAGCTACAGCAGGAGTGCAGGGACAGATGCTGGAGGAAGGATGACATGTAAAAGTGGTGGCCGATTTCAGAACCGCTTTCTGTGTACAAATAAATCAACGCCATACGTGTACTAAAGCAGGATTTTGTCCAGATTTACATGCAGAACACAGCTATCACTCTAGGCTCATTTCCGTGTAAGATAATGGTGCTAATTAGGTCCTGCAGTCTTGCCCCATCTCCCAGCAGGGTCACACAGTCTAAGTGGGACAAAAGCGTGCTCAACAACTCCCGCGGCTTCTGCGGCAAGGAAACAGCAGCACACTTGGGCGACGACCGCCAACTTCAAACCCACCGCCCGAGGCTAGCCGGGGCAGCGCCGCGCCGTGCCTCTGACCCGGGCGGCGCTCCCTGCGCTTCGGGAAATTCCCTCATGTGGCAGCGGCCGCTCGAGAACGGCAGCCGGGGAACGGCCCGCTCCGCTTCCCGTCCTCGTCACCAAAAAGGCCTGGATGGAAGTGTGGGTAACTCGCGACAGCCAGGCCTAAAGCCAGCTCTCGGTTCGCTCACAAGGGAAGCGGACCCGGAGGGGCTCGCGAGGGGAACGGCCGTGGAGGTGTCCACCGGGACCCGCCCGTCCCTCGAGCACCTGCTCGGGGAGCGCCTTTCCCCGCTCGTGCGCCACCTGGGCGGCGGGGGCGGGCTCGGGGGGGTGCCGGCGGGACGCTCTCCCCGCAGCCTCCGGGCGGCTCGGGAAGCGCGGGCGCGGATCCCGGGAAAGCGCCGGGAGCGGCAGCGGCGCGAGAGGCGGCACGGGCGGGGCGGGGCGGGGAGGGGCGCGGGGGCGGTGCCGCGCGCGGCCGTTGGGAAGTTGCGTCACGGCGGGCACGCGCGGCTGCGCGAGGGCGGCGGATTCGAACGGCGGAGGGAGCGAGGCTGGCGCGGGAGCGGCGGGAGGAGGAGGAAGGAAAGCGGGAGGAGGAGGATGAAGAGCACGGCGCCCCGCAGCACTTTGCGGAAAATTATAAAGAAGCACAAGCCGCAGTTACGCCTGGCGGCGAACTCCGACCTGCTGGTGAGGAAGGAGAGGGCGGGGGAGAGGCGAGGCTGCGGCTGCCCCGGCGAGTCCGGCGAGCTCCGGCTTGGCCATGGCGGATATTTGCTGGTGGCCCGGGGGACGCTTACTCCCTAAATGTTCCGGCCTGTGCGTCCTGGAGCACTTCGTGTGAGACGGGATGTCCATTTACTACTAATGGTGCTTCCGCAGGGACCCACGGGCAGGGGAGAGGCAAAGCTTGGAGGCACAGACGATAGGCCTGTGAGAAAATACGGATGAGCAAAGACTGCCGCTCCGCTTTGCTGGTGGCTGCTGTATTGTAGGTCTTTGACAGCGATCTTGGCGATTCAAGGGACGGGCTGATGCAGGGCTTTTGTGGCACTCCATGTACGCACTGGTGTTCACAGAGTTTGGTGTAGACACACCGAGAAGTAGCGATTTGGGTTATCTGGCTGCTGGATGCAGGTGTTTGTGTAGATCAGTTCGGGGGTACGGGTAGTCAGTTGAGTTGTGATCAATGAGTTGCTAAGCTGTTATCGCATCTTGAGTGCTCATATGTTTTTAGAAGGCCATCTAAGTAGACCCTGCCCTAAACTGTGAGATGACAAGTCTCGTTAGATATCCAGTAAAGTGTTGGGGTCCTGATCATAGTTTAAAAACGCCTGCCAATGAAAGAGCCAAGTTTGCAAAAGCAGGCCAATAAATCTGAATTGCTTCCGACCTGCTCTAAGGGGTTTGCAGCACAGGTAGGGTTTGTCTCACCAGGAAATTATTTGACTACAGGAAGGAAACCTGACCTCAAGAGAGCTTGTGCTAGTTGCCGTATTGAAGAAAAAGTGCATAGAAAAAAGGTACTCTTTGAAAGAACTTAGTTGACTTAACTTGCTGGACTGTGATATCCCCTTGTTTACAAATGCATGTGGCTCTCAGAGCATTAAAGCATTAACACTAGTATGGTCCCTGACTTGAATTGTAAGCACACATTTCGTGTGTGTGTAAAAGTTGTGTCTTGCAGCATCTTGAAGGTTGGTGTTTGGATATGAAGCTAAATGTAAACATATAAAATTAAAATAAGTGATATGAGATTAAAATGAATGAAAATGGCAATTACTTGAGAGTATTTAGATTTGAATGCAAACATTAAATATTTTTCTAATGGAGTGGAGCTAATAAAAATATGATCTCTTCCTGATGTTTTTGCAGCCTTTGGATTTTTCTATGGACTAAGGACCTGGCCCCTTGCTACTCATGCTCAGACCTACTCAAAGCTTACTCAGTGGAATGCAGTAGTCAACTAGTTAAATGCACACAATTACACTTTTTTTTTTTAATCCTTGGTAAGAGTTGGTCTGTGTTTCTAGGGTAATGAAAATTTGGCTTCAAATTAGTGTGGCTGTCTGAAAATGGGTAAGTGGGACATCCCTCCAAATCTTGGCCTTTGGTTCCCATCTCTTCCTGGTCCTGGCACTAAAGTTCTCTGGGCTGCAAAGACAGTGAATTGAATTCACTGAAACTTACAAACAGCAACAGTCAGATCCAGCTTAAAATATAGCTATGCAAATGTTCATTGCAACACAAAGGATGAGATCAGAATAAATTTTAATAATGTGATGTAAAATTAGATTATCTCTTCTGGTGATGTCTGGTGATGTCAAATTATACAGCCTTTTATGTTACAAGGCTTGGCTCTTTATTTTACCTTTAAACAAGAATGTCCAGGTGAGGTGGTTGTCCATGATGTTCTTCAACTAGGCTTGTGTCTAACAGCTCTTTAGATCTTTATTTCCATGGCTAAATAATCAACACAGCTGAAATTATGCCTCTTTTAGGAAAAAGAAAAAAAAAAGGAAAAAAAAAGGATTGGTGAGTTTATTGCATAGTAAGACAAGTAACTAATTTTGAGAGTATCTTTTCTGGTGCCTGTGTTATTCTCTGCAAACCCTGTGATTAGATTGCATACATGAGAAATTTATATAGTAGCTGTCTTAACAAGATGGAGCCATATACATTTTGATCAGACAGCTTATTTCTTCTCAAGGGAAGTATGAGAACCGTGCTAGTTCAATTTCTGGGCTATCTTCCAGAGTGATCCATGCTTTATGTCTGAATCTATTGCAGTATATGTCCATTTCAGTGAAGTGGTATGTCTGCCTTAGGAGAAAATAAGATTGCTTTATTTTTTCTCCAACTTTCAGTGATTATTTGCTCGATAAACCAATGCCTTCTTACATGATCGTAACAAGTTTGAAAAGCATAAGAATTCAGATAATTTTGTTAAATACTTGGATGAGGTTTGTTCTTCACTTTTGATCAAATCTCTTTTCAAAATCCGAAGCTTTGTCAGAACCTGTTTCCTAAATGTTAACATCTATCTCTTTGCGCAGTGTAGCTATCAAATTTCATTAGCCTTTCTCAGGAAGATGTTTGTTTTTGTTTTGTTTTGGTTTTCTTTAAGGAGTATGATAATATCTTCAGGTAAAGAGATGCAAATAGTGTTTTAGGTTTTTTCAAGGCTCTTTGAAAATAAGAGGTAATGTTTTTAGTACTGAAGTTCAGCTATTTCCCCAGTGATCAGAGAAGAAAATATGCAGGCATTGTTCTAGCTTGCAATTGTAGAAGAAGGGCAGGATCTCAGCTGCTTCTTTTATGCTGGAACAGCACATGTGTGTTTCCATTGCAGGAAAAGCTTAAAGTATTGCACTGAATGATCTCTTTTTAGTTTGTTATCACTATAGAATAATTAATAAGTGCACATTGAAGGCAAAATATCAGTCTTAAGAATTGTTTTGAAGTTACAGCAGTAAAACAAAATTACAGTGGTTGTCCCTGCTATTCCTCAGTTCTGTTGAACAGGTGTGCGGAAGTGCTGTGTAAACAGTGCTGTGAATTTTTTACAGACGTTCTTAAAATTTTGCATCCTTTCTTGTCTGGAAAATAAACATTCAGTTTTGTAAGGTGATTTTCATGACTAGTTAGTTGAAAACAGTTTTAAAATTTTTTGCAGAAGGACAAAAATTTAATATGCAGTAAAGCAATGTCCTTAAACAAATATGATATTGCTTAGTTAGTTGCCAGTAACTGTCCTAGTCATGGTATTCAGTCATTCTGCCTTACACTAGCCTTTCTCAATTGCGTTGAATAACCTGGAATATTTATTAACCTGTGTTAATTCTGTTGTGGAATGTTCTGATTTTAGTTATTTGACTGTTTAAATCTGTTGGAGTACAGGGGAAGCTTCTCTGCATGCAGCAATTCACTTTAAAAATAGGAAAATAAAGGTACAGTGATTCTGAGAGAAGATGCAGTTTTAAAAGGCAATTTTAAAGTTAACACTTTTGCCTTTAGATATCTCAAGTATGAAAGCTTTTGTTCCATCTCTCACTTCTCCTTCAGGTTGTTTCCAGAAATCTAATCTCCATATTGATTTAAGTTTAATAATGTTAATAAGTTTAATAATGAGAATTCTAATGTTGAACATTATTTTAGTGCCACTGCTTGATTCTGCTGGAGATAATTTCTGCGTGAATAATTAAAGACTGATTCTAAAGCGGCTTTTATATTTTGTGAAATAAATCTGCAAGCACATCTGCTTTTTGTGTAGTAGATGCTTCCAAATGATGTCAAATACTATGTAAATTTATCTATTGCTTCATTTAGTTCAGGATATTTAAAAAACTACCTAAACTGCTTGTCAGATGAACAGAGTTCTTGTGACAGGAACATGTAACAGATTATTTGTGCTGCAAACCCACTGCCAAAATATTTCTTTTAAACTCTTAATTTGTAACTTTCCATATTACATTTTTCCAGGCTTTACAGATAAGGTACAGCAGAATAAATGCATCACACCTTATTCATACAAATAAAATTTTCATCTATTTCAGTAATATTTTTCCAAGCTCTTGATTGTTAAAGTCTATTTGTACACTTTTTATGTAGCAGAGGTAATGTTGTTTGAAAGTTTAATTTACAAAAGGTGCAATTATCCATTTTTCAGGTTGGATTATTTAAATAGTTCACATAATGCCTGTGTAATGCTAGGGGTTTGTCTTACAGGTCCCTGATTAATTACTACACAAATGTGCTTCTGGCTGGCAGTTTAAGTCCAGGCTAGAGCAGTTCCTTCCTTGCCTGCTGCAATTTTTCCCTGCTTCTGTATTAGCAGAACAGCATTCCATACCGAAAGGAATACTGCCCAACCAGTTATTTTAATGTAAAAAAGCTAAGTGATGAGCTGGGAAAAAATGGATGCAACCTCCTGACACCGGAGAATTCCAAGTTCTGGAGAAATTAATGTCAATGTTGCTTTACACTGGAAAGGGGCAGAAGTCCTTGAACTTGTCTGTAGTCCATTTGGTGATAAGGCAGGAATGAATTTGCTCTTCATAAAAGTGTGGCCGTTGTAGTCACTGAAAGCTAACTATATTTACTATAAGCAAAAAGTCTCCTTATTCTCTGATATTTGTGTTTACATTTTATTATTAAAAACTGCTAACAAAAATCAGATTGATTCGTCTTAGATCAATTGTGGTTTGCGTGATCATTCCCGAAGCACTTTTATGATTTAAGTACACTAAATTTAAACTCTGTTTACAAGAGTCTTGCATGAAGGGAATGTCTTGGAAATTTACTGAGGCTTGAACTGAGTGATAAATTTTTTTTTTTCTGAGAACACCTTTCAGAAATTTGGAAGCAGTATAATATGCAAATTTTCTGTTACAAACAATGAATTTTTAAAAAAGCAAACTGTATTTAAACAGCTTGAATAAATTATTTTTTCTTCTCTATTTTAAAGGTTCATTTGACTTTCTTATTGTTTCTCCATCGGCTAGCAGAAGAAGCCAGGACAAATGCTTTTGAGAACAAAAGTAAAATAATAAAACCTGAGCACACCATATCTGCAGCAAAGGTATTAACATACTTACTAATATTTTTCATTTTTGTATAATGTATTATGACAGCGTATACAAAAGTTTTCTGTGTTAAAGTTGATTTTTGGTTTTAATCCAAAATCTATAGACACTTAGTATTCTTTGTCCGTCATTGGCATAATTTACTGTCACCAAGATAACAAATTAACTCTCCTTGCCCTATTAAATATAACTCGATTTTTTTGATTATTCCCTGTTTAAAGTCATAATTTCAATATATGGGTAAGTCTACAAAATGGTCTACCAGCAAGCCTTCATGGCCTGAAAGGCAGTCCAAAGTTGGAGGATCCTTAATTCAGCTGATACTACATCAAGGAAGCTTGCTGTTTTAACTTCAGTGATAATAAGTGAAGCTTTATGGAACAGGTGAGAAATAGTTCAGAGAGATTCAAATACCTTTCTTACATCTTCAGTTCTTACCTGCTTAGTCTGAAATAAGTTCATAGTGGATTCTGGCAGCATTGTGTGGATGTTTCTGGAGCAAACAGATAGTTTGTGTGATGTATTTGGCAAGGAAAGAACTAAGGGAGGATTAGACTCTGAATCGTTATATGGGTAGTTCAGCATAACAAAAATTGCTGTATGAATAGGAATTTGCTGCATTGCAAAGCATCGTGGGTTTTGTACACATGCAAAAGAAGGGAAAAGGGAAGGTGTTACGCAGCATTGTGTCCCTAGAAAGAATTAGTGTCAAAATATGACTGAAATCCTTTTTTTATTCTGTAGCTCATTTTACTCCCTAGGATATGTCTGCTTTACCTTGTTATGAAGGAATTCAGTCTCTATTTTATCTCTTTAACCTCCTTCTCCTGCTGAGCAAATTGGGAGGACAAAACTTGATGTTACCTGATATTTTGGTCCTGTGGCTTCTGTTTATCTTCACTATTTTTTTCCCTTCTGCTGAAAGGTTTAGTTTTGTACTTTTCTATTACTATAGTGACAGAAACATATACAGGATATGTAGGGTAGCCAAGTGAATGTTGCCGTTGGAGTCTTAGACGTGTATGGTTTCTTTTTAACTGCAATCTTAACACTTTTTGAACATTTTTGTGCTCCATTTATTTTTTTAAGGTGGGAAGAAAGGAAAAACTGCCTGTATTTTAATAATTTTAACACTTAAATAGTCCCACTTGGGCTTTGAAGTTCATTTTTCAATTTAAACTCCAAACCAAAAAATGTCCTTCCAAAGGTCTGTGTGCTCTTGATACAGAAAGAAGTCAGGCATTGCAAACAAAAATTGAGCATAAGAGCTGTATTATTGCAAACCTTACTTTTTCTTTTTGTCTAAGTCTAACAGTGTAAGAACTTCAAGGAATCTATTGATGGCTTGAGAGTACTATTGCCATTTCTCAGCATTAATTTTCAAAATAAGCCTTTTGTTTTACAGAATTCTTGCTTATGAATGTTCTTGCTTAAAAAAAACCCTCAAATTTGAAATCTTTCTGTATACTTTTGCTTTATTTCTAATATTTTGCCTTGAGTATTACTCTTTGCAACACAGGTCTTGGAAACAGATTGGCTAGATGAACCTTTGGTCTCAGTAGCCTAGTGTTTTGAATCTCTGTCTGCTGCCTGAATTGTACTGATAAATATACTTTTTTTTTTTTTTTCTTTGCAGGTTATTTTAAAGAAAAGCAGAGGCTAGAAAACAGATCACTGGAATTTTAAAACACATTTTTCAATCTTTTCTGACTGACTTGATTTATACTGCGAGCCAGCTTTAGCCTTGTGGAACCATGTAGTTTTGTTGACATCTATCTCCTGACTGACTATCTTGCTGCTTCTTAAAAAAAAAATTAAAAAATCTTAGACTGTATATTTTCATACGTTTCATGCATAATTTTATGTGTGTCACTTGTCACTTAAGACTTTTGATGTACTTTTTTTCATAATGATGGAGGAATGCTTGTACCATGGATACCCTTTGGGTACAATGTGGCATTTATTATTAAAAGTATGAAGCTTCTTAAGGGGAACAGTTATTAAAAAAAATAAAAAACAACACAGGTTTCACTGAATCTAGTATAGATTGTGCAGTTCAGAGCAGATTTACTAGCTAAACAAAATTATGGCTTTCAAAACCATCACTGTAGAAACAAGTGTATTAAATACCTTGTCTTCAGTTCATTTATAAATGTCTTGATAATTTTAAAATTACTTTGACAAGTAGGTTGAAACTTCTGTGTTCTGGGGAAAGAATACATAGTTGGTATTTTAAATCATGGTTTGAACTGTTAAGCTGACCTGTTTGATGTGGTACATGAGACAACTTCGTGGCCTGTAATTCAGTTGGTGTGGACAGATACACAGGTTATGGAAAAGGAAAGATCTGGCACAGCTGATGTTTTCGAAGTTAGATCTTGTAAAAATAAAAAAGATAAGTTGGCATGAGTGCCAGGCTATTTCCTTCTCTCTCTTGTGTGTCATGCTAACTTGTCAAAAGCTTTATATAAAAATGTCTTCCTAAATTAAGGTCATATTCTGTTCTTATTCTGATATTTGTAATAATTTACTGAACACTTTGCTTAATAAATATATTAATAAATTATAGATTAATTTTACAGTTCGAGCTGATAATGTAGTTTTGTGGAATATATGGTAGCTAATCCTTGATACGCGCAGTGAGCTGTTCTTAAAATAAAGAATCTTTAAAACTGTTATGTATTGAGTAGTCAAATTTTTTTTGACACTTTACCAAGTATATTCTAGACACTCAGCAAAAAAATTGCATTTTAGAAATATTTTTGTACTCTTAAAGAAACTGTGGCAATGCCAGTACTTATAATTTCATATCATGTCCATGTACTTTTTAAAATGCCATATAACCTTTGAAAAGTCATCCTCTTCCAGTATGCAGAAAGGAAGGAAGGAAGCATTACTCTCCTGCTTTGCTTGACTCACAGAGCTTGGTGCATTTGCCTTCTTGAAAGGGTTGACTAGGTTCTTTATTCTGCGTTTTCTTCTCTTACTCCCTTGGAATCCACAAGGAAGGCCAAGAACATACACATGTAGAAGATATGTGGACTTAATAATCTTAAGTACATTCTCAGGAATAAGGAAGATCTGACTAGGTATTTATATTTTTATTTGTAATTACTGTCTTTGATTTAACAATTTTATTGCAACACTCGATTTTCCTTAGAAATGTTTTCATTTTCCATGAAATATTTTCTTAAAGTCCTGTATAATCTCATACCTTCCTCACTGTACAATTGTTTGAGTGCTATAGCTTCTTTTGGAACTTGTTTTGATATCCACTTTAACTTTTTAATTTTTGATTTTTCTAGGAGCATGGTCCACTCTGAGCTTAGTGGAATATTCTCATTCTCATGTAGTAGATTGATTAATGATCAGCTGCTATTGGGGAAGGGAGGCAAAAATGGGTTAAAACCAGCCACTGGTGTACTTTTAAAATATTTTGTAAGTGGGTTTGGCATGTATTCATGGTTAAGAAGCTGCCCCTTTTTAATGGGAGAGGGACTTTGAAAGTACATTGTGAATGTTTTTTAATAGCTGGAGCAGGCAGGTATTATTAAGACCTGGGTAGCTTGGCAGTATTCAGGTTTCTCTTCTAAACTTCAAATAAATACTTACTGAAAATTAATGGGGCCAATAAAGTGGGCTTAAGCTTTTAGAAATGTAAAATGCTATTGTGTTTTTCTACTATCTTCTTTAACGTTCACCATAAGGTTAATTGTATTCCTATTTGGCAGCTTTTCTTTTCTCCTTCATGTACATGCCTAGGGTCTCTATGCAGTATTCCTTGCTGGATTTTTGAAATTAAAACTTAGTGTTATTGTCTAAATACCCATGAACACTCACAATTAATATAAACTTGGAGGCTATAGTGGTAGTTTGTTCCTGGGTCATGTCTCACAAAGTATCAAAGCAGGTAGTTCTATGAAATTTTTTTAAACTAGATCTATAGTAGAAGACCTAATGGAGTTGTGTTATTTGAATTCCTGTGTTGATTCTTTGCCATTAGGAGGAAAAAGGCAAGGATTTTTGAGGGAAGAGTCATGGTGATGCTCAGCTGTTTTCATGAGACCTTGCGAAATTTATAGTTCTGAAACAACTGACTCAATATTGAATTTCCTCTGGTTTTAAGCATAAGATTCAAGAGCTTTTTGGAAAGAGAGGTGCTCTGTCAATACAATTAAAACTCCTCATTTCCTCAGAAAGCAGGATGGATGTCATAAAAATTAGAAGCACACTCAGACATCCATTTTTTCTATCCTTTCTGCTTTGCAGCTTTCCCCATGACCTGTTTTACATCCTGCCCTTCCCTTTCACTCTGACTATCAATGAAAAGGGGTAAAGTAATGAAGAAATAGAATTTGGTAAAAGTACTTCTTGTAGCCCTTGGTTTTCAGCTTTTGATGTGGCTAGTGTTAGACCTGGGCCAGGGTGGTGTCATAATTGATTAAGCTGCAAAAGAAGAAGGAAATTGTTTATTGATCAGCAGATGACTGTGGTGGAGGAGAGTGGTGCTGGTGCTATTTGTGGTTCACTTATGGAGTGACTGGTGAGAGTGCATCTGCTGCTTGCCAACCTGAGTGTCTCCTGGTGGGGAGTGTGTCCTGTTCCAGCTCACACTCACAGCACGCATTCGTGCATACTGTGCTTTGATTTTGTAGAGCATGTAAGTTTAATATTTTCTGAGTGGTATAAATCACCCAATTATTATATTTAAAACTTGTAAAAAGTGTGAATATTAAGAATGATATATCAGTGAAGGTTACATCTGTGTACCTAACTCCTAGTGGTGTCAACATGAATAAATGAACTTGTATACTTTGATGGTTCAGGACCCGATAATCACTGTTCTATTTGAATGTAAAGTTGTATCTGTTATTTTGAATCAGGAAATCAACACAGGTGCTAGAGAGGACATTCACGCCTTGGAGTTTCATTGTGGTTTTATGTGGAGAAGTGAGTGCTGAAAAAGAATCTAAAGTTTCATAATAAATGTAGTTAGTATTTTCTGATTATAGGCATACAATAAAGGAAAAATAAATTCAGAAATATGTATGCTGTAATAGAAAAATTCTTTTTCTAGCCATAAGGTGGGGATAGAGCAAAAATTCTCTTTTTTTCCTGTGGTAACTTTCCATTAGAGCAAATATTCCGGTTATCCCTACTAAAAAGTATGCTATGGATTGTGACACTTTCTGATAATTTTTTGAAGATTACCAAGCCTACATTGCTTACATACATAGGGCAATTAATGTTTAAAACAAAAAAAATACCATTCATATCCAAAACAGAATGTTCTCCTGATCTGTGCTGAGAGGGTGAAAGATACGAAGGATCTTGAAGATTTTTCTTTATTTAAAGCTTAATCTTTCAGTATCATGTAGATTTCTTAATTAGTGGTCTATAGTTTTTTGTACAACATAGCCTTGGTTTTAGAAATGGGTGTATTCTATGTGCAGTTTTATGAAGGAAATTCTTGTACAAGACTACTTATTTAGCAGCCTTAACATACAGCTTGTACTGGCTGACTTGCTGACTCGGCATTCCATTAGTCTTTATCAGTTTAGAGCAACTAAGGGCATGTAAATCCTAAATGCATAGGGTTTTGAGGTGACTATGACTATGTATTTAGAAGGTGACTTGAATTTCAAATAAAAATGCTGATTACATTAAATCAAAATCCTTTTTTCCATAGCTGTGACATATGCGTCAAATTCAAGTTCAAGTTCATTAGGATGTTTCAAAGCAATGTGTGTAGTTGTTTTTCAGTTCTTTATGTGTATTATCATATACTATGTGTATGTATTGGCATATAGATTCCTTCATATATTTTAATGGTACTTTAATGGTAATGTAGCTGCTGTGATAGCTTACTTGATATGATAAAAGAGGGTAGTAGAACAAATTTCTTACATGTTTGAGTAGCTTCAATTCTAGGCTGAGAAGATGCTGACAGCACTTCTGTGATGCTAAATACAGAATTGCAACTTTTTGAGGAACCTGAAGAGTCTCCCCACCTGAGAGTTCATGGTTCTGCAGACATAATCAGTTGGAATTCATTAATTTGCTGTTTGGTGAATAGTGTTGGGGGTTTGTCAGTTTCTTTGCAATCCACATTCATCAAATTTACATGGGCTTTGATACATAATATTCTCCTGTGGGCTGGGTTATTAATGTTATCCTGACCAAACTGCTGAAAGATCTTTTCAGGTCATTTGATACCTGTAAGATCAAGTTTCTTACTGAGAAGGTCACTTTCCTGGGGGAATGATTCAGGGCATGGAGAACATGGTGGAGTATAGAAAAACACCTAAACACCCCTAAAGTAATTTCTGGTTTAAAAAACTCCAAGTGTAGACAACCTTACTACCCTGTAATAACGTGACTGCAGCAGTTAAATAAAACCAAGAACGCTTCCTCCATCAATGGTTTGCTCAGCCTCCTGGCACTAGGTTAGGCTCTACAGAAAGACTCCTATTTTGTTTCCTAAGCATGTAGAAAACACAGGAAAGCATGATGGCAATAGGACAGATCCTGAATCAAAATTTATGAAGGGCAAATACTTCCAAATAAATGTATTCAGGGATAGAGTTGGATTAGCTGGAGCTTCCAGTCTGCTATATTGGGTTGATATTGGTGTAAGTGTATTGGTGCTGACCTCTAAAATTGACAGCCTAATGTGAATTGATTTAATTTGTTCAACTTCAGTAGGTAAGTACACACACAGATTATATTATATAACAAATAATTTTTGATGAATTGCTGCAAGTTTTATAAATCAGATAAAGGAAAACAAGTAAGAGGTAAGCTAATTTTTAAAATTCTGTTGTATGTCTGAAATCTTAGTCCAAGCAAGCCTCTAGCTATAGCTGTTGAAGCTGCTTTTCAGGTAGTAAAAACTTAAGTTCCCAGTGATAGTGGGTTGCATTTATATGTTTAAATTCTTTAGTTAATTTTATTATATAGAAATATAGAAAATTATATGTGCTTCCAAAATTGGTCAGCTGTTTGAATACTACTGATTCCTGAAGATTGGCTAGAATTAAAAGGGAGGTAAAAGACAGTAATTAAAAAAAACCCCAAACAATAACAAAAAAAAAAAAACCAAAAAAAAAAAAACAAAAAAAAATTAAAAGGGAAGTAAAAGACAGTAATTAAAAAAAATCCCAAACAATAACAACAACAACAAAAAAAAACCCCAGGAAGCAGTCAAGAAAGGGGAAGGATAAGTGCATCACATAGTTAAGGTTGGACAGGTTCTGTTTCTCCCCAGGAAGCAGTCACGAAAGGGGAAGGAAAAGTGCATCACATAGTTAAGGTTGGACAGGTTCTGTTTCTCTAGTTTCACCATTTGTGTTTCCTGTTGGAGTTTAACTGTGGGCTCCCACATTTTCCAGATTTTAAAGGTTGGGTCTTGGTAATGGAGGACAGTAACTTTCATGTAGTCTAAATAACAATATTCTTCTAAAACTTTTTCCAATAAAGATATCTCATATCTTACTAAATTGCCACCAGAATTCTACATAGTAATTAATTTTGATGATACTTTACCTATAGTCTATTTTGGAAGTTTTTCCCACAAATTCATATGGAATAAACCTTGAAAATTCATACCAGAAGTGGACAAAACATAATCTTCCTTTGTCATTTGTTTTCCTTATTACCCTTTCCATTTCTGGATAAGACTGGAGAGTCCTAGTGAAGGTTTATTTTAGGGCAGCAAAAACATGTAAAAATCCAACATTTAAAAGTACTGCCAAAAGGATGGATTAACTTTCGATCCTTTTTGAAGGCACGTTAGTATTCACAAAATGAATGACATTGTGGCTAAGGTTGGAAGGGACCACAGTGGGTCATCTGCTCCATCCTCCTTGCTCAAGCAGGGTCATCTTGGAGCACACAGCACAGGATTGTGTCTGATGGTTCTTGAATGTCTCCAGTGGGGTAGACTCCACAACCTCTGGGCAACCTGTTCCTGTGCTCTGTCACCTGCAGTGACCTGCAGAGGTATTTCTCTGTATGTGCAGCATGAGCACAAACATTGTGAGATTGTGAAATCAGATCTGTAGTTTAACGATAGTTCTTGTTGACTGCAATTTTTGAAGTTAAGCCTCAACAAAATAGGGAGTAGCTTACTAGCTTGAGGAGCTGTTAATTTTACTATAACTTTCTGCCTGTGAACATCAAGAAATTTTGTTGTTAATGTTATTGTTCATGCCACTGTACCTTCTGTTGAACTTTTCTTATTTGCTGAACATCTAGCTGGCAGTGCAGCTATAGCCAAGAGTTGGAGGAATATGCAATATTAAAAACACGAGACAAGTGCAAGCACAGCAGTTTTACTTTGGCATTATTTTCATGAACCTAGCATCTTTTGCAAGGTTTTCCTGGAAATAAAAAGAAAACACCTTTCCAAATAATTTTACTTGTGTAGAATGGATGCTTAATTACACTAAACTTCTCCAAAACAAATGCTCATGTATTTAACTGAATTGTACCTTGGATATTTCTGCTGATGTGTTTTTTCTTTCTTCTTGCTTGCCTACTTAACACTCAAAAGAGAGGATGGGATATGCTGCATACTCCTTTCTTTTAAGGAAGACTCTTATAATGGCTCTCTGTTTTCCCTGAAGTTCCTGGTAAAGCAGAAAGCCTTGCACTTCTAGATTGATGTCTTAAAAATTACCGGGTAGGTATTATTTTGCGTCTGCTACCTGTAGTATAAAACATTTGTTCTGAAGTGTGAAGTCTGCCTCTGTACATACTGAATATTATGCACATAAATTTTAAATCTTATAAAGCTTGGTATTTTTCGGTTCAGAAATTCTAGCTATTTTCTAGTATATAAGACCCAGATGGAGCTCAGACTTTGGGCTCTTTTATTCTCTGAAGAACCCAGCAATGTAAAATATCAGGCTACTCTCTCTTTGAGAATGGAGACAATTTTTCATAGGGTATTTTACATTTTTGTCCATTTGGTTTTTTTATTTTGTTTTGGGGGGTTTTGTTTGTTTTCTTTGGGGTTTTTTGTTTGTTTTCGGGTTTTTTTTTTCCTTAACTACATGGGCTGCTAGATTAAGTTTTTTTGCTAAATATTTGATATCATATTTCTTTATTCAAGCATGAAAATTCAATTATGCCTCACCTCCCAGAGGAGTCCTCCAGTTTCCATAACATTCCTAATATTCTTAATTTTGAAGACTAAGCAGAGTTTCTTCCCAGTATTTTCTGTTGCTCGTTTTCCAACCCCTAAGTTCAATGCTAAAGAGAAGGAGAAGAGAGGAGGATGGTTGTGATGCTGCAGAGCATTTATACTGGAACATAAGCAAGAATGCCAACAAGTAGCAGGCTTTAAACTCAGAAAAGTGTATGTGAAGGAAATGCTTTATCTTCCTTACCAAACTCACCTGATCCTTTGGGAAGACAATTCACAAGATGAGCCTTTGTTAGCAATGCTGTTGCCTTTGCTTAAAACTTGTGTAAATATTCCACCCTCCTTCAAATAAAGCTTTTTTTTTCCCTCCTCCTTATTAGCAATAAAGAAGCAAGCATCAGATCCATTGTAAACATAAACAATTTATTATATAGTGTGTTCATTATTGATTTAAAACCAGTTTGTTTAATATTTTTAATATTTTTTCTCTGAGGAATATATACTCTTTTGAGAAAACTTCTAAAACTGAGAAGCTGGATGTTTAAATCTGTACCAAAACTGGGACTTTATAAACTGTACTAATGCCTTTGTTAAAAAAATAACAACATGAAGTTACGGCACAAAGGAGCAAACTACTACTAATCATAAAGAAACACTTCTGGAATATCATCTTTTTCATGTTTTCTTTTGCAAATTCCACGTAAAAGGATGATGTCTGTTAAAAAGATTGTATGTAGTATTTTTAAAGCTTAGTAAGTTTAACTTGTCTGCATCCCTCTTGAAATGTGGACCATGTTTGAGACATAATTTGTGTAACAAAATATCTTTATTTCTGAGTTAATTTAATTTTTACATGCTTGTCTTACCGAGGAAGTCTACTTTTAATAAAAGTCATGTGTTTAGAGCCATAATTTTTGCATTCAGCATAAATTATTTTTATGTTGTTACTGTTTGATGTAAAGTCTACATTTTCTATGGGTAAACTTAGCAGTTACAGTATGGATTTCATCTTCCTCTATCAGTACCACCATGTTACCAATCACTGTATTGAAAATGCTTCTTTAGAAGTTAATATAACGTTTGAGCAAAATTATGAGTGTAGTTTCAATACAAGATGCTGACTATCTCTTTTTATCTAGGCTTCATATATTATCCTTGTAAACTCAAAGAAAAAGGCATTTTCCTCTGTTCATGTAGTTTCCCTTTTAAATGGAGCCTGTCACCACATGAAACACTTTGCTGACCTTTAGCATTGTCAGAACATGAAACAGAGGAGGAGGATATCCTATGGTGTATAGTACATTAAGGGGATTACCTCATCAGCATGAAAAGTCCGTAACTAATCTACACCAGAGACATGTAAGCTCTTGGAGCAGGACGTTCTTGAGAAAATAAAGAAACACATCAAAACATTTTCTCTGAGACTCGTTCAGTATGCAAGTGGAGCAGCCGGCATGCGAATGAATTGCAGTGTCAAATTTGTTCTCTGTTTACAGAGTTTTCTATTCATATATCTACCCAGACCCTAAATTTCCAGGCTGAGGCAGGATTGATAAAAGATAAAAGTCTGCTTCTTTTGGAAAATTGAATTTGGGGTGAGGTTATTCCTGCTATTTTCCTTCTAGTAAGAATCAGTCTTCTCCCTACCTTGTCAACATTGCAGGAGGTAATCGATTAAGAGGGAAGCATTTTTTTTTCTTCAAATTTCCTAAACTGCTTTGAAACTGTACCTTTGCACTAGTTTAATGTATTATTTCTCCAGTTTTGCTGAGCTTGTATGGAGCCAGCAGAGAAATGAATGGTGACGATTCAAGCTCTAGCACTAGGTAAATAAGATGTAGTTCTGCCCATCCATAACGTGCAGCCCTATAGCTGCTGCTATGATGGATTTGCTACAACTTACAGCATGTGTACTGTCTTAATATATGCTTTCCTGTTATCTTTTTTTTTCCCCCTAACATAATGATTAGTGATAAGTTTGAAAAATTGACCAAAATCTGTAAATAATTTTCTACCAATAAAGAGCTCAAGTGAATGAGTCAGCCTAAAGTTTGATTAGCCATGCTTAAATCTTGCAAATAATGTGGTTTCTAAACCTTTGGGTTTGGGAACCCTGTTACAAATTTGTGCATGAATCCTTCTTTGAAAGTATTCCTTAGTATTAAGAGAAAAAAAAACCCAACATTGAATCTGTGGAAACTTGCTAAAAATTGTTTCAATTATTATTAAGTTACAATAGTATGTTATTGAAACATGATAGAATTGAAACATTCAGGAGAGCAAGACAACCAAAAGCAACTAAAAGCAGCTAAGCAGCTAAAACGTAGTTTTTATCCTGTTTTCATATTTTTCAGTGTCAGGTTATCTTTTTCAGTTTATCTGCTAAGGAATTAGATTTCATTACCCTATAACCCTTGTGTGCTGATTGATCAAATTTTGTAGTGTCTCTGAAATCCTCATCGTTAACCATCTTTTTAAATGATATTTATTTTCAACAGCAAGTATATCTTATTTGAAAAAATTCTTCAGCAATACTCTAAAATATTTTTTAGCAAATAATTAACAAAATTTTTCTTCTTTGTCCTGAACTGTTGATGTATATTTCAATTTCTTCAAGTATATTCACCATTCAGGATTGTTTATGGGATATTCTGTTGAGTATCATAGGGGACTCTGCTTGAGCAGGGAGATTGGACCTCCAGTTGTCCCTTCCAACCCTACCCATTCAGTGATTCTGTGATTCTTAGTAAGTCTTGGTTTTTAGCTCACTGAGCATCTGTCTGTTTTCACTGATTGCCATTTGAAAGGCAAAAGTCTGTAATCAGCATGTTAGTTTGCATGTTGTGTTTCTTCATCCCAATTGAACATATGTAATAATTCTTAGCTGGAGGCTTGCAGAAGACAGATGTAAACATGCCTTTCAGTAAACACTATCTGAAGTGTGCCTAAATTGCTTAAATCCATATTCCTTATGATGAACTTAATTTCATTAACTTTGGAAAAGCTGAGCTAAAAGATGCCTCTTCTTAAAAATCTGAATTAATGCTTGTGGAAAATATTTCACAGTAGTTGATTGGTTTTAGCTGCAGAAATGTATAAGTGTAGTGAATAATATAGCCTTGTTGAAGTCCAAACACTCTCTTTGTTTGTTGTTGAAGTGGAATAATGTATTTGTACAGAACATAAGTAGTAGATGAAAGATTTGACCAAAAGCATTGGGAAAACCTCTTCCCCTTACAAAAAATCCAGGAAGAGACGTAACCTCCAATATAAGCAGTTCTGAGAACTGAAGCCTTTTGATCTGAATGAAATACAACTACTAAAATTTTGAGGACAATAACTTCTTTACATTGCTATGTTCTTAGTTATGATTTAGAGAGACAATTAATTTTCTCTGCTTACCTGCTATCTGCTCTGCAGTAGGATCCAAATCTCAGTTCAACAGAGGTAAATAACAGAAGTTTTTTAACACTTAGGAGATCAGCATTAAGAGAAAATGCAGAATTGTGTACCTTGTTTCCAGTAATGAGAGTCATTCTTGTCACTATATTATTACATATGTTCAATCAGGATGAAGATACTGCCTTTAAGCATTAGATTTTCTTAGGGGCTCAGTTGGATGGGCACCGCAGTTGTTAAAGGGACATTATCAATTGGGAGAGACAGAGAACATTTTAGGTGAAGCTTTTGAAATTTCTATAATATTTACGTTTAGGATTTTAAATTATTTTTTTTTAAGTTGTTAGCATTTTTTCTGGTTTCTGTTTGTAGACACACTCTGGGCCAAATTCTACCCATTTGGACTGGCGTAAAATCAAAGTTGCACAGTGATCTATATTGCTGAGAATGGGAGCAAGGTTTTTGCCCCAATACTTTTGACTTCTTTGTCTTGCTCTGTAGCATTTTCCAGACTGTGCCTAATTTGTGTGTGATATTCAATGTTAACTAAGTGACAGCATCTGCAGTGCTGCTAAATTGAGGGCTTTGAATGCTCAGCTTCCGCACTAGCAGATATTTTTGGCAAGTATGTACCTTTACCACAAAGTTGTTGCTATTACGGGATTGTTTTAATCGTACACTGAAACTAATTTTCTTAAACGCACTTTTAATTCTTTCTTTGTTTGTTTTTATTGTTTGCATAAGAACACCACATGCTAATTCACCACATGATGTGTACTCACTGTCCAAATATCACAAAGTCAGTTCCAAGGTCCAGATATTTACCAGTCTCCCTTTCATAAAGCACATAATGGCAAAATCCTTAGTCCAAATTCAAGTCAACCAGAACTTTGGAGCATTTTCAGAGTAAAATACTCTTCAGAACAGCTGCAGGAGTCTTGCTATATAACCCACAGTGGGGTGGACATAACCCTTTAATACTGAAAATATACTTTATAATTTACACATGATGACAAGATAAAAGTTTTTATAAGAATTTCTTCAAAGGAAGGAGTATGAAAACAACTAAAAATAAATAGAAACGCTTTCCTGTTCTGGGCCCACATTGGGTACAGCCATGATGGCAGCCAGCTCCTTTTTGGCACAGAGCCCTGCCAGTTGTCTCGTCCCAAATTCAGAGACACAAAATTTAACTCCTCTTCTCAATCTTTTCCAACCAGTTTGGAAGTTTGCCTTCCTGCAAGAGGTTGGTAGAACGAGAACATATAATGCTTTTTCTCTTGTTTCCTTCTTCTTAATAAATTGGAAATTATATAGTCTACAAATATACACTTGTTTTGTGGATTCCATCATAATGCAGAAATCATTAAATGTTTTATAGCAATTATTTTATCTCAGATCACACAGTTCTTATATGTAAAGCAAAATAAATGCATTTTAATTGCTTATTATATGTTATGAGAGTGTATCACAATCCATATAAAATCAGCTATTTAATGTCAAGAGGAAAAAACTTTTTTTGGAATTTCTTAGGGTCTTATATAGTCAATTTTGCAGCAGCATACATCCTTGATTTGCTAAGGGCTTAGTGCATAACATTTTCAACCAATTTGGTCTCAATGTGTCCTAGAATAATAACCCTTAACTCAATAAAAGTTCAAGACCAAAGTATTTTGAGAATTTTTACTACCAAGAAACAATGCTGAAGAGTTCTTCCAGGAGAAAATTTAAAAGTACATAAAAATTGTAACATGCACATGAGAGAAAGTGAAATTTTCTTGAGTGCATACATACAAGCTGACAAATCTATGCGTGGGTACTCATCTGCATGAAGAGTCCCTCCACTGAATGTCAGTCTTGGCAAGACACAGGCTCAGATCCTAGTCCTGTGTTTTCATTCTCAAAACAGAGAACTGTAAACATCTTCTGAGCTAAAAAAAGAGCAAGACTGGAAATGCAGTCTCAGAATATTGAGTTCAAAAGCAGAACACAGAGTTCCCAAAGCCTCTCTGCTGTACACAACAAGGTGAAAGATATTTGATCTGTTTCTCTAGTCCATTGAGGACCTTGCATGTCACTACATGAGCAAAAATAATTAAATCTGGTCATAGGGACAACCAGATGATCTGTGCCATCTGGTTTTACTTTCCCACATTAAAAGTCCTAGCATAGGGTAAGGTATGAGCTGCTGTTGTAGTTATTCTAATCTGCTGAATGATGTTTTGAGGCTATTGACATCCAGAATATGGTAGAACAATTTCAAAACTTCCCTCCCTACCCCAGAAATATTAGGCTGGACATTCTCCATAGGTCCCCTTTCCTTCCTCACTTTTTTCAGGAGAAGCAGTAGAGATTTTATCTACTTTTGTTCCAGAAAAGTCTTGATCTGGTTTACTTGGATTTTCCAAATTTGGATCTGTGATGACTGACCCTGTGCAAGGAGTAAAGTGCTGCTTCACATTATTATTTGATATTATTAAGGAAATCTGGCATCTGTCCAAGTCAGAATCATTAGAAACTCTGTGGAAAGGATGACTGACTTTACCCTGACTCCCATACTTCCAACTTTCATCTCCTGATACGAGTGAATTTTTTGCCAGAAGATTTTACAGTCATTGGTAGTGAGTAAAATATCTTCATTTTGCCAGGATATGTTACTTGGATATGTTATATTGAATTGAATCATAATCAAAGCAAGATATGGTCTAGAAGAGAGGATTTCTCATCATTCCTCTGTGGAATATGACTTAATTGCATTTATTATGGGGAGCACAGCTGCTGTTGTGAAGCCAAGAAGGGAAAAATGTACTGTTTCAATAAGAGGTGCTGGAAATTGTCTTGTGATCAGATACACAGAGATTAATTTTATTTTAAGTTGCCTCTACTAAATATAGTTGAATGCTGTCCATGTCCATGTCCTGTGTCATTGTATATCTAGAATATCTAGAAAAATCTTATGATTCTGTAAAGATGAACAGACTACTAAAGCAGTATTTCTTTATTTCCTATCAGACCCTTTTCTACCAGATTGCTATACTGAATGTTCCAGGTTTCAACCATATGTTAAATTTTAGGTTGGTTAATTTGGAGGATCTTGCTGTTCAATATTTCATATTAAAACCCAGTTCTCTGAATGTTTATAATGTTTATGTTACAGAGTTTGCTCTTTTTTTTCCCACTTTCTAGATATTACAAAGTCTAAGAACGTTGTCTGTTGTGAGAAGACATATGAGGAGCTTGTCCTACATTTATTGAGAGACTGGGTTAAAAGGCCAGTCCTTTTAAGTCTTAGCTCCTAAAACAGTGAATTGCATAAGTCAGCTTTTGGTTACATTAAGTGGAATTTTCCCAAACATGGCATTTTAAAGATGGGTCTAGACTGCAGTTGTTTAAGTAAAATATTCATGGTGTACAGAAAAGAAATGGTGGAAGGCTGGTCTAGACATAGCAAAACATTAATTACAATAGAACAAACTGTGTTATGAATGTCTTCATCTTACTGTAAATGTGATGCAATTTACATTTCTGCTATTTTGATTGATCTCACATTCACACCATAGTTTGTAGCATTAAGCCAGTTTAAAAACTTTTGTGAATTCTGCCCTTTTAAAAATGTTTTCCTGTTTTATTTTGTTTTGTTGAGTTTAAATCTCTCTTTAATAAAATCATGCAGTCTTATACTTCCACACATGACTTTTATTAGGTTAGATTGTTTCAAAGCAAAAGAAAGATTTTTTCATTGGCTTGAATTTTTATTAATTTCCATTTCATCTAAGGTGAACTGATAGGTTTGTTCATCCCGAGTTTCTCAAATTTTAACTAACAGTTCATTTGGAATGTGGTAAAACTTCTTGTTATAGTCCTTTCA
Source organism: Pyrgilauda ruficollis (assembly GCF_017590135.1). Classification (NCBI taxonomy): domain Eukaryota; kingdom Metazoa; phylum Chordata; class Aves; order Passeriformes; family Passeridae; genus Pyrgilauda; species Pyrgilauda ruficollis. Next base: position 3,625,972 of record NW_024523648.1, read on the forward strand.
TTTTACAACTTTTTTTTCCTCTATAAAGACCGAGGAATGAGACAATGGCAAAAGAAAAATTTTGCAATGGTGATTTAATGAAATAAAACTTAAAAAGCAAAAATATTCAGTAAATCTTGGAGCATGATGGTTCTTTCCCTTTCTCTCTCTCTCTTTTTCTTTCTTCTAAGATATTGGTGTCAATGCAATCTGAGGCGTGTCCTGCCGAGAAGGACTTGGGGGTGGTGGTGGATGGGGAGCTGGACATGACCCAGCCATGGGCACTCACAGCCCAGAAAGCCAAACGTGTCCTGGGCTGCATCCAAAGCAGCGTGGGCAGCAGGGCCAGGGAGGGGATTCTGCCCCGCTGCTCTGCCCTGGTGAGACCCCACCTGCAGTGCTGCATCAGCTCTGGGGTCCCAGCGCAGGGAGGAAGGACATGGACCTCTTGGAGTGAGTCCAGAGGAGGCCACCAAAATGATTAGAGGGATGGAGCACCTCTCCTAAGAGGAAAAGCTGAGAGAATTGGGTTTGTTCAGCCTGGAGAAGAGATGGCTTTGGTGTGACCTAATGCAGCCTTCCAGCACCTGAAGGGAGTCCTCAAGGAAGATGGAATGAGGCTTTTTAAGAGAGCATGGAGTGACAGGACAAGGGGGAATGGCTTCAAATGGAAAAGAGAGTAAGTTTAGATTGGCTATAAGGAAGAAATTCTTTACTGTGAGGGTAGTGAGGCCCTGGAACACTTCCCAGAGAAGCTGTGAATGCACCTTTTGTGGAAGTGTCCAAGGCCAGGTTGGATGGGGCTGTGGTGGAAGGTGTCTCTGCCCACAGCCTGACAGATGATCTTTAGTGTCCCTTTCAACCCAAACCATCTGTGATTCTATGCTATGCAGGGGATTGATAGCTGGATGTTCTTAGTACTGGAGTTCTGGATCTTGCTTTTTTAAAGAATCTGAACCTTTGGGCTCTGCTAGAATTCTGGACAGCTTTTAATCAGAGCTAGATATTGAGACAGATATGAAGTCAGAAGAGACTAGTTTAGCTGTCACTCTGCTGAAAATCATGTTTTGTTTTTGAGTTTAAGCTTGTTTGTCTGTGTTTACTCTAGTGGGGTGCTAATGTAAAATTTAGTTAGGCAGCTCATCATTCCCAGAGACATCTAAATTTGTGATATGTTGAAGCTGCAAAGCTTTACACTCATTTGGAGGTTTTCATGGCTACTAAACACATTAGATATATTATGAGCATCTGCATTAAAAATATTGATGGAAGCGAGCAGAAAATATTGATATTTTCTAAAGATGTTACATTGGCATTACTTCTCAGTGGGCACAGAAACAATGGATTATAACATTGTAGGAAGTAGCTATCATTACAGTGTTGAGTTTTTTTATAATGCAGATAATTATTTTTGTCCTTTTAGAATGATTTAAACATCTGAAACAGGAACTGTGGTCGTATAAATTCAGATAGAAAAATTCTTTTAACCTACTCACCTCTGACAAGCTTACAAGATAATTGAATCAAATGCAATTTTCCTGAAGAAAGTCAAGAAAGAACGTATCTTTACAATGCACTGAGCATATTTTTTTGATTTTTTTTTTATCAAGAAGGGAAATCTTTTGGTTATACACTAACTTTCAAATGCAATGAAAACTTTCTGCCAAACGTGTAAGAAAATAATTGGGTCACCCACACACTGCTTTATTTATGATCTATAAATCCTCTTTTTGCAGAAATATTTATCTATTCTGTAGTGGAAGAACAATCAAGAAAATAGTAAAAGTTTCAAAATATGTTTCAGGAGTTGATGGTATGGGAAAAAGTAACAAAGGATGAGAACTATGTTTTGGTCCCAGAAGAAGTATATTAATATAAGCAAAAGAAACTAGCACAGTCCTGAGTCTTTCTGAAGGGAGTTTAGGATCAGAAAAACAGAAAAAGAGAAAGCTGCTGTGAATTAATGGCATAGGTTTTGCAGAAGTTCAGAGGAGGGAGGAATGAGTGGGGAAGGGAGAAGTTGCTGAGGGGCAATCTCATTTCCATTTTTGTACAAAATTTGAAGAGATTATTGATTTTTTAAAGAAAAATACCAATTCAGATAAGAGTGTTATTTTGAACATTTTCTGTAATTTAATTGAAATTGCCACTTCTGCTTCATGACAAAAGTGGGCATATGATAATACCGCTATGATGGCATTACTTTGGAGTTTTGTATGGAAATCTTTTATTACATCTTTTCTTTTGATATTTTCTTCAGATAGTACAGGCTTCAGTGGGTCTGATAGATATGTGTGAGTCAACAACATGATTTGTAGGGGCCTGACTGCCTGAGAGATCTCCAAAATTTCAGTTATGATTTTCAGTCTATCTTTCTGGAATTTGTAGGTACAGTTCACAAATATTTATTGGGTAAATGTAATGCTTTCAATCAGACTGTGCAGACTGGAGGATTTTGCCCTGTTTTTGAAAGGTTATGCAGCTTACCTCCAGTTTTATTTAGCTGAAAGTAAATCAGGAAAAAAAAAATCAACCTTAGCCATTTTAAACTAGATTATCCTTTTCATCTGGAGTAAGTTTATCCTTTAAAGGACTACACAGTGCAGCCCTTAAAGTAATACCTCATTAAAAAAAATGTATTGAATGACCACACTTTCAAAAGAAGCATTTCAACTGATTGCAGAAATACAGCTGTCCTTGGAAAGTCAGTGTGCTAGGGTGGATCATGCAGATTAGCACAGACATAACAATGTGAGCCTTTCGGGTCAATTTGAGGAAATGGCAAGAGTCAGAGTGGCTGGGTGCACACCTATTCAAGGAGACCATGTAATCTCTGAGTCCTGATGATGTAATTTCATCAACAAGAGAGTATTTAGGCTGCTGTTTCCTCCACACATTTTACCCATCGAGTCATAGATGAGCTTCCTTCTGTAGATGAGCAAAATCATTATATTTTTCTCCTAACAGAAAGGAAATTATTCCAAGTATAATTAAATTTTCTGTGCAGTAAAGATTTACTGATGAGTTGTTTTTCAGTTGAAGAATAAAATATGGGAAAGTCTACCTGGGAACTTCCAGGGTTAAAAAAAAATCAACAAATAACCATTCCATTCCTGCTTTTGAAAAGCTGCACTGTGCATCACATGATGTCAAGATTTCTCTGATGTTCCCCTGAAAATTGCAAATCACCTGGCCACTTGAATTGAATTATTATTCTTCAGAATGTAAGCATGAAGAAAAAAAAAGTATGGCTTCTTGTGGTTTCTTTCTAGTTTGATTATATCAGAGCCCACAACTCCTCCTGCCATCCACAGATGAGGAAGCCTGGTAGTCTGTCCTGGTGTGACAATGCACTGACATGGAGAGGTGCACGTGGACAATGAGTTAGCTCTGTTAAACCATAGGGTCCATGTCTATTTGGGAAGCTTCTCCTTTTTAGTTTATTTTGAATCTGACCAGATTTCTGATTTTCTGTAGTAAATGCAGTGCAAGGATCAGAAGGACTTGTAAGGCTAGGAAAGAGACTGGAGAAAACTACTTCAATTAGCACTGCTGCTGAAACTTGTGAACCCACGGTGGCAGAAGCACAATGAATTAGCCATAGTGAAGTCCTGTGCTAATTTTATATTGTTTCTATTGGCACAGGAGGTATCTTTTGATGAGACAGTTTGAATGTGGCAATGGACATCACTGCATAGTAGCTGAAAAGTCTCAGCCTTACTGATCATTTGCAGGTAAGGACAGGTAGAGCTTTTTGCAAGATTTTGGCCAGCTTTTTGCAAGGATTTGAGTCCTTTTGAATATGGAGGTTTATGACTTTCTATCATATCCAGTTCTCCTGCCATGGAGAAGCATGGGGTGAGTATGTATACTCTGTGCAAATTAGCTAAACCCATAGCACAGCATTATAGCTCATGGAAAAAAAAAGGTTTTTTTACTGATAACTCTTGACACATTTTGTATCAAAAACAGTGAATGCAAACATTTACTGAACTAATTTGTGTGGTGCCATGAAAGATGATGATCAGACCACACAAGATGCTCATGAGGTTCTCTGTACATGGAACCATACGTCCTGTAATGATGGAATGGATTTTTCTACCAACAATTGCTGACTAGCACTCCAGAGACAAACAGTCTCACTGCTGCCATCAAGCAGAATATGACTGATGGGAATCAAGTAAGCTTAGAAACCAAGCCCTTGTATGACTTTAGTAAATCTTATGGTATGTTTATAAAGGTTGTAGTCATGGTGAAACCAAGGAAAGAATTACATATTGCTTGGAAAAAAATAGTAGGAAATTCTGTTTCTTTGCAATCTGTAAAATCAAGTCTCCACCCTTCTGCTTTGGTTTAAAGTTTGTATAGGAGCAGGACTGAAACTGAGTTATCTTCCCTGTAGAAAAAGATAAGCCTGCAATGTAGGAAAAAAGACAGAGATGATTTGCCTAACTAATAAGGAGATATCAAATATTAATTAATGTTTTATTCTAAATTATTTCTGTGCTACTCTTATGCTTATATTTCTAAAAGTTTGACTCCTAAAGTACAATGAAGTAATTAAATTTTTGTCTTCTCACCCAAAATATTCTTTTGTTTGCTAACTTTCATTGTTTAATAATAGGACATCCTCTGCTGAAAGTTGAATTTTCAGCATGTTATTACTGTATGTGAACTTCTTGAGCTGGTTATTTTGCTATTATATAGAATAATATGCAAGTGGTTAGAACCTACTTCTAGGAGGGTAAAAACGTCCAGTAATGCCCTCATCTAAAGAGATATTTTTAAAAATAAAAATCCTTTCTTTTGTTAATATTAGAGAAGGAACTGAACTTTAGTGACTTACAAATTCTGAAGAACCCAACAGATTAAAATTAGATGGAATGGCAATAAAAGAGGAATGAAAGTTATATAGTGAACTTTTGTATAATGGCATTACTGACATCTCTTTGGATATCCAAATTAACATTCACAGTGCAATGCTATAAGCATGCATTTATGAAGATACTCTCAGTTATGGGAAGAAAGTAATTATTTTTTTTGAGAATTCTGGCTAATCATTTATTTAAATACCATATATTTCAAGAGAAGAATAGGTCTCAACTGTCCCTTGAAGTGGACTTGGCATGTCATCACATGACTCCAGCAAAAACCTGATACTTGACTTTTTTTTTTCTTTTAACTTCAATGGATAAACAAAAATAAATCCTAGGAAAATATGTTCAGATCCAAAATCTGGTCTAATTATCCATAAAAGATGACGGAGCAAGAGGCAGCCGGTAATGTCCCTGTTTTACTCATTTGTGGTCATGTAAAGAAGCTTGCTCAAACATTACCAGAAATATCCCTTTGGGATATTGGAGAAGTCTGCCTCTTAGTCTCACAGGAGCAATGGTCCCTTATTGGTGTTTCCAGGCAGTTTAAGTGATCTGTAGATTACCTATGGCCGTGAGAAACAACCAAAAAAAAGTGTTTAAAACCTATGCCTATTGCTTTTATGACTTGGATTTAGAGGGAGATGAAAGCATGTCTGTGGCAGTGTGCTTGCTTATTCAGGGCTACTGACCCTGAGCCGGCACAGTTCTCATCCACTGCTCCGGAGCTGGGAGAGTTCAGCCAGTAAATTCAGTAGGATCACAGTTTGCCCTTGACAATAAGGAATTTGACAGAAGGGCTCTGCTAAAAGCAGAAAACAGTGAGAGGTGCTGTCACTACCACTCCTTTTACCAACTGAATTTACAGCCACGTGTCTGATGGTAAATGCCAGACAGTGTTGTGATCTGCACGATGAGCCCTGACAGGTCTCTCTGCTGACCTTTCTTGCATCTATTTTCAGAGACTGCTTTAAAACTAGATGTTTAAGTGGTTTGCTGCTTATCTCACAGATACTGAGGCTTTCAAAGACATTGAAAGGGTTTTGTCTTTGAATTTAATGGGTTTAGGAGTTTATGACAAGTCTCTAAAGTACCTAGGTAAAGCAGTACTTAGTGAAACACTGCCTACCCCTTCAGTGGACTGCATGTTGTGGAAAGCTTCAGTCCCAGGTGTGTTTTTCAGGCTTTATAGTTGTTGTGGCACAGCTGGGAACCTGAGAAACTGATCTTGGGAAACAAGCAGGGTGTGTCCCATGTCCAGAAGAAGGATGGAGAGGACAGAGGTGAAAATCTTGCTCCAGGGATTTTTTAGCCTCTTGTGTACAAACAGAAAGATAATTTCACTGTGTGCAAAAAGTGAGGGAAACTGTCTTTGTGTATTAGTGGTGTGGAACCAGAACTCAATCCCTCTGCCCAGAAATTTGTTTCTACAAATGGAGCAAATTTGTCAGGAGAGAATAAGAAGGATCTGCTCCTCAGTGGCCACTACCCAAAAGGTTAAGTCTCTCAGCTGGGATCAGGCATCTTGGGATGAAGTTCTACTTGGAGCATGGCAGGGGCTTCAAGCAGCTCAGCAGATGTGGCTCATCTGCACATATACAGACCAGCAGAAATTCAGATCCTCCCTGGATTAAGTGGCAGTTAAGTAGCTGAAGAATGTAAAAGAAGCCGAAATGTAAGTTAAATGTGTAAGTAGGAATGCAGACACCCGTGTATCATGGAAGATCTGAACCTAAACACTTAAACTTCCTGAGTATTAAATATTCTCAGCAGAAATTCATTGCAAACTCTACAGCTACACTTGGATAAATTCATAAACTATGAATGTTTGCTATCCTGGCAAAAAAGCGTGTAACCAAGAACTTGGTTAGACAAGTGAAATTTGTCTTTTATTACCTCCAGTACAAACTGAAGGCAATAAAAGACATGCATTTTATTACCTCCAGTTTATACTTCTGTTTTAAAATCCCAGAGAACTCCTTGTTTTAAAACTATACAGGAAGCCAGACTTTTAACCAAATCATAATCTGGAATCTTTGTCACAGTGCACTGTAGATAAGTGGTGTTATTGGAAGGAATAGCACATTGAAGAATTGTTTCCAGGTTATTATAGAACCTTCTTGCTCAGTTTTTCCATGCAAATCCTGTATCTGTACAGTCATCATCTTCACATGATGATTTTGAGATTTATAGGAAAAACACCATGATAAGTGTTGGATAGAGTCCCAGTTATATGAATATGTAATAAAGTTCTATGAAGTCTGATCCCAAGATTTCCCCCCAAATTATCTTCTATGCAGTAGATTTATCTCACTTACTCAAACAGCATTTACAAGACAAAAAAGTTGGTATCATCATTTTTCATACTCAAGAAGACAGAAAAAAAGGTAATTTTCATCTAAGGAAAACCTGGACAAAGTTAGCGCTTTCTCAGAAAAAATGAGTAAACCTTTTAAAATTTGTGGAATAGCAAATCTGTATAAAAATTTGGTTATCTTAGAAACTATTTATACCAAATAAACTTGTGATTTCATCCTCCCCACCCCTTGCATCCTATAAAAAGTTTATTTGTCAGTGTGTTAGAGATATTTTCAAATGTATTTGTTCTCATTAGCTAGTGAATATGTTTGTTAAACTCCTGCTGTAGACCCTGCTTCCTGCACCCCTTGCTCCTGTATCTGGCCACCAGACACATTTCCTATTCCTCCAACAACAAAAATTTTGTAGGAGCTTTCCAACTCCTTGCTCTAACCTGCCTTTCAGGAGGTATCTGACAACTTTGATGTTTACTCTTTCAAATGGATACATTTCACACAATAATTTAACTACCTTTGTTTTTGCCAAGTCGCCTTTCCTACTGAAACTGGACAAAGCTAAGCTAACAGTAGTTGGATTGTGCTGGCCTTTGGAGGTACACAGGAGTGTAGTAATGCCACCCAAGTTGTTTTTTTCTCTGATCTTATACTTATCTTGCAATATCCAGTTCTAGGGGGAGAGAATAGTTTAATCCACCTTTCTGCTCACTGAAGCATCTTTGCTGATGAGAGGAGAAACAGTGTCTTTATAGTCCTGCCTTATGTTCCACAAGCACCTCTCTAGCCGATCAGTAGCAGCACTGCCAAGGGTTTTAGACAGCATCTGTTCAAACCTTGCAAACACACATCATGAACAGAAACATGAAACACCTAAAAGTTTGTTCAGTACCAGAAGTACTGAACAGTAACACTTAAAGGGAGCTACAGGAGAGCCAGAGAGGGGCTTTATGCAAGGGCATGTAGTCATAGGACAAGGAATAATGGCTTTAAACAGAAAGACAGTTGGCTTATGTTAGATATTAGGAAGAAATTGTTTGCTGTGCGAGTATGAGATATTGTAATAGTTTTCCCAGAGAAGCTGGGGGTGCCCCATCTCTGGAAGTGCTCAAGGGCAACTTGGATAGGGCTTTGAGCAACCTAGTCTAGTGAAAGGTGTCCCTGCCCATAGCATTGAGGTTGGAACTCAATGATGTTTAAAGTCTCTTCTAACCCAAACCATTCTATGATTCTATGAAATAAAATTGTGCTTCACTGTCCTCTTCAGGGTGCTCAGTTCTGTGCTTTGTGATTTGACAGAGGAAGATCCTGAGGGGAAGAGAAGGGAAAAGTGTTGCCTCTCAGCTTTTTGTCAGTTTTTGAAGTCTGGTTAAACAAACAGAGGCACCTTAGCAGAAGTAAATGCTACTAAAGCACACTTTACCAGGCAAGGGTTCTGCAAACCTGGGTCTGTCTATACCCAATTACCACAGTATATCATTAGGTGATATTATGTCGCTTTTAAAACAACCAAAAACTTCTGGAAAACATTTTCAAATCACAAAATCACAGAATTTCTAGGTTGGAAGAGACCTTTAAGATCATCGAGTCCAACCCCTGTTCTAACACCTCAACTAGGTCACGGCACCAATTGCCACATCCAGTCTTTTATTAAACACATCCAGGGATGGTGACACCACCACCTCCCTGGGCAGATGATTCCAGTATTTGACCACTCTTTCTGTGAAAAACTTCCTCCTTAATTCTTGCCTGTATCTCCCTTGGCGCAGCTTGAGACTGTGTCCTCTTGTTCTATCTGTTGTTGCCCGGAGAAAGAGACCGACCCCCAGCTCACCACAGCCACCTTTCAGGAAGTTGAAGAGAGTGATAAGGTCACCTCTGAATCTCCTTTTCTCCAGGCTAAACAACCCCAGCTCCCTCAGTCGTTCTTCATACAGCTTGTGTTCCAAGCCCCTCACCAGCCTCGTTGCTCTCCTTTGGACACGCTCAAGCATCTCAACGTCCTTCCTGAACTGAGGGGCCAGAACTGGACACAGCACTCAAGGTGTGGCCTCACCAGTGCCAAGTACAGGGGAAGAATGACCTCCCTGCTCCTGCTGGCCACACTATTCTGTAGACAGCATATCCTCAGCATTATCTGCGTGTCTCCTGACAAGAAAAGGGTTCGATCCTAAGGAACGAGCAACACCAATTATTAGGGGAGAAAACTAAGCCAAGAATTTTGAAAGATGTTAAAAAGAAAGGAAGGATGTGGGATTGTGGAGGGTGAGCCAGGACACTGTAACTAACAAGAATAACACTTTTAAATGTAGCATAGGAAAATTAGGCTGATTTATGAGATTTTTTTTGCTAATAATGAAGTCTATTAAGCTCTAGAAAGTTTTCCAAGAAAAGTGGTAGAATATCTATCCTTTGGGATATATAAAAAGAGCCTGAACAAAGCTCTCAAACTGTAAAATAAGCAGGACTCTGGCACTGACCTTCAAGAAGGAAAAGATGAAGAAATGTCTTTTTCAATAACTAATTTTCACAAGTCTATGAGAACATAAAACTAAACAGTTAAAAAATAAGTGAGGCAGAAATATTGCTGTAAACATGAGAGATTTATCTGAAAGCACTAATTGATTGTCAATAAATCAGTTCCCTGGTGAGAAGAGAAAACTTGAAAAAATATTTCTATGCCGCAAAGTTGTCCCCAACTGTAAACAAATAGAACTTATTTTTAGCAGTGTATTCATCTACTCTTAATTGAGTGCATATTTTTTTCCTTTGCCCCATGAAATGATGCTTTTTGTTTCCTAATGGTAACCAAAGGAAAAGGTGATCTCTTAAAAATTAACTTTATGAGTAGAAAAAGGGACTTTTGGAATACAGATATAAAGGTGTTTGTCTCTCTCCTAACAGATGTGGAAAGGCCTCATGAAGTTTAGCGGTATTTGGACTGCTTAAAAGTCTAAGCATCACTTACGCGTCTAGACATCACACATGACAGCCACTGTGTAAAAGAATGAGATCAGAGCAGGTCTTAAACTTACCAAAAGCTGTGTCTAGTGACAATGATCTCATTTTTTTTCCCACAAGAAAAATTAAATGAAGGAAAATCTGGCCTTAGAAAACATCATCAAAATAAATACATCATTAACCCTTTTAATGTGTGGGGAATGGGTGATGAGGGTGAGTATGAATATTAGGAAAACTATGGTTAGTGCAAGTGTTTTGGGAATCTAAAGTCCCTTTAATTATTTTTTTTTACAATGAGGTTAAAGGTATAATAGCATTTTATTGATTTGGCATAAAAGGTCTTCAGAGACTTGGATTTTAAATTTCTACCACAATTACTGTCTTTTGTTCCTTTCCTGGGCTTTGTGTTAAATAGCGTGCAGCCTCTCCAAGGATTTGGCCCTGAATCTCCCCTGCAAAAGTGAGAAGACCACCAAAGTTTTCCCAAAGCCCCATGAGGTAGTGGTCCCAGCATGCCACCATTCATTAAATATTTTAATTTTTTGCCGTATGTATTGAGATAATTTTTGCCACACTTAATATATTTCAGTTAAATTAGAAAGTACTCTTGCTGAAGAGTGTGAGCAAATTCTCCCCAAGGCTATAAGCATCTCATTTCCCATGATTTCAAATAAAGAAAAATCAGCTAAATATGTGAGTCAAGAATTAAAAAGAGAGTCATGCTCTTTGTCACATCTGCCAGCCCGCTATTGAAAGAGATTCCATGAGCTTTCTAGTGGGGAATAGAATTTTAAAGCATTTGAAACAGTTAGTTTAATAATATTCAAAGGTTTTAAGACCCTTTTTATTATGAGGTAAAGGATATTGACTTTTCTCATGATGTCCAATTTCAGCATTCTATTATTAATTAAAACATTGTGTGCCACTGGCTTTTCTTTCCTTTTCCACTTCCCTTTGCTCTTTACTTTTTAGCTGGCCATGAGTTTTATATATTTCAGAGCTGAAAAACATAGGGATTTTTTCTCATTCGTGCCATGACAAGGAACCAGTTCTATCCAAAAGGGAAATAAAACTGTTAAAAACTAATTAGAGTGGACTACACTAGACTAGAATAGGATAGAATAGCTCCAGTGGGGAAGGACTGATGAGGTCTGTCTTTATGGCTAGGCACTGACCTGATCTGGCCTCACTCCAGAGCACATCTCTCTAAACTCTCTGTTCTCACTCTTTCTTCTTCTCAATCACACTCCAAAAGAGTCTTTTACTTATGACCACTGTGGGTAGGACCCAAATGATGATTAAAAGAGAGAATTTAGTTGGATTGATGGCAAAGATAGGAAAATGTTTTGACACTAAAAACTGTGAACTGTTTGGTTGCCTTGGGAGGTTGTGGAGGTTTCACCTTCAATGACAAGTTTTGGTAGTACAATGCACACGTAGTGGCTGATCTTGTTTTAGGATAAGAAGCAAACTAGGTGATCTCTTAAGGCCCTTTCCTGTTTTTGAATAAACCTCTGTGCCTAATTTCCTTAGCTGCCTAGAAAGGAGCTGCTGACTGGGTTAGCTGCCCAGGGCTGGGTGAGGTGAACACTCTCCATGCAGGTCTAACACTTCAGTAGATTCTGTTCCTACAGTGTGCCATGAAATTTCATGGATTTCTGCTGAATGCAAAGTGTTCTTCTCATTCATGTCTAGAGGCCCTTTCTCACAGTCTAGAGCAGCCTTCTGCTTCTCCCAGTTACTCCATTCACTTAATTTACTTTTGTCTGTAGTCCTGTTTCCAGAAGTTCACTGTCAGTTCAGTACACTGAGTGGAGCAGCTCTGGAAATTAATCAGGCTTGATAGTGATTGCCTAAAAGTCCCAATCTCAGCAGAAGGTAGAAAGGACTGCCAAAATCACGAGCACATTTACATTATTAAGGTGTAAGCTGCAATAAAGAACTGGATTCTTTCTTTGCATCTGCTACAAAGGGTGGTGAAGGTTTCATTTATCCCCAGTCTTTTGCATGTAGTTACTGCACATGCATGACTCATTTTCTCCGTGCCAGACAGAAGAGCATAAGTTCTGATTTGCAGAAAAGTTGAATCCTCATATGCGTCATTGGAATCTTTGATCCCTCTGCTTTCAACATATAAAGACTTATGCAGTACTTGATATACTGAAGAATTGGCCAGTAAAGTCCTAATTTTGACACCAAAAACTGATGGCTTGTTTTCTTTTACAACTATGACTCAGTTGCATAGAAGTAAATTCTCTCCTAGCAATTTAGGGAGCAGATACTAGTGATAAGAACTGCAGATAAGCTCATGACAAAGAAACGTAACCTTTAAAATTCAACATTACTGAGAACATAAACTATAAGTTTAGTAATCAAAGCTATTTCTTTTTACAAGGAAAGGAATTCTGGCAACTTTGTGCTGATTTTAGTTAGTTTATAGTCCTCGCTTCCTTCTTATCTGAACTACCATTTATACTGACTAGAAGTTTGTTTTCTTTTTGGGTTTTTTTTTTGTGAAAAAGTTTTATTTTAACAAGTTTTTTGGGGGAATATTTTTTGGGTAAAAGACTTTTGCTGTGTATTTTTGTAATCACGCCCACACGTGCACATTTATTTATAAAATCTTGATTTAACTCCCTGTTTCCTTCTGCTACATTTTCTTCTGTAACCATGGCAGCAATTGTGTAAGAGATGGTGGTTATCACCAGCAGTGTTGCTATCTTTTAGTCTTCAGAATCAGCCCTTTTTTATGTGAATTTTGGCTCCACTAGTACCAAGAAATCTGTATCTTGTCAGATTTCTTGGCTGATGTGCTCCTTACTGTGACCTCTCACTTTGAGATGTGCCAGTGACATTGAGTTCCAGTGCAAAGTGTACTATAAAGTTGTGGGATCACCACGATGTGACACCACAGCAGGGCTCTTTTATGCTGAGAGGATTTTCTTAACTGACGAGTTAACAAGATGATAGACCAAAAATACCCTGGGACAGATTCAGTTCCATATGCTGGTCTCTCTGTGCCTCAGGAATTCAGTTGTATCTGGCCAAATGAAAATTTCCCAGCAGAAGACAGTGTTTGGTAGACATTAGATTGGCATGGTCATGAATCTTACCAGTCTCAGCATATAAAATAAAATAGTCAGAGGTTGGAGGGGATGGGACCTGAGTGCTACTATGCTCCAGAAAAATTCCATCTGGCTGCCTTAAGACCATTGTCATCTTGTGTAAGTTGGGCCAGCCTGAGAGTTGCTCTAACACGTGCTGTCTCTGTGGCCAGTGCTGGCAAAGAATCAAAAAGTCGTAACCAAATCTTTCTGATTGCTCCCTCTCTCTCCTCCACTGGTCAGCTCTAGGCCGTAGCAATGATTTGCCTCTGTGTGCTCAGGAGTTGCTTTCCAGACAGTTGTAGCAATATTCAGTACAGTGGGTGCAAATCAGAAGTGAAGCTGTGTAGGACAAAGGCTTTTTCATCTTGCAAAAAGTATTTTAGTCAAAAGACTTTTTCTACCACAAGGAAAATCCAGGAATTTTTTTAAATGGTTCATGGACAGTAACATAACTGACAGTGTAGGCTAGACCTGGACTTAGGGCATTCAGATGTCGAAACTTGGGTTTACATGTTTCTTTTCTTTGCTTCTCTGAAGTTAGGTGTATTCCTCACTTTCTTTATCTATGCTTGGAATACTGTTCAACAGGTGAGAATCTTTCTTTCACTGAAAAAGAGTTCAAATTATGATGCTCCTGCTGAAAACTTAGATTTAAGTAAAGTAGCACGTTTCCATGTGTTCAAATAAAAATTGTAAAACAAAAATATCCTGACTTGCTTTAATTTGAAGTTTATCCCCATTTATCCCATGGTTCTTGCCAAGTTGATTTTACTTCAGCTGCACAAGGAAGTGTACAGATGCTGGCTTTTCTCTAAGTGATAAAGGGATGCTACTTATTTTTTATTTTTGTACACTGAGTACTGAAGGAATCAGGTTAACCCTTTGAACTAAGAAAGCACACAATCTGTGGATGTTTGCAGCACTGGAAGAATGTGAGGAACAAATTTCATAAGCTTCCACTTGTTTAGATAACTGTGCTATATATTGAGAGGAGAGACTGATAATCTAAATTTTTACCTTTCTTTCACTGATTCCCTGTATCCAGATGACTCAGTTCCTTCTTGTCTTCCCTGTCACTTCTTAGTATGTTGATGGAGATGCTTTGGCTTTGTTTCTGCTTGGAAGTGTATTTTGGTCCCTGGTTCTGTGCAAAAAGCACTTGGCCAGTACTTTTTTAGCAGCTTTAACATCCCATGGCTCTTTTTTTACTATGTATAGCTCACATTTTAGAGCAGGCAAAAACCTTGGAAATGGAGGAACATAAATATTTTGCACCCTACTGCTTTTACAGTCTCTTACTGTGGTAAGCATCACAACCTATTTCATAGGGCCAGTAAGTCCACCATTCCAACTGAGCTGGAAGGTTTCTGTGTCCAATTACAAAGCAACCAGACATGTCCTGAAAGAAGATCTGTGGTAAGAAGGGACCACTTTTCTCTGCTGCAGTGATCCAAAGGAATGTATTAGTATTATTCCCTTCCCTCACAGTATGTGGGAGGACAACCTGTGCTGTTCAACCCAAAGCTGAAAATTTAATATAACATATTCCTGCATCAGGCACTTCTGGTTTTATAACACATTCAACACCTAACCTAAGGCTCTGTATTTCTGCATCCTCAGTTGGCATTGCAACTGCAGCTTTACATCTTTATCAGAAATCTAGCAAATTGTATTTGGAGTAATTTTCAACCAATCGTGATATAGGCTCAACTTTACAGTTTATTTTTTCAGACATTTAAAATCTGAACAAGTAGTGAAAGGAATAGTGCAAAGAACTATAAATTATAACATCTCAAGGTATAGTGTAAAGAGCTATAGATTATAACATCACAAGGAATAGTGCAAAGAGCTATAGATTATAAAATCACAAGTCAACAATAAAAGGGAAATAGGTACTTTAAACTAGAATTTTGCCCCTAAACAGAGCTGTGCAGAAAAATTAATGCAGAGTGAAAAAACAGAAAAAAAATCTGTGTTCCTGATGAAATTTTGTATTATGCTTCATGCAGCTGAGAAACATCTGTTCAGCTGTTTGCTTCAAGAGAGGGAAATCATGCTGTTGTAAGAAGCAAAAAGAGCCTAGAAGCTTTCATTTGGTCATTCAGAAAGTGCTTGCTTTATTAGAACTATGAAATCAGATCAAGATAATACCATATACCTACGTGAAGTCTTAGGTGAAGTCTGAATGTCAAAATCCAAATTTCTGTCTTGTAAATTGAAAATTTAATTGACTTTAATTGTCTACATTCCCAAAACTACACCAATCCTTACAGCCCGCTTGACGCCTAACTCACATCTGTGCCTTTTTTTTTTTTTAGGGAAGAATGAATATTGCAACATCTATGTTAATAAATACTGTGTTGGGAATGTTCCTGGACATAATAACTCGGTCATCTAACTGTTAAATTGTTAGACGAGTTCCTAGTATGATTTTGACCTGGACCAGCTAGCACTATCCCAAACAATTGCTGAGTACAGTAAGGATTTCCAGAGGCCAAAGGTCATTCAGAGATCACAGGCAATTTGGCTGCTGCTAGCATGTTTTGAAAGATGAGAATTTAGGAGTATGGATGCTGCTCCATGCCAGTTGGACTCAGTGACAGAAAACAGTCTCACACTCAGTTGATTTACTAGTATCTATGTAGCCAATGTGTTTTCTCTGTCTCCCAGGGAGGTTTAGTTCAGTAGGTGCTGTTGAGAAAATGAAACACTTTCCAAAGTTGGGATTCTCAGAAAATGAAGTTATCATTGACACTTTATGCCCATCCAAAATTCTCCATTTTTTCCTCTCCTCTACCTTATCCTGGTGTAAATATTCAGTTGCCTCCTGACTGAATTCCTAAGGGAATATCAGTCTGCATTCCCAAAATGTTACATCCCAAGGCAACCTTCAAAACAGCCTCTAGGCGAAGAAATTGAGAAGCTGAAGCTGAGGCAGTAATCACCAATTTTCGTTTTTTTTTAGAGTAGCATCCCAGTGCAGAGAATTTTTTCCATCTAAAGAGAACATAAAGGCACACAGGCAGGAGGCTGACCAGCAGCCTGAAGGAAAAAAAAAAATCATTGTGTGATGGGAAGAATGGTGTTCCAGGCCTTGCTTTCAACACCATCCCTCTATTTTTGCAGTCATGGGATGTAAGACAGAAGCACATGTCTCATTCCCCTAAAACAAACTTTGAACATGTAGGGGTTTCTCTTACCTTCACTACATTTGTAGCTCTGGCTATGAGTTAGATGTGAAGCTGTGTCCATCTTTATTTTACTGAAGAAAAATAAGAAAAATCTTCACAGAAAAATGCAGTAAGAGGAAAGTGAGGTGTAGTTAAGTGTCCAAACCCTCCTAGCTATAGCAGGCTCTGTGGTGTTTCCAGAGAAGAGCCATTCAGCTTTGTCTCATTTACAATGAGGATACTGGCTTTGGTAGATCCAGTGCCACTCTTAAATCGTTTATATCAGCAATATTTTTTTAAATAAATATGGCCAGCAGTTCAAAACTTGATCCCTGCTGTACCTGCTTCCCAGTTGCCTTTGTTTTCCTTATTCACATTGGGCTAAGGTAGATACTGAGTGTCTATAGCCAAAGTTATAAACAAGTGCTGCTGTTTAACAAAGAAAGTGTGGATGTCACAGACATTTCAAATTTATTTTTTAAAATACTAAAATACTTTTTAAACTTTTAGAAGAATACTTTAAAAGCAGGTTTTTAGTATTTTTTTTTTAATTTTAAAGGCAGCATTAAGTCTTCACATGACTTAATTAGACTGTATTTTCACATGCAATCAAGAATTTGTTATTTGCATGTGTCGTTATTGAATAATTTGTCTTGAGACTGCACATCCTCTTTTTTTCTTCTTTTGGAGAGATGCAAAGCACCCAATATGTTGAAAATTTGAAGTGAAATTGCCCGCAGCAGTTCAAGTGCACAGTTTAACACACTCAAACCTTTCACCTTTAACTACTTCATGTATAATTTTAATGTTATCTTGCTTAACAGGATGCTGGTTTCTCCTATGCAGCTAAAGCCTGGGGAGAACTCAGCCTGTATCACGTGTTATTCTTTCCAGTAGAATTTTAGCTCATACAGCTTGACTGCAAAAAACCACAACCTAATTAGTACAGAAAAAACTAAACTAATTAGAAACTGTGTTTCTTTAAATAAAATTTGTTATGCCAGCTGTACATCATGCCTTACTCTTCACAACATGATAGCCTTATGTGCACTATCTCTGTGTTTGACCCAGACGAGGGTGGTTGCTTAGCTGCAGCCTTGGGGCCCCCAGGATGGGCCAAAACAGACAATAAATAAACATGCATCTCTGTCTCCTTGGTCACTTGAATGACTTTGCATCATTGGACCTTTGGTTTGAGAAGGAAAACAAATTCTGAAATGGTGTCTCCTGGATTTCTTCACCCAGCTCTGACTTCAAATAGTAATAAATTAATGTATTTACTGTATCACTGAGGCCCATTTTAATAAGTGTTTACTCTGTGTTTCCAAGAAAAAAAGTTGTACAAGTGGTTACTATGACAACCACTGGCTCTGAAAAAGCATTTAGCTTTATAACCTTTTGATTCTCATTTTAATCATCCTCCCAGATTTTATTCAAAACGAATTTAATTTGGTATGTTTTGAGAGCTTTTCTTCTGAAAGAAATGCTTTAGGTTGAAACGCAGTACTTTGTACATCTGTGGTGATGGTCATGTTGCAGGTGGTGACAGGTGTATTGTCATCTCTGGGTACACAGCTTGTGCCTCCCTCTGGTCAGATTGCATGCAGATGGTGTGAAAGTTACTGGGATTAAAGAAGAAAAGGAATGGTTTGTCTGTAGCAGGCGTCCATTGCATATTTTTTTATTCTGATGGTAGACTGTATTCACTCTGATGGTAGAGCTTTTGAAAATCCTCTTTTCAGTAGACTATATTTCTTTTAATCTCTGTTCTGTGCTAACTTCCAGTGTTTCACAGATGTGACCTCACAAACACTTATCTCTCAGCCACAAAACAAAAGAAAGTCAGAAAACCTGATGGTGAGGTAATATATTGCTATTTTTAAAGGCATGCTAGGATTCCAATATTCAGTTCTTAAGCTAGAATGCACGTTTAGGGCTAAGTGGTTTTATTCTTGCCGTGACCAGCAGCATTCATCATGGTGGTGTCCTTGCTACAGGTCAACAGCTGGAGTGCTGCAGGTTCCCCCTGTGATCTCTTGTCTTCCAGGAGATGCCTTGGGTTTACACTTCTCATCAGCACGTGGTGTGGGCCCCTGTTACTGCTTTATAGCCCTTTTTACTGCTGACTAGGTTTGAGTCACCACTGAGATACTACTTCTGACTGAGAGGTAGATTATTCTTCTGAAGGGGTGCACTTCCCTCTACCCTTGTACCTACGCTTTCTTGGATGTCTTCACTGTCCTGTCCTACTTTCATCTGCAGCTAAAGTCCCAGCAATCAGGAAACAGGAGCCAGCATAAGAATTTGTTCTCTCCTGCTATCTGTGCACAGGGTAGCTAAAGGAAACCAAACCCCTGTCCCTCTGAAGCAGATTCTCTGAAATCACTGGCACTGCCTTAGTGAAGATCCATGAATATGTGTGTGTTTAAAAAGAAATGTAATTCTTTATAAGACTTATCAAAAGCTTTTCCCAGATGATTCCCACTCCAATAAGTAAGCTTCGTACCTCATAATGAGCATTCAAGAGCCAACTCTTATCATAAGAAAAGCTTCTCTGAAGTCATTGCTGAACAAGATCTGCCATCAGACATTTATCAAGTGTCCCTCACTGACAACACCTTGAATCCAGCAGTCATGAACCTAAACCCTTCCACAGCCAAGGACTTCTTTAAAGGGAATCCAGGCTGGTAGCAATAAAAAAGTGAGGTGAGATTCAGGCAGTCACATACCACCTAAGTAAGGCCTCTTCTCAGTGCTCTAGAGGAACATATTCACATAATGTTTTGAGTCTGTATTTACTCAAAAATTCACAACAGCTTCTGCTCAGATATTTTTTCTACACTGTAAACAACCAACATCATCGCTACTGAAACTAAAATTCTTAGGTAAAAACAAATGGGATTTTTATTAAGTGACAGTATTTTCATAATTGAGTATAGTAAACTTAAAGAGATACTGTCAACACCATAGCTTTGAAAGAAAAAAAATCACATTTATCTCTTCTATTCAGAGCAATAGATGGATGAATATTAGAGTAAAAATTACTTACTAAAGGCCTGTCTGATGAAGATTGCTGATTTTCAGATTTTGGGACTATGATGCCACCAGAAAAGAAAGAGTATAAAAGAAAAAAGGTATCAAAGAAAAAAATAATCACTGTTTTCAAAAGTATCTTGTCTAAAAATGTGACTAAAATTATAACATCTTTGGGCAAAAATATGTTGTGTACCTATGTGTGTGTGTATACTATATATATATATGATAATTGTAAGCCATGAATAAAATTCTTGGAGCCCCGCACCCTCACCCACACCTGACTCCCATTTCACTGTGAAGCTCTTCTTCCCACATCAATCATGGTGTCTGGCTCTGTTCCAAACTCAAGGAGAAGGACACTCTGCCATAGTTTCATGGGGAGCTGGGGACCCAACTCTTTGAGCCCCCATGCCTTGGAGACTTTCTTAACGAAGTTACCCAAGCAGTAACAGCCTGAGTTAAAATAAGTGGGTAATGAAATTAAAGTCATTGCGAAGAAAGTGACTGGCTGGATTTATGTGTCAGAAGGGAAATCAGTTATCTTCTCAGTTTACAGGGAGAAAGAGGACAGCAAGAAAGTACAGCTCATCACCTTTGGAAATTATTTTCTCTCCTTATCCCTGACAGTGAGACTCTGACTCACTGCCAAGAGCACTTACAGCCCCACTGTGCCCCAATGAGTCTGCTCAATCCAGTTTCACCCCCTACTCCCACTGGTTTTTATTTTAAAACAGTCCTCTGCACCCGCATGTTTGCAAAATACTGCATGGACTCAGTGTTTTCCTTGGGAAGAGATCTTCTGTGGTGAAGACCATCTAATAGTAATTGGCAGTAATTGGCTTATTAGAGGCTTATTGACCACACCTGGACACCAGCTTGTTTGCACCATGAATTCTGGCCTGTGCTTCCTCACTTAGGTTAAGTTTTTGGTTTTTCTGAGTCATGCAAACAGCTGTCATTTGCTAGAAAAAAAACTTATTATGATCAGATGTTCATAATTCCCCCATCAAAACCTAATTAAAATCCTTAATTGTTCATAATGAACAAAATGAATGGGCTTAGTGCCCTGATCTTCTTTTCCTTTCCCTCAGCTTTTCCTTACAATAAGTTGGGAATGCCACCAGTACCTTAGTAGTGTGTTGGGTCAGGATGCCTCTATGCAAAGCTTGTTAAAATGACCTGCAAAACCTTGGCTTTCTTTTACACTGAGACACTTACAGGCGTTGCTTTAAAGCTGCTTGATCTTCAGGCATTTGTCACTATTGATTTAGGGTGAATATGCTGATTTATTTATGTTTATATGTATGCTTATAATAATAAAAAAGGAATAACATATGCCAAGTCTCCAAAATTGTGTATTTGGGTAATAGTGTTTATTTCATTAATTAGTAGACATTTATCAGCATTTATTGGAATTTTTTTCTATAAATACATTACATTTTTAAGATGTAGACCTTCTACATTAGAAAGAAAGAAAAGAAAGATTGTTATTAGAATACCCTTTTAAAATTATGTTTCCCAAAGGAAAATGAATTAAGGATCCTGGAAAATGTTTCAGTCCCTTTCTTGTACGATAATCTAATCCTGAAGGACGCTCTTTGATTCCCTTCTATAATACTTTGTTTTTTTCTTCTTGTTATTTTATTGTACTTATTCCCACAGCCAGCTTCAAATGACCTCAAGAACACAGGGCAGCTAAAAGATTGCTTAAACTTCTTAATACTTTTAATCCTTACTTGTTATAATTTGATTACTGAGACAGATTTTCTCTCTGGGCCTCATATTAAATCACTTTCAAGTTGAAACAAACCAGAAATCCTTTCAACTTAACAGAGCTTGTATTCAATATGAGCTAGTCAGATGTAGCACAGAGACTGTAAGATGTTGCATCACATGCTTCCTGGATTTTAATGCAAGGAAAGCAAACTTAATAATGTGACTTATGATTTTACCCTCGTAAGGTATCTATTTATCAAGAGCAAACATGAGTGAACATAATTTTGGAAGTGCATGTAAATGCATGTGTATGTTTATGTATCTGTACTCAGGCAGATACAGATTTCTATGCCATATATATAACTTTGCTGATACTATAATCTCTGCAGTTGTTAAGACTTTATTTATTGTGATAAGAATGGAATTCCTAATAAGATTTTCTTTCATGTAACTGATTCCTTTCCTCATCAACTGTATAAAAAAAGAAAAAAAAAATTTTTTTCCAGGACAGTGGTTAAGTTCATAGTGTCATTTAAAAATGATAAATTCCTAATTTTCTCAGGAAAGATATGGTAAAACAAGAGGGATTGAAATTCAACAGTAAATAGGAACGGTATGGTGGAATTGTTACTCCTTCACAAAGGAACTTTGATGGATTTGCCATTGACTTTCATTCTGAAGCTTTTGTTTGAAAATATTTCTGAGAATGTGAGTTTTCCCTACTCAGCCTCCCTGGTTGATTAAGGACAACATGCAAGCACCCTTTACGTAGCTCTGTGATACACAGAGGCAATGGGTTCACAAGGTTCAGGTCAAGTGCTGATCTTAATCAAAATTGCATTCTGCTAAGGAAAGGCTGAGGAAAACAGGCATCCAGAAAGGGGAGAATTCAATGAAAACTTTGGGGATTCATTTACTGGAGCAATCCCTGGGGAAGGGGGACGTCAGGAATTGAGATTTCCAGCAGTAGCCTGTAGGTGAATTAGTTTTAAGGAGATTAATAAGGCACTCAGTTAACAATCACCTGAAGATAAGCATTAATTGAGTGCTCGGGCCCCTCACCACAGCCTCCCTTGCCCACCTCTGACCTCCTCTGCTACCACCCCCTCCTTCTGTGGAGGCTCTGGGGGCAGGGGATCACCAGCAGCCTAGGTTAGTGGTGCTGATAACCACAGACTCTGAATATTGTCCCACCTATTGAAAATCCGGTTTTAAAAACCCATAAACTCTAGCAAGAAGTGTGTATTTCCAATAATAAGCTACTGGAGGCTGGATATGTATCTCCCCCTGCGGCTGAGGGCACTGACACCAGAGGCTGGTGCTGCAGGGGTGTTCAGGAGGGCAGTGCTGAAGGGACTTTGGTGGAACTTTGATGGATTGGCCATCAAGTTTCACTCTGAAGCTTTTGTATGGAAATTCTGTGGTGAACTCTCCTGGTCCTCTGACCTCAGGCTGCAGCTGGCGTGGCTCGCTCTGCCTCTGGAGACCGGCTGTGCTGGGGCGCTCTGTCGCAGTGGAGATCTCTCTGAGCTGAGCTGCTTCCAGAATTGAGGCCATATTCACAAGTGAAGTCTACAGCTGCGAGAGAAACGCAAATCCCTGCAGCCCTATACTCTCATCTTGGCAGAAGAAAAGCCCTTTCACCTTTAAAATAAATTACAAGAAATGGGCTCAGATTAAATCCCTCGATCCAAGCCCACTGAACTCTCAGAATGATTGAATCCAGACTCAGGCTTTGCTGGTTGGGCCCCTCACTGATATCTGTACATCACTTATAAACACACACAGGTGCTCTGTGAAAAATGAGGGAACCTGAGGTCTGTTAGCAAATACACTGGTACACCTTTTAAGGGGTTGCCATCCACTCACGAGTTTCATCAAGGCACCAGTAAGAAAAGTCCCCTCTCAAATGCTGTCTGTGTGTTTCTTATGTCTCTGTAACTTAAAGGAGGCCAAGGAGATCCCTTTGAAAATCCGAAGCATAAAAATTGTTTCCAGGCTCAAAAATTCTATGCCAAGTTCCTTCTGCAGTCTAAAATTTGGGAGAAAAAAAGAATTTTAATGAAAGCAATAGCCAACCATTAAGTTTAATGGTATTGGTAGGTGTTGCCATCATTTACCTATTGGGATTGAATTAGGAATACTTAAAGGAATTAATGACTGCAGACTCTAGGTAATAGGCTCAGAAATTTAATTAATATTTATTGATCGGGTCCTGCCGTTTCCTCATTGGCAAAGGTAGGGTGAACCCATTTTCTGGGTTGAAGGCAGTTAACAGTGCTTGTTAGTAACAAACAAATAATTCTAGATTTCTATATATCTAAAAAATGCTGGAGTTTCTTGGGGTTTTTTGTTGGTTTTTTTTTTTTTTCAAATTGCACTAGCTAACTATTTTGCTCTTAAATATGAATGTACTTCCCCTTGTTTTGTGAAGGCCGTGTACTCTCACTCGAATTACTAAAATTTGATTAGAGACTGGTTTTTGTTCCTCTCCTGCACATGCCAAAGAGCATGACAAATGTTTCCATGCAGGAACCTTCTTTGGTCCCATCACCCACAAGCAGCAGGCCCACAGCTGGAGTATTGTTGCATTGTTGGAAGTACCTGAGTCAGACCAGGCAGACTGGGAGCTGTCATCCATAGCAGGAGGGCTGTGTTTGTGTGCCTGCTCCAGCTCCTTGGGAATTCCACCTGGGAGCACTGATCACCCTCTCTGTTCTCTGAGTGGTGCCAAACTATGGATGGGCTGCTGGCACTCAGTGCCAGTGCCCTGCACCCAGCTAAAAACCAGAGATGATTTGTTCAGAAGTAGCTCCCACCATACCAGTCTGGTTCCTAAAGTTATGAAGAAGTAAGAATTAAGTGCCTGAAGACAGCTGGGATGAAACAAGACTGAGGAAAGCTCATCTTGGCTGCAGCACCTAACACGGTACTTGAATTCTGACCATGCCTCCTGGGTCAGGCTGTGTGCAGTGGATGCCCTATATCTTTTGGTTATAATTTTTTCCACTCCAGTGGCTCAGAATTAGCTCTTACCGCACTGCAAACATATGTTTTGCACATTGAAGGATATTCAGGGCCTGGGATGTCTAAAGCCTTCCTCTTACAAATTTGTGTGAGCGGGCAACCATTTTACATTTGTGCCTTCTGGCAGTCAAGTAATACGAGCACAACTATGCAGGCCATTGGAATCAGTTTTTCATTTGAGGGAGAAGTCTGATCTCCTTCCAATTAATACTTAATTTCATAGATATTAAACAGTAATTTTCCTATGGCTCCAGATTTGTGACTGTGCTCTCCCAAATGTGTATCTTAACTGAGCCATAGAGCTGGCTAATTTTACTTCTTGCTCTATCACCAGCTGTATATGAAAGCATTTTCTCCAGTCTTTGAATTGGATTTGTTTTTCTTTCCTTTCCCCTTCCCACTGTTTTGCCATCTTTCTAAAACACGCATCAGAGCACTGTGCATTGCTCTAAAATGAATAGGATGTGCTATATGAAGGATAAACTAATTTCCATAATCCCATGGGTTCTCCCACAGGGCACTGCTTCCCTCTTTATACATAGAAGGATTGCATTTGCTCTTTTATCATAGGCTGTGTACGAAGTTCAGTCTCAGCTCTCCACCTGCTTATCCATCATTGCTTTTCAGGCGCTTTTTTCTGGGATGCTCTTTGCCATTTGGGGGTCTGACTTACGGCTGCTGTTTTTAGAAGCTGAAGTCTTCTTGTTATCATAATCCAAATGTACAGCTGCTTTTATCTGTTCCTTAATTATTTGTTGACTATATCTGAACTACTGAGATTCCTTGGAACCACACTAAGAACGACATAATGAAATTATGGCACCCTGTTGGAAAATACATTGTGGAATATTTCAGCTCTCTCAGGACATATTTTGCACATGCTATTGTCTTGATTTTGAGAATTTTTCTACAGAAGCAGCTGAAGAGTAAGGGTTTTATATTAAGTTACTTTTCTCAGATCACAGAATATTCTGTGTCAAAAAGAACCCACAAGAATCCTCAAGTCCAGCCCTTAAGTGAATGGTCCATATTGGGATTGACCTCACAACCTTGGTGTTATTAGCACCGTGCTTTAACCAGCTGAGCTCAGTCAGGGTATTGGGAAATTAGTGAATCCTTTAAGTCAGCACGATCAATTGATTGGTGGACATTAATTCATGATTTAGTTAAAGTATTATTTTTGCTTCTTAGGTAGATTCCTGGCTGTTAAAATTGAAAGTGTCCCAATAGCTTGTTCAATCAAGTCCACTGTCTCATTAAGAATATGTGTTAGTCTGATACTAAAGAATATTGCCTATAAACAATTTATTGTAGAGAATTGCTTTGGAAGTAAATCCATGTGGTATAAAGACTAGGACGTTGCTGCTAACCTTTGTCCTTTTACATGCCTTGTGATAAGATTATGAGCTTTTTAAGATGTACCAGATCTTGATCTGTATGCCAGATACAACCTTTGCTTTCACTGGCTTCTACAAAAAACTTGTCTCCTAAGTGGACAAAAAGAGAGTTTATGAGCTAGATAAAGTAACAGCTTCATTTCAAGCATGTGTTTTTATTAGACAGGGCTAATAAAATCTGCAGTGGGTTTTGTGTATACTTGTAGAAATCTGTAAATGCCACCCAAAATTATGAATCGGAGGTGATTAGAGTTAATGGGCTACTCCAAAAGAAACTTGAAACTAGAAGGTCTGTTTACATGTGATTTAAATTATTTTGAAACCTTAGTTTCAGAGAGAGAAGGAGCATGCAAAGGAGAGAGGAAGGCATAGATTTCTGGATGTTCTGTGGGCAGGGAGTACAGGAGGGTGACTGAAGCCGGCAACCTTACAACAATTTCTGGTATTACCTGTATTAATTCAGAAAAGGCCAGGAAATTATCAAAGAGTTTCTGATTTGCTTACAATTTTTTTTTTTGTTTGTTTACTCATATAGTTCTTCTTTTCCCCACTTTTTGAAACCAACCTATGCCCCTGTTCTGGCACTACATGCTATGCCAGAATTACTTTCCAGTTTTTAACATTGTTCTGTGGGGAATGAGCAATTCTTTTATTGATTGGGAAATCCATATGTGACTCATCAGTCTTGTGGTTCTGGTGAAAATAAAAAAAATCTGGAAATCAAGATTTCGTGGAGGGAGAAAAAATGTATTTTCTGAGCAGCTACAGTCTAAAAGCAAAACACCAGGGAACTGAACAATGAAAATATTGCATTAATTGAAACTAAACCAAATATTTACACACATAAATGCAAACTGATGGTAGCAGGTTATCATGACTTTAAGCTATCCTAGAATTTCAAAATTTTCTTCTTAACCAGAGAAATAAAACGGAGTTATAAAATCAACAGGACAAGTATTTAAAAACCTGGCATGAAAATCTATCTAGATACAGTGTGACTGACAGAAAACATACTGAGTTGGATCTTGCTTTCAACATTCATGTGGCTGCCAGAGTACTATACTCAGAGATATTTAGGCCAGAAGGGACATTAGATCATCTAGCCTGACCTTCTGTGTATCACAGCCCATTGCATGTTACCTAACTGCTCCTGTATTGAGTCCATCTAATCTGGCTTCAGCTGCCATCACTGCTTCTTGTTAAACCTTTCTTTACCAGCTTACAAATAAAGTCTTTTAATGATAATTTTTTTAAAAAAATTTCTTAGTCATGATTTTCAAGCTATAGATGTTTTATCATGCATTTTTTTTTTATTGTGAAGGTTTATTTCCTTATAATCGTCACAAGCTGAATAAATAATGGTATAAAAACTTCAGTACAAACAGACCAGGACTCTGAACAAAAACCATATAAAAGGCCATACTTTGTCAGAGCAAGGACTGATCTAACCCAATGTGTTGTTTCTAACTGTGACCTGAAGCAAATGTCCCCAAAAGAGTGAGGGCAATTCAAGCATATTTGCTATTTTTCCTGAATTCCTACTAGTTTCAATCAGGAGATTTCTCGACTTTGTTGGTTTTTTTTTCTCTTTATTCTCAATAGACCTCTCTTCTGAGTCCAATCCCAAGATGACTTTGAACAAGAGGCTCCATAGTTCTTCCTTGTGCATCAAGACTCCTTCTTTTGCTAAATTTTAAGCTGGCTCCTATTAGCTGCACTGGATGATACTCAGTAGAAGAGATGGAAAAGTGCAGATCCTGCTTCAGTCAGGAATCTGGTGGACCTTGACCATAACACCCTTCTATTCACCTCTTTTCCATGCTGCAGAATCAACCCTGCTCAGCCTTTTTCCCCTCCTAGGAGCCATTTCATACCTTTGGTCACCTCTGTCACCCGCCTCTGAACCTTTGCCATTTCTGCTCTGTGCTTTCTGAAACAACAACTGCAGACAGTATTCAAGAAACACAAGTTTATACAGCTGCATAGCTGCGTTTGCTCTCTACTCTTTCCCTAATAATTCCTAACTTTCCATTTGCTTTTTTGATTGCTAGGAAGGAGTTGTTTTTATAGAACATAATCCCAGGGTCTTTCTTGTGAGTGGTAACAGTCAGCTCAAAGCCCATTATTTTATATATGAGGTTAAGATTACTTTTCCCATATCACTTTACACATATATCCATGAATTTATTCTGCTGTTTTATTGTTTGCTCAGTCTCACAAGATCCTTCTGCATTATCTCAGCCTGACCATGCAAATATTTCCATACACGTTTCACTTCCCACACAGCGTGGAGTCACACTGACATGAAGGGAGCAGCCCTCGTATGCGAAGGTAAGCACTTTCAGAGCTGCACACATTTGACCAGCCTGAACTATGGCTAGAAAAAACTATCACGGTTTAAAGAAGCTGCCAGCTCACGATGCAGCCTCCAAAAGTAATTTAACCCAAGCTGCCAGTGACAACATAAGCATAGGTAAATTTATTGTGCCTTGAGGTCTACAGTGCACAGCGTGTTTGGACTGTATGAAGAAAGACCCAGGCTGCTCACCGTGCTACATGATAGAAGGACAAGAGACCACACACACAAATTAAAATAAGAGAAGTGCAGGCTGGATAGATGGAGAAACTCTCTCCCCTGAGGCCAGAGGGCAGAGGTTCAGGCTATCCAGAGAGTCTGTGCAGCTCCAATCTGGGGGGCTCCAGCCCTGAGCAGCCCTGTCTGACCTTGGTGCTGAGAACATCTGACTTCCCAAGCTTCTTTCCAGCTTGAGCTCTGTGACCCTTGGATGCTAAATGCACACTAGTAGAGGTTATGGTTAATTTGAAATCTTTTTTTGGAGATAAAGCTAAATATAAGGATGGGTTTTTTTTTTTTTTTTTTTCTTTTTAATAGACAGATATTGAAAGAAGTGATTATCAACCTTTCTCCAAATGGTCTGGAATAAAGGAATCACTGTTTAGGCTTGATTTAGACTCATGAAGACTGAAGCAGAGGGCATAACTTGAGAATAGCACTATGAAACATAAATAAATTCACTTCTTTTTCAAAATTACTCTGTATCTGGCCCATTTTGATCCCAGGTGGACAAAACAGTTTGTTCCTCTTGGTACCTGACTGTATAGAAACACCCTATATCAGCCTAATATTTGAAAAAGGTAATTTCAAATTAAACCTTAGAATCTTATGGGAGTTCTTTCATTTTCCTTTCTCAAAAGTGGCCAATCTGGATAAAAATATTTACCAGACTTCAAAGTGATATATGTTTGCTGAAAGGAGAGACAGATATTTTTCTCCCAAATTTAAGAACATATTTCTCTGTTGCTAGTGAGGTATTACTGTGACCAGAGAAGGGTGTACATGTGCACAGATCATATAACAAAACTTACTTTTAATCCCAAATAGCTTTGAAATGAATATCAGATGGAAAATGCAGAGCCAGGAAGGCAATCTCTTTGTACATTGTCTCACTTAGCTACTTTCTCAGCCTACATGAGACAGTCCTAACCTACTTTACATTGATTAGAAAAGTCTGAATAATTACCTGCACTAGATACAGCTTTCCTCAGTGCAGACCTTTGTATCTTTTATAAATTCATAGCTTGACTTCAATTATTCTTGCCCCTGGACTCGTCACCCAAGCACCCCTAGATCTGAGGATAGAGGAGAGATGGGTATTGTGGGCATCTTCCATTACCAGGCACGGGTGCTTGAACACAAATCCCTGAGCAGAGTGCTTCACACAGTCCTCAGTGGTATACTGAGGTATAAAAGCATTGCTGAACTGTGGGCAAAAACTGTCAGGGACGGTGCCTGCTTGCCAGTGGCTGGTCAGCCCAACAGTTTGGGTCCTCTCATGGGAAAGGAGAGAACATTGGGAATGCTTTGACCTTGCTTCCTTAGGTGGTGAAAGATGGTCATGAACAGAGAGAGAAAAGGAGGCTTGTGTGGGACCATGCAAGGTTTCATTGCTGTGGGGCTTTGTAGTCTCATGGGAAAGGTTTTGAGGCTATCTCAGTAAACTGCTTTCCCGTGAGGCTGCAGCAGGTGCCTCAGCAGAAGTTCCATTTACCCCTGTCAGCCAGAAAGCCACCAAGAAAAGGTGGACTGAGGAGGATCTTCCATCCCATTCTACTGGATGTGGATCTGAGCCCCCTACTCAGCAGCACTGCATCATAGGCTGTGATGGAAAGGACTGCAGGCACACCTGGGATGAGCCCAGCACTAAGCCCAGAGACTTGGGGAACAGATAAAAAGACTTCAGTGAAGGTAGTGGTGGTATGGGTATTTTATTTACTGGCAATGTAAATCCTTGCTCTGCATTTCCAGCTTGATGCCATGCTAATTTCCACCTCCAGGAAAGAAGGACATAACTTTTGTAAGACATTTTTATATATTGATTCAAAGCTTGCAAATATGGAAGCACTTACTTGCAAATGTAGATGCACAGGCAGGTGCCCAATTTTCATAGAAATACAGAACTGTTTGGGTTGGAAGCGACATTAAACGTGATCTGTTTCCAAACCCCCTTCCAGGGACAGGGGCACATTCCACCAGGTTACTCAAAGCCCATCCAACCTGGCCATGAAACACTTCCAGGGATGGGCATCTGCAGCTTTTGCCCAGATTCCTCTGGGAAGCATACTGATCTTAAGAAGTTCATTATTGTTAAGTGAAATATTTAAAAATTTAAACCTGGGGTTCTTTCTTTCTTTCTTTCTTTCTTTCTTTCTTTCTTTCTTTCTTTCTTTCTTTCTTTCTTTCTTTCTTTCTTTCTTTCTTTCTTTCTTTCTTCCTTTCCTTTCCTTTCCTTTCCTTTCCTTTCCTTTCCTTTCCTTTCCTTTCCTTTCCTTTCCTTTCCTTTCCTTTCCTTTCCTTTCCTTTCCTTTCCTGCAGGAGTACACCGGTAGAAATAATACAGCTATAGAAATAATAAAACCTGTCCATGCCCTAAATACCCCCCAAAAATATTTGTTGTGGTATGTACAACGAAAGTTTGTGATGAGATTTTAATTCAGACGCTAGTTTAGGAAGCAGTCTGGCCCCATTTCTAGTTATTTCTTATACATAAACCTAAACAATCTGGTTTCTATTGTATGACAAAATGTAGTGGTTCATTTTCAATTTTATATCTTCTCATCTGCAGAAATATTACACTTTAAATTGCATAAAGCAGATAAATACAAGTCTTTTGGTTCACAAAAAGAAAGCCTTAAGAAATATTACTTATGATTGCAAAAAATTATTATTGTGCATTTGAATAGAGAAAAAACCCCAACAGCTGTCCAGTTTATTTTTCTGTCATCACTAAATTTTAAAAGAAATTTTGCTTTTGAAGTTGCTTGCTCGAGAAAGTTGTCAAGAAAACAGATCTTATGCTGGAGCAACAATAAATATAGGTAAAGTATATTTGAATTTTCTTTGTGAACTTTAAACCAGAAAAGTAGTTACATGTAACCACTCAGAGAAAAAAAACATATCATCTGGTAATTTTGACTTTCAACCTCAATTAAGGTAAAACAGGATGACAAAATCATGCTTTGGAATGATGAATATATTATGTAAAATAAGAACCTCCTCACCATCATCCGATTATGAATAGAAAAAAACCAGGTCTATCAGACGACAAGTCCAAGGAAATCCAAGCTGCTTGGAAATGAAGCTTGTGTGAAGAAGAAAGAATTTGGCCATTTCTCTGTGTGCACAACTGATGTTCCAGTCTAGTCAGTCTGGAATACATTTAGTTGGATGTGCATGTGCATCGCTGCAGTGTGCACATAATGAATGCAATGCCTCCTGTATCACCTGAAGTGCATGAGTTTGCACAGTGTGCATGCCACATGTGGCTGCAGTTCCATCCGAAATTCTCACCTCTGGGAACCCCAAGAACAGAAAGGAAGAAAGTTTTTACACTGACGTTTTTTGTTAGTGAGAACATACAAGCAAGGTATTATTTCTTTCTTTAGGGACTGCATTTTGTAGTTAGCACTTCAGTGAAACTTTCTCTCATAACCTGTTGATGCTCACCAAACCCCTTTTTTTTTTGCAGGTGGACTCACATCAGTCCTTTAGGATTTGATTCTGTGTATCTGAACCAAGTAAGACTCTAACATTAAACTGTTGAGTTATGAAAATCTGCATATCTGTCATCAGTTAATTTTTGCATCGTTTATTCTCCTAATGAGCATGAGATATGCTGAAGCTGCTTTTCAGTTATTGTTTAGTTTAGCTTGTGCTTCACACAACTGGGAGCACTGTAGCTACTTTTTCTAGTTAAATGTTAATACTGAACAATCAAACATACTTTGCAATAGAGAAACAAATGATTTCCATATGCATAGAAAATCCCTAAACAAATCCATCAAATATGTTGTCTCTACTATTTCTCTTCCAGCACTGAGAGAATACTGGCACACAGTTAGTATACAGCATCTGGTTAGTTGAGACTACATCAATATCTCTGAAGTTTTAAAACTTTTTATTCAAAAAGCAAGTCTTTCCCACAAAGTACGAAACCATCCATCTAGAGCTTTTGACTGTGATACTGATCCCCCAGACTTTTAGTGTGCTTTACAGGCATTGTAGGTAGGTTTACAGAAGGTAGCTAATATATTCTTTCATAAGTAGAAAAAAAAGGACATTTTTGTAATTTGCTCTTTGGAAATTATAAGTGCCATATTAAATATTTGTATTTCATGTCATATACATATAGTTTATGGTCACTGGGCTAGAGAAAATGGCATGTTCTTTGTTAAACAGACTATTTTTTATAATTTATAAGTGTTCCCATTCTAGCTCTAAATAGGAGCTCTTGGCATTGCTGAAGCCAATACTGAAATTCCCATAAGCTTCAGCAGCAGTTGGCCTCTATTTCACCATAAGAATTTAAGATTGGATTCCAAATGGAATCTAGCTCTATGTCCAAAATTTGGATCCTCAAAATCTCTGTTCAGATGCCACTCTAGGCACCTCCATTTCTGTTGTAATACCCCTCCATCTGTCTGTAAAAGTCTCCAGCTGTTACCTTTGCCTGGAGTTCACTAAACCATTTGGTGACTGTTTTAGACCTGCCCCTCAGAAAGAATTACACATAAGAGTTCTCCAAACTCCTTTACCCACACCACTCAGCCTGGCAGCAACTTCAGGGAAGACCTGAACTTAGACTGGATTGTGGATGTGAGGGTAATGCAATGATCTGCTGCTCCACTTCCCTTTGCTGCTATTTCTCTCACTTTCTAGAGATGTTGTAGCTCTAGCTTAGGGCCATCTGATCATGACTTTGTGGGGTCTGACTGATGAGAGGACAGAGAAACAGATGAAAAGCACATGGAAACCTGGTGTTGGAAGGACACCTGGCTTCTGGTTACTCCCTTTGCTGTGCTGCATGTGTTTTATTCAGGAAGGTTTAACCTAAGACTGTGCACACTACCCTTGGAGCAGGGACATAAATATTTTCCTGAGTCTCTGATGAGTTCTTGCTAGACTCCAGAATTGCACTAACAGCAGCTCTGTCTCTCTTGCCAAATTTTTATTTAATTATTCCCTGTAAAGGAAACAGCTTCCTGTCTCTGAGTACCCAGAAGCTTGGCAGTTAATAGTTCAGGCATTTTTGCAGATGGAGTGGGAGTTCAAAGCACCTAATGGATGGAAGAGAAATGAGCTTTTGGCTCCCAGCCTAAGTGTACCTGTGGTGCTACTGGGAAAAAGTGGCTTTTGCAGTGCTCAGGGGTTCCTGGATGTCCCCCTTGCCCCACAGAGCACTGCAGGGCCCGAGGGGCTTCTCCCCATCACCCCATCACTCTGCCCTGCACTGGGCACCCCCTGAGGAATGACAGCTGTGTAGTGAATAACAGTGGGAAATTGTGGAGGAAACGTGTTTGTGGAAAAACAGCACTGTGCGCTAGGAGGTGTGGGGGGAAATCCTGCTGGAAGAGATGGTTGGTGTGCCAGCTAATGCTTACCAGACTGTTAATTCTTTTTATTTCTGACCTTGCTAAGATCCCAAGGCACCCAAAAGACAAAGTTTGGAAACTATGCTGTAAGCTGGTACCTTTAAAGAGCAAGCAAACAATGAGCCCATGGTCTAATTACAGCAGGAATTTTCCAGACTTTTCAGCTGTTATGTAAAACATTTTGCCTCTCTAATAATTATTATAAACTTCTTAACTAGACTGATTTTCCCAGGAACAATAAAGTTTGGTCTAAATTTATATGTTATTCAAAGGAAAGCAGCTCAGGGACTTGCTGTTCAAAGGGAAATTTGTAGTGCTGTTTAATACAAAGCTAAAATTAAAAAGAAAGAAAAGAAGTCTGTGTTTTACATTAAACCAAACCTTTTTGATAAGAATGCTGGCCTGGAGCAATTTAAGCCATGAAAAATGAACTCCCTGAGCACTCCTGTCAGAGTCTAGTGATGGAAGGATCCCTGTAAATTCTTAATCTGCCTTTCTTCGTGGCAGGACAATATAGTTCTATAGAAAAGAAGGTCAAGGAACTGAACCCCCACAGTAGGTATCCAAAAAAGCAATCAAGCTAAACTAGCAGGGAGTGGATTCCAGCTGAACTCTGTAGTGTGGAGCTTTTCTCTTCCACCACAGGTACCTTATAGAAGGGAGGATTCCTGGGACTAGTGGTTTAATTTCTCTGGCTACCATGCTAATCACATACGTCCCATAATTACTGTCTTTCTTTCTTTTCCCCAGACTGTCATTCTTCTGTCTCTCAGCTCCATCCAGCAGGCAGACAATGTGGACACAAAGGCTGTGCAAGCTGGCGAGGCACCTGATGGAACTCCGAAGCTCCATGACACACTACCCTGTGCCCCACTCTTTCAAATATTTAATTTGCATTCTTTCCCAGCAATAGCCAAATGCTCAGGGGCTGCTTTCCATTTTCACCTCATTAGATTATATGTCTGAACATAAAAATGACTGAGAGCTGTGAACCAAATCAAGCTCCTGCAATGTGTGCTGCAAACATGCCAATCATAGTGATGACACAAGGCGAGGATTTGGCAAAAGTCATGCATGGCATTAATGTTAATTCAGTATTTGCAGGTTAGACCAATGTCAGCTTTATAGCAAACTCATTATCTTATTTAAGGAACAATGATGGGTTTCCCAGAAGGCAGAAAAAATAATCCTATAACAGACTGTGAAGAAAAGGAGTCTCTGATCAGAGGAAACAACACAGCACCAGTCACAGGAAATTGGCAAGGGATGGTGTCTTCCTCCATCCCAGTCAAATGCATGGGCCATTTTCTCTGGCTACATAAGACAGAGGAAAAGGATACAAATCAGACTAAACCCTAAAAGTTGGAAAAGCTCTCCAAGAGGCTTTCAGAACCCTCTCCAAGAGGGTTCAGAGAGTCACTCCCTCATGGATGCACTTCCCTGACAGGGTAGGGACATGTGAGATGTTTGTTATGGCCATGAGTGGGAATGCTGTCCTCACTCTGTGACCATTCCCAGCTGCCCACCTTCCCAGGTAGTTCACTTTGCACCAGCAGCAAAGGGGCTGAGAGCCCATGGCCACTTCCACACAGGCCACAGCCTGCAAATAAAGAAAACAGGGAGGGCTCTGCATCTGAGAAGAGTCATCCATGTCAGTGTGGAGGGTCTAGTTCTAAGTTTAGAGAAATATATTTCAGAGATGGCTTTACAGAGTGGGGTGTCCCACATAGGGTCCCCAGGGTAAGCACTCCTATAACCTGAGGTTTAAACTGAAGCAGGAAATTCAGAGGCTTTGTTAATGTGTGTGATACCTGTACTGTAATTCCTTTTGCAATCGACCATCTTTATAAGAAGGTAAGAGAATAGGAGGTACACACCATTATGTAATCAGGTTAAAAATGTGGCAGAGGGTTTTCACCTTTTTCTCTTCCCTCCTTTCAATTGTAAAATTTGTTTTAATAAAACTCCAATGTCAATTGTTGTGTGACATAGTATTTGGAGAAGTGTATCTCATATAATAAAGGAAAATGAGAAAATAAAAAGGAAAAAATCTGTGATAAGAAGATGTGCATTGTATTTATTTTATTGGGAGAAAGGGAGCAGCCTGAAATGTAAGAGAAGGAATATGTGAGGGGGAAACCTACCCTGTGCCTAGCCGGCTTCACACTCTGGGATTTCATAAAGACTGTAGTTGGAGTGGCAGGAAAGCTTTTCTCTTCATCTTGGAAAAATGAGCCTGCAGCCTTCCTGGGAACTCTGATTAGGCATCTGATTTGAAACTAATCTGCTCTGTGCCTTAACTGTGAAAATATACCTTCAAGCATTCAGCAGTTTTCTGCCCAGTTTGTGGAAGATGTGGCCCTCAATTTGCACAATTTGGATTGTAATTTTCCTGTAGCTCTAGGATATGTATATTTAAGGGTCTGATAAGAAGCAGCTTCTCTACACTGGGGCAGAGAATTTATTGCTGGTGGATGTGTGAAAAATAGGAGAGAGGCAGGGGGGCAGCATGAGGGGATGTTGGGAGGAGAAAGCAGTTCCCAATGGTCCTGTGTAGGATAATGGAAACATTTTGGTCTAGGGGGACACTTTTTTTAGGAGCTTGACCATGGTTTTATGGACATAGAATCACAGGCAACGGTGGTCAAGGGGAGATTTGTATGTCTCACATCTCTGCATCTGGGTCTGCCTCAAGCCCTGACCCTCATTACCAGCGGTGTCTGGACTTGTGTGTGTGTGTGAGCTCTGAGCCTGGCACACACAGCTTGGCCCCTTCCTTATGGGTGAGCTCAGCTGAAAGCTGTGATCCGCAAACCTTCCCACGAGCGGACAAGATGTGCTCAGGTCCTCTTTGCTACATTATAGATGACAGCTCCATGGAGGAACACTTTCCTCTTGGCTTCTCTGAGTGGGAATTGGGAAAACATTGAAGTGGCACAAGTTAAGAGCTTGCATAAAGAGAGTGTTGACAGCATAGCTTATAATGATACTTTTAAATTTTTGCTTCTTTCCTACTTTCATATCAGAATTTTCCATGGATATTAGTAAAACTCTCCAGAGCTTGACAGCCTAAAGAGCTTTCTTTTAAGAAAAAGAGCTTTCTTGGTGAGATTTCTCCAAACTACGCCACATCAGGTCTACTATAAATCTAAATTCTTGCATTTTTCTTTATATTCTTTGGCGAGGCCTCACTTGTATTCCTAGATTCTTAAAGCCAGGTGGAGGGAAAGAGCTGAATATGTAAATGGCTCATTGGCTGAAAATCTAGGCCAGAAATTTCAAAGCATGCATTGTCAAAATCCTTTAAACTACAAAATCATAAGTCAGCCACTTGCTTATAACAAAACTATCTTCTAGTATTTTACTTTATCATTGAGCACTGTCGTCTTTTAAGTGACTACTGAGACTGGCCAGCTTTATTAATGACCTCATAGCTGATAAATTTTGCAGCTAAGTGTCTTACTGCCTGTGAGGTAACGCTGGAGAAGCAGATAAGTGCATCTGTCTGACTGACTGTAAGAATTGCACTTTTGTGAGCTTCCCTCTTAATTCTTTCCTTTAAGGAACACTACAGCCAGTTTGTATTTTTTTTTATCTGCACTGTTAACTAGAGTTCTCTGGGGCATGTTATAAACAGAATGTATAATACATTTAGTGTTCTGGTTGAACAGTGGATGGGCTCCCTCATAAATGTAAGAAGGCACTCAGCAAGTTTTAAACAAGAGGAGGAAATACTGCTGAAAGGAATGATCAGACTTGCAAACCGTGACATAAAATTAATCTGACTAGGTAAACACAGTAAAAAAAGTACAAAGAGATGGCTAGACCTATGTCAGCAGAGGAAACTGGAGACCTCTGGAAGTGTTTCTGTGGAAACTATCTCCAAAAGAGGTCTTTCCAAGCAGTAAGATTATGGATGAGGGAGTTGTTGGATTGTAAGTTTTTAATTATTCTGAAAGAGAAAATGCAAAGGTTTGGGGACAGTGGGAGTGTGGGGGAAATGGGTCTTCCAGCAATGAAGCCTGAAAAACATATCCACTACTTCATGTAGGATGCACAGTAACAGAGAGAGAACCATACAGCAGCAGGCTGACTGTCTGTCCATTCTTACTCTACCTGTTTCTGAGGGGCATCAAAAATTTCACAGGAGAAGGAGACAAAATGCCATAGCAGGCAGTCCAGAGTAACTCATTTGGAGAGAAAGTTTCTCCCTAATCAATAATGTTTGACCTATGTGCTATATGGTGTCTTGTTTTGTAAATGTTTTCTATGGAAACTCTTTTCCCATTTTAAATATCTCATCTGGTTTTGATTCCTAGGAAGACTCTGGACTGAGCTGAAACTTATGGCTGTACTTGCCTTTATTGGTGCTAAATATTTTGCCTGATAATTTTGTTGGATATCCTTCTTTCTTTTATTTTTTTTTCAAGTGAATGAGTAGTAGGAATATAGTTGGCCACAGCTCCATTAATAAAACCAAATTCAAGTAGAGAATGTATTTTTGCTGGAATGAAAATTGCTTAATAAAACTGTCAGAGTCACAATAATTTTGTTACAAAAGAAAACTGGAAAAAATGTTCCAGAAACACAAAAAGTCCCATCTTGCATTTCATTTTGAAATCTTATTTCATTTCAGCATTATTTGATTTTATATTATGTTTTTAGAGTCTCAGATTAAATATTCTGATACTCCTGGATCAAGTTCTATTTTGGGAGTGCTCATTTATGAACGACTTGGAAATTTTCAGTTCTTACTGTGATTCAGAACAGCAGCTTTGCAATACAAAACAGGGCATCCTGAAATAGAGATTTTATCCTCAGCTATATCTTTGCTACAAATCACAGAATCACAGGGTAGTTTCAGTTACAGAACATCCTTAGAAATCATCTGCTTCCAAACCCCCTGCCATGGGAAGGGACACATTTTGCTATAACAGGTTGCTCAAAGCCCCATCCAACCTGGCCTTGAAAAATTCCAGGGTCAGGGTACCCACAGCTTGTTTGGGCAATGTGCTCCTGTGCCTCACCATTCTTGAAAGGGTTTCATCCTAAGAATTTTATTCTAATATCTAATATAATATCTAATCTAAACATGACTTGTTCCAGTCTCTGGACTTCTGTTTTCACTCTATTATTCTGGTATAAATTGTCTAAAACCAAGCAAAGTTATTCCAGATACGAATGGCATATAATGTTATTCACATCTTCTTAACTTTGTCATCATTTTTATATTATTTTTCTTAAATGTGATTATATAAGATGATTTGAGCTTATAGACCTTCATGAAATAAGGTGTATCACATGCACACCCATACACACAACTTTACTCTGTAGATTAACTGTCCCAGAGAGAAGCTGAGATATTTTTCTTGGATGCTGATTCATGGACACCTTACTTTTGATATTCTTTGGACACAACTTGACATTTATCACCTCTGACTTTTATGTACCTTTTGCTGCCAAAGTGGGAACATTTTCTAAGTGTTACTCCTGGCTATGTATTGTCTTTCTGCTCAAGAGAATGGGGTGAACACTTGTGCTGGAGCTCCCACTTAATCATCCATTCTCACAGTATTATGTCACGGTTAGCATTTAGTATTTCTAATTTATTTTTTGGCATTTCTGTTAATGCCCCTTGTTTTTATCATCATGGTTTACTGAATACTGCTTACAGAGCATGTTATCCCTCTTAGGGTACTGAGGATGATGCCTCCAAACTCCTTCCAGCTCTGGAAATAGATACTCATTGCACTTTATCTAACCTAGATCTAGACAGCAGAAAAATGAATTGCATAGTACAGCTATGTACACTTAATGAGGAAGCTGACAAAATACAGGCCTTGGTTGTGAAATGCCTCCTTAAAAAGAAGTTATTTATAGTCCAGCTGAGTGCCTATCTCCATGGTCACCTGTCTCATGTTGACACTACATCCCATCCAGCAGAGGATCTGTCTGTTTTTCAGCATTGCTTCCAGTATGGCTTGGGTGTATAGGCCTCTTGCTGGCTGCATTTCCCAGACAGACACAGAATCATCTGCTGAAGTTGGTGTCTGAGTTCTTGAGTGGGGTATGAGGCCCTCTCCCTCTCCCTCTCCCTCTCCCTCCCCTTTAAAATCATTAAGGAAGGCAGGACAGAGATCTAAAATGCTGTTGTTTCTTGTTTTGTGTTTCTTTCACAAATGACTCTGTGCCACAGTAAACATGGCTAACAACTTTGCCTGCTGGTTCAGAGTGCTGGCTAAGGGAGCTCACATCTGCCTGCAATCCACTGTGTACACATATCCTACGTGGCTTCTGTACTGGAGCTGGCTCCTCTCCTCCTAGCTCTGAACACAGGCAGAGTTCACGTGTGTCCCTTTGCATCCACACCTATAAGCACACCCAGACTGAGGGCATGTAGCCTTTATGGGAATTAGCCTTTTCCTGAGGTGTGAAAAATCTTTTTAGGTCTGGCAGCCATATGAATTCAATGTAATAGGTTGTAATTGGGCATGTCCTGGCTTGTTTGCACTCTTAATAACAACACAGCCTTCATAATTTGACACAGATATAACCCATTCTGTCACAATGGTAGTTTGCCAAGATTTATTCTTTTAACAAGGAACGCAGATTCTTTTAATGTCTGAAAGCTAATGAGGAAGTCTTTTCCAAGTGCAATGTGATTACACAGAAATAACTTTTTCTTTTCTTTTCTTTTCTTTTCTTTTCTTTTCTTTTCTTTTCTTTTCTTTTCTTTTCTTTTCTCCTTTCCTTTTCTTTTCCTTTTCTTTCCTTTTCTTTCCTTTTTTCTTTCCAGACAACACAGCTACTGCAGAAGGATGTGGGGACAAAATTGTTCCCACCCCTGCACCCTTGATGTAAGCAATAAAATAGCTTGCTTCCTGTACTTTCTGTGAACTTTCTGACAAATAAATGAAGCCATATTTGATAGGAACTCATAAACACTTCTTATATTGCTCTTTGGAAAAGCTGGTAAATCAGTGTACAGAGGAGACCTCAATGATTTCTCAGTTTAGGCTTCTTCCAAAAATAATCTTTCTTCTCATATTTCAGAAATTGGACTTTATATTGTGGAATGATGCACTTCATTGGAAACAATGTGTCTGTGACTTTTGTTCCTGTGCATCAGGTAATCACAGAGAGACGTCTGGATTTTGGCCCTGTTTTCTTCTTTTAGAATCCTTAGTATCATTGCAATGTTAAGTGTTTCTGTGCTACTTTGAAAGTCCTTCTCAAATTTCTGCCATTTTTTCTCTGAAATTAATTCTCATCTTTATCTGCCTGCCATTACTCTTGTTCTTTTAGTCCTGCAATGCCTTGATTTTAATTTCTTTCCAAACACCACTGGTTTGACAATCACCTTCTCTTAAGCTCCTGCCATTCAAAACAGCCTTCTTGCATCTCTGCTTCACTGTTTCCCCACTTATTCCAAACCTCAGCTGAGAGCACAGTTTCTTTTTTTGGCTGTATTAATATCAACACAGACATTGACCTACAATTCAGTGTTTTAATATCTTCACCATATAGCCCTACTCATAGCAAACCACCACCTTGTAACCTGCGTGAAGAAGATTCTTTTGTATAACTGAAATGCCATTTGGACACGTTGCATTTAGTTTGATTTTTTTCCCATATGAATTTAAAAAAATTATGCAATTTATAAATTTGTTAGATGTTGTTCTAAGATGGGATAAAAATTGGCAAGCTCTGGGCTGTTAGGTATGCTCAATAGCCTTTTTTGAGAGGAGAGAAGGAGGTTATCTGGCTCCTTGCTTTTTGCTCTGTCAGCAAGTCTGAAGATTTCAGAAAAAGCTGCCCCATATCCTATGTAGGAGAAAAGGCACCAGTATTTCTGGAGGTGACAGAAGATTTTGTTTTGGTTAATGAAAAGCACAGCCTTCTGGTGCCACAGTGAAATTATCCAGCTATAGTATATGGATGTGGTGGGATGAGGAATGATATGATACTCAGCTTGTGTCTAGACATGTTCCCTTAACGTCTTAACACTAAATGCTATCGTACAAAACCTCCTTTTTCAGGAGTCATGCATGTATTTATTTAAATATGGATGGCAGATTTATAGAAAAAGTTAAGAAACAGACAATATTGCACACAACAGTGGAAACTCATTCAGAGTATGAATTTCTGAAGGTTGTGTACAATGATATGATAACCTCCTTACATAAAGAGCAACTCAACAACATCAGATGATATTGCTTCATATTTTGGCATTAGGAAAAAGAACTTTTGTAACTAGAAATAGATTTTTATTGTAAAATCCAGTTTAAAAAAATAATTGGGCACCTAGGAACCTAAATTAGACTGGGAATTGATAGTGTTTCTTGGAAATGTATGTATCTTCCAAATTTTTGTACCACTGTTATTAGAATAAAACTGAATTCCAACAGAAATAATTGGGAAATTTCAACAACTTAACTGATGCATCTAAAGATATTTCAGGGTTGTCTAACTAAAAAATACCAGAAAACACTCAAAGACTAAATGAATTTGCTGTGAATGTTGGAATTTTCACAGCCTGAATTCATTGTTTTGCAGAAGCAACAAAACAGCATTTTTGCAGCAGACTCTCAGGATTAAAAGGTAACCTTTTGAAAGAGAGGGACACGTGTAATGGAATGACAGACAAAAGCTTCTATGCAAGGAATATCACTCCTGATGAACCCAAAGTGGTGAAGAAATTGTAGAGTTGAGCTTGGAGGAAAATAAGAATCTGATGTGTATATCTGTCTTTTGGAAGATCTTTCCTACTGACTTTATTGATAGGGTCCTTTGCAAAGCTGATATTCAACCTTATCACACTGCCATTTTCTCCAGTGGTTTGGAGCAGGTCCAGATGACACCCTGGTGTAATCATCTCTGAGTGAGTCTATAACTGGTGTCTCAGCATGTGAAGAGG
Source organism: Pyrgilauda ruficollis (assembly GCF_017590135.1). Taxonomy (NCBI): domain Eukaryota; kingdom Metazoa; phylum Chordata; class Aves; order Passeriformes; family Passeridae; genus Pyrgilauda; species Pyrgilauda ruficollis. Next base: position 3,668,418 of record NW_024523648.1, read on the forward strand.
AGCCTGTCCATAGTCAATCATTTGTACTGAAACAGCATGGATTGTTAATATAATCAACAAAAAAAATAGAATACTTCAGTAAAAAAGTAAAAATATTGCAATTGTTTTTGTGAGAACTATTCAGATATTTGCATTTTTGATCAGTGAATGTGCTCTCAAGGTCATTGTCACACACTGTTGGTATGGTTATTTAGAGATTTCTCTGGAGAGTGGTTCAAACACATATTGGCAGCTCATGTCAAATATCCTTGGGGTGCTGAAGCCCATCTACAGAGCAGGTCTGGTTTTGGGCATTATCCTGGTTTGAGGAGTCATGCCATGATGCCAAGGGTCTCCTGGTGCCATGTGTGCTCTGGTCCTGGGCTGGTGAGGCCACAAAGCCCTTCAGTGAGGTGGACTGGAGGGATCCCCCAGCTCATGCCTTCCTCCCACTGAGCTCATAAACCTTGCCAGTGTGGGCAGAGCAGACCTCTGACCCCACCCCACTCATGCCATCTCTGCATCCTCAGACTAAACATCCACTTTTAGGGCTAGAAGAACGTAGCTTTGGGGATTTGTTCTCAGCACAAGTTACAACCCAATGTTTTGCAGGTTGACAGTGCAGACATCTGTGTCAGGTCCCAGAGGTGACAGCCCAGAGTGCTGTGTCCATCAGACCAACACTGGGTGCTGGTTCTGTGCCACTGGGCTGGCCATGTCCCAGTGTGCTGAGGACACACACTGCACCAAGGCCACGGTTTTTGGTCTCTTGAGGAAAGAAACAAATCTCCCACCAACCCCTTGCTGCCTGAGTTATCTGGGAGATAAAAATACTGCTGTTACAAGGTGAGGTGGGACTCCTTTTCTTTTCTTGGCAGTGCAGAGGATAGATAGCTCTGCACAGGTATGAATCAGGTTTCAAGGCTTTGTGACCACAGACTGAAGGCAGCTTCAGATGGAGGCTTTCTTCATGTTCAGTGTCATGTGGTGGGCGCCTGTGTGTGGCAGGGTCTGTTCCAGGGCTAGTGAGCACGCTATCTATCCTGACAGAACCCAAACAAAAGCTCATATTTTTTCATCTAATGTTTTCCAAAGTAAATGAACTGCAGGCATTTACCCAGAATATCATTAACATAGAAAGGGAAGCTGAATTTATTGTGTCCAAATGTTACATTAGTGTTTACAGAAATTTTGATCTTTAAATTTCTTGCTTAACATAATCCATTTTTCGTATGTTATAGTAACCCGGTCTGGGATTTTAAATAATAACAGAAGACTATAAAATCTAAAATTTCTTTTTTCAAGTCATTAGATGCATTTATAGATTTAGAATATTCTGAATAATCCACTTTCTACTACAATATACAAAAATTAAAAGCCTTAGAATTTAACTAGAAACACAGAGCTAAACAGTGTTTTGTTTATGGCCTGCTTTTTATTAACATCGTTGCATTTCATTATAGGGTAATGCAGGGGAAATGATGAATTTCGTTGACATGGTTATTTATTATGTACTTTCCGAATAAAGCTTTACATTTTATTACTAATGGGGGAAAAAATGAGCCAGATTTGACTCATGTAGCTTGATTAGTGTCATCAAATTTACGTCAAGGGTGGGCTGGGTTGAGTCTCTCCTTGCTGAGGAGAAAGCTCCAAACTTTTGGCACTTAATTAGGAGAAACACACAAACATTTAAATGCTGCTCTAAAGTATGATTAAGCAATGAGTACAGAGTTCAGTCTGTGTGCTGGGCAGAAATGGACTCTGGGAGGCTTCTTCTGTCTGAGAGAGTTTTGCAAGATCCCTCATCCACATTCCTAGACAGCTGGGAGCGCTTCCTGACACCCACCTGGGGGCACTACTGAAATATGGACACGGTGTGAGTTATTTTCATCCTGATGCCTCTCATGCCCTGGTTTCCAAAGGAAGAGAAGGCGGAAACATGAGCCAGAAACAGGGTCTGGTCTAGTTCACAATCATGGCGGTCTGGGAAAGGATGGGAAGGGCTGAGAAGGACACTGACACACAGTGTGTGCTTGGCCTGTTGCACTCTGTCATGTAAAATCTTACAGAATCCTGTAATCTGCTGCAAATTAGTGATGAATTCTGACCACAAGGTTAAAAAAGGTAGTAGGTCCAGAAACTCACCTTTATGACAGCTGGAAATCTATACCCATTTTCCAGCCTGAATTTCCTAATGGCTCTCTAATACCTCTTTGTTCTTATGCCAGATCATTGTCTTTAAGCTTAAAAAGCTCTTTCCCTTTTCTGGTGTTTATCCTCCAGCTGTATTTACAGAGAGGGACTGTATCCCCTCTCAGACTTGGATCTACTTGGCTAAATAAGCCACTGTCTTTTAATTTCCTCTTGTAAAATAAACTCTCAGTTACTTGGATCATCCCAGCAGCCATTTCCGCACCTGTTCTGGTATGAGTTCCCTTTCTGTCAACGTGGGTGACCCAAATGGCCAACAATATTTGAGATTTCACATGGACCTTGTATTGGTGGCTTTCATACTCCTAAGAACACCTTGCTGGATCTCTTCTGATCACTCTGCCTTTTCAAAAGTGCATCCTCTAGTGCACAGGTATCCCTGTGGCTACAGGTACATGCAGTTTTCTCACTGCTGATGAAATAACGGAGGAGTTTGAGTCAAGGTGACTGTAGCCCTTAAGTTTTAAACTCCAGTTACATGATCCTAACTTTTAAAAAAGTACAGCTAAATGCCCACTTGCATAGCATGAAACAGGACAGTGAAAGAGCAGAGGTCTTGTTTATTAAAACAAAATCTCTTCCACTGTGTCCTGTTAGATCTGGCAGCACTTGCATGTAGCTTTTTTCTCTGATCATGGTGTTAGACAAAACCTTAGATGATGGTATTAATTAAGCAATAAAGCAATGCCAAATCTGTGTGGGATGTAGGTAGTTTTAAAAGGATTAAGCGCTTTATAAATAAAGTACATCTGGAAAGCAAAGCTTCTGGTACCCCGGCAAACTCTCTCCCACCCAGTGAATTCCTTCTTGGCTGTGCTTGCCTGCCTCAGCTAGGCTTGCCTCTCATTGCTTTGGGCTTTTTCAGCACTAAAATCCAAATTTCAAGGACACCTGTCTCATGCAGTTTCTCAGGACATTTAATATTTTTTAGGGTTTTTTTCCTTGAAGGTTTCTCTGTGTGTGTGTACGTGTGTGTGTTTAAATAGAGGACGTTTCAGGTCAGCCAGTGGGTTCCTTAACTATTTCAATCTGTGTCTCAGTGGTAATATTGCTCACATAAAATTGTTTGTTATTGCTGAAAATTTCAATATATTTCATGTGATGATGGATTTAAAAGCAAAATATTGATATTCAGCTAAACAAAACATGATCAATATTTTCTCAAGGTGTTACAGCTGTTATAAAGCTGACTCACAAATATCCGCAGTATAAACAAATCTGAAATGCCTTTTTTTAAAATTTACAGGTCCTTTTGGACTTGTACCTTCATTATAATCTGTTTGAAATCCAAATCCATGCTTAGTACCATGCGTACCATGGAAGAATCTGTGTTGGAATTTACTTCCCATCCAGTATCACAACACATTTGTTACGCAACACAGAAAAAATGTTTAATACTTCATTTTCCCTTCACTGTGGCCCCATGTTTTCTTTGCTTTTTATTCCCCTCCCAGAATGTAACTCAATATACCAAATGTTGGAAAAATAGTTGCTGCTTGATAAAGAAAGGCAGCATAAATGAAATCTCCAATATTCAGTCAATTATAAATGTGCGAAATTATATGTATTTGGAAAGGAGGCTTAATATTTGCCATTATGGCAATGACCTAGGAAGGAGGGAAGAGTGTGATAGTGTGTGTTTGTGTGTGTATATGTATTTGTCTCCGTATACAAGTGTACAAGTATGTGTTTATACGTGGTTGGAATGGAGGACCCTGCCATTTCCCTGCTGGCTTCTTATTTAGCCATGGTTGTCACAGACAGGATGAAGTTTCAGCTGAAAAAAGAATTCAGGTCTTATTACCAACAGTAATAATACTTGCTGGTTTTAAAAACTCCTAGAATCTGGTCTGGAAAGAACAAAAATAAATAAAAGATCATATAATAGGGGTGCTACCTGCCCATGCCAGGAGGAAATTACTTGGCAAAGAATATCTGAAATCTTTTTAAAGTTATTCTGTGTACCAGTTTCAGAGAGATGCTGGCCTGACTTCCAGCTGACTAATGGCAGCTCCATGGAGAGTAACATCAGTGCCCATTCCTTAGTTATTACCAACAATATATCACTTGAAAAGTAAACAGAAAGATAAATGACAGGACAGATGTCTAATGAGGCAGAGGTTAAGGAGTGTTAAACTGTGCTGGACACCATCCGACATGCCGGTGTTAAATTATGCTGGATGCCCTGAGCTCCTTCCCCATAAAAGGTCAATGCTCTGGGTATGTTCCTGGATGATTTATGAAATCAAAGAATGGCCCACATGCCTATCTCTCTGGGAGGTGGGCAGCTTACAACATTGTCAATTGCAGCACCATAATAAACCAAATTTAAACTTTCTCGAACCAATCCATCTTCGCCACTCGCTCCATTGCAAGCTCTCCTCTGCCTTGTTCTCACCAGCCAGTCCTGACACAGCATATTGTTCTTCTTATACATCCCTGCAGCTATTGTAGAAGCCTGCAGTGCTCTCTGCTAAGGTTAGAAACCCTCTGAAAATGGCTGTTTCTTTTGGACCAGGTCAGACTTGCTCAGTCTCTCTGCTGTTTCCATGTTAGGTGTATGAGTATTTTCCTGTCTTCAGTATCATTTGTCCTGTATTTTTAGATTATGTACAAATACCATATTTATAAAGAAATATTTTAATTTCTGATTCAGTTTTTAGTTACATCAGCATAAGTTAGCTTTATCCTCCATGCCTCTAGAGTTAGATTCACTATACCTTAAATCTTTCTGAAGAACATCATACACTGCGCCTCCATGGAAATCCACAGCCCACAGTGCCATCAGATATTTGCTAGTTGTAGCTGATGTGAGTAGATGTGGTTTCTGTAGTTCTTCCAGGTGGCCCCCACTCTTTCAGCTTACCTTTTATTTTCATTAACTTGATATGTACTTTCTGCTCAATGAAAAAGTTATTGCTAGGTAGTGATTATGTATCTTTACTACTTTCAAGATTGCATACTTCATGATTTTTCTTCTTATTTCTGTTTCTGAAGGAACACGGCTAGGCTCACCAACATGTCCCAATTACTACAGGAAGAGAAACAGATCCTTGTAAGACCAGCATGGCTTTATTTCTCTACCTGCAGATCAGGCATGTAGAGGGTCAGCAGAGTACATTCTCTCTGATGCAGTCAAGGTGATAGGAAATATCCTGGTGAAGGAGCAAGGTGCCAGGAGCCAGTTTTCACTACAAATTTTATTTTTCACTTTTAAAATTATTAATTTGCAAGCTGGAGGTCTCATGTGGTGCAGTAACCTGAAAGCCTTTTTAACCTGAGTTGCTTCACACATACTGAATATAAATATGGTGGCTGAGGGTGAGGGACTTTCCTCAAAGAAATGTCAGATGCTGCCTGTAAGCAGATGCTGCAGGAACCCCAGCCTTTGTTCAGCAGAAAGGCAGCAAAAGGTACATGTTCTTTCTCTTGCCTGGCTTTTTCTCTGGACTTTTAATATAGTTTGCCACTGAAACCAGAGTGAATTTTATACAGAAAGAGTCACAATGATGGTTCTATGGTCTGTGTGTGTTTTCTGCTGTCCAGCGGGACTATCTCATAAACAGGGTGCGGGCTCCTGACAGCCGCTGGAAGTTCTTCCCAGAACGGAATGGGAACTTTCCAAAGGGACAAAGTGATTTATTACTGAAATAGCTTAGAGGGGTGTGACTTAACAACTGTTGTAATTGAAAAATGGAACCAAAGGCACAGAACTTGTTAGAAGTCATTGGACTGAAGTTCTGATAGCCCTTTGTTGCCAATAATGTATTTTTCCTGGCTTTCTGTCTTATTTGCCACAGGATTGCTGAATACCCCTGGGAAGGTAAAGGAGGAAAAGGGATGTCTTAGATGTGATCCCATCTTAGAAATGGAAAGTGTCTGAGAACCAGAGACGTGCAGAAAACAAAAGAAAGACTCAGAAAAATATCAGGAGAAAATTTTCTACTTAGCCAGTAGGTATAGGTAATTCTTCCAAAAAACATGCAACAAAACTGAAACAAATGCTTTTTAATCCAATAAGTTATATGATTTAATTAAAGGTCCTCAGAAGCTATGGTGAGCTGAACAGAGATAACAAGTTTGCTAAAAAAAAAAGACAAATTGAAGAATGACATCAATAAAGGCTTTCTCTAGGATAACAAAGAAGCTAACTTCCACTTTTAACTGTCAACTGAAGCTTAATGTGGCTACTGAAATCCTCAGAGGACATTCACAATAAAAATAAACAGCATTTTGATCCTTTCTTCAAAGGACTAGTTATGCTCAGTTCTATGCAAGAAGGTAGGCTTGGGCTGGTGAGGGCTAAGCACATTATTCTCCTGGTTGCCTGATTACAGAAACAGGCATTACTCAGCCAGTTTAACTGAAGATGTAGAAGCCTGAAGGAGTCAGCAACCTCTCACTCTGCTTTTCCTGCTGTGCCCCTTTTGGTCACTTTTATCACAGATTGTGAAGAAGATTGCTCTGCTCAGAATGCCCTCAAGTTTATCAAGGCTGAGGTAAGAGAAATCACCTCAGCTCACTCAGTTCAAGGGGCATTTGGATAATGCTCTCAGGCACATGGTGTGATTCCTGGAGTGTCCTGTGCAGGGCCAGGGGCTGGACTTGATGACCCTGATGGGTCCTTCCCAACTCAGCTTATACTGTGATTCTATGATTCTATGATCTAATGAAGTAGGATTTATATTCTAATAGCCACCAAGAGGAAATCTTGCTAGTGTTAGAGGTCAAATACTTCTGTCAAGAACACTTTATTCAGTAGCAATAAAAAAATCATCCATGAACCTATAAAAAAAAATCCCTCTGGGCCTTCATACAACTGCGGGTATTATGTGTGTTCCTCTATATGAGAACAATAAGTATTTTCCTGTGTTTTGTTCCACATGGGCTTTATGATTCCATAACCTTTCTGTGTTTTCAATGAAAAAAAGATTAGATGGGGCCACTTGAGCAATAGCAATTCTACTTGCAATCTCAGAACTTTAAATCTTTTCCAAAAAGTGATTTATAGGCAGTCAATAGATTTGAGTGTCATCCAGTTTTGGGATACAGGTCATAAACACTGACACATCATAATGGTATGGTGAACTATTATAATGGCGCCCGGTAGCATGGCTGTAGCTAAAGAGCTGTCAGCAATTTAGAGCTGTGTGAAGAAATTTTGAACATGAAGTACAATGGGTGAATTTTGGCTTCATGCCTGTGTCATCAAACAGCAAAAAAGCACTTTTAAAGAGTTCAGTTTCTCTGGACGTACTTTTTCTCTCCTTTGTTTGTTGCCAAAAGGGGAGCTATTATTTTAGGGAAAAATACTTTTCTCTCTTTCTTTCTTTCTCTCTCTGTTTCTTTTGAGAAACAAAGCCAGTGTCATACTATAGCACTAGAGCTGAGGACAGGAGGGTGGAAAAGGGTCAAAAAGTAAAGTGTGCTGTCTGCTTTGAAAGGAAAAACTTGAGCAGTGTAACCAACAGTGCTCTTAGCACTTATAAACAAGAAAAAAAAAATAGACGTCCTGTGTTAAGAAGTTGAGAAAGAAAACCTGTTAATATAACTTGCTCCAAATCCCCAATTCTTCATTGTCTCATGTGAAATACAAAAACTCAGAGAGAACATAGGATAGTGCAAGATGTGATTTTTGTTTGGAAAATCCTAATTTAGGACAAATTCTTGGATATATTCACTGCAGTGACTGTCCTGAGTTGAGGAACTATAAATTTAATTCAAAAGTATTCCAGTGTTTCTGTAGATCAGTTAAGGCCAAGTCTAGAGATAACTTTTTTTTTTTAATTGTTCAAATTAGCCAGAGGAAGAGAGGATGTTTACCTCTGGTGATCTTTCTGTTTAAGGACAAAGAATATTCCAGGATTACCATTCTCAACAGCACTTTCATTGTTATTGCATGCAGAGATTATTTGGAGAAGGATTGCAAATGATGTCATCATGTTGATGTCTGACAGGGGGTACTGCACCTTTCTTAATCAAGGCAAAAAAATTCCTATGACTTCAGGAGGTGCCTCCCTTCTCATTAAAAGCAGTAAGTTAGTCGGATCACTGAGTTTTTGCCCTTTCCATTTACATCTTGAAATCTGATCATCTTCTTCTCATAGAAGTAGATGGAAAAAAATCCTATTGACTGCAACACCAGGGTTTTTTTTTTTACTTCTGGGGAGAAAGAGTGCTGCTCTGCTTAATTCTTAACTAGGTTTTGTACCCAAAACTATAAATCTTTCAGTCTCAGTTTCCTGACGCACTCAAGTGGAAACTGAAATATATCCTTATTTTAACTTTTATTACATATCAAATTTTGCAAAGGTATCTCTGCCAACAAAAATGACTACAGGTTGGGAAGAAAGACTGAAATGGCTGAAAGCTGGTGATATTTGCTTAATGAATAGTGCAGTTGTGGTCTGAAGTGCATTTCTAATGTCAGAATTCAAATCCCATACAAGGAAGGAAGGAAGGAAGGAAGGAAGGAAGGAAGGAAGGAAGGAAGGATTTTTGTGATCATATCAGATTGTTTGGCTTAAAAGCTGAATTGTGGTCTTTTCATTCAGACTTAGGAAGGGGTTTGACAAACTTGTTTATTTCCACATTCTTAAAATATTCTGCTTGATTTTCTGAGGCCCAGAACAATAATTTTGTAGTATCATGAAGAATGAGTTAGGAGGAAGAACATGAGAAGTGTTTTGGGCATCTTCTATCCTCAGCTACAGATCATATCTCACTCTGATCTTGAGATGAAATCAATTTCAAGATGATCCAGCTGTAAATGATTACCTGGTCATGTAGGCAGGAGGGTCAAAGACACTTTGTCCATGGTGTTAAATAAAATGTTAAACATGAATTTTTATCAGCATTCAGCTGGATAAACACATCATGCACTGAGTGGGCAACTGGCTCACGGATTATAGTGAATGGAGGGCATTAGACTGGAGACTTGTCACTAGTGGGGTTCCCCAGGGCTCCATCTTAGGTCCTGTGCTCTTCAACATCTTCATAAAAGATATGGACACAGGGCTGGAAGGGATACTAAACAGAAATCAACTCAGCAAAATGAAATATAGGAACAATTGGGGTATTGTTGTTGGAGGTGGTGGTTTTGTTTGTTCATTAGTTTTGTTTTGTTTTTCTGTTTCTCTCTGAACCAAAGATTAAGTTATCTCCAAGGTTCTGCATGTGACCAGGCAAGTGGATGTATATTTCATTTCTGACATGACATGGCACACATTTTTCTGCGAAAGCAGAGGAACGCTGCTGAGACTTGGTTCAGACGGACCCTAAACCGCAATTTTTTGTGACTGTTCTGTACTTAAGATCAAATAATTGGCTTAGTGAGTTATTGCTGAGTTTGTCCTGTGCAGGGCCAAAAGTTAGACTTAATAATCCTTCTAACACAGGATATTCTATGATTCTATGAGTACATTACTGAACTGAGGCTGTAACCTTTGCAAGAGGAGTGTTTTTGCACATATAGAATAAAAATAGTGGTTATTATTGGTTGTATTTTACAGGTGCACTGCAGAATAAATTCAGACCCTAAGGAGACTTGAGATCTGGGAGAGGCAATGCAGACAGGATAGAATATTATAAAAACATCTTTTTGTGATGACTTTTGGCAGTAGCTTCAGTGCCTATTTTTACAATGTATTGCTTTTATTTGTCCAAGTCCAATAATAAGGAATAAGACGCTTGCACCATTAAATCTGACGGCTCTTTGCATAATTTGGCAAGGATTTGGAATGACTGTGTGAATCAAGAACAAATGTTTTTACACCCTGGAGTGAGAAAATACTCAGGGTATTGAATGGAAAGATATTGAATGTTTTCCTTTGGCATTACACATTTTCAAATGAGCTGTTTTGCCAATTATTGCATATTAGACCTATAAAAAAGAAATGAAATATTTAAAAGGTGCTAAATTTAATTGCAGTTTGCTCCTCTTGCAGTTGCATTCTGAATATAAGGAGCTAGAAATGGCAAATGCAAGAGTCTGGTTTAGCTTGATGTTATTTCTGCAAAACTGATGAAGTAAATGGAAAATAGGAGACTATATCTTCAGGCAGAAGGAGCCAAAGAGACAGTTTTCTCCACTCTTCTTTTTGAAAGATGTCTGTAATAAAATTTCTGGGGATGCTCTGAGGATATTCCCCTCTCTGGACTGTGAACTTCATTTGTTCCTGATTCACACATCCATTCCAACTTGGATCAAATACTTCATCTTCTCTCCAAACCACCATAAATGTGACATGTTATTCCACAAATAGCTGAACAAGTGAAGCCTATTCTGCTGTGGAAGTGTATCTCCTTCCCTTTGCACCACAGTAATCTCTGAATCTGTCTTTTCCACTTTGGTGGCTCACTCTCCCTCTCACCTATACTCCATGAGTTATTACTCTGAGGTCTTTTCTATGCTCCCCCTTGCCTTCAGCTTTACCTTAATTCCTGTCTCTCTACTCCACACTCTTTAATCTGGCTTCCTTCTCACCTTCTAAACTGTCTGCCTGGACAGAATTTCACAGAAGCTGCTCCTAGTTGAGCTCAAATGTGCATATGCTTTATAAGTCAGTTGCTGACTTACATGAAATCAAAGAACTTTATTAGTCAAGATTTCTGTCCCCTCACCATGGTTGCTTGAAATGAGCAATTGTGTTTCAGTGTTATTTGAGTGGCACGCAGCTGAATGGACAAACAGACTGCAGAAGTCCCTTTCTCAGTGTTGCTGGAATAACAGGAAATTTAAGTGTCTCCGTGTCCTTTCTGTTGCGCGGTGACCTTTGACTATGAAGTGGATTTGTTTTGCACTATTTTTCCAAGCCTGCATTTTTGCATGCAGAGGTTTTATACCTTGGCCACTGAGAGACAAGGAGAACAGATGCAGACCAAGTGCTCTGCCAGATTCTTTCAAAGGAGTTAGACAATAGGTCCTTGGGTAATTGCACTGCTTGTGTCCGTCTCATGCACCGGCAGTACTCCCAAGACCAGTGGCCAGAGCAAATCTCTGTGTATCTCATTTACTCAGATGGACAGTGGTTATCACTACTTCATAATTGCTGGTCTGCTGTTGGAAGTAAAGGATGTGAGCAATACGACTTTATGAAGGTCCTGTATGAAAACATCTAAAGTCCTTACCATCGTGGAAGACTAAGATTGGGATCCTGCAGCTTGCTAGTACTCCCATGCAAAAGAGAGAGGACTTGAATGATGGAGTTGTGGTCTAGTCCCCCAAAGAGCTGTCCCTACAGCTAGAGAAAGCCTGCTTGCTGACTGCAAAGGCTCAGCAGTGGTTTTGCCTGCTGACACCATATAGGCATGTTTTACATCTGTCAGATCCAGCCTGTGTGTCCTCTTGTGGCATATCATGTCCCTTAGAGTTGTCTTGAGATTGCTCCTATTCTGACCCTAAGAGGGAATTGACAGCATCCTCGTATCTGGTGGTACTAAAGAAAAGATAGAAGGATATAGTTTGGCAGCCATTATAGAGAAAAAAACCAAACAAACCAAAACCAGAACTGAAGAGAACAAATTCTAGCTGCAATCAGTGTTGGCTAGAGCTGCATTGGGAAGTGCTCTCCTATATAACAAGTGTACTTTCTGCAAAATTTTATTTAAAAAAAATTTAAGATCTTTGTGAGAGTATCTACCTTCTCCCTAATTCTTCTCTCTTTTCTGTCTGGAAGCTTCCTTACTATTTCTGAAGTCCTAGAAAAGGCTGTGGAATCAGAAAAGATTTCATGCTTCTCTGTCTGAACAGTTTGAGACAATTTTTTATTTCGTTCTTTCTCTATCTCTTATGTAGGTATGTGTAACCACTACATAAGGAGATTGCACATGGCTCTATTGGAATAACAATAATAAAGTCTGTCAATAATAATAATGTCTGTCAACAATAAAGTCTGTCTGCCTATCAATATCTTAGGCTGATCTGAAGCAGACATATTTAATACCCATAAAATTTTGAAGATCCAGTGATCCAATGACTGCTGACACATGGTGGGGTGAGACTACAATTGAAATCAGGACTTCACTTTCCTGTTCTGGTTTTAATTAAAAGGAATCTTACATTAGATGTTTTCAAAATTCTTTTGGTCTACAATATGAACATCCACAAATAAAATCCTAGTTTGCTATTCTTATTTGTTCTAACAAGCTCTTAAAAAATTCAAACCCTCAAAAAAAAAAAAAAAAAATCTAACACTTCCTCCTCCACAACTGAAATTTTTTGGATCAAGATGAAATGAACTCAAACTTGGGCCAGAAAAATCAGTCTAGTTAATTAAAATACATTATCAAATGTTTGCTTTCATTGCCACAGGATGCTGTGGAGGCCCATAGTGTAAACGAATCCAAAAAAAATTATGTGTCTTTAAGGAAAACAGATCTATCCATGGCTTTTGCAGTTGGTGTTCAGGCTTCAGCCTCTGCCTCAGCAAGTCCCTAAGTGCACTAAGTCCACTTTGGGCATTGGAAGGAGAGCCAGAGAAAGGACTATATTAGAAAAGTCGTCTTCTTATAATGTCTCTCTACATCCATTACTGGCTAATATTGTACATATGATGCTGGACTAAAGAAATCTTTTTCATGGTATTACAATTATTTTTATTTCTAAGATCTGTCTTATTGACATAACAGATAAAAAGATGGGCATTTAAGCAGGTTTCAGGTTTGGTTTTTGTTTTTTTTTCAATCAGATGTGACGCTAAATAATGAAATTTGGATATTAAAATTAATTTATTTTCTCATTAGAGTCAACTAATATTTTCATGGAGAGTTCCTTGGGTTTTCTAAATGTGCTAAATTATTTCTAAGATTCTTATGAGTTTGGCTGTTATTCTCTATGAATTTTTCAAAAGCTAAAATTGCTATATGTGATATGACCATTATATCTCAGTGTGGGCCAGAAAAATAACTAAATGAACACAAAAAATTCTGTTTTATGAAGGGCTTCAGAATCTTGTTCTAAATTCTAATTTCAAAATGTCAATTAAAAAAAGCTGGAAATTACTTTTAATGGCTTGTTTTAAACTTGACTTTTTAAAGCATGCAATTCTCAATATAGATTTTATACAAGAAATATCAGTACATTTTCCCCCCAAAAGACACAAACAAGCTTTCCTTTTTATTTGGTACCTTTTTATTGCATTTTTAGATGTCCTTTCTCCTTTCACAAAATTGCGCTATATTTTTTTCTTTAGCTGGAACTATATTTTCTGACTTCAAATGTGTTCTCTCAAAGCTGATCTGAACAGTTGAAAGCAGAAACATAAAGAAACCTAGAGCCACGTTCAATATCACTAGTAAAAAATTTCCATAAGAACAGATTTTCAGATTTTTGTTTGTGTAAATACAGGTAATGGTCCTTAAAGAAAGTATCCCTCCCCTTTTACGCTCTGAATTTGTTCCAGATGAATTCTCATTCCTTGATCAGTTTATATTAGTCCTTCATGTTGTATTTTTCCTGACAATGCCAAAGGTTTTTACCATACCATCACAGAAATTCTAGTTGTCAATAACCACTCAAAACAGATGCAGACTAATGGCAAATACCAAATACTGTGATCATCCATGCTTTCCTACAAAATCATATTACAAATATTTCCTCTGGGATTGTTTTCTGTGCCATCTGGTTTCTGAAGTTCCCAGGCTAAAATCTTTCTCCTAGTTGCTAGGGAAGCAGACCAGAATGCTGATTGAAAATTTTTGTTCTAAATGCAGTTGTGCTTGTAGAGAAATGCCTTTTTTTCTTTCCTGACTTTCCTTTGCAATGTAATGTAACTGACATCAATGGATTAGGGAACTGCTTTTCCTTTTTCAGTGCTTCTTATCCCTGCCTAAAAAAAATTATTTACACAAAATTGAAAAAATAGACAAGACATCTTTTTTTTTCCAAACAAAAGTTTAAGACGAATGGCAGCTGCTAAATGATTGACAGCCAGAGAGAAGTAGACCCCATACCTTGAGCTGCCTCTGGCTGCCATTTGATAAACTTTTGAAGAAGAAAGCACCCAAACACACACATGTATAGCTTAAGCCTTTAAAGGCCAATTGGATAGTTGATGCTATTTCCATTTCATTTGGGAAAGATTCTATTTTAGTACTTACATAATGTAAGAATCTAAGAATGTATAAACTACCCTAAAAATATCTCTTTGTAAGTGCTTTACTCAGAAGAGAATGTTTAATGTTATTTTTCTGTCATCTAGTTACATTTACAACCTGTAAGCTCTTGAACTAACTTGTGATTTCTGCTACTTAGACTTACTTAGGGGAAATTGCTCCAAAGTTGCTGAACCTAGGAGAAAACTTTTAATTTAGTTTTTGTTAGGTTGTTTGTTTGTTTGTTTGTTTTTTTTCTGTTTGTTTGTTTGAGTCATATTTCTTCTAATTAATTACTCTTAAACTCTTTTCTTTTAGGTTCCGATTTGTAAAGTAGGCACCAGTTTAGTGCCCAAAGTGTTCAGTATCAACATATATAACACATTTTATATCCCTCTAATGAAGGATACACCTGTTTAAATCCCCACAGCTTTATGTATGTGTATTATATAAAAGAATGTTGATAGGTGATGCAATTTGTCTTTCATGGTACTGACCGCGAGAAACTCTCATCCTGTCACCAAATGCCAAAATGCAACTAAATTCGACTGAAATACAACTAAAAGCTATTAGAAGAGCTCAGGCAGTTGTGCATAAAAGTGATAGTTGTTTCTCCATTGGCTCTTTGCCTGCTGGTCTGATATCATGGTAAATTAAGGACCAGCCCATCATGTTAATAGCTCATAAATTAATGGGTTAAAATATCAGCTTTAATGAGTTCTCAGCACTGTGTTTAAGTATTTACAGCAGTATAAATTCATAGCAATTCCACTGATATTTGTAAAGGTTGGTTATAAATGAGAATCATTATACTCATGAGCATTTTAAAAGGAAATGTCACAGGCCAAAGTCTTTCAAAGGGAGGGCTGGGTTTTCATTTTGAATAATGTTCCTTATATCAGGAAAGAAATATTGCTTACACAATGCTTCCCCAAGCAGAAGGTCATTTGCGAAGTGGAGTGAAGGAGGGAGTTGATCAGATTTTCCTTTGTGTGTTAACAGCATGTCATCAGGAATGTCCATTTCTTAGTAGTAGAACAGATTCTTGGACTAAGGAGACATTTTCAAAGGGTCATCAATCTGACCTTTTGCATCACAATAATATTTGGACACAGTAGTGGTCTAATTCATAGTACCTAGAGCCAAGCCAACACTTTGCACAGCAGAGAGGGAGAGAGATGTAAGCATGGCATCCATGAAAAACAATATTCTGTCTGGTGTATTAATCAGTGAGCAATGTACAATGTAGAGAATGTAGGTGAGTTGAATTTGAAAGACAGTGCTTTTCTCTAGTTTGGAATAAATTTCTAAATTCACTAAGCCAGACCTTATAAAAATATGAGATATGTGTAACTTGGTATGAAATACTTTTTTTTTCATAGAATATATCAAAAGTAGCCTGGTATTTGGGCACTCTTTTGCCTTCCAGAGAGAATTGGCAGCTAAAGACAGGTGGTCTAAATCATGACTGACTACTCTGTTATGTTTCAACATAAAGCAGGTGTGTCTTGACAAAAGGAAAGAATTCAAGGAAAACTACTCACTCTTGCTTTGGTTATTTTTGTTTGTTTGGTTTGATTTGGGGTTTTTTGTGGAACCTGATTCAAGTCAGAAGAGGAAACTGGTTGTTTGTGGCTCTTTTTCAGAGTCCTCGGTATACCATAAGATCCTGTGTGCTTTGGGAATGTTCATGACCAGATAGCTGAGAAATTTCACTGACAGCAAATTTGGCATCCAAGGGTTCCCCTCCATATGACATCCAGAGACATAATACAAGAGCTATCTCCTTGAACTGTTATCTGTACTGAACCCATGACAATCAGAAGAGGTGAGACTGTTGCAACTGCCCATTTAATTTAATTTGTTGAGTTCTGGCTTCATGAACTACCCCTACGAGAGTGAAGGCTGAGCCTTTGGTGAGTTGCAAGTCACACTTATGCCATAGAATTTGAGACCACATACTGGACAGCACCACTTAGCAACAGCAAATAAGCACTCTTTCACTTAGGGATTATTTGTTACCAGGTTTGGGGTTGTGGTTTTCTTAAATCCTCAGATTTTAAAAGGTTTTATATGTTTGGGTTCTTTTTATCAGCAAGTGATGTAGTTATTAGTTATATTGACATAAAATGTTCTATTGTTTATGAAGGTCTTCTTTGAATATCTCTGATATGGAACACAGAATGGAGAAATCCTTGTACCATTACTTTTTAATCTTAGAGTAGAATAACTAATTCTTTATAGAATTCCAATAATACCTCTAAATTTCCAAACTTTAGTCAATGGACTTAGGAAGATTTTTGTTCTCTTGCCTTGTTATCTTTTTTAATGTTCATTGTCCCTAGCTTACCCATGTATTTCACTGCTTTCAATACTTGAAAAAACTTAAGCTTTTAGCTTTGAAAAATTTATTGTAAGAAATTTTTACTAGCTCTGGAATTCAATTTCGCAGGGACCTTGAGATTTTCTTTCATTTTTAGTAAAGTCTCAAGAATGAACATTTGAGTTTGCCAGAAACCCTGAATCAAATTTATTTTTAATTAAAAATATTGATTTTGGATGGAAGATGAGGAGGAAGTATTTAAAGAAGAGAAAAAAACATATTCCTTCTTGAAAAATACTCTTTAAAGTGTAAGAAATTGGGTGAAGTTAAACAGATGGGACCAAAATCGCAAGGAGCAGATTTTGATCTAAGGGATCATGAAATATTTAGAGAAATCTTAAAACAAATAGTATTGAAGCCTTGATCATATTTAACAGAGGTGAATAAGCCATATTACCCACATATTTCCTTGAAATATTATTAAGGGGTTATGAGCATTTTGCACATTTTGGTGGTCTGGATATGAATAAGGATTAACACAGCAAGACATCCTCTTGAAAGCTGAAATAGCAAGAATGTCAGGCTCTGTCCTTTCTTTCATTAGTTGCCATTGATAGTGGAATATGAATCTGAACTGGATTATCTTTGCAGCTCCTTGGGGTTCTACTGGGATTTTTCACAGCGTTGATAAATGTGACATACTCTAGCAGTTATGGGTGTGGCACATATCAATGCACAATCACAGAAGAGCTTTCTGCTGGTTTCTCCTGTGTACCGTGTGTCGGTCTCAAGGCACAACACTCCAACAGGCCAAGAGCATTCTGTGCAAGACTACATTTCCTGGGGAGACATTGCATGCAGCAACATGCAATGGTGTTGCCTGCTTGGTGCTCCTGACCCAAGTTTTTCTTCTCTGTTTTCTCTTTTGTTTCTGAAAAGAATTAATTCCCCCTCTTCCCATTTCATTTGGCAAAGCTTGCGAAGATACAATTTCTCCCTCTACGTTTTTGTATACCTCAGGGAGGGTTCACTTTCTGTGTTTTTAAAATTCAAAAATTCAGTACTTCCCCTGCTTTGGGTTTGGAAACTCATTTCAGATTTCCTCAGTAAAAAGAACCATGAACTACTGCAGAGGGTATTTCTGCTTTGGTTATGTCAATATATTTTAACAGCAGCAAGCCTGTCAAAATATATTTAAGAACCAATAGCATTTTTGAAAACTAAGTGAGGTTCTTTTTAAAGCTTCTTTTCTGTGGAAAATGTGGAACCTTTTACACACACAAAGAATACCATTGGGGAGACATAAAATCTTAAGGAATTATTGAATATGAGCACCAGCTGCCCCTGTCCTCAGCCATGCCCTGAATCTCATTCATGTTATGCTTCTAGTCTTCAGCATCATGTCTGTAAGGGAGATTTCCCACTAAGACCTTGACTTGTTTTCAGTGCAATTCCAGAAGATGCAAGGACAAGAAGGAAAAGATAGCACAAGGTGAAGCAGAATTTTCTTTTGAGTGAATTGCCTGGAGGTAGACACTTGTTATGTCACCACTTGTCTCTCCACCCTCTTCACTCCAAAGAGCTCTTCCCTGTGGCTCCTGCTATATGAGTACAAAATCCTGTGAAGAAATCCCAGGAAGAAAAAGATGCTGCTTTCTCCACTTGAGCATAGATTTTTTCATTAATGTTTGATCCTAGTCTTCCTATTCAGTTTGAAAATAACTTGATCCTGTGCCCATTGAAGACAGTGACAAATCTTTCACTGACTTTATTGGTTCAGAAGAACGTTTTATTCATCTTTTCTCTGGGAGTCTTCTGGTCTTGCAAAGCTACTTAAAAACTAGATTCGCCTTGTCTGGAGGGGTGACAGGGAAATAGATGTCTTGATGGGATTGATCTTTCTGGAATTTTAATCAAAGTGCAGTATGGTAACAATGAGATACATGTTATGTGTGTGTGTATATAAATATCATATGTATAGGAAATACAGCACAGATTAAGATGTGTGGTGTAAATCATACACATAACATATATTCAAATATGCACATATATACACACATACTTATTCTGCAAATGCATATGTATTTTTAATATGTGCATGATGCTGTCTATGTGCTATTCTGTAATTACTGTCCACATAGAATCTGCCAAAATGTGATCCTTCAAGATTGTGGCTCTCTTTGCAAGTGGAAAGCTGCTAGCTGTGGTCAATAGCTAAGTTCTAATTTGGAAGTGGCCTTCATTTCTACTTCAAAACCCTCCCTCACACACATACAAATTTCCAGAATGGGTTTTTCCCCTTTGTTTCATTTTAGTGGCTACCCTAAGCTATTTGGTATTGCTGCAGCACTGAAGAGAGCAGCTGTTTCAGAAGTGTCTTATTTAAAGACAGCACAGTATCATGAATTAAGAGGAGCAAAGAAGGGAAGCAGACTGTGTGGGTTGCTCATTCTGGAGCAGACAGGAAGGAAACCTAAATAAAAAACATTCATGATAAGTCTAGATGTATAAACTATCTGTCTTTACCACAGCCAGTTGTGCCTAGAAGTACACCTGTCTATGCCTTGCAGAGATTTGAATGTAAGGTCTGGTAGGAATAGCACCTCTCATATCAAGTTTATCTTATGGGCGTTTAGACCACACCACAGAATTTGGGATTATCAGACATGTGCAATGATTAGCTTTAGACCAATATGCAAAAATACCTGTGGGCCACTGCTTGGAATCTCTCAGATTTTTTTTTTTTTTTTGTTCATTTTTATTTATTACCACTGCTTGGAATCTCTCAGAATTTTTTTTTTGGTTCATTTTTATTTATTTTGTAATGTCCCTTTTGGACTGCACTTCCTCTCTTTTGCCCCTAACCCCAGAGTTCTTTCAAAATTTAGCTCTTCTCTTTCCACCATATTTTCATTTGATTCATTTGTGGATCTGATCCAGAGACTGTTAATTCCACAGCAAAAGTACACTAGCTTCAACAGACCCCTAGGGTCAGGTCCTAATAGACATTTAAGAAAGGTGTTAAAGAAATTGCTCTCAGGTTTAAAACCCATTAGGCATCCATGAAGCTGGTATAGTGGTGAGTGGATTTTTGTCTGCTCTATTCTGATTAATATGCCTTTCACTTCCTAATCTGATTTATTTCATCAGATGTTAATTCTGCAGGATATTATAACTCAGTTACAACATTCCTTCTTAATTATTTTGCATTATCTATGACGTGTGAACAGTCGTGAAGCATGTGGGTTTTAGGGATTAATAGCTTTTTCCTCTTTTTGGCTTTCTGTTTCAAAACATGAAAGAAGAAAGTGTGCAATTTCCAGTCCCCTGCCACAGTGTCCTCGAGATAAAGGAGGCAGCACTGGCAGCATTGCCTGCTTTAGTGTTAGGAAGTTCTGCCTTGTATGGCTTAAGCAGGCAGCATGGCAATTGCCGACAAAGCTGCTCGGATGATCCCATTAATCTACCCCTAAGGGATCTACAGCAATTATAGCAGCTAGGGAGGCTCAAGTGGAAAACCTCATGGACAAGGGAAAAGGGAGAGGCAGCAGGCATTTTCAGGACTGGATACGAGCTCTGCTGTAAATGTTCCTCCACCTGCAGTTTCAGCTGAGAGCGTTTGGTGCTGAGTCTGCAGTTGCACAGAGTGGTCCCTTTACATATTGTGTGGGATCTGATAAATTTTTGTAGGATATTTTCCAGCTGTGCTCTCATCACATTGATTTAATGGCCCTTAAGAGAAACCATAAAAGTGCTTTCTGGTTAGTGGGCCCCAGCTGGTCCTCATAGTATTGCATAATGCAGCAGGCTAAGTTAACTATAGATTAATGATTATGAAATGTCTTGCTTAACCATATAATTTTTCAAACATACAAGGCATTGGATACAATGCGGTTCACTGAGGTAACAAGATGACTACATTCATGAAGGAAAAAGGCTTAAGATGTGAGGTGTACCAAGATAAGATTTTCCACAGGCCAACCGTGGTGCTGGCCAGACATTTTGTGATATATGGGGAGTCATATGTGTGCACATGCATAATTGTGTGCCTCTCTTCATACGTGTGTTTTCCCTTAAGGACTGAAGGGTGACGGCTCACTGCTGGAATCCTTTCTCTGCTTTCATTACCAGGCAACAGTGCAAAGAGCCAAGAGTATAATTTGTGGATTATCAGGCTCTCTGGTGAGGCTGACATTGCAAGGCTGTGTGAAACTGAGGTTCCCTACACCACCGTGTTGTGTGAGCTGCTGCTCTCCTGCCAACACCGAGGCAGGTGAGCGACTCGATAGCTGCTCAACCCTTGAGGTCTCATCCTGCTCCCACCAAACTCAGTGGCCACAGCTTTTTTGACTCAGGTGGGGACTGTGCTTAGGGAAGCATGACCTATGGGATGCTGCTGTACCAAGAGGCTTATTTATAGAGTTCCACAAGAGCTTTTATTCAAGGCCCTCTGTGGTTCCTGATCACCCTAAAGGGATGAGTAAAGGAAATTATAAAAACAAGTGAGGGTATGGTGGTTTGCTTTTTAGTATGTAAGCCAATAAAAGTATGTACAGGAAAGCTAAAATACCATTCACAGACTATTGAGGAAAATCCATATGATAGCAAGAGAGCAGGACAAAACACTGCTTAAAAAAATCAATCTGATGAGACCCTGGATTGCTTCTATTCCTGTGCTTCATCTACTGTCACATCACTTCAATGGCTGTAAAAGCTATATGTGTTTTTTCAAACTACAGGCAAATGAGAAAATTAAACATATATATAAATAAATTAAATATATAAAATATATTGTGAAAAATCAATAGCAATTTCACTTCCAGGCATGAAACCAGTTACCCAAAGCTGTCTCTAGTTTCCTAAAATGTAAGAAAGCCCAAATTTGACATGTAACACCCTGAAATCAGGTGCAGATGCATTTTGTGACCTTTTTCCCTAGTCATGATGCAGCCTGCAAGAGTTTTGCTGGGGTATAGTCCAAGCGCCTTATTTTCTCAGGTGATGCTGAATATTTAAGGCAAGATAAATAATATATGATGAGAAATGGTCAGCAATATTAAGCTAGCTAAATTAAAGGTGGGTATTAAAAGCTGAAAGCATAGATTTTTTTTTGTGGTTTATTTTTTCAAAGTTGTAAAAATGCAAATGAGAAAGCTTTCTTCTAAGTACCTGCAGCTCAGCAGATGTGTACCCAAAGTTGGAGTCCTCCACCGCAGATTCAGTGGCTGTTGTCAATCATCTGCTATGACAATGTGGAACATTTAAACCAGCTGAACCTTGAGGTTTTATTCTTCGATCTGTCAAATCTGGGTACTAAGGACATGCAACATGTCATTTGTAGGAAGTATCTTTAAGGCTGACTGCCTAGATCAGGGCATGAAATGATCATTCCTGGGGTTTTTTAAAGAGCTGTTCAGTATACACCTTATCCCATGTAATGAAGAAAAAGCAGCACTAGAAAGATAACTGCTTTTGATTTTTAATGTATAATTGGCTGTGGTTTTAATTTTAATTAGGAAGTAATTTTATGTTTTTGAAGATGCAGCATAAAAAATATAACTATTTTCCCATCTTTATATAGAGTTTTCATAGCTAGCAACTAAAGCAGATACAAAAGAATACTTATTTTTATCTTCTCCAGTTGTTTGTGTCATCAGAATGTGTACTTCTGCCAGGTAAAGTTTCCACAGCTTAAAGTAGAGACATGGTGTGTATTTCAAGAACTACAGTTTGTCAGCAGTTGGATTTTCATGTTGAGTTACTCGATCCTGAATTAGTTTCAGATACATGCTGAATAATCTTGGTCTTTTTGAACTGAGCTGGCTGCAAAAGGAAGTACGTGGCTTACACACCTTTTCTTATGTTTACCTACAAAGCAGCAGCCTCTTTTATGTGCTTGAGGGAAAAACCAATTGTTTCCTTCCTTGGAACAGGAAACCACAGTCTGTTCATTCTGGCTGGTCCACTGTGACTGAGCATATTCCATTAACAGCTTCTGCTGATGGCAACAGGGAAAATAGTTTACTCTGGATTTCTTCCGAATGATGTTAAAAAACAACTTAAATTACAGGAGGTGCAGTAATTAGCATAGAACCACTTGAAACATGGCAAATTCAGAGACTGAATTTCAACTTCATCTGGATGCTTCAGGGTTGAAGATGGCCCAGTGACACTCTGGGCTTCCTAATCAGATGCAGATAAAAGGGCATTTAGGAAATCTGTTTGTAGATTCACTTTGTGCAGTATTTCCTGAGCATAAACAGAACCTGCACAGACGCTACATGTATGTAACAGCAGGGAAGGTTTGAAATGGAAACATAGAAGTGGAAGGAGTCTCTTGAATTGTTTTATCCTGCTCATATAGGCCCATATGCAGAAGTACTTCTCTGTCTGTGGTTTTAAGCAAGCTTTTTAAATATCTGCTTAACTGCCTGGTGTCAGCCAGGCAAATCTTGTGAAGAGTTACTCTTGGACAGTACAAGGGAAGCACTGACTGAAGCAGTAGCTGAGATAAAGTGCAGAAACATTTCACAGACAGAGTAAGCCCTGGTGTATGAGAACTCATCAGAGACTAGTTTTCAGACTTTGCACATTGTTTTCTGCCTGTGATGCCCAACTTATTTTCTGTGATCTCTTTCTCTCTAACTCCTCTATGGTTAATGCTTGGATTAGACAGTAAAATATCCTAATGAGGATGTGAACCAGAATAAAATACTCAGGTTGCCTTGGAAAAATGTCTTTGTTAAAAACTTACAGTGATTGGCTACAGATATGAAGAAGTGCTTAGCTATTGTGTGCAGATTGTAAGAGAAATTCCTTTATGAAAAGAATTAAAAAGTATTATTCTGAGTTTAAAAAAATTAAAGAGGAGTGAAAAATCAGAAGAAGGTTTGTCTCATTTGGCATTTGTTACATGACTTCTCTTTGGGTCGATTATTGCATCTGATTAGGAGATCACATGCAATGTGATATGTCAAGTCAAGCTTCTGAGCCTGTAAGACAAAGAAAATATATTTGAGTGTAGGACTGGAGAAACACAGAAACCATCTTACAGAAGGGCAGTGAGATCTAGAGCAGGGACTTAAAGTTGAAGGGACTACTCAGTTTCACTGGTGCATCATGACAAAATCTACCAGAAGTCCTTGCAAAGTTCACTTGTGCAGATTAAGTTAAAACAAATGTTGTGCTGATTGCATTGTGATGAATTTCATACATGCTGGTATGTTAGGAAACAACAGTCAATTCTTTCATGCCAAAAAAGTAGCCAAAGCATTTCAAGAAGGAAATACTTTCTGAAGCAGTATGACTGCAGACTATCATTTTGTGCCATGGACATTGAATGGTTCCATAAATGCTTGTTTTTGTAATTTAATGCTACATTGTTGCTTTTAAAAATTTCGTCATAACAATACATACTGGATTGTTCTGAAAAAAGAAGGAATTCATACAGAGCTACAGAAATCTGATTAGGAGACCTCATTACCTTAGGAGGGTAATTTAGAGAGAGCAGAAGGCAGATCTGCTGAAAGATATCTTTTTAAAAAATCAACTTGATTATAAATAGGTGCAATATTGTATCTGTAAAGAAGGCTCAAAACTAGAAAAAAGAAAGAAGAAAAGGATTAAATACTTCATTGGGAGCCAGGAATGTGATGTGTCTCAACAGAGCCATTACACCTTTTCTATAGAAACCTGCAAAATATTTAAAACTCGTTCACTTTGTGAAAGGCAATTGAATCATGTTGTAAGCCCACCAAGAAAACCTGTTTTGGTTTATAAATATTGTACTATGAGTGGGGAAAACTCCTAACTCACTAATGTGGTTATAACTTTCCCATGTTCTTTGCCTAAAGAAAGTCATCCAAATCCACTCTTCTTTGTAGTGTTTTAAGATTATTTTTTTGATGGTACGGGATGGACTCAAACCCACAGACAAGAGGGTACCTTAACCTGAGTCTGAAAGTGAGCAATAAGTGCCACAATAGTGGTAATGCAGCACCTGATTCTGCATCAAAAATGTAATAAAAGGATTTTTTAAAGTAATCAGCATGGCCACAGACCACTGAAAGAATGTCCTAACAGTGCTAATTAAGACTACATTTAGTCTGAACACCGTTGGGCTGTGTGTCAAATTTAACTTGCCCTCGGGTCAGGACGAAATAAATTCTCCTGAAGATGAATCATTCTGAGACATTTTACTGATAGTCAAGACCTTCATTACCTAGAGATCAGTTCATTTAGTCTTAAGATTTATGAAAGTAATCTCTTCTATCATCATGTCCAAGCTGGCTGTCACATGATCAAAAGTGTGCATGACTGGCACTATTGATATTAAGAAAAAATCAGATGACTCTTAAGCTAAAGATTTTGGAAGGAAATTCTTGCATGTTTTTCAGTTCAATGTTTCTCCATTTATTTACAGCACTTCTGTTTTATTGGAATTCCACTGTCAGAGGAATAGAAGGAATAGTGAGGGGGTCTTACTGGGCACTATATTGATTCAAGATTAAGCAGTCTAATCATAGTTAAAGGCTAAAAGGTGATATAAGTGAAAGCTCCCACTAATTTTCCTATCCATTTTAATTGGTTCTCAGAATCCAAAAATTCACAGTGAGCAGTACAGAAAAAGAGCTCCAGCATCTGTTTAGTTTCAAGGACATCCAACACCAGTGAAATTAGTTGGGATTTGTAGATTTGCCATTGTGCCAGCCTTTAAAATAGCAGAGGTTTGGAAATTGTTTTTCACCCTGAAGAACAGACCAGTTCCATTTTTATCAGTGAAACATATTTTACTTTTTAGTAAAGAGAACACTATAAAATGGATGGTTGTTAAAATCTTTTCAGCAATTGAGAGAATGATATAATCATGAGAGAAGGCAGCTTCATTATAATGTCAGCATTTAATGACTGGTCAATTTGATATACTGTCAAGCTCCTCTGAAAAAAAAATTAAAACCTGCTGAATAGGTGAATTTTTTGCTATTAAAAAAAAAAAAAAATCCCGTAGTCTTTTAAGAAAGGCTTTTCCTACATGACCAGCCACAATGTTTTCTTAGATCAAAACCACAGTCCTTCAGTGTTCAAATTGTCCATACTTCTCAGAGATATGCTAATTCATAAAGCAAGAAGAGGCATGGCTAACTCATATAACAAGAAGAACTATTGAAAAATTTGATAATAAGCAAAATGTACATGTAATGACACACCTGATTGCACATGCCTCTGAGAAACTACATACCAAATGACTGGACTTATTGCAAAAACAGCTCTGGTAACAAATATCATTTATTTAGCTTTCTACAGAACACTTTTTGATGTTTGATGTCTTTTTAAAAATGCAATTCAAATGAAAGTTGTAGACTTGTGGAATACAGGAAGAATGCCCCAGCGTTAAAATCATTGATTAAATTGTCATTTATCTTGGATAATTAATTTTATACTTTTGCAAATATAAGAAGATAAATAATGCAATGAAAACCATGATGATTCAGTGTTTCAGTGTTTCAGTGTTTCAGTGTGGAGCTGTTCAGCAAAGTGAGTAATTAGAAACTGAAACTTTGTCCAAATTAATAAATTTAGGTGAAGCTTTAGCACATTTCATTAAAAATCCTTAACCAGACATGTTTTGCCTAGTTCTAGATATCACTATGTATTCATAGATTTAGATTTTTTGTAGTTGACTTAGTATATATCTTTGTGTATATCTCTATAACCTAGGAAATCAAAAGGCAACGCAAGCACAATTCAGTATAGATTTTCTTCTGTATTACTAGTAACACGCTTAAGGACTCAGAAGCTGCATGAATGTATGAGCTAATGCAGCCAAATGGATTTGCTGAACATGCACTTTAATAATGTTTACAAAATAACTTGTACTTAAGTTTTGGCTAAACATG
This sequence comes from Pyrgilauda ruficollis, assembly GCF_017590135.1. Taxonomy (NCBI): domain Eukaryota; kingdom Metazoa; phylum Chordata; class Aves; order Passeriformes; family Passeridae; genus Pyrgilauda; species Pyrgilauda ruficollis. The sequence goes on from NW_024523648.1 coordinate 3,694,923, forward strand.
CTTCCAATGAATTTTTTTTCTCCCTCTCTCTCTCCCTGTGTCTGTGTGTGTATAAAGCAGTACAGATAATCCAAAAAGCAAGTATTACAATCAATTTTTCAAGTCTTGAAGATAGGAGGTATAATCTCAAAGTGACTCTAGTGACGATTTCTATTAAAAGGTTTCACATTAAAATACTTTACATAATGTAAACCAGATTGGCTTGGCTGAAGCCTGATTTTCAAGCAGTTTTAGAGAACTTTTGTTAACAGAAATGAACACTTGGTTAAGCTAATGGCAATTGTATGCAAGTTCTGCAGTATGCCACAGACTTACTATTTGTGGTGAAATTGTGGCAACTTTCTTAACAAGACTGACGGAAAGTTGCCAGTAGCAGGAATTGCTGGTAACCTCAAAACTGCAGCTGTGGTTATACTCTCAGATTACTGAGAAATTATAGGAGAGTTTGTAACAAAATTTTATCTTATTATATTGAGAGAGAAAGTGGGAGAATGGACACTAAGTGCAGAGGCAAAGAAAAATGCCAATATTGAGCAGTTCTCTTTCAACTTGGTGAAGACAAAATGGCAGCCATTTCAAAGGCTGTCAAGCATATTAATTATAATTAATTTTAAACTGCTGCTTTGGTCTATGAGAATATTGTAACCCAGCTTCTATTCAAAGGAGCTGGAATGATGTTTGGCCTTTTGTAAGGGTGCAGCTGATGACCATGTTTGAGCTTTTAAAAGCTTTCATCAGTCAGGAGATTCTCCTCATGCCCTCTCATGTCCTGAGCCTCAGCTGGTATCTCTGCTGCAGTCAGCCATGTGCAGGGATGTGTGGATGCCCAGTGTCTGAGCTTGTTGATGACAAACTGGAACAGAAACCTAGAGCTGTGAGGGACAGTTGTAAGCTCTCCATCCACTCCTAAGCATTCAAATACTGCCACTGCTGCTACAGCAAGTTAAGCTCTGAGTGCTTCTCAAGGTCTTGCAGTCAGTCCTGAAAAGACTGACTTTAGCAGTGGTTCCATTCCATATTTTCCATCAAACCTGGCCAATTCCCTGGATCTCTGTCCTCTTCAGGCTTTTTCTTTCACATCATGAATAAGGTTTCATGAGTATAAAGAGTTGACTGGGAGCAGTAAACATAAATCTAATAGAGCCTTGAAGTAATTGGTTTACTGAGGAATGAACGCCAAGTGACTTGGAGAGAGAATGAGCATAAGAAAACCAAGAAAAACAAACAATTAACAGTGTTTATATTAGATTACACACATCAACTTAATTTTCTCATATGTTCAACATTTAACCCCACCATTTCTTTGTATTGCAGTTATCTTTAATGGTGGCATCCATAAAATTCCTTAAATAAAATTATCAAGGTTTTCCTTATTAAATGTTTTAAATTCATATGTTTCATTTAATTTCACACATGGCTGAAGCTAATTTTTACAGTAATTAAAAAAAAAAGCAGGTGGCCCATTTTCTTAACAGTGGTGTGTCTTCTGTAGGAAAAATTTTTAAATTTGGAAAGCCTTTGTACAACAATACACAACTATGGGAAGCCTGTTGCTTAGTACACATATACATATAGCATCATTTTCAGTATGTGTGCAGGAGGAAACGGGCAGAAAATCTTGAAGAGGTGAATCTTGAAGACTGTTGGGAACTGGTAAAAAAGTAATTTCTGAGACTTCTTGCACTGAAAGACATGCAAAATAGTATTTCCTACTACCAGCTAGTTTAAGTAGGTGATTGGGTCAAAAGATGCATCTGATATAGTGATCTGGTCAAATGTTTCCAGGAGCTTAATCTAATGATAGCTAATGTCTCAGGAGCTGTGTTGAACAGAAATAGCTGGATTCACAGTATCAGGACTTTCTTTGCCTACCCACTGTAAAATCCGGTGGTGACCTTGATGTTTCTTGTCTACATTTATATGCAGTTCCTAGAAATTCATAACTTCTTGACAATACCATAAGGTTCGATGCCAAGAGCTAATACAAATCTACTCTCTATCAATTCTTCTGGATCTTCTAGATTATAAATCTACCCTCTAGTTCTACTAGAACAATGTTACCATTGTAATATTGTTTGAAAGTCATTGTTTGAACTTGTGTCTCAAGCACTTAATGTGATGATATTTAACTGGACAATACTGAGGAACGGAAGACAGGTATTTTTCTGAAAGTGTACAGGTTTGTTAAAACTTAAGTTTGGTCTATGAGAATTCATGTCCTATGAGAATCAAGTCCATTACTTGATTCTACATCTCAATGGCCAAAATGGAAACTAAGGTTATGTTCTTTCAGAATATTTACCTGTTGCTCTTTTTCTTACTTTATAACTGAGAAGGATATTATGGAGATGCTTTTTCTTAGAGCTTGAGTCAGAACAGAAATGTTAAACCAAGGCTGTGTACCCACTAACCAGTCAGGTATTGGGAATTCTGGGGTGATTTGAAGCAAATAAACTTTCATGGGGACAGAAAGGACAAGTGAGAATGACTTGTTCCAAGGTGAATGAGTGCCCTCTCCAGGAAGACAGGATGTTCAAAATGCTCCTCATATGCAAATAGAGGGCTCAGACTATGGGCTATATGCCATAATTTTCTTCTCCGGCTGGTTTGCTTTTCGTTGGTAGGTTGCTTTGGGGTTTTTTTAATGTAATATTTTTTAATGTGCTTTTTGAACCTAATCCAGAAAAATGATACACTTCTTTTTAGAAATGTTGAAATGAACTGTTTTGAAATTTGTGCATTTCTTTCTTATTAATCAGAAACTTTTTCCTCTGTCCTGAATTTAGCTATCATTTACAAACATCTTTAGTTCAAAAAGAGCTAGCATTTTTTGGTGAATAAAAACAAGGTGGCAGTACTTGAGTCCTTTCCAGTCTTCCCCATAGCCTCACAGAGATTGTCAAGCCATATAATATATCCTTGCCATATAACACAACTGCTGCAATACAAGTAAGTGGTATCTGACCATAAAAAGAGAAGAATTCCTTGTGTTTTTCAGATATTTAGGTGAAATCAGTGGCTCTTTGCTCTGCAGGATCTCTGGGATAATACCTGATTCAAGATGGGAAAATCACAGACTATGTCAAGACTGCTGAAACCTTTCCACTGTGCTTGAAATGCCATCAAAAGAGCAGGTAAGTGGTACAGGACTTAATTTTCTCCGATTCTGAGTGACTTAAAAATATGTAACTTCCTTGTGTGGTAGTCTTTTTGGAAGCCGGCAACAACTTGTAGTGAGTCTTGTTCTGGGGACCTTAAAGAGGATTAACAAATATCTGACTTGCTTTAGCAGTCCGGCAGAGAAAACACCACGGAAGGAGGTACGGATGTTGTGATTTTTCCACTCATTCTGTGAACACAGAGGGCGTGAATGCTAGAAGGGTGTCTGCAAATCACACAAAATGAGGAGCCATCACATCTTTTCCATGGGAGGGCTGTGCTCTAGCTCTGCCACAGACTCCCATGAGTGGGGGCAAGACTGTCACCCTGAGTTCTTAGCCATGTGCCAGCAGCTATTCCAAAAAGGATGAGCTTTTTCAGGCCTTCAAGCATCATGGCTTCTTTTTCTCCCCACTTGAGCTGGTGGAAGACTCTTGTTCCGGGTGAAAGCAACTGTGGTGTTGACTCCTCTGTGGGAACAGTGACAGGCTGGACAGAGCTAACCCTCAGGGCTTGTACCCGGGTGCAGCTTACCAGATCAGCTTACCAGTTTGACTATGCATTACTCAAAGCCTCGGTGTAGACAGATATTTCTCTTTATTTTTTTTTGTGGAAATTTATTTTAAAGTGTATTTGTGCTCAAGTTAAGACTTTGTCTGCCAAGTTTCGCCCAGAAAACATTTTTGCAGCCAAGTTATAAACCCAAGTAAGTGTACACAGAGTAGCAATGGAGAGAGCCTAAAGTATAATGGCACCAGTTAGCACCCTGAGAATGCCACCTTTATGATCTGTTATCTTCCTTTGCCAGCTTCAGTTTGACATTTCATGAGAGCTGGGCTGGGCAATTAATTTTAAGCTTAATTTTGGACTTAGTTATCAAAATAGGACAGTAAAGTTTCTCAAACAAACTGTATGTTCTTGGAAAACATTGCAGAAAGACAAATATTTCACTTGGACTGAAAGGAGATATAAATCTCACATAGAATGCCTGTCAGCAAATTTAGCTAATATGCTAATTGTATGAGGAGTGGACTGATGGAATATCCTATCTTAAGACCTTAATGTGGAAAAATCCGCATCTGTCTTGTACTGTGTATGTCATGTTAGCAAGATTCATATACCCACTGAAATGTTTGTCTGATCACAGAAATAATTGTGGTATTTATTTATTTATTTATTTATTTTGAAAGCACCAATTTATTATCTGTATCTGTTAGTTTGGCCACAGAGTTTTCAGAAACTGAGTACTGACTGGGTTAGCATGGGGATCATTATATATTTTTGAGAATATTGTTTTAATTGATGATAGCTAGCTAGCAGAAGCAGTATTTATCTAGTGATTACAGGGCCAGTACTAAGGCATGGAGAATTCTGCAGTCCTGTTTCCATGGATTATACAAATGCATCCCAAGGGATCTAATGATCAGTGCTTAATAGGTCCCTGCTGGTGTAGCTGCAAGTAAGGGCTCCACCAAAGGCTGTGGGATAGGCAGCACATGCAGGTTAGCTCAGAGGAGATGCTCTGACTCTTCCTGGGTACATCCAGCCTGTTTCCAACTAGACAACTTCTCTTTGGGGGCTGCAGAACTGGCTGTCTTTTCACACCTGAGAACTCACCTGTGATACACATAAACAGAATGTGATTGACCTTCAAACCATGTACAAGGGCCTAGGACAGACCCTGCTGACAGTGTGTCAATCAGGAAGTGACTTAGAGAGAGGAGGTTAGGGTGATGCAAACTATAAAAGATGCATTTTTTAAAATTCTGTAGTGTTGTCAGCATAGCACTCACCAGGGACTGGGGAGAAGATGGCTGGGACTTGAAGAGCTAGTTAGCCTGTTAGCAGTACACCATATTTTTCAGTCACTTCAAGTCCATTTTCACAGAATTGCAGAAAATTCTGAGTTGGAAGGACCCCAGAAGGATCATCAAATTCAACTCTAAAGTGAGTGGCCCATACAGGGATCAAACCCACAACCTTGGTATTACTAGCACCATGCTCAACCAACTAAGCGAAAGCATTCTGGCTAAAATTTACATGTTTTCAAGATACAGTCAGCAGAAAATATGGAAAGAATGTCATGCCACTAGCATGCCCAGTATTTCAGGAGCATCTTATGTTGCAGAAATTCCCAGGTGTCTTATTTGCATGTCTTTCCCTTCAAGGACTGCACACCAAGCACTGCATGGAGAATAGATGTCCAGGATCAGTGTGCTATTGTTGTACACTCCTTGCAGGTAGTTATATTTTTGCTGTAATTTCTTCTGATGGAGAGAAGTCTGCATACAAAGCTCAGATTTCTCCCAATGCATTATGGTGATGACAACTTTGCTTAAGGGGATGGTGTTCAGAGCTCATAAGCAGTGCAAAAGGGAAGGTAATCTAAACATTACGGAAGTACAACTCTCTTTTTCTGTGAGTTTTTTACGTCACTGGTGCCAAACAAACCTGGCCAAAGTCTATTATTTTTGCCCTTGGTCAATCACACTGATTTTACAGTGACAATTTCCAAACTGAAGTCATTCAAAGTAACCATTCCTCTTGCTGGCTTCAGCATCACTGTGTTAGCATCTCTCAAACTTGTCTTTCCATGAAAACTGACTGGACACCTGAAAAAGAACATGGAAATAAAATGTGGAAAATCTAGGAGCTATAGGATAATTATTATACTGGATATTTTGCATACCTGTGATTTAGTTATTGACTGGTCAATTCCTTGTAACATCTATTTTAATAATGGGGGAAAAGGGTTATCTGTAGTACAATGGATTAAACTTTTTGCCTCTGTGGACATGATACCTAGCTATAGTAATATTGCTATTATGGGATATTTTCACAGCTCCATGAAATTTTAAGAATTTGTCAATTTCTCAGAAAGAAATCCCTTATCTGATCAACCTTACTAGTGTCTCTAAACTTAAGAAAGTTTTTTGAAGTCAGGAGTTTTTTTTCTGACAATTTACAGAACATATTATCAATTGTTTTTGCATTCATAAAACATAAAAGTTTTCAGAGTAATTTTTCAATAGTGCAATGGATCTGCTTCAGTGGGAAACAGAAAACTGTATGTCTGAAAAACAGACACCTTTCCCAAGCCACTGCTGTGACTATTTTTGTGTTAGATTGGCAGAGAAATAGAAGGAGGCATTTCCTTTAGCTGTGGTGGAAAATGCTTGGGTCGTGTCACGTATGACTTCCTCCAATATAGAAAGACAATCTGAAAGTTTTTTATTTTGTTTTGTTTTTGTGAAGAAAGCAATATAGGGTTATATATGAGACTTGCAGCCTAATTAGAATTTGTATTAAAATTAATTAAAATAAATGTAGATGTCCTGCAGGACTGCCATGTGCATTATATCTATTTCTTCTAAGTAGCCACCACAACTACCAGAGAAGACAGTAGATGTCAAATTCTTTTGTTGCTGCTTTTCTTTCCAGAACAATAATAGCAATGAGGAAATAGCACATGGTTTTTCTAAAGTTATATTAGACATATCTGATCTTCATGTTTGCAGTAATCTGACTTTGGCAGGCTTTTTAAAGATGGGTTAGGGAGTATTACATTAGACAGTGGTGTTAGGCAGCCAAACTTATGATATTTTGCAGTTCCAGAAAAGAAAGTTCAACACAGCCAAGATCTGAACAGAGCAGATATTGTATATTAAAACAGGCTGGAAAACCTAAGAGAGAAACATCCAAATGTTGCCCAACGAAGCGATTGCACTGGCAGCTTGCATGAAGCTGAAGATCTAAATCACATATGCAGAAAATGGGGAGATTGTAATCCCTTTAATAAGGGAAGTATGCCCCATGGGGGACGACTAGTCCCAGCATGCAACTGCAAAATGTCATAGATCTCAGCTGCCCTTGAGCATTATGGCTGCATGCAAAATTGCTTTGACACAAATAATCCTATATACAAAGTGGAGGCCATTGCCTCAGATGCTGCTGGAAAGCAAATCTCCTGTCCCTGTCCAAAAGTGATGGCAGATATGTAAAATTACACTGACAAATATTTTTGTATCATTGCACACCATTTATAAAGCTGTTTTGAACTCATCGTTGTTATTTGAGTTAGGATTCTCTGTAGGAGAAATTTATTCCAGAAGTACTGACATCAGTCAGGAGAGAAAGTAATTTTTATTTCTGGCAGGGAGATCATTGCAGAAAATGGTATATTACAAAAACAAAGACAAATAAAGGAAATGGGCAACAGCGACAGTTTAAAATAGAAAATAGGGGATGTTTCTAAATAATACATTGAAAATTCAGGGATGATTCAACTAATACAAAATATTTAGGAGTATATATTTTCAAATTAAATTAAAATCTGTCAAAAATGCAAGAAAACTTTGAGCTGCATCTGATCAGCACGTTATTGGCTGAAATAACGTGCTGATGTCACCTTCCCAGATAAGCGCAGGGACAGACACTGACTTCATGTAGTTAGAGATGTCTTGTGCGGTGATGGGCTTCTCCAGATGCCTGTCTGCAAACACCTTATTAGGGGAAGAGAATGTAACTCCACTTGGATGCTGAAAATAAGTTTCCTGGTTGCTGTTTATCTGTTCTGCATCAAATGAATGAATGCAGATACATATTCTTAGATAAAATCAATAGTGAGGTTGAGAACATACATAGCAGTTATTTGACATAAAATCTTTTTATGACGTTGTTGTGGTATTCCTAAAACAAATATTGTATGATCAGAAAGTCTTATAAATGCAAGATTAAAACCACCAAAATAGAAATATATATATTTTCACATGAAAAACCACCAAACAACCTTACCTCTGCCTCAATATAATATGATGTATTAGGTATGTAAAAGGCATCTCATTAATTATAATCTGATCAATGATCGGAGAAAAGGATTCTAATTCTTTTCTTACTGTGTGTCTGGAAAATTAATTTTATCCTTCTAGGTGTCCTCACATAAAATAGACAGTCATATTAATTTTAATCAGATTCTGTAAACTGCTTGAGATAATGATGTTATTTTCTTTAATTAATTCTGACAAGAACTCTAAACTATGGTACCTTTTTCCACCAAAAAAAAAAAAAAAAAGAAAAAAAAAAAAAAAGAAAAAAAAAAGAAATTAAACACAACAGAGCTTCAGTTGTACTTCAGAGCTTCTTTTTGCTGAAGAGCTTCTTTAAAAATGTCTGTATTGCCACTTCATAAGGAAATGCTAGAGGATTTGTAGCAGAAGGTTGCAATGTTTAATTTCATATTATTTGACATGCAGTGTTTTTCACTCTTTTATCAGATGTTTATTTACTCTTCTAGATTTCTTTGAAGAAGGCAGCAATCAGCAGGTTTGGCTTCAGGTTGGAGTGCTGCCAACATTTCTAGAGTCAGTCCCCCGCCCCTTGCGTGGTCCCCTGTGCACCCACACACCTCACTGCTTCCCCTGGCAGGTTTTTCCTCATTTCTGCACTGCAGCTTCTGCCAGCCCTTCAGAGCAGAGCTGACTGAAGAGTGCTTCCTTTGCTCGCTGCTTTGTTAGCACGCAGAGGGAAGCCGCAGTTGGGGTTAAAAGAAACCCTTGGAACAGGTTTCCAAAATAAGGGGGGGGGAAAGCCTCCCTCTACTGAAATGGCTGCCAGCTGAGGAATTTCCTGAGGAATGACAAGGACAGCCATTGTGGCAGCTCCTTGGGTATTGCCTCTACCCGCAACACCGCCAGCTCTGTTGGTGAGGGAAGTTCATGGGGCTGCTCCGTGACTGAAGTTGGTCTAAAAACCCAGTGCTGTACTGGGTTTATTTTCAGAAAATTGACTCTATGGGCAGACAACCTTTATAACTGACAAGAGAAGGACCATAGATTGAGTCTTTAGCCACCAAGCCCTTCCTTTTGAGAAAAACAAAGTCACCCTAAGCTATCATACAGCAGGTCCTGCGGTGCTGAATGCTTGCAGTCCTTCTGGGTTTTGCTGATGTTCATGGGTGGTAAGAGGATTTCAGAAATACAAAAATGGAAAATTGATCTTCAAAATATCATTTTTAAGTTATCTGATCTATAATTATACCTTTCTTTTTGAATCCGGGAACTGGTCAGCCTTTGTGGGCATTATGTGAGCAAAAGCATCGAGCAGCCACCTCAGACACAGCAGACACACTTAAGCCAACCAAACTCAAGGGGAGACATTTCACATTACAGACATTTCTGCTGGTGGTTCTAGAAATACCATGGAGTTGCAGGTAAGTTTCTGTTATAAGCAGCCTTTCAAGCAGCCCATCTCTCCACCTTTAATGAGAAAAAAACTTGCCAAGACTTTTTTTTTCTGACACTCTCTCCCAGTTCTGGTATTCTCTGTATCATCTAAAGCCTTTAAATGCTTTTCTAAAATACATACCTATAATCCTATGAAAACCTCAACTCAGAGGCTGTAAAGTCCAGTTGTTTGTTCCTCCTCTGCCATCGTGATCCCAGGGTGCTGTAAACTAAATGACTTTGAAGGTACAGAAGCTCACAGCTTTGAGGGGAAAAAAAAAGATTTTTAGGTTCTATCAAAATTGTAAAGATACAGACATGCATTTCAAGAGGAGCATAATTTTTAGCTGGCTGTCAAAATTTTGGCCATATATCTGATGGTACTGAGTCCAGCATTAAACACAACAGATATGGCTATTTTTATCTAAAAAAGATTAAAATAGCCATATCTATCAACAACCAAATAAATGTTGGTTATAAGAGTATCTTGGTGCTCCAAATCATTGTCACACCCAAGCTGGAGGCTGACTGAAGGGATTTTCTGTGCATTTATGTCACTTAGGCATAGGTAAAACCCTCACATAATTAATTGCTTAATTTTGGTTAAAGCCAGCAGAGTGTGAGTTTCCAGGGAAGTGCTGAGTACCAGCCACTTGCTGAAACACTCAGAAACAGAGGGACATGCAGCACAAGAGAGCTGTGGTTTGTATATTGTTCCAGAATAAGGGTGCTTTCTTGAGAGGGAGCCATAATAAGATTACATGAAAGATAGTTCATACTGCAAGTACGAAATACTTTGGTCATGAAAAGAAGATCAGTTAAATATTTTACCATGGTTCAATGCAGAGCCTTACACATGGAATGAAGCTGAGAGAACAGTCAAAACCTGTTCTTCCTTCAGATACAGAAAAGGCTGACTTAAACAGACCTTTTTGGAGTGTCTTTTGTGTTTAAAAACAGGGGGTAAAATCACAGTAGTAGCAAATGCAGTGACTACATTTCCTTTGACATTAATGGATGAAATTTTATCTCAAGGAAACTAGTCAGATAACCAACAACTTACCTCACTCATCTGCAAAAGAAAGAATAAATGTTCCCCTATATATCATTATTATCAATCTGAAAAAAATGCACCACATGTGCAGATAAAGCTCTGAAGTAGGTTATCTCCTTGATAGCACTGAAGGCGAATTTCTCTTTCCACAGCAATCCAGTAGAAATGTTGCCAATACAACCTTTCCTACTTATGGAGATAATAGTAATGAATAAAAGGACTATCATGACTGTATAATAGTTTAAAATACAGCTTTGTCTCTCTTGACATCTGCATAGACTAAATGAGTTGTTGAAGGATTTGAGCAGTTTTACAGAGTATATTAAGTTTCAGGACTTACACAAAAAAAAATATTCATTTGGTTGCATGTTGAAATGCAGAGCCAACAATAACTTTGGGATTTATTAAAAGCAGGCCACTGTTTTAATGGGAAAATATTTTTATGCTATGAGCAGAAATGACTTTTTTATAAGTCTTGTAAAAACTCAAAGAAGAGCAGTGAAGATTCTTGTGATAGATGAATTTTGCTGCTCGAGTCAATTACTATAATAAAATATTTGTTTTGAAATGGACACAACACCTGTTTCATTTACTAGCAGGAAAACTAGGACTATATTTACTATTTTAGTTGTAGAAAGAGGCTATAAAAATTAAAGAAGAGCAGGTGTTAATTGATGCTCTGTGACGTGCTGCTTGTGGGTATCCTGAAATTGCCCATTTGCAATAGAACCGTCAGCTACCTGGCAAGATTTCGGTAATACAGTAAATTATTACTACAGATTGTATTTCACTCAGTCTGTCACACTGCATTAGGCTGCTACTGTAGTGTCTCTCTTGGAACTGCCCTTTTGTCTGGATTTCTCCTGATATACAGCAAAGTTTCCAACCACACTGAGACAGGGGTTTTAGTGCATGGCTTTGCTCAGGCAAACTGTTACAGCCCCAGTGTGCCTGTGAGGAGGTTCCATTCCCAACACTGGATCTGGGTGATGGAGATTTGTGCCCACTACTGAACCACTTGCTGAAAATATCCACAATCAGCCTTGGCTGGTCTCTGTTCTCGATTCCAAATCCAGTTTTTCAAAATGTCAGAAAAGGAAAGGGAAAGGAAAGGAAAGGAAAGGAAAGGAAAGGAAAGGGAAGGAAAGGAAAGGAAAGGAAAGGAAAGGAAAGGAAAGATCTATATTTTGGCAGGGGATTTGACTAATTGTTGTTTTTACCTTAGCATCTTGTAGTCAAGGCATTTGGTTTTCTCATTTCTATCAGACTTGACTATTCAGTATTGCAGTATGTTCCTGCTGGGAGTTGTTTCATTACTTTGCTTTTTACAGCATATGAAATTTAGACTGCAATGTGATAAGCTTCTCTTTAGCTTTTGCTGGATCCATTCCACTGTTTTGTCCTCCATCCACACTCTAATGCTAACATGGCTGGAGAAATGCGGTATTCTGAAATTACAGAAAGTTACGTTGTCAGTTTGCTTTTATTCATATTTGTTGGAAGATACTGAACTTCAGAAAAAGCTGCAGTTGTGGTGAGAACACTTAAAACAGAGCAGTGTCTGCTACAGCTTCTGCATGTGCGGGTGGTGTGGGTGGGTATTCCCCAGTAACTGATGCTGTGTGCAACCCTGAGGTGTTAACTCCTTCTCATGTGGTGACCACTGTGTGTATCCTGCTCTATACTGCAGCTCCCCCAGACAAATCTCCTTCTGCCAAATGAGTTTCTACCTTATTCAGTGCTGAAATATACTAATTTCTGCCACCTTCTCTGCCTCAGAGGGTCTGTGTCTATGGCCATATGGATATAGCATCCCAGACTTCCATGTGCAGCTCATCAACCAATGTAGTTCCACAACCAAGGATTCATAATGATTAGAACTGATATACAACCACCTATCAATCACGGGAAGTTCTTCTGGGTTCTGCTTCCATTCTGTTTGTGTCTTCAATGTCCTTTGACTTGCCTGTAAGCATTTTTTCCAGTATTTCTTCATATTCCTGTACTTCTAAGGAGAACTACTGCAATATATTCTTGTAACCTTTTCTATCTATAGCTCATCACAGCTGTCCTCTGTTTTGGCTATCCTTTAAGTTCTAATGATGGTTTTCTCTCTTCTATCGGAAACAACTGTAAAAAAAATTGCCTTTTTTGGGAAGGGGAATTTTGAAACTCAGAACGATCTTTGTTGCTCCTTATATTCCGTAAGGGACTTAACAGGGTAAATTTACATCATCACTTCCCAGACAAATAATAAGTCTTATAGACTCTCTTAATTGATTCACCTCTTTCCATTTGACAACAAGTCACTGGCACATCAACAAATATGGCAAGGTTAGATGGGAATTTGCAAATAAAAGCTATTCTTCCCAATAGCTGTTTATCTGTGTTCTTGCACCTGGGGATAAAAGTGGGATAAAACACAGTGCATGCTTGTGAACAGCTTTTGCAAGGCAACAGATCCAAGATGCCTCCATGGTGGTTTGTTTGTTTTCTCACATTTTTAAGATATTGTTGTTACTTTCTATATGCAAACAGGGAAAAATGTTTATTTATTTCAGATGCTTGAACTGTTTCTTTAACAAAAAGCATTTCTCCTTCTGACTTCTACAAAAACTTGATTTGTCTTCCTGTGGGAATGAATTAAGGCATACCTGGAAAATAGATAACTTTTGTACTTGCTCTAGTCTATTTCAAAACACCCAAAGAACTGGGCACATTTTAGCCTACCTGCTCATTGCTACTGAGCAGAGGAAGAACATGGACCTGATGGCTGGGAGATGCTCTCTTGCTGCTTTCTCACTCAGAATTTATCTTAGTGAGAACAAACATCAGGATCAGTTTTTACAGCTACATTTTAAAGGCCTTTTGGACATTTACAGTTGCACACCAATACTCAGTATGCATAATATCCTGAGGCACATCATCTATATTAATTTCAATGGAAGTTAGGAGATTTTGGAGCTCCCTCTTCATCTGTTTACCCATACATCCTGTGAGAAAATGCATTTTAATCATGCCACTGGGCTAGGGGCACTGTCAATGCACTTACCTGTATCTAATCCTCCCTGTTGGATATTAAAATTGCAAACTTACCTAATATTCCTAATTGTGCATTAAAATGTGTGTTTTATACAATGTCTGTGTTTATGTAGTTCATATAGAAATATGCTGAATGTCTTTTAGATTGCAAAGCCACAAGCACAAAAATTAGGGTAAATCTGTTGTATTTAAACCTTTGCTACTCAATGTATAACAATTCTTACAGCTCATATTTGAAAGTCTGCATGTGCTATGAAGAAAAAATTTGCTCCTGGACATTATGCAGTTCTCATCACCTCAAACTTCAGAAACTGAAATGAGGTAGCAGAATTATCATAAAAATTATTATAATATTAGATTACAAAGAGAGAACCAAAATTCTTCCTTTTTTTTTTTTGGTTGGTTGGTGGGTTTTGTTTTGTTTTGTGATTTTTGTTTGTTGTTTTTTGGTCTTGTTCTGTTTTTTACTTTTTGTTTTGTTTTGGGGTTTTTTTGGTTTGTTTTTTGTTTGTTTATGTTTTGTTTTGTTTTGTTTCCTCTTCTTGGAATTAAGCAACACTAGAGAAAATGAGAGTCTCTTAAACATATTTTGTTTTTTACTCAGGTATCACGCTGGAATACCTTCATCGCAATTTATTTTATATTACAATGTACAGAGATACTCATTCTAGAGAGAAGTTATAGCCCAAAGATGTGTAGTAGAAGTGTGAAAGATAAGTAAATTTACAGTTAACTCCCCTGTATTGTCACATACTAATGTATTTGGGATTCTTATGTTTAACCTTAACTCTGTATTTTCTGAATTTAGAAAGCTAGTTTAAGATAATTGCACCATCTATATGATTATTTTTTTTATTTCTCACTCTATGTTACTGATATTTGCTTCTACCCATATATCTTCAAAAGAGAGAGCAGCTGATTAGTTCTTGCTTTCTGTCTAAACATATATATGCTAACATTAACACTTGACCCATGTCAAGACAGGGTTAAGGTAGACTACAGAGATGAGTAAATATAAGGCAAAAACTATGTGCTTTGGGATCATGACATCTTTTCAATATTTGAAGAGAACTGTTGCCAGAACCTCCAGGCTGATTCTCAAGGGAGAGGTGTGGAGAAACTTCTGGCTCTTGATTGAGACTTCAGCTCAGTGAAAATTAAACATTGAAGGCCACAAGGAAACTATTGCCAAAACCACAAAAATTGGACTTTTTGCTGAATAGAGCCTATAGAAAGTAATCGCTCATTCTGAGTTTAGAATGCAACAGTTTGTTTCAGCTGAGCTCAAGTTTAGAGTCATACATGTTGTACCTTTTTACCTGCTTGAAAAAGAAAGATCTTAAATGACAAAAACCTTGGCACCCTCTCTGTGACCTTCATTTTATTTGGAACAGTTTCCCACTGATAACAAATAAACAGTAAGTTCACTCCATACACCTGTATAGCCCTACCCAAGATAATACACTTTGTTTCTCCATAAAGGCCACAAGTGCACATGAGATTTAAAAAGAGGAGCTTAGCCAATGAAGTGTAGTAGAAGCCTATAGCTTACCAAACCAAATAAAATCTCCAGCAATTTGAACAAGTCTTTTGCTGGGACCTTCAGAAGATAAATACTCATCCATCCAGCTCCCTTCCTGTTTTGTAATGTCTCCCTGTCCAATTTAATAAATGCTTTCTTGCTGTTTCTTGGCATCTTCCAGAACAAGGAATGTAAACTGAAAAGACCATGGAGACTAGGGTTGGCCCAGGACTGCACAATGAATAATATCAGGAGACACAGAGACGAGTCTGTCAGCCCATACCTCTTGCCACGGCCTCTGGGAGGGAAGGTTGCTCAGAGCTCCATGAAGCAGACTTTTGTTATACAATAGTTAAGGCACATGAAAGTCAGAAGATAAATGCATGCTCTAACAGGTCAGCTGCAAAAATTACTACAGCACAGAAAAAAAGTCCAAAAGTAACAATAGGAAAGGTAACGCTGGAGGGAAAATAGTACAGCACAACAAGGATCACCAAAGATTTATGACACTATTTTATGGCACCTTTAGTCAGGTAGAACATGCCAGGAAAGGGCAGTAGCTGCTGGATAAATATATTTTATTTATTTATAGTCTATAATTGTCTATTATTGTTTAAATTAATGAAACAGGATTTGTACTGTGACAGTTGCTCTCCAAAATGAGCATCCAAACTTTTGATGTTTAAATTGTTTAAAGTTAAGATAATTCCTTTTTAAATAGCATATCTCAAAATATACACAAAATTCATCTCTCTGTGAAGTGGACTTTCTACAGAAGGCCTGAGATTTATTTCCTATTCATTCATGGAAGAGCCCTTGCTGCAGATGCACGTAAGAAGGTGTACTTAAAACATTCATTAATTCTGCTTCTGGGTGGCCTTGGAAAACTATGAAGGCTCTTCAGACTCTAACATTTTGGCTCCATGTAGTTTTGCCTTTCAGAAATAGATCACTATTGTCTACACGTTCATACAGCCTATTCTTGGATTTTTGAACTATCACAAGAGAGTATTGTATTCATAAAAAATCAATGTTGAATGGCATTTATCTGCAGGTTACAGAGCCCTTTGTAGAAGAGGAAAGGCTTTAAGGGCAAAAGAATACAATGTAGTGTGCAAAGAACAGCATGGTTTCTACCATTGCCACTGGGGATTAGGTAATCCTGAACGAGATCATTTTGGTGTAGATTTTAGCCTATTTGTCAAAGAGGGCAAGGCTACTCTTGTTTGCTGTTGAATGATTTGAGATTTATGCAGAAAGACTAATGAATTCTAATTTATTCATATAATTAATTTCTTTATGGCTTGTTTCCAAAATTCTGTCTTTGCCCTCTTCTTATATGGTCACTGCAGGATTTTGTTTGACATTAGGAGAGCATTTTGAGAGAGCACAGCCCTCCCTAGATCCAAGTGCTTTTCAGTACTCATCAGTACCATCAGTACTCACTAGCTGAAGTGCCCCTTTCCATTCATGTACTGTAATCTGTTACTGTTACCTCTCCTTTTGACTGTAGTGTTCAGGTTAGTGGAAGAATATCCTGCATCCTCTTTAATAGCCTTGGTCATACAGTGAGACCTGTGCAGTACAACAGCAGACCAAAAGCAGACTGTCTCCACAGACTGCCAGTCATTTGGAAAATAGATAGTTGGTGTTTATGAGATACCCTGAAATCACTTGCATGAGTGGAAGCCAACTGAGATGAAGGTAAACAATTTCTTCTATTGTGATGTAATCCATTACAAAAATAATCAGTTTGAGAAATAACATTGAGGTAAAGTCAGATAAAGCTAAAGATTATATCTAGGGACATGGAGGTATCCACAGGCCTTACTGACTCTGGCCAGCACTTTCAGGTGCTCCCAAACCCTGCTCACAGTCCAGGGCCCCATTTCAGCAGGCTTAGGGCAGTATTCATCATTCTGGGGCAAGGCCATCAGCCCCTGCCCCGGATCTGCTGCAGAGAGCAGCTTCCAACTCTTCTTCAGCCCTGAGTGTGCATCCACTGAGTCAGGCTCACCCACAAGCCTGTGTCCCAGCCTATCCTCAGTCCATTCCCAGGGAAGTGCCCAGTGTCCAGGGCTGGGGCTGGTCCTGCTGTCCCCAGCTGCCCTTGCCACCAGGGTACTGCCCATCCACCTCCCAGTGGAGGAGTCCTGTGGCTCCCAGTGCTTGACCCCAAGGAGCCACTGGCCCTCATGGCACCCTCATGACACAATCAGTTCAATCTCATGAGAGGTAGAGGCATTTACAGAAGCTGTTTGCAGTGATGATGTTTTCATTACCATGACTGAATTAAAGGTCTTTTTTAATCTGTCCACATTACTCTACAGAAACTTTTCTTACATTTAGCAGTCTCCACAACGAGCTTGTGAATCAGACATTAATCTATTGCATTTCTTGTATTTAATTTTCATCCCTTTTGGTTGACTAAATTGTCAGAGGTTAGGTTTGGCACCATAAATGTTAATGATCTCCACGCATCAGGAGACCAGCATTTGGTGGGCCAGCCCTTAAAAATCTGGTTTGTTTTCCTATGTGTCATCCATTCACTAGTGTCTCTTATTGTAGAATTATGTAATGGGGCTGTGGTAATCCCTTGTGCAGGCACATAAATTACACCAAACCCACGGATGGTAACAGGTTCAGGTGATTTTCAGTTCTTTGATGTCTTAAGTGCTTTCCTGGTTATTTCTCTCTTTTGATTGTTGATCTTTTTTATTCAGCACTTCTTATCCTGAGCTAAATGTTAGGAAATTATTTCCCACTGTGGCTCATGTTTTATTGAAGTATGCACGTTTTGTTTCCTCGCATTGGTCTGACTGTGTGAAAAGCACCAACCTATTAATTTCTGAAGAAATGTTGTGACTTTATGAATTACATTATTTGTTATGTTTCCATGAGAAAACAACAACCTGAGTCTTCCCTTCCAGGTCTACTGTATCCCTATGAGATGGGAATCTGTGTAGCTCATGTTGAAGGAATAACTTAGTTTTTTAATCTGAATTTAGGCATTAATTTTACATCCAATTTAACATTTTCCATACCTGTATGCTGGCCTCTTAGATCTTCTGAATGCTTTTTTGCAGAGAAATAAATAAATAAGCAATTACAAACCAAAAATCTATGACACTGAGATCAACTTTCATCAAACTATGGCAATTTCCACTAAATTGAGCAACATGTAAGAATATTAGACCTGTATAATATGGGATTCCCCCATCTGGTTCTTGATAAACTTGAAACAAAGATAAGAGGAAACACATCAAGGAAATATCCAAACATTCACAGAGAATGTTAATCAATGCTTTACAGTCTCCGAAATCACACTATCTAGTATTAGGTATAAAACTGCTAAATTTTAAAATTTTGCTTTGAAACATCACTCTGGAAATTAATGGATTAGACTTTTAAAAAAACTTTGGGTATCATTCACACTTCATTACCCTCAAAACAGGTGTTCAGTGCTCTGTGAGTGTTGATAGGACCCTCTGGGTTCAATGTAATATGGCTTATCCATGGGTAGACATGGATTTAATATCAACTGATGAATCAGAAATAGTATTTAAAATTTTTCCTTGTTCCTTTTTCTGATGGGCTTTCCAAAACCCCTTTAAAGTTATTACATATTTGCTGTGGAAAAAGTTCATAGTCCAAACAGACTCCTACCTGTAACAAACAGAAATTAAACTAACATTTAAGGAAGAAAATTTTAAAATGGAGATTAAACAATGAACTGGATTTATAGACTAATTTGTTTAATGCGAGTGGAGTTTGTAGATGTTCAGAACCAACTTGTAAGTGTCTCATGAAAAATGTCCAGTAGCTTTCATTTAACACTGAATAAGGAGCTGTATTTCACAATAACAGTAGAGCTACACTGCATTTTGTATTTTGTTTCAGATTATATATTTTGCCTAAAACCTCTTGCTCCTGCTGCTTAACTTCCTTATTACTTGTTATACAAGCAGTGCAGTTCTGCTTGAGGGTGAGAGATGGGTTAAAGAGTAAGACTGCAGAGAGGTTAAAGATGTATGAGAAGAACAGAGTGGTGTGTCATATGGGTGACTTTTTTCAGGACCCAGGTGCTGGGGGAGTTGAAGCTTGCTGAGCCAACTTCACAAAATACATCTTTTTATCCACTTTATGTTTCAGTTAACACAGAAAGCAGAGGAGGAAGTGTTCTCTTCCTATCTTATCTATGCCTTCTCCTGGAACTTGCCAGCAGCAGCCTAGCACATACCACCTATTGCAAACACGCAGGGCAGAGATTTGACTACTGTTCCATTAACAAAGCAGTATTCATCAGTCAGTGCTGCCTTCCATTTTGTGTACGCTCCATCCTTCAAAGCCTCCATTCCACTGGGGATTTGGTTTATCTTATCATTTTTTGCACAGACTAACTTATTCCTAAAGGATGACTTTGGTATGCCTCTGCAATGATATGAAGCCGTTTCAAAAGCACATACTTTACATGCACTTGTGCTTCAGTACTGAATCCCATTCAGCACTGATGAAAGATTCCCATCTATTGTGGAAAGATCCATAGGTTTTCCCTTTCCTGATGATGGTTACTTTTAACCGGGGATGGATTCTGTGCCTGTGCTCAGAGAAACACCAAATCTTCTTTCAAGTCCCTCAAGATCTTTTCATGGGGAACACTGTGATACCAGCTGTAAAACAGCTGAGATTTTGTTAGAGGGAGTTTTTCCCTTCCTGACAACAGATGTAGCATGCAAGTTTCCCTCTTCATATTTTAGTGTGCCCTTTTTGGTCTTCCATCTTTTCAGCTGGCCTCAATTTTTCTTCTTTTGCTCCATGGTATCCTTTGATTTCTTGTGATATTCTGTTCTAACCTTCAGTGGCATCTGAGATAAATCTTGCCTCTTTCCTTCTGAAACAAGTGACTAGGGCTCTTCCTTTTGGCAAGACGGAATGGTTGAAAGTACAAATGAACTGGGAATTGTGCATTTTTCTTTTCATTGCGTGCCTCAGAGAAAATGTTTGCCAAATTGTGTCATCACAACATCACAATCTCTGAAGCAGTTTATCAGTGAACAACTGACAATTAAAATATGCAATTTTCCTTAAATAGGAGGCATATTGTCAGGCAATCAAAACCCAGAAATATTGTTCCAGTGCATTCAACACCTTTAACGTGTAGATGTGAGCCTTTTTAAATCCTGCAGCCTTAAAAAAGAAGTGCTTTTAGCCTCTCTCACAATAGTTGGGTGCACACTATAATCTGTGGGAAAGCTCTGTAATTTTTGTATATTTTATTTCTCATTGATACTTTTAGATTTCTGGCTTCACACCTGACAAATATGTGACCTTCTAGGCAGGTCTGCTAGGTTATCTTACTTTCAGCCTTCTAAGCAGATACCACTAGGGTCAGGTTTGAACCTAAGTCTGCAGGAGTTTTACTCCAAATAATGTTTGCTCCTTATTTCCCTCTTTACCTCCCTCCTATCCTTCCTTTTTCATTTTGGAATTAACTTTGTCCCAAGTGTGATTTGACCCCATATCTTTAGTTTGATTTCCAGTGGGAACTCTTTCAAAGGTTGCTTCTCTGGGTAAATTGTTAGAGCAAGGCAGCCTCAGAAATGAGCTGTGTTTGCTGACTCAAACCAGTTGCACTTATGGTACAGTGTATTATGGATCTTCTCTCAACTGAGGGCTTCCTAGCCATGGATGAAATTGCATTCATTTTACTCTGTAATAACAGCCATCTTAGAGCAGAAAGAAATCATGAAATGGTGCTGCTGAAACACAGGTTTTGTTATTTCTAAATTTAGACACTAGGTTCACGGTAGTTAATAATCTGCAGTATCTAAGTAGGGATAATGAGAGAAGGGGGAAAAAAGACTCCACAACAAAACCCCCTTCCCCCAAAATAAAAAAGAAGGCAGTTTTGCCAATCTTGCACAATTGACAGAAAGCATGAACTGAAAGGTTATAATGCAAGTGACTGAATGGTTTTTGGATTTACAATGTTTCAATGGGAAACAGCATGTTCCCATTCTGCTCCGCACTTCTCAGTTTTGGTCCTTGCCGTGCAAGGAGCTGTGGACAGGCTGAAGAAAGATCACAAAGCTGATCAAATGACTTGGAAGACCTTCATATGAGAAAAGGCTGAGAATGCTGAGTTTGCTCAGCCTTGAGAAAAGAAGGTTTTCAGGAGACTTTACGACCACGTTCCAGGATTTTAAAGGGTGGCTACATGGAAGATGGAGACCATTTTTACAAGGAGTCACATGGAAAAGAGAAAGAGTAATGGCTGCAAGTTATTCCTGGGAAGATTCACAAGAAATACAAGATGAATTTTTACAATGAGAACAATCAGCCATTGAGATCTCTCCAGGGAAGTGGTGGACTACCAATGTTGGACACTTTTAAGACTCAGCTGTGTAGGGTGCTGAACCATCTTGCCCAGACTGTGTTTCTGCCAGGAAAGGCTGGACCAGATGATCCTTGAGGTCCCCTTCCAACCTGGTATTCTATGATTCTAGTTTCTTTTTCAGTATGTCTATTGTCTTTTCATGGCTTGTTTGTGACATGGCAGTTATTATTCTCTCTTGACTTTGACTTTAGCAGTGGTTACACTGGCATCAAGGCATATGTGTGCATTAGTTTAAAATAATGCATGCCAATTTTATAATTGTGCTTTTCTGTTTCAAGACAATGTAAACATTCTATATGAAAAAAAAAATTAGGAAGACTGTATGGTTGGCCATACAAAAATATATTTTTTTTATATTTCAATTTTCCTGTGTTGAGAAGGAGGTAACAGTGGTCTTTCTGTAAATAGGCAAATCTATCAGGTTACACAAACTTATTTTTAAAACTTGCAGGGAGACAGAGGGAATTAAGGGACTAAAAACTTTAACTAGAACAGGTTTATTTCTGTAACATGAAGAATAAACAGTTGAAAGTACAGAAACACAAGAGCAGTATTAGAGAAAGTAGTTTCAATATCTGATTGTAGCTAGTTGCTCTCTTATGGAATTGGGGAAAAAGAACCCTGGCAGAGTAAACTAGAAAAATATAAACAAGGAACTTATAACAGCTCTTACAATATTTTTGGAATGGATACCTTAATGTAGGCTCTCAGTACTCTGAAGTTAAGGCAAGTAAATGTTCTGCAGTCAACAAGTGCTGAATGTCCTTGGTAAGTGTTGCTGGTTTTAAGCAGTTCTGCAAAATCAAGTTGAGTTTTTTCTATATACCGCAGAGCCTAATTTTTGCATTGCAAATGAATGAAATTTCATATATTTTAATAGTTTCCTAAAATGAATTGCATTCATTTTAGGAAACTATTAAAATATATGAAATAAATTGAAACTGTATTGCATTATAATAAATGAAATTAAATTAAATCTTTAATTCCTGTTCTAAATTTTCATTTTATTAAGCTATTAAAGAGTAAGCAGTGAAATATAACTCATACCAAAATCAATTAAGAAATTCCAGAGCTGCTTTCTAGGACAAGAAAAGATTGATACTACCCATTTATGAAACAAACAAACACACACACAAACCCCCAAACCCAATAAACCCATACTTTTCCTGAATTCAGTGTTCTGTACTGACAAACTTTGTTGACTATCTGGAAACACTCTCCAATTAATCTACCAAGCTTCATTTTATGGTAATTTGACCTGTAATTTGTTTTTGTTTTCTTTTTTAATTTCCAACAGTAGCAGAGATTCCCTATACTATTGAGACTCAGATTTTTATTTGCTCATAAGGAGACTTTTAAACAATGCTTACAAGTGCAGTAGTTGGGGGTTTCTGCAGAGAAATGAATGTTGACACAACACATGACAATACAAAGTTTCTTGCTGCACCAAATATATGGATTCTGCTGTTGTTGCACCTCTCCACAATTACTGTTCTGCAATGTTTGGAAAATTTGGATTACTATTAAACATTATCTCTGTCACTTCTGAGAGGAGAGGAATGCAGGGAAAATCTACAGTTTTCCTTTAGATAAAACCCTAAAGAAAAAATGGTGTCAAAACAAAGCAGGGTAAAATATATCAGAAATCCTTTTCTTGCTGCAAGTGGATGTGATGCCAGGAGAGATTTCTTGCTGTGATGGATGGGAGCTGTTTCCTTCATTCACTACATGTAAGGCACTGTGTTCCTTGAAAGGGCTGCACCTGAGAGCAGGGAGGAATGGTGCCAGTTCCCTGTTCCTGGTGGTCACTGTTGGGGCTCAGACAGGAGCCATGGCAGACTGCAGGGCTGGAATATTCCCTCAGAACAAGCAAATCCAAGCCATGCCAGGGCAGAAGTTTGGCTGTGCAGGGCTGGCGTGAGGAGCACAGTGTGGCTGCAGGCGGCATCAGATCTGCCAGTCCCGAGAAGAGCAGTGGGCAGACCCATAGCCTTGCCGCAGGCATGATGGAACAAGGCTGACATTATCCAGGGTTATGTGAGTGATATATTGCATACCAGGAAGCTGCTAAACTTTCCTGAGCTGAAAGACTGGGGGAAAGGATGCCCTGCAATGGCACAGTAGGAAAGGGGTAAAAGAGAGATTTCCTTTACTTTTTCATTTCCAGCACGTTGGAATTTTTACTGTTCTAAGACTGACCTTTTTTCATTACATAGTCAATGGTAATGTAGTTGAAGAGTTTCAAAATCCCCTTTGTATGCTTATTCTGACTAAAATGTGCAGCCAGAACCACCTCAAAACTTAGCTGACCCAGGGTCAAAAATAAAACTTATGTCATCATTGCTACAGATATTTAATGATACACCCTGCCATTCAGCTTCTCCCTAGACTGATGCTGCTTAGAATTTTTAATAATACCTCATAAAAAGAAAGACCATTTTCCTTAGGTGGTTCTTTTTTTTTTTTGTTAAGGTATGCTAAAAAAGTCTGCCAATATCTTTGTGAACCCTTTAAATCTATCTCTTTAACCCACTGCAGGAGCAGCTGCATTACCAGGAAGGGCAGGCTCAGCCTTCATAATCTTTCACATCAGTTTGTTCCAGGACTTCACACTGGTTCTTGTTAGAAAGTTTTCTCTGGTTTCAGGCTGAAATCCTCCTTGCTGTGAGTTTACCTTGCAGCCCCTTTTCTCATCTTTACTGAACATGGAGAACAGTATATTACGCCTCTCTTCATAGCTGTAATATGTAGCTACCTGTATTTTGCCTTTTATTATGTTTCTCCTAGTAGTTTCTTCTCCACAAAATATAGCCCAAATTCCTTCACTATTTCTGTATAAAAACCGCTGATCAGTCTTGCTGCTGTTCTCAAAGCTCTCTTTAGTCAATCCACAACCTTCTTTAATTAGGATCCAAGAGATAAATGCTTTTACTTCCACCACAGCTTTGTGAACAGTGCAAAAAGAAAAGAACCAAAGCCAAAGGATTATAGGCATTGCCTTCCTTTTTACAGCTCAATAATAAAATTATGCTTTGCCACAACAGGAAAAGACTGAAGAGTTGTGTTCACTAATGATCGTGATAAATCTGATATCGATTTTTGTCCACAGATAGATACAGTGCTTATGCAATCCACTACAAGCTTCTGTTCAGCAGCTTTGTCATTTTTTCCATCTCATATTTGTGCAGTTGTTTATTCCTACACAGGAGAAGAGCTTCAAAAAAACAAATCAGTAAAACCAAGAAATTACTTCTTTTTTTCTGCACCAATAGCACAAGTCTTGGCAACGTCTCTCTCAGTATATGGCTGAACTTTATTCCTAGTGGGAATCTGGCTGGCACAGGACAAGCTCTATTAAGTGTGCAATTGCAAACTTATATTGCTATTCATTGTGTGATTAGGATTTTAATAATGGTCTGCTCTTTAAGGTTGAGTGGGAGTTGTTTGTCCCTTGCTCCTTCATAAATGCTATTGCAATAACAAGAATTGACAAGAATTTTCCCTTCAATTATTTTCAAGTATTTTAGGGAAGCTAAAGCAAGCTTGCTACAGAGCACATATGCAAATGCATGGTGGGAAGTAGGAAATGGTAACAGTCTGGAGCTGCTTCTTCAACACTGTGATTGACAGATTCAATAGGCACATCTGGTAAGCAACTTCATAGCATGGCCTGCATAAGCACACTGTAAAATTGTAAATGTGGTCTGTGGAGGATAAGGGCTCCTTAGATCTGACATTATGTTTACCAGGCTCACACTTTTCTAGCAGGAGAGGCCCTTCACCGTCTACTGTAAACAGAAAGAAATCAGAGGCTCTCACATGCAGGGCTGTTGGCAGATCACCATGAACTTGTTTCAGCCAGAGCACACTTCGTCGTCATGGTCAGTGAAAGCCTCCGAGCTTCAAAGGTAAGTCCTGTGCTCAAAGAGAGACATTGCCATGACCCATGACTCCTGGCAGATTTGGTTTCAGTTACTGGAAGATTCTCAAAAAATTCAAAGGCACTTCAGCTCCCTTCAAACTTCAGCAAAGAGCAGCAGACCTCCTAGACAAAGCGCAAAGTGTAGCACCAACAGTCCAGAGAGAGTCTGCATCTTGATTTTACTAGAGCAGATGTTATCTGCAAGCAATTAACATACTTGTCATCACCAGGAAAATAGATACAGAATTCTTCGAGCTTTTTTTTTTATCCACCCTAAAGAAAAGTGTGCACAAAGCAAAATTTCCACATTAGTATTAAAATAACATTCAGTGAGGCAAGCGGCATGTGTCACTTTTTTAGTTTCTTCCAGTTCCTTTTTTTTTTTTTTTTTTTTTCAAAGAGCAATGCTGTAACACTTAGATCAGAGCTGGAGAACACATTTCATCACTGAGCTATATCTTTTAACAAGAGAATCTTTGATGTCTGTATTTTTTACTTCACTGTTATTATTTTCAAATGCTACTGTTTGTTTTGCAAAGAACCACAGCAAGTGCATATCCCACTCTTATGAGTGTGGTGGGTTGACCCTGGCTAGACACCAGGTGACCACCAAAGCTGCTCCATCACTCCCCTTCTCAGCTGGGCAGGAGAAAATATAACTGAAGTCTTGTGGGTTGAGATCAGGACAGGGAGAGATCACTCACCAGCTGCCATCATGAGCAAAGCAGACCTGACTTGGGGAAATCAGCTTAATTTATTTCCATTCAAATCAGAGTAGGGTAAAGAGAAATAAAATCAAATCTTTAAAAGCACCTTCCCCTCACCTCCCTCTTCTTTCTGGGCTTAACTTAACTCTCCATTTTCTCTAGCTCCTCCCACCCAGTGGCATGGGAGCTGCAGTCAGATTGGCAGACACTCTGCCTCTGCCAATCCTTCCTCTTCAGGGAACTCCTCACACCCTTGCTCTACTCCAGAGTGTGGTTCCTCCCACAGGAGATACGCTCCCACCAACTTTTCGCGTGTTAGTCCTTCCCTTGGGCTGCAGCTCTTCACAGACTGCTCCAACTTTCCTGTGCAACTTTCCTGCACCAGGGGCTGCAGGGGGATCTCTGCTCCAGCGCCTGGAGCATCTCCTCCACCTTCATTGGTTTTGGGGTCTGCAGAGTTGCTCTCACTTATTGCCATACTTCTCTCACAGTTGAAGTTGAAATTATGTAGGGTGGTTTTTTCCTTCTTAAATGCATTTATCCCAGAGGATGTTGTTGACAGGCTCAGCCTTGGCCACTGGAGGCTCTGTCTTGGAGTTGGTTGGCTCTATCAGACACAGCCGAAGCTTCTGGCAGCTTCTTACAAAAGCCATCCCTGTAGACCCTCCACTATCAAAATTTGGCTACACAATTCAAATACAATGATTCTCACCACAACATAATCTCAGTGAAATCCAAAGATTTCACTGATCTCCAAAGAGCTGTTTTCTGTTTATATGGATGTATGAGGAATCCAGGGACATAGCTGTATATCATCAGCGTGCCTGTTTTTAAAATACTGAGTATGCTTGGCAGAAGTCACATCCCTAATAAATGTACTACCTTGTTAAATAACTGTTTTAAAGGCTGCATACTAGCCTGTCTTCTGAAGAATCTTTTAATTATCCTACAAGCTTAGAAGAACTAGATCTACTCCACAGTTAGTTTTTCCTTATGTACTCACAGTTAGTTTTTCCTTATGAAAGGTTATTTAACATCTTAGCTCATCAACTCAGTGTGCTTCTTGAAATAAGCAGTGTTAACCTAATTTACAGAGGAATTTGCTTTTAGAAGGTCAAAAGCAGGCAGCAAGCTGTAGCATAAAGAGCTAGCAAAAGAAATTGAACTTGAAACCAAGCTGCTCTGATTCTACTTTATTTAATCTATTCTTCCTAAATATCCCCAAGCTCTGCAGCAGCTTCTCTGTTGATTAGTGACAGGAGTTGAGTAGAAAGTGACTATCATGCCAGAAACACTTGGGGGCACTGAATCTGGAATGAACCACACATATTTAAAACTAGCTAATACAGTGACATCTTGAAGCAGCCTAGGGCAGAGTAGTTTCCTCTAAACAGAGGTTTCTAGCCCATAAGTCCTTGAATACTTTTTGTAAGTAAATGATCCTATAGCATGAGCTTTAATTAAAATCATATCAGGCCTGTTCCATATTACCCAGCACAATCTCTGGAGCTTGCTTCTGTACCTTCCTCTGCCTCACCCGCCAAGCCCTCCTTGCTTACATTCCACATGCACAGACTGCTAATGCAGCTGAGCTCACGTAAAATGAATGCATGAATGGGATGGGCAACACCTGAAAGAAGGAAGTTTGTGCACTTCAAACTGGGTGAGGCATTACAGACCAAAGATGGTGTGGCAAAGAAGTCCTGCCTTTATGTACTGTGATGATGGGTAGATATGGAAGATTAAGTGATGGCTCCTGAAGTTCTAATGAAAAATGATGGTTCCATTTTGACTAAGAGGGATGTGGTCATGGCAAGGTTCCTGGTTATAAAGATGTAAGTTTGACGCAGGACCTCTGTAAAACATCCTTCTGTCTCAACCAAGCGTTCTCTCAATAAACTCTTAATCTTCTAGAGTCACCTACTTAGAGAATAAAAAGATAATATGAATCAATTATTTCAGTGGATGCCTCCTTTTTTACATGTTGAAATGTAAAACCCTCTGCTTCTCTGATGAAGGGCAAGGAGAACAATTCAGAGACCATCTACTTTCTTACAGCACCAACCCTCCTTTCAGCACTTCCCAAGATTCCCTACAATTTTTTATTATGTCTCATTCCAGAAAAGCTATGCTGCACCTTTATCCTCATCTTTCCATAGTTTCCTTTTTCATCTAGATATTGTTCTGTCTATCCTCTGATACAAAAATATTATTAGTAATGTTTTTACTCTGCAGAACTACTGAAAAGCAAAAGAAGTTACTATGGGACTAATGCCAATAAACAAAAGAAAGAAGCAAAAATGCATTTTGGACAGGCAGTTTGGGAGCCTCAGTTGCAGGTATTTGAGGTACTGAAGATTTTATATTAGTGGAAACTTTAATAATTGAGGATGCCAATTGTGTACTTCCTTGATGACTGTCTACAATATTGATCCTTTGAAGACTGCAGTCAATAATGGTTTATTCAGTGCTGGAAGGATGTTTTGTGCCAAGGAATCCAGGTTGCCAGAAGCAAGTGGTTAGTTCTTACTGAACAGCCAAGCTTCAGAGGGTTACTGTGGCCCACTCTATACCCGTGATAGTACAAAAAGCAAAATTATTTTGGTGATGGCAGAAAAATAGAATAGATGGGGAATAGATGTCATAAAATCAGGACAGTTGAAGAATGCCTTTATGGAAGTAATCAGAGACAAGAATTAAGTTAAACTTTACAAGTGATTTCATCTGAGCTGGAAAATAGATGATGGAATCAACCATTTTAAGCAGGAAAATTTCCTGCTTAAAAGAATAATTTATTTTTCATATCTGTGATTGAAAATTTTATTTTCAACATTTTGCATCTTGAAAATAGCCCTTTTTTATGGGACATGACTTAGTTTGGTCTCAAAGTTAGATGTAATTGAGGAAAAGCAAAAGCACTTAATAATGCTTCCAGCAAAATAGCAGTAGGACTTCACATGGCTTTTGTTCTCTTCAGTTATGTTCAGGTTCAGAATCCTCCATCCTGACTAAAGATGATAGAAGCTGCTACATTAACCTGTGAGTGAGCTCTTATACTCCTTCAGAATCCTTTTGAAGAGACCTCTTCTCAAAATGTGTGAAAAATGTGTGTTGATTCAGTGGAGATTTCCTTTCAAGTACAAACAGACTGAAATGACTGAGGCCATGTCACCACACATAAAACCTGTAATTTCCTTTTTCCTTTAAAAATGACGATCGGTTGAATATTGGTGTGTATGCTACAGTTCATGCTGCTAGTAAGGCTGGTAACCATTTCTTTAAAATGTTTCTAGCAGACATTATCCTACCTTATGTAAGACTCTAATTAGTTGATTCAAGGGATATTACCTTACACCACAATAATTAGTGGTACTGTGAAAAACTGAGACCTTCTTGTGTTGCTGAAAGCCTGTTCATTTAAACACCAGACTTGTTTACACAGTTAAACAGAAAGACTTATTAGGAATAAAGAACATCCTGTAAAAGGAGACACTGTATTCTGGAAAAAATACAGAAAAGAGTTGATAAGGGGTTGCCATTGCAGTGGCCTCTACATGCTGACCAGATGACATTACAGTTGAATAAGAAATTGTATTATCTCTGCACGCTGTATGAGCTGAATTACTGCCTGGCCATTGTGCTCAGACTTATCATAGCAACGCTAGAAAGAAGCTGGCACACTAAAGAGTCAAAGATGAGTAACAAGAATTATGAGAACCCTAGAAACGCTCCTTAACAAAAAATGGCCTGAGAAGTTTCACTATTTTCACATAGAAACTTCCTTGCACCACACTACTACTGGGAGAAGGTAGAGATTTTCAATAGGAAGACTGTTATAACAAGATTAAGAGGCTGAGTATTAACTGAATTCAGACAAAATGTACTCATTCTAGGTCTCACTTTGACTTTCTTCTTTCTATGGACACATCTACACCTGATTTCTTGGGTTTAAATGACTCAAGGCTTTTTCTGGGCCGTGGTAATAAAATATAAATGATTAAAGTTGTTTGGGAGTATTTATGAAATAGTTTGGTGAGAAAATACTGATTTATTAAAGCTTTGTGAAAACAAATATTTACATGCCAGTTTCTATGAGGAGCTGTAACTGAGCAAGGGACAGGGTTCCAAAAGAGCAGGAACAGTGGTTTCCCTGGACAAATTTTTCTGGTAAATTGGGTGTTTTTGGGGCCATTCTCTGGCATTAAAGCCAACTGACATGGAAGATCCCACATCCATATTGTGAAAATCTCTTTGCTCTCCATTGCATGATAGATACTTCCAATTTACCTATGAGGAACATTATGTAAGGAATGCCTGTTTCCAGACCATACAATGGAATTATTTGGGAAATAGCAGCAGTCTCTGGCAAAAATTATCCTGGGACTGTTCTGCAATTTTGTGGAAAATCAAGTCTCAATGGAACAGCTCCTGGGACGGAATAATTCACTAGGGTAGATGAGGTTGTAGTGTGCTGCTGCAGATCCAAAGCCATCACAATCTGTGGTTTCATGCTTTCTCACACAGTGGACAGACACATGAATCAGCTGGGCTCCAGAGCAAGAGACTCTAGTGTCCAGCAGTAGTGTCTGACTGAGAAAGAGAAAATAAAACTTTGGTTGACACCCTCTAGTAGCCCTGGTGAGGCATTTCACTTCTTAAATGCTCTTCAACTCAGTCTCCAAAATGAAAACAAAACCAACCAACCACCCAATCAAACAAAAAACCTGACATCAAAAGCCTGACAAAAGCCCTTGACAGCAAAAGTTTCATAGACCACCAAAAGTGACAACTCTTGTAAAATCAAATCACAAGTTTGTCTTGAGAAGCTTGGAGAAAAAAGACTTCAGTTGATGTTAAGAAGAGTCTTATGACCCAGGCTACTTTGGCTTTTGAGTGTACAAACACAGACCCTCATGGAAACAAAGTCATTCAGAATTACCAGTGTTTTTGGAAAATCCAGAAGGCATTAGTTTTTGTACTCTGCAGGATCTGTGTTTTTCTCCTTGGTTTGTGCCGCAGTGGCTTTGTGCAGCTTTTAAGTGTAATTGGAATAAATTGAAGAATGTTAGAGACTCCTAAACGGACTATGCTTTAGATACAGGATAGCATTATAAAATGAAAGTAGAGTGGCTGGCAGCTGAACACAGAAGTCCCACTGGGACCCGTGCCCTGTAGCCTAAGACAAGAGGTTACACTGGATATTTGCAGCTTACTTGCTATCCCACACAAAATCCCAGCAAGCTGCATATTTTAACAAATAAATTTATATGCCACATCCTCACCATTGATCACATTGTCAGAGACTGCAAACAGATTTTGTTAACTTGTTTAGACTGGTTTCCCCATTGCTAAATAGCATTTGGTCTTCAATATTCGGTCTTTACACTCTCACAGTTTAAGTGACAGAATGCTTTAGCATTATTTTTACATAAAATAATTATTTTGGGTTTGTTTTTTTCAGTATGGAAGAAGGAAAATTAGGTATGGAAGAATTTAAGGAAATTAAATTTTCGCTACCCCAAACTGGGCAGAGTAAACAACTAGGATTTTGCCTGGGAAGTACTGATATTAAAAATTCTCACAAAATTCCTTTGGGAGGGGTGTTAAACCACTTTTTAATACAGAGGATCTCTGTGTAAAAGAGCTGTTATTCGCTCCTAGGTCCCCTCCCCTTCAAAACTGTGTGGGCTGCCTCCTTTGTAATGTACACTCACATAATACCCCTATGGCAATGACAGTGGTTGCTTGCACAGAAAATTAATGCTAAGAAAGTATTTATGCATTTGTACTGTATTGAGTGTGATAAATGTTTTCCCTCTCTGAAAAACAAAACACTTGCATTTTCTGCTTTTGTTCTTCATCTCCTCCCATCTGTTTTGTTTCTCTTAGCTGGAAATGAGAATAACAGCTGACTCTCTGTGGATTGCCAGTGGTCTATGGAGGGTTTGAAGGCCTCTCTAATATCTTTGAAGCTCTTTTTTAAAAATAATTCTGTCCCAATTCATATGAAAACCCATATAATTCTTTCATCAGATCATAATTATTGCAGTGAAAGGACTGGACCTATTTTCTATCCTTGTCAATAGTGAGGGTTTTGTGGCCTTGTGGCCCACTGGATATCCAGCATTTATGTCTCCAACCAAAAGCATTTGTCTAAATGCAGGCTTGTTATGAGGGTGATATAATGATTTCCTTCACCCAAAGTAACAGAGCCAATAGATCTTTTCGGATTGCACTAAAAACACAAACATTGTCTGAGGAGCTTCTGAACGTGGATCTCAAAGAAAGGCAAATCCAGACACTGTGCATTATTTAAATACCTTCTTCACTGTCTGAAATAGTGTGTGACTTTACAGCTATAAGAACCACAAGGTTTTAAGTAGAAACCTGTGGTCTTTTGTTCTTCCAAATACAAAATCACCACAACAAGAAGAAACACTTGGGTTATGGTTCAGCACTCTAGGCTACTCTGTAGGGCAAAGTTACAAAAAAATGAAGCTGTATATCACAGCAAGTTAATCACAAGTTCTTGGAAACTCTAACAGACTGAAACTCATGAGCTACTTTGCCTTTAACCACAGAAAAAACCATGAAAATTCACAGGTTGTTGGGGTCATAGGAAGAGAGTCATAATTAAGGCCTGTGAATTTTCACTGACACCAAGTGACTAGAGGTTTATAAAACCAATTTAAAGATCATAAGTTTTCTGGAGCTAATAATTAACAGTTTGGGTTTTGTTGTGTTTTTTGTTTGGGTGTTTTTATTTGCTTTGTGATTGTTTGGTTTTGTTTTTCTTTTTGGGTTTTTTGGGAGGGGGTTGGCTGGGGAGAGTCTGACAAAAATATTTAAAAGACCCAAGATGCTCCCTAGAGTAGCACACTCTACACTCAAAGATGTTTATATTTTCACTTTATCATTTCTCAGTAGTGGATTTTCATTAGTAGCCTGATTTGACATGACTACTAATGTGAATCAACTTAACTGCATCCGGCTAAATAAACATTGCCATCATTTACAGGGCAGTTACTACACAAACTGGGGGAAAGACCTTGTCCATAAGGTAATCAAAGCATATGAAAGCAGAATGTCCCTTTTTCTTTCTATTACAACCAGAAGTGGGAAGAGAAGTTGGTATATGCCTGCTTGGCTAAGGAATAAAAACTTTTTTCAGTCTATATTAAAAACAGTTTTTAGATGTTTAGTTCATAAAAAAAAAAAAAAACAAAAACAAAAACAAAAAAACAAAAACAAAACTATTGCCTATTTTATTAGTTGCACCAAAGTCATGTTGGCAAGTGAAAAAATAATATTAAGCTAAAATAGCTCCATGTGTTTCCTATTATATAATCAGCTGGTGATGCAAAGGACAAGCTTGCATGGCTCGCTAGTCAGCCTGGCGGTTATGGAACTCTGAACCAGAACGGTGCCGTTCACTGGGAATAAGAGAAGCAAAAATGTCCAGAATGAGCACAAACCAGCTCACAGTACTTACCCCAGGTTAATAGTGAGGTTGCTGTGACTGGTATTCCAGCATGGCATGTCTAAGAAAAAGTTTTTTTTTATACTTGATGACAAAAATGGGTGTTCATGTACATTAGCTGTTATGCATTAATGTGCTCTAAATGTCTGGTGTAGGTCTATTGGCTGATAAATGTAAATCAGAAAGTAGCTTTTCTGAAGCTTAATTAAATCTGGTTTAAACATGCTTGAACACATTTAATTTTTCAACAGTGGATTATCTAATTGGCATACTTCAATTGCAATGGTGTCTTTTTCAAAAAGTTTCTGAAGGAACACAGTTATCATAAGACAAGAAGGAAGACGTTCACACAGATTTGGAAAAAAATCCAAAAAACCTAGTTAAAAGTGAGGAAGCAGTGGATGGGAACAGAAGGTGAATTTTCATACCAAACAAATTTATAGAGTAGTGCCACAGTAATACATGCTTGGGTCTTAGCAGCATAGGCCGTGGGAATGGACTTAATGGATAATTTAGGGAAGAGATGAACAAAGAGGTGACAAAGTTTGTTGATGATCCCCAGTTACTTAATGTAGTAAAGCTGCAATAAACTAAAAAGGTTTTATTTATTTGTATAGTTATTTATATATATTTATATATTATTTATGTACTGTGTGATGGAGAAATGAACAGCAGCAAAAAATTCAACAAAGGTAAACATAAAGTGACGTAGAAAAAAATCACCCTAACTTTATTTATAGAAAGATAAAATTTGAGTTGTCTATTTCTATTCAGGAATGAGGTCTTAAGAGATCTTCATATCTTGAGAAAGAAAACTATCAATTCAGTGCTCATTCATGGGAGTAGAAGGTCTACTGTGCTATACAGTTTTAATCACCAAAGCTTATTCCAAGGTGTTGAGTCATGTCAGTGTTCAGCTTCAATTATAAGCATGCTGCGTCAGAAAACCCAAGCTAGATGGTCAAGAGATAAATATACAAAATACATAGTACTCAATAACATAGACTCTATTACTGTAGAAGGCTTTCCCAAAATTTTTTTCTATGAAAGGGAAAATTAAATAGGTATTTTTGTGGATATTTTTCTTTGTTTTACCCTCTGTGTAGAAGAAAAGTTCCACTAGGATGTAGGGAGTATATTTAAGTAGCCTACAGAATAGGTGTAATATTTACCTGCATTTGTGCAAGTGTGTGTGTTCCTATCTGCAAATATTAATCCTATCTATGAAGTAGTTTATCTTTCATATTCTATATATACCTACCTTCAGTATATTCTGCCACATTAATTCGATGGAATGTATCATAAAATTTAGCAGCAGTGACTCATATTCATGGCTTAAACTGTTTTAAACCATATGTTTTTCATTTTTCTTGGATGCAGACTTTTTTCAGCAGACGGAAAAACAAGTTAATATAACTTGAAAGATAAGTACAAAAATTCAGTTTTTCATAATTTTCTCTTTTATTTATTATCAGAGAAAAAGTAATTATTAGGCTCATTATTTTCCACTCCAAAAGAAAAATGGGTACATTTGTTTCTTAGTTCCTAGGATAAGGATCTATAATAGAAAAAGTGCCTAACTTTCAATTTAGAGAAATATCAGTTTGTTCTATGCAATCATCACTTGCCTTCAAGTTTTAATAATGGCTGCAGCATTTCTCATGTCAGTTATATGCAAATTACTGATATTTTCCTGGGCAGTTTGCACACCCCTATCTCTAAATCTGATGTCTGTTTTCTGAGACCTTAAGATGGTTTGTTCCTTAGAAATTGGGTTTGCTATGTGGCCAGCTGTCACACAGATATCCCCCCTTCTCCTGCCCCTATCAATATTAAGGATGGGAAAAGTGCCATCTCAGCTGCCTTTTTTTTATAAGGACTCTGAGATTTGTGCTAAGGTTTAAAAAAATATTATGGAAGGCATTGAGGAAAAAGGAGAAAACTTCAAGAACTAAAAGGACTCAAAGGTTCTGATTGGTTTTTAAGCTTGAGAACTTTTGGATGTTAAAAGATAAGGGATATATTTTGTCATCCAGAGCACTAGCCTAAAACCTCAACCCCATTATTAGCATGGATTTTGGAAGGGATCTCCCATGTGGTACACAGCCAAGTGGCTTTTCTGACTACAGCCAGCAAACCCATCTCGTTTTTTCTCCAGTGATAGCAGTGACTGTGTTATTGCAAAGCAGCCATGGGGCCTCCTTTTCTGTCTTCAAAACCACAAAAGCACAAATGTTAAAGACATTGTGAGATTTGAATGGACGTTTTCTTTTGGTTTTTTTTTCACTCTTCTTCACTTCCCATGTCTGATCAGGATTGGAAACGGAAGTGTTGAAAGACTATACTTGGGTATTATTTATTGAGCACTGACACTGTGCTTGGAGTTTAACCACTCTGTGAAATACCACAAAAAGAAACTACTTTTACTGTATTTCATGCCGAACCAGAATGAGAAATTACTGGAAGTTTCACAAGAATACTCTGTTTTTGCAAGTCTTCCAGGCTAGTTCTGTAGATCAAAGATGGTCAGGCAGTCTTGGATGAAACTCAAATGAACATTCAAATATTGGGTGCTTAGCCAAACCAAAGTGAAACTCTGAATCGCAAGGTTCGCTCTCTCTTCTGTCCTTCAGTGTTGATAAGATGCAGGTTAAGCCTGCCTGATGCAACTTGAAGTTTCTATTTGATCCATAGATAATATTTTGGATCCTCTGTGTGTGCTTTTTATGGCTACCTAACAGGCTTTCTGATACCATTTTTAATGATTTGGTGCAAAATCTAGTGGCTCACAGTACTATACAGAGCTAATTCATAGCCAAGGGAATGTGAGCTCCTACAGCAGGTATTAGAAGGAATAATTACACTATTCTGTTACAGGAAAGAGAAGGTTAATATTAACATACCATGAGCAAGGCTCACATGTTGTATCTTATATATTAGAGCTGGTGCACTATTCCACACCAATGAAGCAACAAAACTTGAACCTTTGTGCTCTGGGGCCTTTTTTAAGCTACCACCCACTTGCTATGGAGTAAGTGCTTGCAGAGGATTGCCATGGTATTTAAACTGAGTCTAATTTTGTACCCAAACTAATCTGATTAGCTGCACCCATATTTTTGTTATTAAAATAATTAAGTTACTA
Organism: Pyrgilauda ruficollis; assembly: GCF_017590135.1. NCBI lineage: Eukaryota > Metazoa > Chordata > Aves > Passeriformes > Passeridae > Pyrgilauda > Pyrgilauda ruficollis. The sequence goes on from NW_024523648.1 coordinate 3,731,569, forward strand.
TAAAGTAAGTAAATTAATAAATAAATATAAAAGTGAAGATGATGTTTCCTTTATAAGAGATGTCACACTGACCTTCTGAGTTCCAGCCCTTTTGAATTTCTGTCCTTGGCTGGCTGTTCCATGGTAGAATTTTCCATATTGCTTCTCTTGTGGACCAGCATTTCCATGATCCTTAAGTGTTGTCATCCATGTCTCCCTCTCATCCCTTCAGGGCTTCTAGGTCATGCTTTAACACATAACAAAATCTTGGTTAACTGTTTTGAACACTATCTACATGTTTTTTGGCACTCCTGGGTCTCACGGAGACTAGGCTATGTGACAAGATGCTCTTCTGCTGCTAGCTTTGTCAGTTTGCTCTGTGACTTGCAACAGGCCTGCTGGATTTGCATGACACAATTTCTCCATTTGTGAAGGATAGGCAAGCACACTCCCTAGGTCATAATATTTTGAAGGCTGTATCTGCAAAAGCTCTAGGAAAGATGCATATTATTATTATTCTGCTCTATACAGTAAATTAAAAATACTTACAATAATGTAAATTATATAGTCTGGTGTGGCATCAACAAGTACTTAAACTTACAGAGAAAGAATCATCTTGGTTAGAAAAAAAATCAAATCTAGGCTCCTGACATCAGAGACAAACTTCAGGGATGGGATAAGTTTTAAATTCTTAATAAGAGCTACTTTGTGATACTCATGACAGCAATGACAAATACTTAAAAATACTTGCACCGTGCTGTTAATAATGCAGTGGAAATCTACAGACATAACTCCAACTTTAATGAAAATTAAGATGAAGTGTGGATCTAGCTGCTTATATATGTCACATAGTGTGCAGTAAAAACTTACTCTTGCGTAAAATCAATACTTAGTGGTCAAATTTCCCTCGTTTCCCACTGATAATGGATGGAGTCATATGGTTCAGCTGTAAATCTACCAGCTGGAAGTAATGAGATGAACTGTCCACAGCAATATGAAAGATATACATGCCTATTCAAAGGCAGACCATCTGTGGAGATCCATGGAGAAGGATAGTAGAGAATTTTATATAGACATACAGTAAAACAGTCTCTCGTGATACTGTAGGAGCTGTGGGGGCCTAATCTTTACATTTGACTATTAAATTAGGAAGGGCAAAGCCTACACAATACCAATGGTATTAGTCATGTCTGGAGGGGCATCCAATACCAGATGTCACTTTTCTGATCTTTCATGCTCAGCTCTTACAGCTTTTGGCACGTCAGAGTTCGCATCTGAGTACAATTTAAGTTATAACAATACAATCAGCATGTCTAACTATTTTTGCCTTTCTTTCTGCTATTTTGGGAGCTAGGCTGTGGTGAGTCTCTGTTGTTTAATCTAAAAACCTTCCTTGTCTCTGTCTCCAGCCTCATGAGGTAATGCTGGGGGATGTCAGAGAGTGGTGTTAAGGAACAGTTGTTTGACAAGTGCTACTGGTTTTAAACTGAATTGCTTGTTTATTGGCTGCACAATTATTCATCTGTTAGCATAGCGTAGAAAAAATAATGTTGACAGTAAAATAGTATCTTTTCTTTGTAGAAATTATTTGTCTTAAGTGAACAAGTCATTGTTTTAATGTGAATGCAGTTCTGTACAATATAACAGGAAAGGTTTGTTTATTTATTCAACAGGCAAACAAAAGCTTTCATGATCAGACAAAAGAAAATATATGTAGGGAATTGTATGTGGAGGAGCATAGTCTGCTCTTCTGACTTGTTATAAGATAAAGTCATCTCCCTTTATGCAGATTATTCATGTTTATTTATGACATTCTGTGAAAGGAAAGACACTCAAATGCCCCAGGGCTATGGCCCAAAGTAAATAACTTGTCATAATATACCTTGCAAATGATAATATAAACCACGGGAAATCCAGGGAGGAGATGCACATACATTCCAAAGCTGGGAAGTTATTGAATGTTTAGGCTTAAGGAGCAGATAGTTTTGATTGGGGATATTTCCCTTGTTTCTGTATGTTAGATGAATTACTCTGCATGAGTGATATCCATTGTACTGTGTTTATTCTTTTCCGCTTTTGTTCACCAATCACTGTGATGTCTGGTCCTTTCCCAAAGATGGTCTGTATAATAAATATGTTAAGTCTGACAAGGAATGGATGGTAATGCAGCATCAATGCCCTCTGGGGTTAGGGAGTGTTCTGGTTATTTTTGTGTCTCTGTAAGCTTACGATACAGGCATTTGTATAGACAAAATCTTGACTCAAGTTCAATGCAGAAATCTTTCCACTGGGGGAGCTGGCAGCCTGGGTTTGAGCAGTAACACCAGCAGATGCATCTTTGCATTTCTTGCTGCATCCAGGCCTGCTGCTTTGTATTCGGTGTTTGGACCAAAAAAAAAAAAAAAAAAAAAAAGACTTAGTGAATTAATTCAGTGTTTCAATATGGATTATGTGTATAAAGAAACCCGGGACTTAGGTAGAGGTAAGGTAGCTGCTACATAAGGTGCTCTGCAGTAAAACTGTTTTTGGGAATCTTGGGGCCTGCTCCCTATGCTGTCACGTGCCAGTGCTATAGCTGGATGACTTGCTTAAAAGCTTGACTCTTGAGCAAGCTGTAGGTAAATCAGTTGCAGCCAGTTTGGCTCTCCCTGTACTAGAGGATTGAACAGTGCCAGAATACTGCCACGTGATCACTTCTACTGTTAATTCGTTATACTGCTTTTTAGCCCAGTTTTGGCCTGTGCCAAAAAACACTCTTCCAAACAGTTCCCAGACACAGCTCAGGAGTCAGCAGGAATGAGCAAGAGACGGCTACCAATAGGAAGTTTGGATGCAAAGCACTTTGCTATCACAGCTGGAAAGAACAGTCCCTAGACCTTTCTATTTAGTAAGGAAAAGTATTTCTTGAGTGCAGCATTGGGTACTTAATATCTATTACATAAAAAACACAGTATTTTTTTTCCTTTTGAGAGTTTGCTAGAAATGTTTCTCTTCTGACTCACAAACTTCAGTAGGTTTTTAATATATTTTCAATGTAATTTGCTTTCCTTTCAAAAACAAATGAATGCAAAATTTAGTTGTGCTTCTAAATTGTACTTTGATTATTGTTCTCATATATAATGTATCTTTTTTTTTTCTTATAGAAGGATAATTGTCCATTAAGTCTAGATTGGCCCACATTAGCATTAGATACCTCTGAAAGGCATTTCAATTAATCTAACCCCTGAATTACCTCCTGAATGTGCTCTTCTCTGTCTGACAGAGGAACCCAGGGAAACTATGCCTCAAGTTTAGATGGTGGCATTACACAGGTTGAATCTGAATTTAACATTGTTATTGCCTTTCACTGGTGCAGTTAGCACAATAAGATATTGAACTTTCCTGTAATTTGTAGGCATTTCTGGCCAACAAGTTCTTAATAGTTGGAATTTTTGCCAATATTCAGTTAAAATTTCTTGGGGTTTTTTTGTTTGTTTGTTTGTTTAGGTTTTTTTTTTTTTTTTTGTTTAGTTTGGTTTTGTTTTGTTTTGAGGTTTTTGTTTGTTTGTTTGTGGGGTTTTTTGTCATCTTGCAATGAAAGTTATTGGAGCTGGGACCTAGCTGTGCAGGGCTGCTACCTGTTATAAAGTGCCTAGTATTTGGAGAGACCAACCTGTGGTCCAAATTCACTGTTCATGTATCACATCCGAACCTCTAGCATTCATTGCCAGGTTGCAGTGACACCTTGTAGGTTGCAATCCCACGTGTAAAATAAGCATCACAATGAAGATTTACACAGGTTTCTTCTCTTCCTGAGTGTCCCCAGTAAAAGAAGTATGAAATGATGCAACAGAGTTCATCAACACAACAAAATAGCATGCTTTCTAAAGAAAACAACAGTGGCTGATAAAATGGCTTGCAAAACAATTGTGTCAGGAAAACAATGACGCAGTTGGGCTGGGCCTGACCTTCTAGAAAGCCCAGAGGAGACCACATCTGGCATTTTGATTCTGACCCCCTTCTGAAAGCAGTAAAACAGTAAGTCTTAACTGAAAGTAATTTTTTTTTTTTAATACTAAAAAAAAGTTACCTCAGAGGGTCCTGAGAACTGGAAGCCAGGATAGATTTCTTCCAGTGCACTGTGCAATTTCTCCCCCCTTCCCTAAAGAGGTAGGATTATGTAACCTAATAAATTGGTCTCATTACAGAGCCACTGACAGACAGACATATAGGTTGCTGCCAACTGGCATGTGTGCTGAAGGTGAGCACACCCAGGGGCTGGTGGAAGTGAGCAGTGGGTGCAGCACTCAGAAACCATCTGCCTGAAGGAGGTCATGCCTGTTGCATAAAGCAGGTGGAGATAAGGATATCAGCAGGACAGAGGGCGACATCCATCAATCAACTTCTTCATTATAGCAAGAATGAGCACTGTGGGTCCTTGGGAGGAAGAAGGAACCAGTGATCCCTCATCTCACAGGTGGCAAGTCTAAAAAGTCTAACCTTTCACATTTCTAGGGGCAGGCAGGATGAAGAATGTGTTTTTAATGAATTACCCGTAATCACACACACACAGAGACCTACACAATATCCTACTTTCATATATATTTCCCCTTCAGGATAAAATAATTAAATAGAAAAGTCTCATTATTTATTTTTTAAATCATGAAAGTGTGTCTTAGCAGGAAGCAAATTTCCAAGTCCCTGATCAAGTAAATAATTCTCTGTAATAAAAATGCAGAGAATTAATCTCTGTATCTGCATTTCACCCCAAAGGATAGAAGAATGCTAGAACAAAAAAAATATGCCAGAAGGTAACATGATGGAATGAACACTCATGGCATTTTTACTCATCTGAACTAAAAATCAGATGATTAATTAAATCGCAAACTAAGAATTGAATGATTAATTAAATCTCAGGCTTCAGGGACTTAAATATGAAAGAGCCTCTTTCTTCTGCACATTCAAATACATGCCCGAGTACATTTGTGAAGATTTGCATTCCACTCAGAAATGTCACTAACCATCAGAGGCAGAATTTATAAAGGCAAGAGAAAAATACAAAATGCTAGAAAATTGTCCTCAGGTTCTCCAAAGATAACCAAGAGAATACAGCTGATAGAACAGGAATCATTGGTATCATACTGCAAAGGGAAGAATAGATCTGAGATCAGGACCCTCTATGTAGTCCAGCAGAGCTGCTTACCAACAGGTGTGTAAGTCCAACTCACTTGGCAGGCTGATTCATATTCATTACTTCAGCAGAGATAAACTGAGAGTAAGTGTTTCTAGAGGAGGAAGAGGGCACAGATACCCTGAGCTACCTGCTCAATCTCCCTTTACCCTACCAACGATAGTAGATTGAAGCTGGAAGAGGGACTTAAACCCTGACCAACATCTAAGTTATAGAGAGAATTCTAAATCTCCATCTGTTTCCTGATCATGGAGGGACCCTTTAGAAAGAACAGAAATACACACAAGCTCAGGTAAACTGTACTGCATGGGTCACAGCATCCTAAAATAAGCTTTAGTGTTAGCACTTATCTGGTAAGGTAATGCCGAGTGATTTTACAGGAACTGCTGCTCTATAATGCTGCAGGTTTTGCATGAAGATTAAATCTGCTGTCATTTCTCTCACTTCACATTCACCAATGTCAACTTTCTTCTTCACAGGGAAATTGGGATTTGGCCCTGCCTGCAAATGAACTCCCTAACGTCCCAAAGTAGGCAGACAAAGGGAAAAATGTTTGTAGGATGAGGTGGACTTTTTTCATTCGCTTCTCAAATGATAGCCATGTTTTGACGCTTGTAATGAAGCCAATGAGAAAAATATTACTAATAAAAAGGCCTCTCTAACAGGGAACATGTATGATTATTATCTTGGTGTTCAACCTCAGAGTGTGCAATAGATTAGGTTTGCCTTTCTTCCCCCAAAAGCATCAGCAATCAATCAGGTTAGAATGAGAAAGAGCTAACACGGCCTTTATTTTTGTAGATCATTAAAAATGACCCAAGGGACCAATTTTCTGTATTTTTGCTCAGTTTCCTTTTGATTCCAGTCATTAAGAATGAGATACACATAGCTGTAGGGTCAGACAATGAAAGAAATTCTCCTCTTGCTTGTGTCGATGCGTTCTGTTAAAGTGGAACTGGAATAAATGAGAGGAACATGCCTGGCTTCTCTTGGCAGCTTTAGTCAGGCACACATGAAACTAAATTCCCTTCTCAGTGAAAAGTACCTCAAATGAAACCTGAAGTGACTGAATTAAATTGCATTATAACCCTGCAGATGTCAGCAGGTCAAATTCAAATGTGGCGCAAGCAGTGGTAATGAAGTTGCCCTCTTTGTTGCAGGGCTTTATCTAAACTCAAGCATATTGTTAATAAGTGGTATAAGCTTTTTTATATCAGTGATGTTTAGCTAAATTTTAACTGTTCACTAACTGAACTGAAGTACTAGGAAATGACCTGGACATACATATGTAAAGGTGCAAACAGAAATATTATACCTCTGCAAATATAAATCTGTGTGGCTTAAGCAGGCAATAGTTTTATATTGATACTTTCATTGGTAAAAAATCAACAGAAGAAAATGCATCATCTGAGTTACCAAATGGGTAAGAATTCTTTCTCAGCTGTGCATGTTTCCACATACAGTACAGCCTACATACAAAGAGATCCATCTGCCCATGGAAGTCTATTCATTTTAAAGTTTATTTATTTAACCAAGCCTCAGATTAATAAATCAGACTCTGCCTGCTGAATGCTGCAACATCAGTGAGCCCTGAACTGATCTGTAGACTTGGCCATTTGGGTGAATGTACTGGTCATGAGTCAGATCTGATAAGGTAATCCTCTGCTCGCCTGCAAATTGTCATACAAGAATCTCCTAAGTGTCTATCATGCTGTGCTAAAGGCTGATACCACAGCATGTGTGGGGAGACAAACATACAAAAAATTTCATGTCTTATTTATGTATCTCTGATGAGAGAAACATAAAATATTACCTCTACCAAACAACTGTAGTTTTCTTCTGCCCCACTTCTAGTGTTTTAGTAAAAAAGAAAGGAATTGTAGCAGATATATTTTAATTCTATTTAGAAGTTTTCTGTGAGAGTTCCTTCATTTCATAGTCTAGGGCTGCCATCAAAATCAAACCTATTAATTTGACCCAGACATACAAACACATGAATTACTTTTGGGAAGGGAGAGAAAAGAAAGGAAAAGAAGATAAGGAGGTGGAGACAGGAAAAGAGGGGTCAGGAAATAAAACCAGAAGACAGCTTTAAGCATTTCCTGGAGGCACATGTTTTGTAACCCACCTCACCCACAGTCCCCCTTCCTTCCCCATACAGCATTTGTGATCTCTAGTTCCTGCTGAAAACTGATTCCAAGCCTGCTTCAGTTGGCCACGTGAATCACGTCACATCTCTTTTGAACACGTTAACCTCTGCAGAAACTGTGCCTGGCTGACAAGCACAACAATGCAGACCACTCCTTCACAAAAAGCAATGGAATAAATGTGCTGGGACCAATACGAAAACAGACCTGAACAGTACCCCCTGTGCATGGGCACCATCATCTTTGGCTGTATGGAGGACACTGCTGTTTCAGGAGCTATTTATTTTAATATTGCACTTCTAGCATGACAATAGAAAACAGTGAGTTGAATGTAGTGGTCCATAACTCTTAGCACTGTTTTGCCAACCATCAAGCACCAGTTATCTCTGCCCTGAAAAATTCTCTACAGCTTAGTAGGAACCATAGCTGCAAAACAATGTGTACAAAATTCTGAAAAAAATAATCTTTTAGTACTAGCATGGTCCTTGACAAGGTGAAGCAGTCATGAAGAGGCTCTTACTGCTCTAATAATAGCTGTTATGTTCCGGATGCTCGCAGACACTCATCTGGTTTCCTGTTCCATTTTTACCTATGACTCGATGTTGAAATCTCTAAAGGCAGTGTAAATATCCAGTGGGCTCTGATTCTATTTCCTAAATTCTAGTTAACATGTTTCAAAAAGAGTTGTGTAAGCTGACCTAGTTATAGAGCATGATATGTGATTTCTCTCCCTCTCGTCTCTTTCTTATTTATTCAAAGAAATACAGCGAGGGTTCATCTGTGTAACTTGACAAGCATCTTAAGAAATTAAATAGTGATGACACACTAAGGAATTTGAAAACACTCAGAGCTGTCTTATTCTGAGGTAGAAATCAAACTTAAATTGATCCTGAAAGAAGATAAAGCCTTGGAAAGTGTTTGGGGTTTTCCTGATCAAACAGAATTCCTACTTCACATATAGAAATAAAATATGACTCAAGCCGCAAATCTAAAAAAAAAACTAAATTGTGTTTTCTACAGAAACTTGTGGAGGAACAGTATAACTTGCTGGCTTAGCAGTGCTATTCTAAGCCATTCATGTTACATGTTAGATTTTTGGCAACAACTGACCTGCTGTGAGTCTCCTGGGAAGTGATAAGTTTGCCCACTTCCTTGTTTATCAAAAGATCAAAACTTTTATCTGAATTACTATCATACATACTTTAAGATCCAGTCTCTTGTGTTAATTAGTTGTGTAATCACATCTAACACTTTTGGGGATGGAGTAGAACAGGATTTACTTGGTAGGTGAGAAAGAATCAAAGCAGCGCTCTAACAAATTATTATGGTAATTAGCGCTAGTCTTGTAGTTTATCTCCAGGGGGGCTTTTAATAGAAGCAGTGAGAGCTTGGGAAAACCTGCGTGCAGGATAAGCATGCACTTGAAGAAACAAAGCTTGCCAAGTTCACAGGGCAGTCTGGCAGGGGGACTGGAGATGAATGGCATGAGAGGAAATTGAAAGGCGTATCAGGTAGTGAAGGGGAGAAGCACTCTAAGTGCTACACGGTTTTCAAGATGCAAGAGACCTACTGTATCCCTGTGCCCTCCTTCAGCCTTGAAAAAAGCTCTAATAACCCTTAGACTTTTTGAGTCTTAGCCAAAAGACCCGCTGTTGTTGGGGCATAAATGTCAGAGATGGACTGTAGTCTTCCACAGTATGGCTCCATGAGCTGGGGAATATGGAAAGTGTAGGTGTCAGTGTGTAGCCCTCCACAAATGTTTTTCCTCAGGGTGTTACCCAAAAAAGGTCCGGATGTGACCATCAGTGCGTGGAGCATGCAAAGACAGGGTAGGAAAAGACTTTGCCACCAGCCTGTGTTGTGATGGTTTTTACTCCCCATAGGGACTAATGAAAGGTCTGGGTGATCCTTCCATTTGCACCCCAGACTCCTAATTCAATGACTAATTGTTCCCTAGTTTAATTAATCCATAGGGATATGCATGGGCAGGGCTCCAGTTCTTTTCATGCTACCGCTTGTTTTATTGTGGGGTCTGTAGAGGTCCTCTGAGATGACCCGCTTAGTGATAAAAATATCTCTTATAGTTCCCAGGGGGAAGGAGGCTGATGTTGCTGTCTCCTTTGGAAGGGCAGTGCTAATGCTGGTGACAAGGACAACCCTGTGAGGTCTACTCGGGCTGGCCTGCTGCCAGGACAGCAATCTGCCTGCCACCGCAGCCTCGGCAGCCGGCCGGGCGATGATGCCGCTGCCTGGCTGACACCCCCCAGATTGGCAGGGCTCCTTTACCAGGATGGAAACAGTCTCTAGTGAACAGCTCGTTATTAGTGCTCTACTTTTCGCAGCAATTAAGTCAAGAACCATGGCACCTGTTCATCTCACCTCGCTTGCGGGAATTAACATGCCGTATGGGAAAGAAATTTGCGTGGGGGTGGGGGCAGGGGGAGAGAGCTCCCTCGTGTCTGTTAAAGGCAAATAGCAATGCATCTGAGGTTCTTCGGAGAATAGCAGTCTTGATGAATTTACAAGAATTTTGAGGAGACCTGCTTTTACCCTGGGGGTGTTAAAAATGTCCCAGATAATTTGGTTTTAAGTAGATGTTCACTTTGTGTTGTTAGTTTTCTTCCCGGCTAAGGAATACTTACGCCTGAGTGAAAACCACTGAAGAGACCCTGACGACACCTCAAATCTCTCTGATAATGAGAATATAACTGCTTCAGTTTGAATGAACAATGTTTTAATCTATGCTGCTTGTATGTACAAAGGCTCTGAAATGGACCTCGGGTTTGCCTAGGGATTTGCTGTGTGTATTTACTTAAGCAATGAACCTGAAAAATGGCATAATTGTTCATCTTGCAAAGAATTACCTCATTCTGTCTAATCAACCTGACAGGACAAAACAAATCAATCTTTTAAAAAGATGTATTTTTTTCCAGGAAGATGTGGATATTAAGACGGTATGTAGATGCTGTTGGTTCCAATTAAAATCAATATCTGTCCTGATTTGCGGCTGTTGTCTCTGTGACAGCGAGGGGGCTAGATAAGGGGACCCATCTGCTCAGCTTTCCCAAAGGGGCTCCAAACAAGTGAATGACCTGCAGTGTTTATTATTAAGTTTTCAAAGGGAAACTTGTTTTGGTCTAATTGAAGGAATAATACGAGAGAGGTTATTTCTGGTCAGTTCCCTGCTGTTTTCACTCCAGAGAATATATTCCAGGTGTTAGCTAGGCAATGCTATGATACAGTATTGACTTTCCCTTGTGTTTAGGCATGCTGGTGCCAACGGACCAATAAACTGCAGTTGTGAATGTAAAGCCAACTCTTTCAGAGGAACTTTTTGCTAACTATTTAGTAAGCCAGATGGTTAATGACTACATTAATTTTCAAAAGCTTCATTCCTCAGGAGCGAAGTAATTGTAATTTTTCAACACCCTTGTCCTTCTTTTTCATCTATTTTATTTTGCTTCTTTTCTTTTGCACTATTAACAAAAGATTGGTTGTGAGAGACTGCTGTTTTGTATCATATTTTTTGTAGCTAACAGTTCTTTCCCCTTCTTATGACAACAGATTTCATGGGTAAAGTCTAAATAATAGGGAAAAATATGGACCTATAATTTTCATGTGGAATATGACAGATAAACCTTATTCTTTAAAATAGTATATGATGTCATCCCTGGATCACGCATGTGTTAGATATTGTGTGTGTGTCTTTAGACAGGCAAACAGAAAAAGCAAAGGCTGTGCAGAGCAGTGACTCAGCCCAAGTCTGGAAAATGAAACAGCAACTGGCTCTGGCTTTATATCTTCAGGCTGGGTCATCCAGATTGTGGGGTAATATACTCAGGAAAGTAATCTCAGGCACAAATTATTTTGTTTTATATTAATTGCTAGGAGGAACAAGGTTTTTCAATTTGGTTGCTGGACTAAACAGCTAGAGAAAGATTTTTGGTTCTGGTGGAATTTAAATAAAAAATCTTAGAAGTTTTTTTAAAAAGCCTAAACCTAACTTTGAAAACACTTTAAAATGTTTGGTTTGACCTTGTTTTTTCTTCTTTTAGAATACTATTTGATGTATCTTAAAGTAAAAAAAAAAAAGCTGCCATTTTAAATAATATCTTCTGACGTCTAAAAATTCCTTCTCACTCTCAAAATTAATCCTTCATCCCTTTATTTATGATTCTGCATACCTTAAATGAATATGATTTGATTTTACAAATGTTCTTGAGTCTTGCATTAGATTCAATATACATGTAATGTGGGCTGCAAAAAAAAAAAAAAAAAAAAGTAATGTGAATTCTCTGCATAGGGAGTTAATAAGAATTTTATTATAATTAAATGTATATAAACAGTAGAACAAGGCATTTTTTTGTAATAGTAAATATATCTTCTAACAGATGTATATATTTAGTCATCCTAAAGCCATTTAGGAACTTGGGTTTCTGCTGTTTTCTCACTGGGAATACAGATGATCAAGAAGAACTTCTTGTTATCTCCTATCTGTCCTATGTCTCCAGTTCCAAAACCAAAATTGAGACCATACTTCAATCCTGTCTTTAATTGTTTGACTTTGAACCCAGTTACAAGCCCCACAGCCACTCACGAAAGTGCAGAAAGCAGTGGGTTGCAGACAACTGAGGAAAGATGTTCTCATTGTCTCCTGGTGACACTTCTCCTTGTAGTCACTGAAGCAGTGACTGGAACCCACGTTCAGCCCTTCTGTGGGTAAGGTCATCCTGGGCTAGAGCAGCCACCCATGAGCTATTGGGTGAAATAGAGATGACAACGTCTCCTTCTTCTCCAGTGGGGTGGTGAATCTTGGGTTTTGTTTCCCCTGCTTTTAATTCCACTTCAAACCAACTTCCACCCTCCTTTCTCTTTTTTTTATGCGGGTGCCAAGCTGAAAACTTTGTTGTTCACACAGACCAAACTCAGCTGCTAAGTCTAACCCATTAAATTGTTTTAGTTCTTTATTAGAGGGTGGGGGTGTGGGTCTGTGTAAAGATTCTTTTGGCTTTTAAGTGGCATTTTTCTTGAACCAAGCATGTTGCACTGCACCAAAAAGTCTTTACTAATCAAGAAAAAAATTCCCTAATTCTCAGCTGTGCTAGTGTGAGGAGATGGGGAGAAGCTGTGATCCAGGGCCAGCCATTGTTTCGGAGCAGAATGCTGAGGTGATTGACAGTTGAAAATTAATGGGAACGATTTTTAGACAGGGCTTGTCACATGAGGGCCTGGCCATCCTGGATATGCTGTCTGTGCTTTAACTTTCTAATTCCATCTGGAGTTTAGACAAAGAGGTCTGGATGAATCCTGCTCTCTGTCCATTTGGCTGTCATCGTTTTGATTAACCTGATTCTTCAGCAGGAGCAAAAAGTAGTTGGCTTCGGTCCACACAGACATCAGGAAAATAGCTGCTGTAATGGCCCAATGATCTCCATACAAGAGATCCTGGGGCTAATCTGCTTTTTCTCCTATGTCTAATTAAAAACTTCTTTTCCTGTTTACATTAACAATTTTTACAATATTTTCATTAAATAATTGCTTTTGGAACTGTGGGATGGTCGGAAGGATTTTTTTTTTCCAGCACAGGTGTTACATTAGTAGGAATGAAATGGGAAAAAGAGAGCAGACATGGGAGGGGGAAATAGTTGTGGGAGACTTCCACTGATGAGCTAGCTTCAAGAGGGAACCACATAAGCCTGGGAACCTCACTTTGTTACTTTACTGCCCCATGCAATTGTCCCCTGCCTTTTCTCCATGATCTATGAGATCTAGGGCAAGTTTCATGAGCTTAATTTATTACAAATCAGCTTCATTTAAAAATACATGTAAAATAAAATTACTGTGTTTCCATGTTTTACAACATTACTTTTAAATACATTTTTATTTTCTGTTCTCTGGTCTATTTTTTTTAGTTCTTTTTTTTTACTTCAGTGTTGGCTGATCAGGCCAATAAAGCTGACTACAAAAGCTAATCTTCCTCAGCCCTTTCCTGACTGAAAATATTGGTGGACCCTTCTTGGTAACCACCCAGAGGTCAGGTTCTGCACATGACTGGTCAATTTGAAGAAAAAAAAAGAGCAAAAGAAGGCACTTAAATGTAATGCCTGTCCCCTTCAAGTTCAGAGTGCAGGTCCCAAATTATTGTATTTAAAATAATGACTTCCCAGAGATTTTTCAAGTGCACAATCCCTCTCCACTACTCGTAGGAAGTGATTCTATCTACTCTCTGCCTTGGGATTGGGGGATGGATATAGACTCCGCTGTGCAGGAAAACAGCATCCATCTTTGACCCAGGAAATTGGAGGAACCTGCTATTCTACCTGGTCAAAATGCTTATGCCTGCCCATGGGGTCAGCCATGCTTCCTTGGTGCCCCCATGCTTTCACAGCACCCCTGGGTCTTGCCTCCCAGCCTCCATGGGCAAGAACCAAGGTCACCTGGGACACGCTCCTGGCCTGCAGCCAGCTGTGACATCTGTGCTCATGCACTAAAATGCATCAGCCAGTGAAGTGGGGGGAAAAGTATAGGTGCACTTGAGTAACGCTGATCAGAGGTGTCTCTGCTTTGCTTCCTGGTCCCAGTCCAGAAGAGGAAAGTTCTGCACTCCTTATGGAGGAAGTTTCTCTGTGTCTTTCTTCTTCCCTCTTCTTTTCTCTTGTCTTCCCACAGTTCCTCACTCTTGCTTCAACACCAACAGCACCAGGTTTTCTGCTGAAGTGCACTGTCATTTACTGAGCCTAATTACAGCAGCAAACTGAAATACCTCTTGTCTGCTTTGGACAACTTGGACTCATTGTGTGGATCATGCAAGTGGGATTTGGCACAGAGCCAGGAAGAGGAGGAAATTAATATGGTCACTTCAGGTCATGGTCATAAAAAGCCATAGTTCTTCTGCTGCAGATGTGTCTTGGCTTTGGCTCTTTTGTACAGGTTTCAGTGGAGGAAAAAAATGCAACTTATTTGTAGTGAGCCAGGCAATGAGTGATATGTTACAGAGGAAAGCTATGGTCTGTTTTGAGTTGGGGTGAACAGTCGCTGACTTTGGGATGGTGTCGCAGCCTTAGATGTTTGTTCTGACAGGGAAACCAGGGAACTGATGAGAAGAGAGGTCATCAACCTTTTATTCTTATTTATCTCTGACCTGAAGAGGCACAGATATGGATGATACATGGATGATTGTTTTCAACAATCTGCTCTTGCAGATAAAATGGCCGTGCTTGGGCAAGCAAATGATAGAGAGAGCTGAGATTAGGTTTCCAGTTTCATTGCAAATGATCAACCTAAATCCCATTTCTGATTTTTTCCTGGGTGTGGTGTGTTGATTACACTGGGTAAAGTAAATAGCTGGAAATGTGGCCAGAAGTATTTCCTTGGACCACTTTTCAAAATGTGTTATTTGTCGTCTTTGCTGCACTGAGACAAGTAGGCTTAATGGATGGAGCAAGAGTGATGTGTCTTTTACTAGTCAAACCCTGGCTGTTGAACAGCTCAGGATGATGCCTGTACAGCCATCGGCTCCTCACTCCTTATGGGTTGGCAGGCTGGGCTGCATCTCTTGTTGCAAGGTGGTCGTGCTTGCTAGGTGTATGATCACCATCCACCTGGGCCATCATAGAAGAATTTCCAGTTGGGGTTCAGGACAGATGCAAGGGGCATGGTGACCTCCTCAGGGAGATTGATATGGCTGGAAGAGAAGAAACAGAGTTTGCAGCTCTTCAAACCACTCTGGGAAGAGGCTGGAGGGGAGAGCTGTTTGAACCACAAAATGTAGGTCACTGAGAAGCAGAGAAGATGTTTTCCCTAGGCATGAACCTGAATGAAGACACAGTTTAGAACACATCACACGTATGAGGGAAGTTTACCATCAGATCTCTCTTCTATGAACAGCTTTAATATTTCAGTAGTGTGCTGAAAAAAAATTGGATCCAAACAGCCATTCAGATTTAAAAGTATTTGGGTTTGGGTCAGGAGCATATTCCAACATCCCCTTTCCCTGTGTTCTTCCACTATCTGCAAAATACCTGCCTCAGAACCCCACTGATGAACACTCCTGAGGTTTGGAAACCTTCGCTTCCAGCTCCTCGCTGTAGCACATTGGCCCAGACATAATGTTGACACATACTTACGTGAAATTCTCTGAACAATGCCACTTCATAAAAGTCCCATAAAGGTACAATCTTGTGCTCAGAGGAGATTTTATTTATGAAGACACAGAAAGCTGTGTGTGTGTGTGTGTATGTACTCCGTAAAAAGTCCATTAGCCAAGGTGTAAGTGAAATGAATCTGACCTCTGTGTCATTAATGTGCTGTCTGAAAAGGTGCTGCTTCAGAGCATTCCCAACCTCACCCCAAACCCTCAGTGAGAACTGAAAGCAAGAACAGAGTTAGAGGATGATTTTTTCTTAAGTGCATCAAGCAGTGTTTTGTCTGAGAAGAATAAGAATAATGCAGTAGAAAAAAATATAAAAAGGCAACCCAGACCCATGATAAATCTTGGGTTTTTTCCAAGTCTTACTGAAAGCTCTAGCCAAAAAGTAAGAAACAGTATCTGAAATGTTTGTGAGGGAAGGCGGCTGTGCCAGCACTCATCCAGCAACATCTGAGAGAAGAGAGAATTTTATATGTGATTGCCTTAGACTTGTTGTCATTATCAATTAAGCTTAGAAAGCTCATTTGATATGCTCGGCCATCCTGCACATTTGCTAAAAAGGCAAGACTTCTCCACAGCTGCGGCTCTGAAGAGCTCTGAAACATTGTAAGAAGTGAACGAATGTAGCCAGCGAGATGATACTGGATGCACTAAATTTCCCTTGAGGAAAACCACTTTGGATGGTGGCCCAGAGCTGGCACTTGGTGCGCACCATTGTGTGGTGCTTGTCTCTTGTAAATTCTCATGCCTCCTGTGAGTACAACACAGTCTGGTAGCAAACTGATCTTTTCCTTCATCTTCTTCTCTAGCTGGGGGCATGCTCCTTTAGCACGGTAGATATGCAAACCTGCCCTGTTTTGTGTGACTTATACCTCAATTTCATGACAAGATGTTTTACGTACCAGGTAACTGTCACTGAGGAAGCAGTGGCAGCTTCAAACATGGCCTTTGCTCAGTGGCTTTGTTAGTGAGAGCTAATTCCTGTGCTTTGAAGGTTCATAGGCAGCACTGTGCAGTCGGGGCAAGATGCAAGCCACATGCTTGCAAGTGCTGCTTTGCTTCACACTGTCCATCTCCCTCATTCTTCACCCTGCATGTACCCTGCACATGCTTTTAGCAAATAAGCTCATGAGGAGTCCAAAGCACTCTCTGCCATCACTTTAAGTCCAGAAGGCAGTAAAGGATGCTGGTTTAGTATCCTTTACCCAGAGGTCATATTTGATCTTACTGTTGAACATAAATAATGTTGCCTGTTGCAAAAGAAATGTTGAAGAGTGAGCTCCTCAGAAGCTTTCCCATTGTAGCTAACCCTATTTCATTCTAATCAAAACTGACCTCTGTGGACTTAAATGAAAAAAAAAAAAAAAAAAGGTTAATACAGCTTCTATCATATTCACAAACCCCATCCTGCAAGGGTTAATTCACACCTTAGGTCACTCCTGCTTAGTCTCTTGAACGTAACCTATGTCTAACATGGTTACGATGAATCTTCTGTTAGGAGTTTGACAATACAGCTGAATTGTTAAATTGCTAAATTCTGGATTAGCCTCACTTTGACCAAAAAAGAAAGAAAACCCCTGTGTTGAGGGGAAAACAAAGGTCTTCACCAAAATCCCCTGTAGGTGAGTCCACCAGGATTGGCTATAGCTGCAGCAGGATGGAAGTAAATGGTGGGAGGGATCAAATGGTGGCTGAACTGCCTCCTGAGACAAGGTGTGGATATGCTCCACCAAGACAGGCAGCTAAGGGTATTCCGCAGATCCACCCCAGAATGTCCCTCAATGTGAAGGCTAGCAGTAACAAAACTGACTAGTGTGAGGGGAATTTTCAGGCTCTTCCTTTGGGAGTTTGCTGGGGGCAGAGGGGAGAACAGCCCCTGCAGGCTTCTTTTAAGTGGTTTCACTATGTTTCTGCCACTGACATGAATAGGGATTTTTGACCCAGAAACTCTGGAGCTAAGAAGGAATTCAGGATGCTGCAACTACAACCAACATTTCTGAAGGAAAATGTTCATTTTAGAGAGGCACCATCAGCAGCTCCCAACAAGAGATGAGCAGTAGCCTCCCTTATTTTGAGCACTGTATCTGGCTCTCCCCCAGCACTGTGCACCCCAGAGGGCACGTAGATATAATTCGAGGAAGCATCTCTGCAAGGTCCCCTTCCCAAAAGATGTGGTGACTGCAACCTCATGGTATTGGACACTGAAGGCATAGGGGAATTCAGTCTCAGTTCCAGACTTTGCAAGGAAAGTGATACTCACAACACCTCTATCCCTCTTTATTTCCCCTTTTTTTTTTTTTCCCCTGTTAATTATAGGGCCCTGTGAGGCCTGTGGGTATAATCAAAAAAACAGAGGCAGGGATGCCCCTGAATTAATTGATCCTTGAACTTTGTTAATACAAGTCTGATCTTGCATCAATTAAAGCATCCGTTCCATTCATATCCAGACAGCATTTTCAGGGGCTGAAACAGTGGAGTATGTTCAGGTCAGCCTCAGAGTGAGCCTGACTGTGAACTCCAGAAACCCTATCCCAGACACATGGGTCCTAATATAAAAAAAAATGTGATGTGTTACCAGCAGCCTGCCTTCTCTCTGCTTTTTCCAGCCAACGGAGCAGCAAGAGTAGAGATAAATTCCCTGCAGATAAATGTCAGTCATATTTTATAAATAGATAAATAGATTCAGCAATACAAAGAGTCCTGCTTTTGAATGTGAATTTGTGAGCATAGGTCCCAGCAACAGGATTTTGTGCTTAAACACTTCAGCATTAAATCCCTAGAGAGATTGTGCTGCAAAGTGAAAGAAAGTGAAGCCATTAAAAAAATTACAACAATAACCACTTCAGCATCATCCCATCATCTTTCCTTCAGATTGACTTACAGAATGTTATTCTTCTGAACTCTTCCACAAGCAGAAAGGAAAAAAAAAATAAAGCTGCTAGTTTCATATATATTTTAGATTATCACAAACGAGCACTGCTACCACTATCTCTGTGCTGCCAGACTCTGTCCTGTGATTTAATGATCAAGTTAATGATCCCCTTTACATGTGCCTGGAAAAGTTAATCTTCCAGAGCCATTTGGGGGCTAAGGAATTCATCACTCACAGTTGCCTTCCAGAGCTCTGCTCCTAATGAGCCAGCCTGTGCTGGGAACACATCAGTTTAAAGATGATCCTATCTAGAGTTGGAAACCAAAGCACAGGAAACTTTCCTGCCTTAATTCGTTTTAGAGTATCATTCATGATTTTAGAATTTTGGCATTGTTTTTCTCATTAAGGAAGACAGTGACTATCATAAAATATTCAAAATCCAACACATTCAAACGTGAAGTAAAGAAAGTTTCCATCTGAGCTGACAGTGAAAAATGCATGTGATGAATATCTGTGTATAAAGATAATAAGAAACGAGATTAATCTGGGAGAAACCAAGCAGTGCTTTTCTGCAGGCAAAATGTACTACCAGAGTGACTAGCACAGGAAGCAAAAGGTCTGTGTCTGTGTTGTGACTGCCTCTGAAATGAATACATTGCATGCAATAGGAAGATCAAATCATAAGAAGCAACTCCTTAAAAAGTATGGTGTCTACATTTTGAGCATTTTTATTCAGAATCTGGCTTCCAAATATGAATATGATTATTTCCTTCAGCTTGCATCAGAGATACAAGTAGAAGATCCCAATCTTGACCATCCCTGTGCTTCATCTTGCCTTCCTTTAGGGCTGATGCAGGAATGCCAACATGCTTCACTGGCAGAGATACAACATCTCTTTAAAGCAGAATACCATCACATTTCTGGAGGAAAAAAGTAATGTTCTCCCTGTACAATTAATGGACCATCGCATTAAAATACTTACTAATATTAAGTTGAATAATGGTTCCCCTCTGTCTTAGAATTTCCTTTTGAAAGTCTGTTCCTTGGCCTTGAAACTCTTGACATTAACAAAACCTCAGGTACACTGACAATCATGCTTTCCTTTGGAAGGTTTTATTTCATGCCTTGCTTACATTATTGCTAACTATTTCTTTGTGGATGTTAAAGCAAATTATCTTGGTCCTGTTAATGGCAGTGTGCAACAGGATGGAGATTTGCTCATTTGTATTGCATACTGGCTAGATAATAGGCCATTTTTTAAAAATAATGGTTTTTTACAGCAATGTTGAAATTTCAGTAAACAGAAACCATTTTGCAGTCTCCTAAATCTCTAAACAGCTAAAAGATGATGATCAGAAACAGCTTGGATCAGAAACTGAAATAAAATGTCAAGAAACCCAGACTTAAATGAATTTGTACTTTTTAGCTAAAAAGAAATGTTCTAGTTCAGAATTTGCCCCAAACCACTAATGCTTAGAATAACATACTTATCCTTTGCTTGTCCTGCCTGTATAATACACTTGTGAGAGGTCTGTGCTGTCTTTGCTGTGCTATTTATCCTCTGAAAAGAGAAAGGGCTGCAGTGTTAGCAGAGGCTCTGAGTGCAGTAGCTACTGAGTCTTGGTTTTTGCTTAAATCATCTGTACTTGTTTATTTCCTTGGAGCTTTCCGCTGGGAGAAAGTCACAGATAGTCGGCATGTTCCTGAGTATGCCAATTAGTATCCTCAAGCCCACACTTTCTCTTTTTCCTTGCTTTTTGATTTGAACAGATTTTTCTGCCTGGAAGCTTCCCTGTGGGCTTGGGAGGCAGATTACACTTTTCTCCATGGGATGCATCCAGTTGGCTGCAGGAGATCTGGATCCTATCTTTTTTTCTGCCACTAACCTACTTTGAGCAAGCTGCTTCCTTTCTCTGTGCCTTTGTGCCCTTGCTCACCAACTGAGATTAGAAACGATACAGGGCAGAGCATGCCTGTAAAAATTACAGGGAGTTTGTGCAATACTTTTAGCACAGTGGGGTCCCTCAGTCAGGGATGTTATTAAATTCTTGCTAAAGGACAAATAAGAGTGACAGCTGCTTTTGATCCAAATTTCTCAATGACTCCTACATCTCATCCCGTATCTTTCTGTAATTCCTTTACTATTTCATTTTGTTCTTTACTTTTGTCCACACCACTTTACAGATGCTTTTATATGCTTTCCTTCCCAGAGCTCTAAATCCCCCAGAATACCTGAACTAATATTGGCACATTTTCACACTAAATAGATTCACTAAAAAAATGCAGTGTCACTGTATTGGGACCCCAAACTAATACCTGCCATAGATTATGGCAGTGAAAATTGTTAATTCTTGGCTTTTTAAACTTTTTTTATAGAGTGAGATTTTCCAGTGGGTTTTCATGCTTTGCTTCAGGCAGGATTGCTCTCTATTTGCATTAGGCAGCACTTCATGGTTGTGGAGCACCCTGGATTTTGACAGTATCACCCCATTTTGCATGGAAACCGGCTCACCAAGAAGAGGGGGGGACACAACCAGTCTCATTCCTTGTAACAGGGAGTGGAGCCAGTCTTTTGGCACGTGGGTAGTTATAAATCAATGTCTGAACTCCTGCAGAAAGCTTGATGATCATTGATCATTGATGATCTTTTATCCTAGAATCACAGAGTGGTTTGGGTTTAAGGGGGCCCTCAAAGATCACTCTGTTTCAACCCACCTGCCCTGGACACCTTCCATGAGATCAGGCTGCTCAAAGCCCAGTCCAACATGGCCTTGGTCTTCCTCAGACAAAGAGCAAGGTGAGCTCACAGCCAGAAAGCAAATGAGTCCAGGAGTAAGCAAAGGAGGATTCTAGCATTGGACCCAAACTGGTAACCTGTTGCCTGTCCTCTGCTCTGTCTCTGTTCTCGTGGACTGTATGTTTGTGCCTGACCTTTGACAATGGTGCTTCAGGGGTCAATTCAATCTGATCCTGTTTTCACACTCTGCTGTTTTAGGAGATCTTGGATTGTACTTCCTGAGATGATCAAGTGAATCAATTTTAAAATAAAGGTACAAAAATATACTAAGAAAAACTGGTCGGAGATTTTCATTCAAATAATGAAAGTTGATTTCAATAAACTTTGTATCATGACAAAAAAGTGTCTTTTTTGATGTCTAAAATAATGTTCCTGCACACACACTTAATGCAGTCAATTGTTCTTTATATCTAGAGCTGTTCTGCAAACAAGTCAGGGCCTCTTGACAGACTGCATGAGTAAAAATTAGCACAAGATTATTGGAGGCACCAAATCACGCCATGGACTTGTTTGGATAATAAAGTTCAGAGGTACAGAGGATAATCTCATCAGAGAGAGGGTGACCAACTCTCAGTTCATCCCTCTGTACACTTCCTTTTTAGCTAATTAAACCTTATTTCTTCACAGGAAGTAGTTTCTGCACATTCTGCAATAACTTGGCTTCATATTATTTGACATATCTCTCTTGTTTTTTATCTGGAGAAACAGGAAAAGTACAATTCCAGCATGTAGACCTAAACCACTGCTTTATCTTTCCATTAATGTATTAGCAGTTCTCATATGACATAGTACGTGCTCCATTCTCCAAGAATAAAGATATATATTTTTAAACAACTTCTCCAGGATAAAAATGTGGATGAGCTTTGAATGTGGAGTTTCACTGTACATGGTATATCTTCTCTTTAGTAGGACAAGGGAAATGCTCTGACACTTTGGATTTTACTTTCACATCATTATTCACTGCCTTCTTTGTTTGAATAGCATTATTTCAGTGTTCTCAACTTCAGGCCTTCATAAACCATCACATTCCTTAAAATACTGGTGACTTTGTCATCTGGTGGCCCCTGCTATTGGATTTATATTTTCAACTTTTCTTCACGACCGCAAAAGGTAAAAGCTATTTCTTCTGAAAGAATGAAACATGACAGTTTCCTGTAATCATATGACTTCAGGAGCTCAGGTTTTAAGAAAAGTGATCTCTCTCCTAATAAAATCACAAGTGTTGGCAATTCTGTTCCTGCTTTTGACCACTTAATTTTTGCAGCACAATCTCAGAGCGCAGTATCAAAACATAGTTGACTTCTTTTCAGAAATGAAATTTACCTACATGGTCAGCATTACAATTTATGGAAGAATCAGTCCCAGCTGTTCACCAATTTCCTGTGAACCCCAGTTCATCAATACTTCTGCAAAATCTGGTGTTGACACGAAGAATCTGTTTATGATATAAATCCAGTTGGAAATCATGAACTTGCTGCATATGTGAATGTGAGACAGTAACTCTTTTTTATAATTTTTGTCTTTGCTACTCAATTCTATCTGTATCTGTGGTACGATTCCCCACATTAGTGTCACAGAATAAGAAATTAGCAAGATTTGCTGATTTGCATGATTTGCCCTCAAAATTTATTTTCTTGAAAAGATAAGGTGTTTTTCCAAAGTAAAAGAATTAATTGAAGGGGAAATTACCTGCCAGTGGTACACCTGAGACCAGACCTTGACCACCTCCAGGGGTTGATTGAAAACTAATGACAAAAGAGGGATATTTACGGAGATCTGTTTGCTTTAGATAAGCAGACCCAGGGAAGGAACTCAGGATATCAGGTGCTTTCTTGATTGTGATGTCCTATACAGATGGTCCCTCAGTGTAAGAATTAATTACAGAGAATTTGTATACAGCTTGTTTGCTTATTGGCTCTTAAACTCTCTTGTACTTTTCCTGTTAAGAGTTATATTGTCTTTAGGAGCTGTGAAAATCTAGAAGGTGAGTATATTGCACACCACACCCAGGGGTTAAACAGGGAAGGATCTGCTTGGTTTCTGGGTGATCATTTGTGTTAGCTGCAAGAACCTGCAAAAAGACACTGTGGAGATCCAAATACTGGCTGTTGGATGATGGTCCCAAATCTGAGGAATAAGAACAAGGCAGAGACGTGAGCTACAGCACCTTGATTTTCCATGAGCTCTTCCAGAGTTTCATGGATGCTAGAGGTGGACTCTTCACGCAACCTAGGACGTATCCAGTCAGAAGGGAAGCACAACTACCTGTGGAGTCCAACGACAGACACATTTAAAGTTTTGTTAAACCAAACCTTAGACATTTACTACAACATCAACAGAAATTATGTGTGATCTCCCCATAACTTCAAAGGTTGTATTAACTGAATTGGAAGGTGAATCCATGTTCACTTAAGCTGTCTCCCTGTTGTGGCTCATGTTTAAGTTCTAATTTTTATCCTGACGGTAGAAAACAGTTTTAATTTAATAGCACATGAAGAAAGCACTTTTCTGACATAAAGGGGAGACATTTTTCACAAAGCAGTTTGCTCAAAACCCATCGAAATCATTAAAAAATTCAAGGAAGACTACCTGTGACAAGTAGAAGGAAAACTGGATGTCATCTAATGCCTCGTTTGATCAGTTTGAATATTTGAAACATTGGAATTTCTTTAAACAGTCATTAAGAAGATGAAGAACTATGTGTTTTAGAATGCCAATATGATAAAGACAGAGATGTGGCTTACTAGTTATTTTATTACTACCTTACAGTAGCAATACTCAAGTAGTTGGAACGTTTCTTATGAAATATAGGCCTGGATCAGGCAGTTCAAAGTGCTGGCATGACATAATGGTAAACTGAAGGATGACATGGGGAATCATATATGCCATGACTTTGTCTGAACTTCATACAAATTGTACAAAAAACCAAATCAGCAGAAGCTAAATTATGTTTTTCATGTGTGTACATCAATGAATTGGTTAAACTCAAACATAAAAGTTTAGATCTTTCTACTAAAAATAATATTTTCAAATTTTTCTGAAAAGGGACTTTAGATCATATTCATAAACCAGTTGCCTTCCTCTCTGGTCTTTCAACTCTCCATGTGTGCTTCTCTACCAGTAAATTAAAATTATCTTCCTTGAGGGTCCTGTCCTGGAAGCTGTCCTGGAAGGATATGACTCTTATTCAGCCACTGGAACAAGATTAGATTATTAATAAAACAAGTTTATTATGGAATTACTTATCTCTCTTAATAAACACAGGTTATAAACACAGCTTTGGCTCCATTCTATTACTATACAGAAAAAAAGTTCCACATTGCTCTAAAAATTAGTAGACTAAAATGAAGTGAAGATAAGATGTTTGCTTTGGAACTATGAAGGGAAGTAAACAAAGTATTCTTACTCTGTAGGCTGAAAATAAAGTTACTCGAAATATTCACATTTTTTCACTAAAGATCAAAAATAGATAGGATATAAAACATAAATAACTTTTCTAAAAATCCTGAACAAAATATTTTTGTCAAATTTTCCTTGGAAATAATTTGACATTCTGCTGAAATAACAGAAAATTGTATCTAGATTTTATTGCTTATTGATTTTCATTGGGTTTGCTTTGAGTTTTGGTTATCTATACAACCATTTTTGTATTAATTTTAAAAAAATATAAAATTGAGTGTCTTTGTTTGGGTGGAGAAGAAAATTTATCACAAAAAAAAATTAGGAAGCTGGTGTCTCTGGCATCAGTCATTAAATTCAACCTTATCATAGCTTTTATTCTGCCACCAGGAAAATATTTTCTCACTTCAAATCTAAGGATGAAAAAAAACCATTTATTTGTTTATAACTTATTGATTTTCCTGAGTTGGAACAAGACTCAAACTCTTTGTCTATGCCAACAATCTTAACAGTTCCAGACTAAATGATTTTTGTTTATTATTATGTTTCTATTTGACATGAAAGAAACAAGATTTGTTTCTGGATATATGTTACGTATATTTTACCATGAGGACAATTTAAAATGAAAATAATAATGTTTTTATTATAGCAATGACAATTCTATTTCATTGATGTTGCTGAAAACACTCCTACTATCTCTGGGACTCAGACCTCTCTAATCATCTCCAATTACTTTAGGATTATCAAACCACTGCCTCACATTCAATCAAATCAAATATATATATATATATTATTTATCAAAAAATTCATGTTCTTCATCTTCCTGTCCCAGACTTAGGTTATTACCTGTATGTCTCAGAAAAATATTTACTATTTTATTATGTAGATATAATTATTATGGATTCACATGAAAATTGAGATTTAAAAAAGTCTCCCATGCAGAAAAGAATTTATAACAATATCTGATGTAAGGTCTTTCTAACTGCTAATAAATGTTTAGACTATTTCTTATTTCACCATTCTTTAATTCTTAATCCAGATCACTACTAATACAAATTGGATCTGGTATAATTGAAAAAAGTTGCTTAAGTAATGTCTTTCACACGCCTGGGAGCAGAAATTATTTTTAACGTGCAAAATGCTGTTTCCAGCACTTTTCTTCTTCTTCTCTATTTAAATCTAAAAGTCATGTTACACCAGAAAAGAACTGACCACCGTGTAATGTATGACAAAATAAATCAGTGAACAAAATTTCTTCCACTGGCACTGAACATATCAGGTGGGGCTGGCAGTGAGCTCTCAAGCAGACATGTATTTATATACTACACTATAGAGCAGAAACTATCAAAGGAAAGTCATGACTGACTTTTTTCTTTCCAATACATGAACCTGATTCTTAATCCCACCTCTGTCATGGTGTGCTCAGGAGGTGTGGACTAATAATAGCTCTGAAGCCTCGTATGCCTCTAAGTTTACAAATTTAAAATTAACACACGGAGGATAACGCTAAATCTAGTGCTCTTTTAACAGTGTTCCTCCCCATGACCTTAAACATTATGATACCCAAACCCAAAAAAATGAATAAATTAAAAAGACCAAGCTACTAGAAAAGCTGAATGCCATTTTCAGTGCATTTAAAGAATGTAAATAGGAAAATAAGAATAAACCAGAAGATTGAAACTCTTTTTCTCTTAGACTGCTGAAAGTTTATTCAGCTGTTTCTGATGTCTCTAAACTAATTTTTCCTTCAACCATCTGTTCTAACTTTTTTCTTCTATGAAAATAGACCTCTCCTGAATGCCACACTTTGGTGAAATACTTCTTTTAACGTCTTGTTGTTTTCATGCAAGGAGAATGCAGGCTTTATGTGAAATGAACATATCAACATGTTCCTCCTTGGCATATCACTGTTCAAAGGCCTTCTTTTCTAAAACTGTTTTCTTTACCCCTTCAGAGCTGAAAATATTACTCCTCCACAAGCACCATTTAAGACCCAAGTGTCAATGAACCAGGCAGCAAAATGACAGTTACTTAAACAGCACATGATTCAAGACAGTTTTAGGAAATTCCTAACACTTTGCGTCCTATTTCTTTCCTGGATACAAAGGGACAGATTGTGCCTGACCTTGGGGGATGCACAAGAGGCGAGGTGGGAGTAGGGGGAGGCCTACAGGCACATGGTGCTTTCCTTTTTTCTTTTCCTTCTCTTCCATGCATGCTATTCCCTTACTGAGCAGCTGGTATGGTCTTTTTTCTCCAGCTGTGAACACAAAGGCTGTCTGCATTCAAGTGACAAAACTGGTGAAAATTTTGCCACTGAGTACAACTAGGCCCTATTGCATCATAAGCGCAGAAATGGCAAAAAAGATAATGAAAAAATTAATTGATAAGCCTATAATGTCAAGTTTCCTTCTGATACCTCTTGGGTATTTCTGCTATTTTCTTCTTTAATTACCTCCATTAAATGTTCGGACTGCAGAACTCAACCTACAGACAATTGTACAGTCTGGAAAAAACTCTTTTAACAATAAGCAATAAGGAGAAGCTGTCTCTTGGATTGTTGACTAGGAAATTCAGGAGGATGCGGCAGGTTTTATGTTTATCTGTCAAATGCAAAGGAAGAACGTTGAGATCCTCTATTTCTGTCTTACCTTAGGGAGGAATTGGTTAAATACAAAAAGTATCCTTTACCTCTCTCATTTTTCAGCTATCACAAAGTTCCCATTTCTTCCAAACACACCACAATCCCAAACATCCTGGAACTGGTTTTTTAGGATACAAGTTTTTCTTTTCACTGTGAAAGGATGGCTTTGGCTAGACACAGAGATGAAGAAAAAATCCTGCCCACTGTTAGTCAGCTGTGTTCAATACCTTCTGATCCCTCAGTGGTCCATCTTGGTTCAGAAATTAAGAAGGCAGGGCAATGTGCAGCAGGTATTTCATCTCTGCTTGCAATGTCATCTTGCTGCAATTTGAGCCTTATAGACACGGATTGCAGGATTTCCTGTATGCAATACATGCCTGTTTTCTGTCATTCCTTTACTCATTGAAGCTGAATCAGGGTCTAGTGGAAATTGGTCCACAAATACTATGGATGCAAAAGGTGGAAAAAAATTATTTTCTCCCATGCACAACTTAGTTCTCTAGTACATTGTGTAAACTTCCACTTTGGTCACTACCATATAGGATGCATTTGAAGTTTATAGAAAAATACAACTGACACAAAACGTATCACTTGTCAAACTTTTGTGGTTTTGCCTCATAGGCAGTTGCTTTAGCTTTTCTTTACAGGGTTTACTCTTTTTTCTGCCTGGTGGCTTTTTCCATTCACCTGGTTTTCTGGATGGCATGTGGTGCCAGACAAATGGCACATTAAGGGCAGTTCAGTATACAGTATAAGGGCTTTGTCCTCCTGCACACCTGCCTGTGGGAACTGTGAGCTTTGTCCTTTCACACTTCATAGAGTGTGGCTTGAGTCCCCCTGCTTGAGGTAAGATGTCAGGTGCCACATCAGCTGCAAGGTCTGCCTTGGGGACAGCTGAGTGAAGCATCACACTCATTGTGGTTCATCTCTAGGAGGAGACTGTTGGCTGTGGAGCTACCCTGCTTTTCTCATACTAGGAGATTCAAGGTGAAGCTCTGAGGTATTTTTCTTTGGGGAAGACAAGTAGTTAAAAATGGAATTTTTTTTTTTTTTTTTTTGGGTGAGAGATGGGTATTCTGGCAGTTTGTCCTTAGACTGCTAAGGGCAGAGACAGAGCTTTCCTCTGGTTCTGTTAGTGGTGTTTTGAGTCTTAAAAGGAATCACAGTCCTGAGATAATGGGGATTTGTATTCTCTACTGTTCAGACAAACACAAGTAGTGTGAATTTAACAGTCAGCAAGTAGGTTGGTTCCTACACAAGGTGTTTTCTTTTGCTGTGGGAACACTAAGCAGATATAGTGAAAATGGTCAGGTCTCCCCTGATTGGCCTTAAGCCAGTCCAAAATACATGCAAAAAAGTCTTTGATGATTTAATGTATGGGAAAGGACTTTAAAGCCTTAGAATTTGCTATGAATTCACTCTGCCTTGAAGGTCTAGTAATGAAAGGGGAATGTGCTTTGGTTTAAACACTGCCTTTAAAACACTCAGCTTTGTATTTAGATGCAATTAGGACCACAGCATGCTCCCCATCCAGTTTTCCCTGTAATTATTATCTTAAACACAGGACTGTCTGCCCTTCTGTTCAAGACTGCTGATATGATTTCCAGGATGCTGCAGGTGTGCACCTTCCCCAGCAGCAGCTGATAACTATGTACATTTGATCTGCTACATCACCCTATTTCCAAAACTGTTTGTCTTCTTTCCTGAGTATTTAGTATTAGGTAATTCATGATTTGGTTTCTTTTATGGAAAATGAACCAAACATTTACAAACCTGATCATGTACATGTAGGAGCCAACAAGTTAGTTAGCTTCCTGCTAACCCACTGAAGTGTCTAAGGATCTGAAATAACCCCTTTATTTATTTTTTTCCCCCACACAAGCTTCATAATGTTGGTCTAATTGCTTATCTAAAAGAGACAGGTCTAAGATACTGACCCCCCTACCCCACTGCTATCAGTGTCCCTGAAGTAACACTGCAGTGATCACACTTGTAGCTGAGAGACTAATAATGAATGAGTGTTCTGAAGGAAAAAAGCAATTGTTCACACTTCAGCTTGGCCTCACTTATGACTTACTTATGAATGGATGTACAACAACTGAGAACTCTTAAGTGGCTTAAAGCTCAGATGAGTTTTAAACTAAAGCATTATTAGTTGGGAAAGTTCTCTCTAATGTATACAATGAAGAATAATAATGAATTATTTGAGCACTGGCATTTCAGGTGACTGGGGTACTGCTGTTGCTGAGTGGTGAGTCCTGGAGGGCTGCAGTGAAGCTTCAAGGCTGGTCATCAGAGAATGAGATTTGAAATGAGATGATGAAGGAAAGATGGAGAGAATGGATAGGATGGTGCCAGAGATGCTAAGTGAAAGGTGGACTAATGTCTCCTTGGTTGCAAGGAAAGAGGAAAGGCATACCACAGAATTTCATGCAACTCTTTTGGCTCCCAACAAGTCTTACCAAGCTGCACAGACTTACTCACAGCTGTTTCAATGAAAGTACTACTTTATCTTTCCCTCACAGAAACAGGGTCTCTCAGGTACGGCTGCACTAGTCAGCCTAGCACTGTGTAAAGAACTCCTGTTGAAGGCACCTCCAGAAAACAGGAGTATCTCTATAGGGCAGCACACAGATACTGACCTAGACTTGGAAGCTGTGTTCCTATGTCAGAACACCATTGCTGCCCCTGGGGGAAATATTCTTGCTATGCCTTGTCTACCCTGTTTCCAGATCTCTGAATAGCACTGCCTTTCAGCATGAACAAATATCTCCATGCCTGCTACAGCCCTTGAATTGTGTCTCTTACAGCCTTTTCCCAGAAGAGCAAATGTTAGAGACCAACTCCCCACTGATCATCAGACACCATATTTTGGGAGATCTGGCTTACTGTTGAGAATGATGTGCTGAGATGTTGACATCTGTATGTCATTGGGCTACATACAAATCTTCTTAAGGGCTGAGTAATTCTATTGACATTGGTGGAATACCTCATAGTTAAACAGTGAGATCAGACTGTGGACCAGTATTAAGGCTTTTTTGGGCTAACAGTTTACTCGCTTCATTTTGGATTAATAATAGTGCTGCCTCAGAGGCATGTTAGCAGATGCTAGCTGGAGAATTACATTACTGCTACATTTTGTGGTTGAGATCAGCTCTGGCAAAGGGTCCTTAACTTCTTCATGGGCAAGATGCCCATCACTCAACTTGTGACCTGAACTGAGGGGCAGAAGTGATCCTCTTTCCAGTAGGAAGACATTAACTTTCTCTGAGGATCTGGCTCCTAGCTGTCATCTACACAGCCTGATGAATTAATGCACCACAGTTTTCTAATGCAGACTGCTGTTCTCCCAGGAGTGGAACAGAGACTACTCATTTAACAGAGGACTTAAGATTCAGCTGAAAACCTGGATCCCAGAGGAACAAAGCCAGTACTCTATTCAATACGTCACTCACCCTCTTCCCACACACTATAGCATTACACCAGGAGCACTGTGGCTGCAGTCTTCAATTTCTCAGTAAAACAAGACCCAACCCTTCCGTGTGACAAAGGAATGTCAGTCTATTTTGATGTTAAGAACGAAAAAGTCAGGGATGAAAGAGCATGTCAGGATTTACAGTCTTGCTTTTAATTTACCTCAAGGTGCTGATTACCAGCAGTACTAAATCACGTTCTGTGGCCCGTCTGGACGGGGAACACCTGGGAAAGACAACCTTGATCTGCAGTGTGGCTGGGCAGGGTGGGAGGACACAGTGGTCCTGCAGTAGCCCTGCAGATGGTTGCACCCAATCTGCTGCTGGAGGTGTAGGGGAGTTTGTGGCCCAGTTATCAGCAGGCTCTTCTCCCTCAGTGACAGATACAGTAATGATCTGATAGCATGATCACTGACCTTTGTTTTAAAAACACAGATGCTTTAAAAATACAAAGCTGCAGACAGACTGCAAAGGCTGTCTGCGTCCTAGAACAATGCTATTGCACAATAAAAAGCCCATTTTGTATAAAGAAAACAAACCAAAAATTCTAGCCCAGTTACTCAATAACTCCAGGGACAGCCAAATAGTTTTAGGGAAAAAAAGAATAAGTTTTAGGTTGGAGCAAAGGGACCTACCTAGGTGCTGCTTCTTTGGTTACTTTGTGTGCCCATTTCCGATGTCCTCTCTGTCCATGACGGTGTGCATAATGGCTGCTCAATGCAGCCATATTATGACAAAAGCAGCATGAGTCAGAGGAAAGAGAGGCTCTGACTGATGTTTCTGTTCCTCAGTACCAACCCAGAGCCAATTCTTGCACTCAGTCTGGGAGCTGTCTTTGAACGCTGAGATTATTTGTGTTCAGACATCCCTGATTGCCTGAAGTCTGTTGAAGCATCACTCTGGAGACTGGTGGTGCAGTTACCAGATCTGAGAGTACCTTCATGAGTCTCAGCCTTCCTGAGATGCTCCCCTAGGATGCTGCAATATTTGAGTGAGCAACTGAAGGGAAATGAAAAGAAACCAAAGATAATGCTAGTGTTAAGACGACCTTTTTTAGTGTTGGACTAGAATAGACAGAATAAAAGTATATTTAATAAACCATAATTTTTTTCTTCATCTTTATGGGTCAGTTCTTTCACTCCTAGAAGTCAAAGCAAGGCAAATTATCACCTTTGCTACCTAGAGGAGACTTCAAGCCATAACATTCAGTAGACTTTAAGTGTGAACACAATGCAGGGAATTTGAGGAGCCAGTTTAGACTGGTGGTCCAGTTTGATCCCTCATGTTAAGTAGCATAAGGTAGATGCTTCTCAACTGAACCTCAACTTCACCAAGGTAGAGGGAATCCAGCATTCAGCTTCATCACAATCAATATGCTCCTCCAAGCAGCTTTTGGCAAGCTTTACCTCACAGTGAGCCTACAAAATTCCCACAGAGAGTACACGCAATGTGACAAAATTGTGATAGGCAATTTAATCAAGGAAATTGCTGTGGGCTTGAATTATTGCAGCATGAATCTCCTTTTTTTTTTTTTTTTTTTTTTTTTTTTTAAACAACGGCCTTTTTTTTCTCCCCCCCCCCGTGGGCTTGAATTATCGCAGCATGAATCTCCATATTTTTTTTTTTTGCAAGCTTTCTCACCTTATCTAGCTGTCCTCTAGATTTTGGAGTTTTCAAGGTCTTTCATTTGCGGAGAACCATTTGAAAGTGGTGATGAATGTAGAAAGGACACCTCCATTTTGATTCACTTGCTTTCCAACAGCTGTGTCACCAAAGCAGCAGAATTTCAGAGATTTTCATGCCCTATTTTGACCTTACAAGTCAGTCTTTGGATCTTTCAATACAGTAAACTGAAGAGAAGACATGAAACACATATTTGTTCATTCACATAACAAAATATTTCTGAATTAGAAGATAACCTAAACAGAGCTATTGAAAATGGAAGTGATTTCCCAGTGCTTGCTCTAGTAGCAGAATTTGTAAGATCTGTGTAACTATGTGTTGTGAGAGACTGAAAAGTTAGTGTCTCAGTCAGACATTTCCAAAAGCAGCAGGTGCTTTGTTGATGGTGTTCAAGGTTACCCATTAAGAGGGCGTGAGCACCATGGCATGACCATGACAGATCAGCCTTTGTTTTGCCAACAGCTGGGGTTTGAGCCTCCTAAGAGAAGCCAATGTGAAGCAAACCCTTTGAGGTGGTGTAGTGCTTTTCATCATCATACCAATGCTCCCCATTGTACAACTGGCCGAGCTGTAAGACTCCCCTCCAGAAGAGGTATCGGGACATTCCCACTATTCATCCCTTCTGATGGGACATAACTTGCTCAGTTGTAAAACTTTCTCCCACAACCACTCCACAGAGATATTGCGATATTCACATGTAGCCTAAAGGTGTTCATCACTTCTGATTGGGTATATTTGGCTCAACTATGCTGATGGGAGAGGCACCTGTCATGTCTTAGAAGGGGTGATAAGCCACAAAAAATCCATGAAGTGCCCCCAGACTCATTTCTGGGGCCCTCCACCAGAGGATTGCACATGATCCCCAGTTTTACATCACAGTGTTAATCTCCACCCCCAGGGGAAGTACCTGGGTGTTCCCACCCAGCCTGAGCCTATATTAATCCAATGAACCTTGTGTTTTGTGGCTTCCCTTTGTGGATCAAGACTTCAACCAACACTCTAACCAACAGACATCTAAATTGCAACAACAAAGTCTTGTCATTAGATCCATTGGTGGTGAGATGTTTCTAGTCTTATCCTTTCTTTCTCTTTCTCTCTTTCTTTTCCCAACTTCTTCTCTAAGTATATTGTAAGCCAGACTAAAAAATTCAAGTCTGTGCCTTAGTAAGAACCTTGTTGTGTCAGGATAAGTGAAAGCTGGCTAAGTTTAAGTGTTCTAAGTTAAAGTTTGTGAAGTGTTTTACTTTGTCTGTATGTTGTTTTAAAATTTGCCAAGAGCCTTATCCTACCTTGATGTTTTAAATTTTGCAAGTAAAAGTTTGTTATTGAACCTCTTGAAAATTTTGTTGTTTTTCTCACTCAGCACCCAGAGTGAATCAAGCAACTTTCCCCTAAGCCAGCTGAGTGGACCAGGACATAACAAATGTATACAAATAAATCAACCAGAAAGATATCAGGTTGTCTGTCCATCCTGCTTAAATACACCAGACAATCTCCTTTTTCAGAAAAGATAGAATTCTGGCCTACTTCTAAAGCAAAGATTAGGTTTTGTACATTTCTTAATTATTTATAATATCCTTTACCAAGTAAGAACTCTGATGATAATTTCTTTTCAGCCAGATCTCTAATCTGATGTTGTCTCCTCAAAATGAAAAGGGACGTTTGGCCACAAAACACTGGTAATGTTAAAAAAGAAAAATGCTTGGTACTCATTTGAGCTATGTTGATATGTACAATTTGTAAGGACTTCATAGTCTAAATATCCCCAAGAAAAAAAGCATTTTTGTGGTATTTCTGTTGGAAGAAGCTCAGCAACAAATAGTGTGGCAATATTTCTAGTTGCAATAGTGCAAGGAGGCATTTTTAGTTGGGATAGTAGAAATAACATGACTGAATTCTTTGCCCTAAAAGATCTTTCTGGTATTCTTTCTGTTGTAAAGCAGTAGGTGGGAACATTTTAGTGGGAGATGTGGGAATTTCCCCATAGTCAGCTTTCAGGGGCATAAACTTCCCTAAAATATAAATGGGTTAAAACGTGGTCTTACAAACTTCTCTGCCATGCAATTCATTAATCTCAATGTAAGCCCCATTTTCCTCTTCCCAAGGAGTGGGTTATATTTAAATGAGTTCTCTATATGCTTGGTAGTTCCCATCTAATGCACTCAAAGCAGATATAAAAATACATCAAGAGCCACTGTCAACATCACAAAAACTGTTACAAAAATATTAAAGAAACCATCCTCAACAATGTACAAAATCTATATAGAAATATTTAGACCCATTTTAAAATATTTTTAGCAGTGAGTTTGACCTGACCAGTCTTTGTCCAGAGGGTAGTTGCAGGTGAGGTTGAAGATTCCTTTATAGCTGAAACTCCCTTGGAAACTGATTTTGCAGTGAGACATACTGAAGTAGCATCCACAATGATGCACATTAGCTCCCTCTCCTCTGTTGTAAATAGCAGAAACTCATTTGTTTCTAGGGGTCCTAACAAATGAGGCTGAAAGGAAAACAACCAAGCTGGTTAAAATCAAGCAGAACTTACTGGGTTTAGAACCTAAGCAAGGCTGCTCATAAGCTCTCAGTTTTTCTTTGCTGGAGCCCCTTTACAGTGTTGGCCTTGGGCACATTGAGGCCAATGGTGAAACTTCCATTGAGAGAAATGGGGAAAAATCAGAGTTTGAGCCAGAAAGACATGCACACATGATCCCTCTCTCTTTTAATTTCTGATTGCTGAGGTGAAATATTTGTTTGTTTGCTTTTTGGTTTTTTTTATCATAAATTTCTAAGGTGTAGTTTGCGCTGACTTCTCTCAAGTTTAGTTTCCACACACAGTATTGGTAAGTACAGTTTACTGGTGGATGCAATGTATTGTTTGTCTGTAAAACATCAAGAGTATAGTTTAAGCCCATCAGACAGTGAAAGCTTTATCTGGACACTAGTAAAAGGCTTACTGTAAGAAGTGCCTTGGAAGGAGGGGCTGAAATGAAGAAAATGCAGCCATTTGATGCAAAATAGAAAGAAAAACAAAGATATGTTTTTGTAGGAAAAATAATAAAGCCAGGAAAGAAAACAAAAGGGATATTTAACTATGGATGAGTCAGGTATTGCACCAGTCAGGGAAGGTGAAATGTGAAAAAGCTTTTGATAAGAAGGCCACATGTTATGTAGGAATTTAGCAGAATCTGCAGGAGGTGTTTGACAAAGAGAAGTGACAAAGGCTTGATTTGTTTGGGAGTAAATTTGGTTTAGCAGCATTTCGTACACACCATAGAGAAGCATGTTGAGATGCAAAGCTCAAAATGATGGAGTTTGGAGTAGATGAGGCAAAAGATTATCAAGGCACGTGCAGTGCAGTTATGATTAAAGTCAAACATTCTAACTTATTAGATATTTTACAAATATGAAATACCTATAGGCTTCTGTTCCAGCTGATTAAAAAGGAAGTAAAAATATGTTAAATATGGTATTAATGTCTTGTCTGCCCAAGGATGGTCTGGAAAACAAAGGTGAATTTAGTAAATGGATGAACTCAACACAAAGTGAGTCTTTCTGTGGTAGTGCTCATTTAAAAATAGATGTGTTTAACCACCTTCCAATGGAGGGAAAATATGTTCTTTGCTAGTAGCTATGAAGTGGCAGGGGCCATACAGCCCCTAACTGCTGGTGAACAACCAAAACCAGTCACCCAGCCATCCAGAGAGGTGAAGTGGGACGTGCACAGGTACCAATACAGTATATGTGCCTGTATGCCCCTTGTCCCCATCAGGCTCCAGGTTATTTTATACAGGTGGCACAAACAGGTTTCCATCCAACACTCTGCAGTACAGTTGGGATATATCTGCTGCTAGCTGACTAGGGCAGATTCCCTATCCCATCTGAAAAGCAACTGTTAACACCAGGTCTTTTAGTGAGACTCTCCCAGGGAAGTTCTTTTCTTGCTGAAGCTTGAGCTGCTGGAAGGGAATATCTTCAAGTACCAGAATTACTCCTTTTAAGAATAGGGGCTATTCTTTGAAATCTGTAAAGCTAGAAGAAAGTTTTTGAGCACACCCACTGCATCTACTGTAAGTTGCAAAATCTGACTTGGTTCAAATTATGCTTTCCGCTTCTTAACTTTCTCTTTCAGAATTTTCCTTAGTCTTCTGCAGTTAAAGCCTGCACTGAGTTCCAAAACCAAAGTACTGTGTGTGAAGATGCTTAGTTGATGACATTGGATGATCTGGGTCTGAACAACATCATTACTGGAGAGCTGCTAAGTGATTAAGCTGTGGCAAACATAAAATGAAGGCTACCCTAGCACACTGAGCAGGAAAAAATGAGACAAACAGTCCACAGGACTGAGAACAGTTGCTTTCCTAGGAGGTGATTAATGGAAACTCAGAGTCACCCAAAGTTAGTAAGAAAGATGAGCCTTTGCTACCACAGTTATAGAAAAGCCTTAGAAGATAGATTTTACAAGGAACAGCAAGGACTCTTTATTTTCCAGTCATTTGGTGTATGCCACTTGAACTCTTGTATCAATAATTTTTTATTTTTAATCAAAAATGCTCCATGACAAATTTCAACTAAAACTTCTTAAAAAGTCAGCATCCCTTCCAAGTGTAGAGAGTGCCTAATGGTTTTCTTGACACTTTGAAAAGACATTTGTCTGACACAGGAAAGCAGAGAAGGAAGAGTAGAAAACTCTTGGAGCAGGCTTGTGCTCACTTTGTGATCACTTTGTTTGGCTGCAGACAATTTAAGTAATGTTTCAAATCTGGCTGTAGAGTACAAACATTAGGGCATTTAGATTGAATGCCAGAACTTAACCTATGATACCACTTAGTTTGACCTATACAAAATGCCAAGGTTCTCATTTTTTAAAGCCTACAGTGCAAGCTGGGAAAAAATTCAGCAGCATGACTCAACTGCATCATGCTTGCTCACCTGAAATGAAGCCAAAAGCTAAAAGTTATTTGAATATAACTTTCTGTACCTTAATTTTCACTTTGGATTACAACTGAGTGACTCAGTCATGACAAATCAAATGCTGTATGCAGTTCCTGTCTATCTGGCCTCCTTCTTTCAACAACTTGTCTGTGACATGGCTAGTTTTCTGGAAATTATTCACAAGTAATTTAAAAAAAAATTGTTATCCTTTAGCTTGTTCATAAAAGTTTTCCTGCAAAATTTTCTGCTTTCTAAAAAGATTTATTAGGAAAAAGATATAAATAGAGTGTATAGGCATTTTTTTTTCCCTTTTCTTCCTATTTTATGATCTTGCAATTTAGATACCAGGACAATCCGTCTCAAGGGCATGGACACACTTAAAAGGAATGTTAATTATTAGTACAATTGTTGAGATAGTTATCAGATTGCTGAGTTACTGGAAGACCTAGGCTAGCCTCTGTTGATTAACTTTTGTAGCACAGCTGTTGAGAAAATAACTGTGATGTAGTCAGAAAACTTCATCCTGTCACTGCAAATCTGAGAATCTACTTGCCAAAAGGACCTGATAAGCTTGTAATGGAATACCCTGGAGGCATTTGGAGTGACTGTCAGGGATGAGTGGGGTAGGAATGAAGCTACTTGCCTCTCCCAAGCTTCCTTGGTGATAAGTTTGGCATAAGACTGAAATACCTGTAGACTAACAGTGGAAAGGTGCTCCCCTTCACCTTGCCC
This sequence comes from Pyrgilauda ruficollis, assembly GCF_017590135.1. Classification (NCBI taxonomy): domain Eukaryota; kingdom Metazoa; phylum Chordata; class Aves; order Passeriformes; family Passeridae; genus Pyrgilauda; species Pyrgilauda ruficollis. The sequence goes on from NW_024523648.1 coordinate 3,769,546, forward strand.
CACCCAGACTATGAGCATCACGTACACTTTTTTTTTCAGGAGGCTGTGTGTTCCCCCACTTAGCCCTGGGAGGCAGCTGTAGCTACGCAGCTCACCTGGGAGAGGGGCTTCTCTTGGAGAGGCAACAGATCCCACAGCCCTTGTGGACACCTCCTCAGCTGGTGAATGTCAGCACCTCTCACCTGTGCACTTCCTGGAGGTAAAGGCAAGGAAAGAACCCATTCACCATCACTGCACCACCAATGGCTTTGCCTGCAGGAAGCTCCTGGCCATGATCCCATCTGGGGGATAAAAAGTTGGGGTAATGAGAGATTACATCTGAAATTTGAAGGTCTGTTAGTAGGCACTGGTAGTGAGAGCTGTGACTTTGGTCATTCTCCCATTATTTTCTGATATGAGGTCTACTAGTACATATTGAGCTATAAACCTTCATGGAGACTTTTTCAGGTTTTTTATATTTCATATTAATTTTAGTCAGACTAATGATATGGCTCAAGATGATTGGTACTAAGTAAAGAACAAACTATAATGCATTATCTTGGAATTTAGAGGTAAGACATCTTGTAGTGAAAAAGTAACAGGCTGCCAAAATTTCCTCCAAACCCTTTTGGTCAGTATAACATTTTTTTAGTATAACGCATTTCTTCCCTTGAGCACAGACACCAAAAGCCTTTGAGTGTTTTTCCTGGTGTGATGTCTTCTTGACAGCTCTACTCAGGGAAGCTAGACAGGAGCAGAATTACACTATTAGATCTCTCGGGGGTTTTACTTCTATTTTTATTTCATTTTGCTAATTCCTGACAGTTTCAATAATGTACTGAAATAGGTCCCATTGAAATAATGTTGGACACCTGGGAAAAAAAAATCTACATAGATCTGACTTTCATCAATGATTACATACATGTTTTTAAAACTGCTTCCAAGTGACAGTGTAGGCAGTAATGCTCCATGCTAATTTGGTACATCACAACGCAGCATAATGGAGCAATCAGAATTTAGGAATTTTAACTATGTGGAGAATTCTCCATCATTTTCAGAAATAATTTTCTTATTTCAGTGAGGACTTGAAGGAAACAATTATATCCAGAGGGACTGGTTTAATATGAAGATATATTGGGGTTCTATGTAAGGAACTTGTCTTTCACTTGTTTTTAAAGTAGTAAATACTTTTAAAAAGCACCCCTCCATAGCATTAGTACAGTGTCATGTGAACAGGTTTTTCAGCCAGACAACAGACAGATAGTAAAAGAGAACTTTTTCTCAGCTTTATATTGGATTATGATTTGATGTAAATAATTGAATAATTTTACAACTTTGCTCTATTAGGACATATCTAAGATCCCTCAGGAAGCAGTAGTTGCTAAAAAGTCAATTTTCCAATCATTGCTTTTCCACAGAAAGCAGAAATGCAATTTAGGCCTCTGCAGACTTCTTGGTGTATGCTAAGATAACTATTAAGAAATAAAGTATTAACAAATGGCAAGATGAAAATGTATATATGCACAGGGAAATGTTTTAGATTTTTTAATGAAGTTCATAGAAATAAGTAATTATTAGCTCTGTTGTTATGCTAAACAAATAAAATGCTAAAGACATTTTATTTACAAACCTTGTTTTAAAAGCACTTCATTCTAATGCAGTTTAAATGCCTGGATTATA